>NC_056054.1:35645674-36303591 GCF_016772045.2 Ovis aries | reverse complement strand
TTATTTTGGAAATGCTTTTTGAATGTCAGAGCAGGTTTTTTGTTTTTTCTTTTTCTCTGTCTCTTAAAGATAAATAGGAGTTATCCAAGGGGAATGAGAATGGGGAGAAGGAAGGCTGGGGTAATAGCTGAAATAAAATGGACCGTGAACTAGTGGAAAGGCAGGTGCCAAGAGAAGGCTGAAGGGATAAATATGGGTCAGAACAGTCTAGGCTGAGTGACCAACTTTTAAGATTTTGCACTTTATCCTGACATTAATGGGGAGCTATTGAAGGGCTTAAAGAAGGTAGTAACAAGATCAGTCTTTGTTTTAAAAAATCACACTAACCAACAACAACGTGGAGAATGGACTGTAGGTGCTCAAAACAAGTTGCCTATTCTTTCTCTGCTTTGCTGTGTTTTTCTTTGACGGTGGGAAAATTAGTCAAGATGTCCTAGAACCTAACTTGGAACAAAAGACATTTAGATCAAACTTATTTCATCTTGGTAAACAATACCGTACTGAACTTCTCCTTACACTCAAAAGTATTTGTCCACTGTTTCCCCTGAACCATGAAAACTACCCATCATGTAGTGTCTTCAGGTCATTAGCTTGCCAATTAATATGACAGGACTATGACATTAGAGAAATTTTTAAAGATGTTCTGATCGGGAATTATTATCCTTTTATCTACAATGTTAATAAATTAAATATCACCATATTAATATCAGTCTTATATTTCATGAGAAAACTTTAGAAAACTCATATTTAATTAAATGGAGTTTTTCCTTAATTGGGATGCAAATAGTCTACTTCTGGCTTTATATATTCTTTATATAAATAATGTAGTATTCTAAAATCATAAAAATACACAGTGATGCTGTTTTCCTTTTTTTATATACCTCATTTTCTTCACTCTGAAAGTTATGTGTTGTGCTGTATCAGCAGATTGTATACCTATGAAGACAACAAATGATCCCTGAAGGCCATTATTTTTAATGGGTGAAGAAAAGGAGCTCTTAGATCTTAGTTCTATTTTAGATCACACAAATGCAAAACAAATTGTTTGGAAAAAATACTCTGAATTTTAATATGCAAGAGTAATGCCTTGGTTTACTGCAAGTATTAAGACTCATTCAATCACTCATGCCTTGTTTAGTAAAGTAATGCCGGAAAAAATGGCATTTGCCTTCAATAAATTTTGGCAGTTTGGCATAATTTTTACTTTGTGTTAAAGAAAACCAAAATGAGAGCAAGGAGAACCAATTATAAAGAGTGCTTTAGTCTGGCGAGGATGCTTGAAATGGCCAGCTTGTAGCAAGCAGGGCCAGGCCAAGAGCCGGGAAATTAAAGTTTGTATGGTACGTGGTATGCTTTTGGTATATTGAAAAAAGAAGTGCTTCAAGAAAGAAGCCAAAGAATGGTAAGTGTTTCTGGTTTTAACATTTTTCCTATTAATTTGCTAGCCTGCCCAAGAGCTATAAAGTTAACAATAAATCAAATATATTTTAATTTGTCACGAGATAACAGATAGAAACAAAATCTTCCCAACTGATTTTCTGCCAAAGTATTTTTACTAACCCTATCCACTCCCTAAATTTACACTTACTGTTAAAAATTAAGAACTATCAAATAAATTCAAGCCTGGGAAACATTTACTGGATGCTGCGGTAGCCTGGCGCTCCGTTATGTTCTAGGGACTCAGGACAAGTAAGTGATGATCTGGTCTTCAAAGAGGCAAGTGACTCTTGGCAAGGCTGGGTTACTTTATTTGCCAGAAGGCCAGAGCAGAATACCTTCTCCAGGTCATTCAAAACATATGACCCATGAGATTGTACCAAATGACAAGGCACATCCTACCTCACTGCTCTCCTTCCAGACCTCACCCTTATATTAGTAGGACTAACTTTTGAAAGTCTCTATTTGAATATCAGATTGCAGTAAACCCTACATTCTTATGTAGAAGCATAGTATTTGAGTAAGTCCTGAAAACATAATATGCACGACACTTGCTTCAAGGTGTATTAAAAACATAACAATTCATGTTTGCTTTAGTTTCTCAAAGTCAAAATTTGAGAATACAGTTGAATTTTATATTACAGATAGTTGAAAGACTCATTGCAAGGTCAATATCGGTACTTGTTAAAATACTATTTGAATTTGGGGGGAGGGTGTAGTGTGACCAGGAAAAGAGTTTTTCTCAGTGGATAACAGTGGACACAGACACCTGTTTATTCCCCAGCTAAGTGTTAATTGGAAAGGCTTATAAAAACTCATCCTCCTTGTTTTTCTTTTGTAAATTTGAATGTGAATAATGACTCAAATACATAATTTTACAGGTGTCTGTATTGCTGTGATATTGTTACTTGATCATTTCAGTTGTCTCAATTTGCTCATGTCCTTTGCTTTAATTTTTCAAAAAAATGTATTATATAACATTACTTACTATGTGTCTTAATGAATATGCTAGGTGTAATAGTAATAGACTTCCATGAACTATAGATAAAATGGTTAGAATTAACTTTGACATCAAAAACTAAAACAGACAACTAAAAAAGAACTTTATGTTCTCACAGTTCTTGATATGAAAGTTTAACATAACAATCTAAATTGAAAGTCTAAAATCACTTCACTGATAGAGCAACCCCACAGTCCCATTATGAGAAAATCGGAAGTTTTTCACTATCAGAAATAGTTACTTTGAAAATATAAACATGATCAATTAAGAAAACACCATAATTAATGCAAATAGTGTTCAGATATTTATTATTTTCATCAAAGGAGATGCCTGTTGACTTTAATTCTAAAACAGCAACACATTAAGAATTTTACTGATTTTTCCTACAATGTATAAGAGAGCTTAATTTGTGATTTTTCCCCTTTAAAAAAAAAACAAAAACAACTTTGATACCACAAAAGTTTTAAAAAGCTAACTTTCCTGGCTGAATAGGGTCTCTGTAAATGGTGAATCAAGGTTGTACAGAAGAGTATTAATCACAAAAAGTATTAATTAAGATAAACTTTAGGGATGCATCTCCCAAGTTTACAGCCCTGCCTAATGGCTAACAAAGACTTCTTTATTTGTTAGTTTTCATACATCCATGTCCATGTGTGAACCAATACATTTTGGTCTATTACTCTTATGGTTATAAATCAGACCCATGCCCAACTCAGAGGCCCTACAAATCCGGGTCTTTAAGAAAAAAAGGACAGTGGAGGTGTTGCTGTCTGGGAGAGTGTGGGCTTCCTCTGGGTTGCTAGGCCGCCTTTCTGTGGACCTAGATGTATAACCTACTTTCATTTGTCTCTAACGGCTGAATTAAAACACTCATTTATCTCCAAGTCATTATAACGTAGAAACTGCGCACTGTCTACACATCATGGGCTGTGAAACAGCAGCCGGAACACATGACAGACTCAGTATGTTTGAAATGTTGGAGCAAATGGGGTGGTTGGTTTTGAATTCATTTGCACTCATTTTTACTACTTGAGACACGCTCATTAAAAAGCTGTATTTCAACTATGTTATATGCTCCCACTTAACTGAGCTGGATTTTCTCAGCACTGCTGCCTCTGACTTTTTAATTTGCTTTGAACATGAGTATTCTTCCAAGTCGTGGACAATTCAGGCAGACTTTATCAGGTAAAGCCAAGTCTTCTGCTTTGCCTCTGCCTTCCACCCTGCTCCCGGGACCTACAAGTTGGGATTGCAGCTAAAGATGGGAACTGCAGATCCCAAACCGGAGGGCTGAATCACGCTCACTTTCTTCATGGCAGCTGCTCACAGGCATTCTGCTCGGCACTTAAACCCTTTAAAGCTACAAACAAACTTTGGGAAAGTTACATCACGGTAAACAAAAGCACAGTTGCTTAAGTTATTATTATGCAACATTGTGTCATTACACATCGACACCGCAGTTATTTTCCCAGTTTGGCAAATACGACCTGCTTTGCTGCTTCGGGGAGAAGTAAAAATCCGGGATAAATAGGTCCATGCCACCTTCAGGAAGGGAAAAGGTTTCCCACCCTCTGGAGAGATCCTCAGGTTTTATCCTGCAAACAAAGTGGGACACCAAACCGTCTCTCAAGTCTTTCGAACCCCACATTTTAAATGTAAATAATTGGTCTGGAGTGATCCATATGCTCGGAAGAGCAATACAATCACGAGCACGTGAAATTCTGGATGTGCTTTTCAAAAACTCGCAGGCATCAATACACATCTGGTAACTAGTTTATTAATTAGCCTTCCCACCCACCTTCCCCCTCCGCAAAAGTCTGGGTAACCACTGGGCAGTGTCTGCAGCCCAGGTGAGCTCTACAGATCCGGTCGGAGATTGCCCCCACCCCCACCCTGCCGCTGTGCAACCATTGCAAGGCTGGGTGTCTAAGCAGAAGACAAATCAAACATGTTCCGGACGCGTTTTATTAAAAATTTGAAACCAGATAAAAAGGATCAGTTTGTCAAAAGAAAAAACAAAAAAAGGTAACTACTTGTCCTAAGAAAAGAGCGAGAGTGAGGACAAATGACCCACGCAAGTGCATATGACCATTTTTCTCCCTAGGCTGTCTCAGAGCAGAGGATGAGGGCGAGGGAGGGAGGGATGGAAGGAAGAAAGAGGATTTCGAGCATCATCTCCCAGTCTGCAAAGGTCTGGCCTCCTCTGTGCTCAAGAAGCGGTGGTAGCCATTTTCATTTTTTCCCCCCTAAACGTAAAAGGAAAATAAAACAGAAAAGGTATATCTCCTTTCCTGCACTAACGGCTCTGCTCGTCTTTCTAAAGGAATTTTTTTTTTAATGGATTTTAACAATCTCAGGTACAAAACCTAATCCGCATGCATCCAGTGAGGCTTCAACTCGATTCGATTTGGCGACCCTCACTGCAGGAGACGTGATCTTGAAAAATCAATCCGTGCTCGCGCCCCCAAGCCGCCGCCGCCGCCGCCGCCGCTGCCGCCGCCGCCGCCGCAGTGGCCACAAAATTAGCGGCTCTGAAGACGTTTTTGCCGCAGTGCACGTCCGCCGTAACCGCCGAGCACTCGGGTGAATAATACCAGTACAGTGTGCAGACGATCGGGCTGATTGATCACGCAAAATAATTCACGACTTCAGTCCAGCTCTTGGTCCTGCCACTTTAAATCACAAACGCGCGTCTACACCGTTCTGTAGGGGCCCACACATGCATGGTACACGTGTGTGCGTGTGTGTGCGCGCGCGTCTGTGCGCGCGCGGAGGGCCAAGTGAAATGATTCCAAATTGCATCACATATAGGAACCGGGGGGAAAAAAAGAGCCAAAGAGCCCCTCACCCCAACCACTACCCCCACCTTTTGCAGCGTGGACAAGTGGCTTGTAAGGGAGCTTGGAGCAAAATAAAGTCTGAACAAAACTAGACTGTGAGACTAGCACGTCGCAGAGTGAAAGTGAGTGACGTTAACGCAGACTCGGTAAAGACTCACTTGCAGGCAAAACTTACGTGCCCCCACCCTTTTATTTTTTTAATAAGGAAAAGAAAATCATAAATTGAGTTCAGATCTTAAATGCTGCTTTCAAAATGCACGCACATGTTGAAGACTCTGCGACTGTAATTTCTTGGGTAAACATCTGGTGAAGAGATTCCAGGAACACATCTGAAAGGAAGAAAGGCGTAAGACAGCCCCTTCTTTATATATCGTGGGTCAAAAAGAGTTGGTAAAACTTATTTATTTTAAAGTATGCTGTCAGTGAAAATACCTTTATAAACTCTCAAGATGAGTTCGGGTTGGGAGAAGGAGTGAACTGGGAGTGAAGTCCTGGGTTCCAGACATTGCCATGGTCTGTGAACTTGAGCAGGTCTCTTTTGCTATGGCCCGCTTTTCTCATCTGTAAAATCGCAGAGGGTAAATGATATGCTTTCTAAGATTTTTTTTTCTGCACTAACATGATTTTAGCTAGGAGGAAATAATGATGGGGTACGAGGAAGAAGTTTTAATGTAGAGAGAAAAAGAGGTCACATTCTTCAGGTGGCATCTATTTAAACTGGTGGTGATGAAAGTGATGAGTCCAGTATGCCTGAGTTCTTAACAATAAAGATTGTGTCTATATTAAGAGTTGCTATTGTCCCAGTTCTGAAGTATAGATAGTATATAATGAATGCTCTTTGAGAATGACATTGTAATCTTGTAATTATATTTTTTGGGGTAGAGACTATTTTCAAGGATCAGCCAATATAATTTGGGGATTGGAACAATTTTCAACATTCTTGTTTACAATCTGTCTGTGAAATGCATTAAATTACTTGGATAATTTAGAGAAAGTATGTTTTTTAGTAGGTCTAAGAGTTCTTCTGTGCCATATTGGCTATCAAGATTGACTGACTTAAGGAGATTAATTACTCTGTCTACTTTTTTGGAAAACAACGCCAAGCAGGGTCGCAGGCAGAGACCACTCTTTGACATTCCTCTTGTCTGTGTCTTGAGTGGTCAGAAGTGTGGTGGCTAGGGCCAGACCACTAACTAATTTTCACATGCACCAGCTGAGTAATCATAGCCAAATTGCTTAGTTGTGCCTCAGTTTCCCACATTATAAAATGGGGATTTTAATAGCAACTAATTCATAGCGCTGTTGTCAGGATAAATGAGTTATCATATTAAAGTACTGGGAACAGAGCATGGCACATGTAACCAACAGCTCAATAAATGTTAGAGGTTATTATTACTCCAGAGTAAATACAGGGAAAGCAAGGGCAGATATAATAGAGGGATCTTTGAACTGCTCCTGAATTTCAACTAAGGCCTCTAAGCACTTTATCAGGCTTTTATGATGTCAGCTTAAAGCAGGGGGCACATGAGTCTTTATTAGGAATAAACCAAAACATTCTCCACCAAACTCCATTCCCATACATTCAATAGACGTGAAGTTGGAGAATCCTCCACTTGACCAGGTCAATGCAAATGTGTAATATTGGGTCTGTATGTTGAGTGGATCTTTATTAATGAGTGTCTTGACTGTCCGGGTGGTAGGAAGCCAAGATTTTCTTTGGGTAGAAGTTTGCAAGAATCAGTTCCTGCCTGTTCTGTTGTGAAACTTTTTTTCCTACACAAGTTGTTACCTCAGGCCTAGTCTCTGTCATTGAATTATGGGGTCAAAACAATTGCAAATCTCTGGCTCCCTCCTTGTCATTATTACTTTAAAGGGGAAAAGCAACATTCTGACTTTTTCTCCTCTCTTAATGACCCCCTAGAGTGCAGACTTGAACCAGGCTTTAGGAAGGGTCACAGGCAAGGAATGCTTAAGGGAGCAATCCCGATAGTGTTTGCATTTTGGGATTGGAGGCGAGCTGTAGTTAAGCTTTATAGAGGAAGTGGAGATTAGGTGTTTCCAGAACAAGGTGGAAGCTGGCAGGCGTCGGTCACTGCATGTTGGAAAGTAAGGTCCCACTTCTTTCTTCCTGTGGCACCTGAAGCCCCAGGTGCACTAACTGTTCTACCAGGAGCCGGGAAGAGACCGTCCCATCCAGGGCTGGCAGACCTGTGGCGCCGAGGGTGAAGTTCAACTCCAAGTTGAGAGGGCTGAACGCGCCGGGTTCAGTTCGTTAGCCAGACGAGGTCTTGCTGAAAACGCAGGAAGAAAAGTTGTGTTCCGAGCGCTAGCTAGTGCGTGCTCGACTCCACTTTGTCAATCTGATTAACACAATCTCCTAAATAAATCACTCAATAGAAGAGGGTGTGCTGCCTTTCATAACACCTGTTTGCCTTCCTCCTTTTCGCCCGTGGGGACTCCCACTCTCTCCATCATGGACACACTCCCTCTAAAGAGGCGCTGTAAGGTGCCGAAAGGAAACCGAAGGTCCCTGTACATATATAAGATATATAGGGACTAATGCTTTAAAATTTTTCCGGAGGCAAAGGTGGGAACCTTGGCGAATTTCATTCCTCCGCGCCGCCGCAGCAACTTGGCACCAGAAGCCGCCGGCGCCTGGCCTCGCATAGTTTTCGGAGACCTCCACCGAGTGCCCGCGAGGACCTCACTGATCACGGTCCCCAGTGGCCCGTGGACTTCCCCTGTTGCAGAGGTATTGGGGGAATTTGAGAATAAATCCCTTCAGCTCTACTCTCCGTCCTCACCGACCGGAAAGACAGGTCGAGGATCCCCCGCTCCGGTCCTGGAAGGGGGCGGGGGCGGGGCGGGGGCGAGGGCGGGCGCAGGGACGGAGCGGGAGTCGCAGCCGCTGAACAACAAGGTCACGACCGCCAGGCTGCTGACCGAGGCGCGCAGCGGCCGGCGCCGCCCTCTGGCCCCGGGGCTGACCCCGCGCCGCTCGGGTCTCGGTCACCGGCCTGGCAGGTCCCTAGGAATAGGAGGGGGGCGACGCCGCAGAACCAACCCTTACTTTTGAGTGGAAGCTGAAACCCGCGGGGCTCCCTGGCAAGCGGTCTTGGAAGGAAGATCAGACGCCCAGCACAGCTGAACTTTTGAAGGGGCTCTCTGCTCTGCCACCCTCTTCCTAGTGGCGACTTGTGAGAGACTTTTATCCCCTCCCCTCAGCGTCTCCATGCCTGGGGAACTTGGCCCAGACGGCCTAGTTCTCCATATTAATTGGTGGTTCCACCAGCTCAGCACCGCTTCTCTCAGACAAATACCTTCTAGGGTATCTTGGAGAGAAGGAAGCAAGTTTAGTGCTTCCCCCACCTCTTTTCGAGGGAGTATTATGTGACTTTAAAATCTTCTAGGCGTTAAGAACCAAACAAAACAACAAAACCAATAACAAAATACGCTGCCTTCACGTGAGTGGATGTGAAGTGAATCCAAGCCTTTCTTGGATTCTGAGCCAGCCTTTGCTCAGATAGTAAAGTCCCCAAATCCTTCAGGAAAACAGAGCCTCTTTCACGCACTTCTGGAGGGAGATTTCATAAGGCTGCAATATATTACCATGTTTAAAACGTTTCGCAGAAGCTAGGTTTCCTAAAAGCGACTTGCCAGCGATGCATGGAAAAGCAAATCCGCTTACCGAGCGGGGCCGCTGAAGAGGAAACGGGGAGGCAGGACCCTGACTCAATTAAAAACCGCAATTTCCAACTTTGAACCACAGCACTGATATTGTGGGGCTGGCGGGACTACCCCTGGAGCTGACAGGTTGCAGACCTCTGGGGCTCTTTTTCATTGCTTGCTGGAAGTCCCTGGCTTCTTGGAGGTAACCTTTCTTAACACTCAGAGTTAAGCCCCCCTTCAGTGTTTTGTGGACATGTGTTTGAACTCTGCATCAAGCCTTACTCCTTATCCACTTGGGGTGGATAAACTCTTGTTCTTCAGCTGGCAATGTGTGCACCCAGGGTGGGAATGTGTGTGCCGGTTCAGGCAAAGATGTGTGTTTGTGCTAGTATGTTGTCTGACCCGCTGCCCCACTGCTAAGGAATTGGCTCTAATGCAGCCCTTATCTCCAGAAATTCTCCCTGGAGTTTTCTTTCTGAGAGAAAACACCACCTAAATTATTTAGCAATCAAGGTTTGTGCATTTTATATAATGAACCCAAGAGAAAAGTTGCAGTTTGCTAGATGTGTGATTTCTCTGGTCAAGGGTGCTTGCAAAGGTCTTAGACCCCACAGCTCTGAGGGTGAAATCACCAAGAGTATTTTGCCCAGAAAGTATAGCCTTCCAGCTTCATAAGGTCCGCTTTCCGTAAACCTCAAATCATTCAAACAATAGCAAAACAAGTCTCAATTACCCCCCTTCACAAACACAAATGCACCCCCAAGTATTTCTGGTTCTCTTGGGGTGACCAGGCTATTTTGTAGCATCTTAAACTATCTCTTTGACTGGCAATTCCAACTTTTACAAAGTTTCTTGCTCTTTACCAGAAAAGTTGCACTTGACCTGTGAGCCCTTGACCATGCTTTTGACTCCTTTTAAAGGTTACATTTTAGTCTTAAGGGATAAAAATGTTGCTTACACCCTGTATACAGGAGAATGTTGGACTGCAAAGTGGGCGCTCTGTAGGAAACTCGATCTCTTTGTCCATCACATGGACAGTTTCAACGTGCCAGTTCTTGTCTGCTAAAATGCCAGGGCAAGGTACTCCGGTCAACTGTTTCTCTGGCTTACCAGGTCCAGGCTCTTGCGCTGCAGATGCTGCACACACCTGCCGATTTTACAGCAGTGAAATCTGCTCAGGTCACCCGAGAGCAGAAGGACCCCTTTTTCTGTTGGAGCAACTTCCTTAAGTAAGTGCTAGACCTTCACAAAAGAGAACACATTTTGCTTAAGCTTGTTCTTTCTTAGGAAGCGCTTAGAGACCGGGCCCACCAATATTGCGGGTAAAGTTAAAGCTACCAGACATGTGCACTGTATTAGAATGCCGACTTGGGACTCACTGAAGATCAGACTGTTACAATTAATCTCGTTTCTTTTTGTTCCCATTGCTTTATTTTTCCTTAGGTCTCTTTCTTTTTTAGTGTTCCCTACCTCCTAAAGTTATGAGTTAATAAAAACGCTGCCCTATTTTTTTTTTTTTTTAATACATAAAGACACTAAATTTGAAGTTAGTGTTGCAGCTAAACTCTCCTGGAGCCTAGCGATCGGTTCTCATCTCTTTAATGCCAGCACTATTGTTCTTCAAATTTATTAAAATAACTCTTTCAAGGCCTTTGAGAAAATGTAATAAATGCTAATTGGAAAAAAAAACCAAACTCATTTATTTTACTTTCTCAGATCAAGGAAAAGAACGCCAAGCAAAATAATAAAATTTATGTTGTTTATTTTCAAGCGACTCTATTTTCAGTAGCTCTTTTTCTTCCTTAACTCAGGAGCTTTGTTCGATTCCATGTCTACGTATCCCCAGGTGCTCCCACTAACCCACCCATCTGTTCACGCCCCGAGAGACTGCAGGAGTGGATACCGTCCTAAGGGAACCCTCCCTGTATTTGCTACCTGGCTAAAGCGCTCCGTTTCAGAAGATACCAGAAAATGTCTTCTTCAGAAACTACCAATGAAGGAAATCATTTACCTAATTAATTCAAGAGCCTCAAGAGGAAGGACTTTGGGCCTGGAGATCCTCATACTAGTGAAAATCCCTTTAGTCCTTCCCCCTCTGACCCGTGAGGGACCGCGTCAGCTGTCTGTTCAAGAGCGGCCCTGGCCAGCGGCTGCCCCTCCCGATGTGCCCCCAGATGGCACAGCCGAGGCGCACAGACGCCGCCCGCCCGGACCACTATCCGGTTCACCACTATGCGACCCTGGCCACCCTCTACCCACCTCCTCACCCCCAGCGTGGGCCCCCTCCTCTCCTTTTCTCTTCCTTCTCACCCTCCCCAGTGATTTTTATGGGGGTGGGAAGTAAAGTGGGAACGTTTCCTCCATCGCGATGCCCACTTCCTCAGCCGTCTCCCACCCGGGTGGACTGGAATTAAAATCCGGGAATTCAACTTTGCTGCAAAACCTCTGGTTCTTAAGGAGGGGCCGGAGGGAAGGAAGACCCCGCAGGGAACACGCGGCCCAAAAAGGCTCCCACCCCGCCCCACTGCCATCCCGCCGGGAGGATGAAAGCAAAGTCCCGGGAGGGGCCGCTGGCTCCCCGAGGGGGCAAGGGCTTGGGGCGGAGGAGGCTGGGGCCAGGTGGCGAGTGCCGGGCCCGGGCTTCAGGGTTCCTGGGTACCCAGACCCTCTTCCCAGGCAGCGCGCTCCCGCCCCTGCAGGTGCACCCTCCGCCCCCTTTTAGGCCCCCTCCGTGGAAACCGCCTTCCGGCCCAAGTTCGGTCCCTGGAGGCTTTGAACGTGGCCTTTCAGAAGTTTTTAAAGCTGCCCCGCCTCGCCCAGCATTCACGGGTCACACTCTTCCCCCGATCCCTCCACCCCCGCTACAGCTGCAGCACCGGGGGTGGGGGATGGGGGAAGGGGGAGGGCCGGCGGAGGCTCTGGGGTCGGAGCACCACCTCGGAGCCCCAGGCTCGGCCTAGAGCGCTTGGAGATCCGCTCCCTAGCCCGACCTCGGAGGAAGCGCCGACAGACAGCTCCCGCACCGCACCGGCCGGAGGGGGCAGGGGACGGGAGCGGAGGGGCGAGGCGGGGGAGAGGAAGAGAGACCGGGCTGGGGCAGGGGCGGGGGCGGGGGGCATGACCGCATTACCAGGGTTCCTGTGCAGGGCGCCAGCCAAGGGACTATTTAAAATGGCCTTGAAGGGAGGCCGCTGGTGACCGGTGTCCTCGCCCTCCAAGTTCCCCGAGCGAATCAGGGCGCCACCTGCAGGCGAGTTCCAGATTGCAGAAGGGAGAAGGGGAGAAACTGCCGGTCAAGAAAAAGAGACCCAGGGGAAGAAGCAGGGCCCGGTTTTGTCCAGGGAGCCGTCTCTCTGATCCTGAGTCTGAGTTCTGAGCTCCAGAATTAACGGAACTGTTAGAAGAAGAGGGAGTCCCGAGGGCACTGAGAATGAACTTTTGGGGAGTAGGGGGTTGGGGTAGTAAACACAGGAATCCGGGAATTCGTGGATCAAAGAAATCCCTCCTCCGGGCTAGTCCGAGGGAGTGCAGCTTGTTTCACTAAGAGTGGCCCTGTGACCTTAGACAGGTTACTTGATTTTTCTGAGTCTTGATTTCGTCATCCTTTAAAAAGGGGAATAGTGATACCTGTCTGACAGGATCCTTTCTAGAGTTAAACAGCGTACTATGCGATGCCTTCTAGAGGGAGCTTTCAGCGATTTTTAATAAGGAAAAAAATGTCTTTTACTCTAACAAATCTAACTTATAAGCCCTTGTCTACTGTTTTCTGTTTTTTGAAGATTAGGGCCTTAGAAGAGGGTAGAGCGAGCCAGAGAGAGATGAGTGTCTGATTAGAAGGACCCGTCAGTAGAAGTTGTGATAACTACTTTCTCTAGCTAATCCCCTCCTCTTAGACAAATAATAGCATTCTAATATGGATAACTTACTATTGCTATTTTGGGGCTTCCCAGGCGACACTAGTGGTAAAGAACCTGCCTGCCAGTGCAGGAGACTAGAGAGAGACACAGGTTTGATCCCTGGGTTGGGAAGATCCCCTGGAGGAGGGCATGGCAAACCACACTATTATTGTCTGGAGAATCCCATGGCCAGAGTAGGCTGGTGGGCTTCAATCTATAGGGTCACAAAGAGTCAGACACAACTGAGCACGCACACACACAGTATTATCTCATTTCATTTTTATCACCTTACATTGTTTATGTTATTCTCATTTTGAATATGAGGAAATAAAGAGGATACAAAGAATAGTTGGTATATTTTGTTTCTTCAAGAAATTTTCCTATGTCAACAACTCAGATCTACATTTCAGAATCTACCTTTAACATCAATTTAAGCACCTACTATGTGCATGTGATTCTCATAACACTTCCATGAAGTAGGACCTCAAGTTCATTCTTCAT
This sequence comes from Ovis aries, assembly GCF_016772045.2. Taxonomy (NCBI): domain Eukaryota; kingdom Metazoa; phylum Chordata; class Mammalia; order Artiodactyla; family Bovidae; genus Ovis; species Ovis aries. Next base: position 36,290,248 of record NC_056054.1, on the reverse strand, counting down.
AGAAGAGGAAAGCTTGGTTCAGGTATATGGGGGTTGGGGGTTAGAGAGTAGGAGAATAGGGGGTCACTTAAAATCCTTCAGAGAAGTGGTGGAGCCAGGTCATGAAGAGCCTAGCTCTTCTGATTATACATCCAGGTGCCTCTGTTGCACCATAACTTAATATGGTTCCAACTAGCTTTGGGACACTGCTACAAGTTATTGGGAAAGGTCACTTGGAGAAGTGGCATCTTGGTGGTTTTGCCATGTTGAAGGTGTGGTAGAAGATGGTGTTTATGGCCTTTAGCAATGGTCGAGTATTACATTTCATAAGGAAATATTGATGGTGGAGGAAGGTGGCGTGTGTACCATGGGAGAAGCCAAACAATGAGTTGATCTAGTTACTCATTAACAAATATGAGTAACATATTTAGTGACCAAACCAACCAAATCTCTTTATAGCATACTATCACACTGAAAATTTTTGTATAATGTAGCTATGGCAAAATCCTGGCATCTGACCCATAGTGATGGTCCTTTGTAGATTTGGTTACAAAAATTATTTACAATAAGTAATTTTGAATATTAAATATTTTTGCTGATACCTGCATCCATGGAATAGTAACAGTTCATGATGAAAGGATTGGATTATTTGGCAGGAAAATTATACTCCTTTCAGTACTTTTGTTTTTCCAAATTGTGTAACAATGACTCACTAACTCCCCTTCTTCTTATCTACCTAGGCACCAAATCAAACCATGTTGAAGGTGTGGTAGAATATGGTGCATTCCTACCCAGAATACCTTCTTTTCACTTTTCAGAATAACTAAACATAACAAACATTTATTGCCTGGAGAATCCCCACAGAAAGAGGAGCCTGGTCGGCTAGAGTCCATAGGATCACAAAGAGTCCGCCATGACTGAAGCAACTTTGCACGCATGCAAATATAGCACAACGGAAGTTAAAGAGGCTTTGGGTTGGGGTATTGGATGTAAATGTGTGCATGTCAGATGGCTTTGGATGGTCAGCTTTTGGGGACCAGTTTGGTAATTAGGTAAGAGGGCTTTGTGAAGAAACACCATCTGAAACCAGCACCTACTCATGGAATTTATTTTGTGTGTTCCACCCTGTTCTGAGTGCTGGCAGAAGTATGAAGAAATGCAGGAGCAATTCTCTTGAGATTTACATTCTAAACTTCAACGTAGAAACTTCTTGCTCTCTCCCACTCCCTAGGTCCATGTCTTAGTTCTATCATAATAAAGTGGTGGGGTTAATGTTTGGAGAACACAGACTCCACCTCATACATTAAGCTGACATGTTTCTCTTCTGAAATTACTATCTTCATCCTAGAATTTCAGTTACAAATTTCATCATCTTCAGGTATGGTTAGATAAAAGAATGAATGTTGAATACTTTAGATAAGTGGGAACTATAGCTTATGGCCTCATTTTATAATGAGATTTTATAATAGACAGCATTGTACTTTGGAGACATTTGTTTTATTCTCGGATGTGTAATTGTGCTTCTGTGTCATGGAAACACATATTGGTTGGGGTGTGTTGGGCACGTATCTGGAGATCTTAGCTACTTCTTTTTGGTACCTTTCCCCAACAGCAACAGTGAGCAATCCAGGGCTCTTTTTAGTAATGAAAGGACAGAGTGGGGGTCCAGTCTATATGTCACTTTGAAACTCATTTGTATTCTTCATATTACCTATGGTGAATCACAGCCTGACCTTCCTAAGTTGCAGTCTCAGAGCTTCTGAATGTGGGCTGCAGGCCACAGGTGTGAGGGTTGTTTGAGAAACTTAACTGCTGCTCCTCTTCATGAAGATGAATTTTCAGCTAAAGCCATTGGTGAGGGTCTAATAAACCCATGTTATATGTGATTGGCATCAGATGGACTAATCTGATGGGATAGTTGCTCAGAAAGTTGATTATACTAGAAGCTATGGTAGAAATTAAACATTTTCCAATAATTTAGATGCTATAAAACATAGCGGTATAGCATGGACTCCTTAGTGTCTGGAGGCAACAGAGCTGGCTGGATTTAAGCAAGAAGAGCATAGACATATGGTTATTTAAATAACCTTATAGATGCTTTGAAGAAGCCTAGAGATCATGCATGACAACATTTGAAATAGTTGAAAGAAAGGGTTATATCAATACTAAATGTATTAGGGCCAAGAACATTGTCTCATACAACCGTGTATAATGCTCATAGCATTGAGGCATAATTAATGCCTCACAGAGGTGAACAGAGGCTCCTAATTACAACTTCTAAGAGGCATAAAGGAGATTCAGACTTAGTCTAGACTGGCCCCAAAGCACAAGGTTTTCCTACTCTATCCACTCAATCCCAGGTCCCTCAGCCTTCTCCAATCTGGCCTTGATTTACTTGTCCAACTTTCTCCAGCGCGAATGAGCGGCTCTTTTTCTTGCCACCATCACCTCAATCTCTATTGTCTTTCCTGTGCTGTGAGAACACAGAATCACCTCTGACCAGTTTACTTGCAGGGTTGCCCAGGTACAGAAGTTCTGGGACTCCCAACAGCCAATTCTAATTTTACCTACCCTTTAGTTGCAAACAGCCTGGCTGCACCATTTGATTTTTTTAATGAGACCATTTTATCCCCTTTTTTGAATTTTATTCTCTTTAATCAGCTTGCAAATTCCTATTTTGATTCTTAATAACTGCTAGTCCCTGGTTCAGTGCTTCACACATGGTTGTGTATGTGGAAACAGACAACTAAATAGCGAACTCCTCACTCCCCCCGCCCCTCCCCCCCAAAAGGCCGGCGCAGAAACGCGACAAAGGGGTGGGGGAGACAGGTTCAGCCAGGGTCTTCTCCCTCAGTCCCCTTACCATCATCCTCAGCCCCCCTCCCCCAAAAGGCTAAAGTCTTCGCCACTCCAGTATTCTTGCCTGTAAATCCCATGGACAGAGGAGCCTGGTGGGCTTCCTACAGTCCATGGGGTCGCAGCGTCGGACACGACTGAGGACACATGCAGTCGATGCCTTAAAGCAAAAGGCTCAAGGAACTACCTTCTTGCCTGGGCCCCCTCAAACCCCACTTTCCCGTGTTCAGCAGAGTCCTTCCCTGCTCAACTCTCGGAGCTGAACTTGGGCTCTCCTCCTGGCACGCGGACTGGGAAAGAGGAAACACGTGCGTGCTGCGGCGGTGTTCGCGGGGAGACGGAAGATGGCAGCAGCCGAGGAGGCAGTGCGTTTCCCAGGGAACCAGAGAGCCACATTCTCCGCGACGGGCGACTCTCAACTCTCCCAAAGAAAGCCGCGGGCCCAGCTCGTTCGTCAGTGTCACGTTTCAATGGCAGCGCGGGGCCAGCCTCGGCGAGGTGCCCGCGCGCCTCTGCGGGACGGCTGGGCCCCGCGGCGATTCAGACGGAACCAACCAACAAAGGCTCTGCGGCGGGCGGCGCAGGGCCACCTTCCGGGACAGGTGCCGGATCTCCGGCTGTCCCTCGCCCCACCGCCGTCCCGCCCGGGGGTTTCTCTTTCCTGGCCTTTGGCGCCCAGGCCAGCCCCGGGTGCGCGGGGCCGAGTCCTCGCGCGACCAGAGCGCGCCCGACTGCGGGTGGGCGGGGGGCGGGGGTGTCTGCGCACTGCGCGTGCGCAGGGTTGCAAGCCCCTTCGGAGAGCAGGGCTTTCCTCGTGCAAAAGGCGTGTAAAGTTAAGCCGACCGCTCCAAGTCTCTCTTCTTACCCGGCCGCCGTGAGCCGACGGCAGAGGGCGCCCTTCCAATGCGCGTCGGTCGGGACCCGCGTGGCCCCGCGGGAGCTGCGGACTGAAAGCCGCCGCGCAGTCCCCCGTCCAGCGCGCCCCGTCTTGGGTGGAAAGCCGGATTGAGGCTGGGGACCCCGCCACCAGCCACCCCCACCCCCATTCCCAGGTCCCGAGAGGCTGTCTACTGCGGTGGTTCACGCCCTGGCTTTTTTCACCCAGCGCGGGTTCCTCGCACCGGTCTGGGTAAGGAGGAGCGGCCCCTAGCTGAAGCCGTGCCCCCATCTGACTGCTAAGGAACACGTCTGCAGGCGTCGTTCAATGGCAAACGACTAATTAATTTTCCAGCACTTGTGCAGAATACTTTAAAATGGAAAAATGAAGGTCTTCGATGAAAATGAAGCTTGATAGTGTGCACCTGCCACTAATGTACGGTGCACGGTAACTTGCCCTCATTAGAGAGATGCCTTGGGTTGAGAACAAGTCATATAGTGAAAATCACTTCAACACGTGCCTGTTCATATGCATAAACTCCTGTGTACCAGATGGCAAAATATAATGACATCTTAAACAGCTAATTGCATAAACCTTGTAATGCAGATAATTGCTGTACCAAAGTAGGAGTTAATAATTTCCCACTGTATCGCCTGGCTTCAGAGTAATCCTTAAGGAAAGTTGTGACAATTCTAACACACTAAAGTTCACCAAGCGGTAATTAAAACTAGCATTTAAATCATTTGACTTTCAAACCTTTAATTACGATTCGGAAGAACTGTTTTGTGAAAATCCAGAAATTTTGAATAGTTACTGGATAACATTTACTGTTTGTATTTTATCGAGTTTTATTTCATGGACTTCCTGTAGCATAATATTATAGAGAGTCAATGGGGATATGTTCCATTCGCTAAAATTATTTCCAGAAGCATGAGCTTTGCATTTTGGGGCAGGAGTAGGTAACACCCCCGCCTTCCTGCTATAGATCTGTTGATTATTTTCAACTTAACATTTCTTTACAGAGCCCGTGCTGTAATAACTAATTCTAAGCCTTACCATGTGCCTGGCATTTTTCTAAGCACTTTACAGTTATTATCTCATTTAATCCTCAAAACAGCCATCTGAAATGTGTCTATTTACATCCCCATTTTCGAGATGAAATAGCTCAGGCAGAGATGCTAAAGTAACTTGCTCAAAGTTAGTTAGAAGTCACTAATCCAGACTCAGTTTGGCTCCAGAGTCTATGCTGGTAACCATGTTATACTGCCCCATGGGCTAAGCCAGGGCTTAGTAACAATGTTTCTTACTATTTTATGTTCTAATTAGGAATAAAACTAAAATAGCATAATTGATTTTAGCTTATCAGTTTAAGTCACAATGCATTTCAGAAATAGATATCTGCTATTTTCCAAAAGGTGATATCAGAACAGTAAATAAGTCAAGCAAAATAAACCTTTGAAACTTGGTTTTGACTACATCAAGGCTTAGTTTAAAAAACATGTGTGGCTTCAGAAAGATTTTACAACATCTTAAAGAGGATATACAATAATGAACATAAAACAAAATCCTCCTTATTAAGTATACCATGAAATATAGTTTTTTTCTCCATGTTAATATTGTGGAATTCCCCTTTCCTCACTTTGGGTAGAGATAGGTGGCATAAGATGCGAGACACCAAGAGTTGTTTCCTTCCTATGGAAGCCATAGCGTCTGAAATCCCACAAGTATAGATTTTTTTCTGTGACTTAAGGACCATCGCCTCTGAGATGCTGCTCTTAAGCTCCTTGATTTAGTGGGAAACATATTGATTTAGAAATCAAAAGACTGGCATTGTAGTTTGACCATGAACTTGTAATATTATCTTGGACAGATCACTCTGTCTCCCTGAAATTCAGTTCCTTTGCCATAAAAATAGAGAACATGGCTTATGATTACCTACATCCCTCCCTGTTTTATCATTCTAGAATGTTACGCAACTACATCCTACTATTACCTTACTGGGAATGAGATGTTTAGGTGGCATTATCTTTAATAGAGACAAAGCCCTGGATTTGGGGAGTAAGTGAAAGAATATCTGTAGGTGAAGGAAAGACTTAATTTAAGGAGCATTTTCCAGGTGCAGTGCTGAGAGTGTAAAGAGAAATAAGAAACAGTCCCTGACATCACAAGTTCTAAAGATAGCAGACGACACTGACAAGTAAGCAGAGGAGTGCAGAGTAGACTGATAGGTTCTGTGACAGAGATTAATGCAAAATACTATAAGATGGGAGTTATTCCTAGCCAGGATGTGGGGGGTCATGGGAAATTCCCTTGAGATGAAATTTGAAGGATAAATTGGACTTGATAGAGAATAGAAGAGAATTCCATGCAAAGGACACTGTATCCATGGTAAAGAAGAGAGAAAGCATGACTGTCTGGGAACCTAGGGGAAGTCAGCATTGTTGGCTATTAAGGTCTTAAGTCAGGAAGGACAAAGAATACACAGGAGAGGTGGGGAACAGATCAGACCTCCAAAAGTCTGCTAAAGAGTTTGGACTTCTTCAGTACAGGGGAATTCAAAACAAAGCTTATCTGTTTTAGTATTGCTTAGTTTCTGGATTACCAGAAAGAAGTTTTATACTCATTTACTTTGGTTTTTAATAGAAGGTGTGAGGGTATCAACCAGAAGGAAGAGCCCTACTTTGGCCACCCAGCTAAATGTCAGTGGTCATCCCTGGTGATCCTCAGTGAACCAGCTTTTATACAGACCTCCCTCTTCTCCTCTCCCCGCCCTGGACCCCTCTGCAGAGGAAATGTTTGATCTCCAGTGCTAAGCCCCTAAATCCTCCAATCCCCAAGCTAGTGGCTTATTTTATATACCGAGGAAGAAATCAAAGTCACAATGATGGCAAAAGCAGGATAGAAAGCATTTAAAATGCTTTTTACTTGTTTTAAAATGATACATCTCACCTGTGTTGGTAAGGAAATAACGACTCAGAAGTTCTAATCTGATTTTAGGAGTTGAGCACTATCATTCTCCCACACTGCTGGTGGATGTGTACAACCATAATACTCTTCTGGAGGACAACTTGGCTATATATACAATGCCTTATATATTCTGACCAGCAACTCCATTTTTAGGAATTTATCCTAAGAAGAATATCATGAACTTTTAGAATATTTGATGAAATAAATGTTTGTGATAGTGATTTAATAATTGGAAAAATTTTATATTCAATTCTAAAAAACTTTAAATGAATTATGGTATATACATATACTAGAATAGTATAAAGCTGTCAAGATATTACATATTAAATGAATACATTCAATTCTAAAATAACTACAGTGTGATCTCATTTTTGTTAAAAATGTCTATATATATGAGAAAAAATAAATAGGAAATAGTGAAATTTTAAGTGATTTTTAATTTTTCTTCTTTCTTGTGTTTGTATTTTCTAAATTTTTGACAGTGGAAATGTATAACTTTTGGAATAAAAAAGCAACCATAATAAGAAAGCATAATAAGGAAATTCTCTGGCAGTCCAGTGGTTAGGACTCTGTGCTCAATGTGTTCCTACAGAGGGAAAGGGTTCAGTGCCCAGTCTAGGAGCTAAGACCCCACAAACCATGTGGCAAAAAAATAAAAAGAAAGCATAACAAGAAAATAATGTAAATCATAAACATTAAAAAACAAATGGAGAGCAGACATGTACATTTATCTAATTATGGTGGATTGGGTAATTTGGACTATTTATCTCTCTGAGAACAATAAGACAAACTGGTAAAAATATAAAAATATCAGCTTTAAGGCACTAGATAACTAAGTAATGAAGAATGACCTAGCTAGGATCAAGAAGAGAGTGAGGCCCAGTAGGTAAGCTCAGCATTTGGGCCCACTTTTCTATAGGTCTATCAGGTCTAGAGAGGGAAGCAAGGGAGGGAGAGATTGGACATCAGGATTTACCCAGGTTGGGATCACTGGCTATGACCCTAGAAAGGTGTGAGCCCTGGGGATGGGTGAACCAGAAACAGAGAGGCCCAGGAAGGACTAAGGCCAGTTTTGAATCATCTTTAAATTGAATTGAAGTGATTATGGCTTGAGGGCCAAGACGAATGTAAATCCTCTCTGGGGAAGATAATCTCATCTTAGGCCTCAAATTAATTCTATAAACACATTGTTGAACACAATGACCATCATATAATAAGGAAATAAATAAGAATATGAGGTGACCAGATAATAGGAATGAAAACTAACAAAACCACTAGGCAAAAGAAACAGACCTATGGGAATTCCAAACAGAGGAGTCATGAGACACAAACCTTAAATTACAGTGCTTAACATATTTTTAAAAGGCATGCCTAAGCATAAAAATACGGAAATTGGGAGGAGAGTAAAAATGTGCATAAAACAAGTACTAGCCAAACTTAACTGTTATATACTTTAAATGCTTGTAAAACACTATTAATGAAGAGAGACACTTTACACTGATAAAATATTTAATTCACAGGAAATGTGTATATTCCTAATAGCAGACACACAAATATATAAAGCAAAGATTGACAAAACTAGAACATGAAATAGACTAGCATAACATACAATTTTAAGTCACTTTTAATATTTAATAAAGCCTGCAGACCGAAAGTCAGTAAGAATATTAAAAAAATATGTACTTGGCCATTATTGGTTGTCTTACTCTACACATGTCTATTAAATCAAATGTGACCATAGCGTTGCTCAAATTCTCTCAGTTCAGTTCAGTTCCGGGAGTTGGTGATGGACAGCGAGGCCTGGCATGCTGTGGTTCATGGGGTCTCAAAGAGTCAGACACGACTGAGCCACTGAACTGAACTGATAGAGAAGTTGAGTAACATTATGGTCACATTTGATTTAATAGACATATGTAGAGTAAGACAACCAATAATGGCCAAGTACATATTTTTTTGTGAAGCACATGTAAAACTTCTATACCATAGAGGATCAAAACCTTTTCAAAACACTTCCCTCCATACAATTAAGCTAGAAGTCAATAACAGAAAGATAACTGGAAAACCCTAAAAACCTAGAAACCTAGGAAATATAGTTATATATACTCATAGTTCAAAGAAGAAATGACAATGAAACTCAGAAAATAATTTAACTGAAAAATGATGAGAAATATGTATCAAGACTTAATAAAATACAATGGAAGCCATGTATATAGGGAGATCTGTAGCTTCAGATGCATATATTATAAAGGAAGAAAGGCTGAAAATCAATGGGCTAATCACCTGTTCTAATAATTTAAAGACAGAGTTGAAAATAAGGTTGAATAAAATATAAGGTATGAAGCAATAAAAAATAAGGGTAGAAACAAATGAAGTAGAATATAAACATAGAGTAGAAAGGATGAGAAAATCTAAAAATTAATTTGAAAAAGTTAATAAAGTCAATAAATCCCTCATGAGGTTGATCAAAGGAAAAAAAGAAAATAGTGAACACAAATTACCAAAGTTACAAGTGAAAAAGGGGACATGATTACAGATACTATGCGCATTAAAAACATTTGATGAAAAGATAGTATGAGTAACTTTATGCAAATATATTTGACAATGTGGATGAAATACACAAATTCTCTAAAAAAATAAACAACTTTCAAAATGGATAAAAGTAGAAAGGGAAAGTATGAACAATTTGGTAACTATTAGAGAAATTGAATCTATACTTAAAAAAAACCTTTTTATAAAGAAAATCTTGAACTAGATGGCTTTCACAGTAAATTCTACCTATCTTTCAAAGAAGAAATGCTGCCAATCTTCCAAAAACTCTTCCAGAGAATAGAAAAAGGAGGAGTATTACCTATTTGATTTATAAGATCAGCACAACCTTAATACCAAAGCTTGATGAGGACAGTTTATAGAAGTATATCCTATTCTCTGTTGTGAAAATAGATGTAAAAATTCTAAACAAAAATTGGACATGTATAAAAGGATAATAAAATCATGACCAATTTGGCTTTATTCCAGGAATTCAAAGTTGGCTTGATATTTAGACCCCAACAATATGCTGCATCAACAGAGTAAAGGAGACAAAATCGTATGCTTATCTAAATACATGCAGAAAAAAATCTGATGAAATTCAATATCCATTGGTGATTTAAAAAACTCTACACAATTAAGAATACAAAATAACTTCCTTAATCAGGAATAGAGTAGCTACTGAGAACCAGCAGCAAGCACCATACTTAATGGCAAAATGTTAAAAGCTTTGAGATTGGGAGCAACATGCAAGATGACTTCTGTCACTATTTCTATTCAGTATTGTATTGATCCCAGTTAGTATATAGCAAGGCAACAAAAGAAACAAAATCTATCAGGATTGGAAGGGGAGTAATCAACTCTGATTATTTGTATATGCTATGGTTGGGTATGTAGAGAATCCAAAATACGTATGAATTGTTGGAATTAATAAGTGAGCTTAGCAGATCACTGGATACAAGATCAATACACAGAAACATTACATTTCTATATTGTAGTCTCAAACAATTATAAAATAAAATTGAAAAAGCATGTTTTTAAAATAATATCAAAACTGTCAAATACTCAGGAATAGACTTTAAGAAAACAAAAATATTTTATAAAACTGCCTAGATAAATGTAGGGACATACCATGTTCCTATTGGACAATACAATATTATAGATATGTTATTTCTCTCCAAAATGATCTATAGATTCATGTATTCCCAATTAAAATCCCAGCAAGATTTTTTAAATGAAACCTGAAAAGATTATCTTAAGTGCATATGTTAATGCAAGTGGCCAAGAATAGGCAAGACACTTGATGAAGAAGGATAGTGGGAGGATTTGCTTCACTGGATGTGATGGCTGCAGAAATTGGTTTGGTATTGCTACCTGAATAAGGATAAAATAGGGATTTTGGAAAGAGACCCATACATAGGTGAATATAATTCAAAACAAAAATATTGATTCAGAGCAGTCTTTTTAAAAACTCAGTTGGTGATCATTCTGGAAAAAATGAAATGACTTACTTCTCTGCACCAGACAAAACAAAAAGATGTTTTCAGGATGATTCAAGTACACTACATTTATTGTGTACTTTATTTCTATTGTTACTACACTAGCTACACCTCAGATCATGAGCATTAGATCCTAGAGATTGGGGACCCTTGCTCTAGAAGATAATATAACATATCTTCACAATCTTGAACTAGATAAAATTTTCATAAATTGGACAAAATAATGCATGAGCTATAAAGAAAAATGTTGAATAATATGAACTATATAGTATTTATAACTATTTTTCCTCCAAAGAAACCATTAGGAGAGTGGAAAGAAAACCACCAAATAGAATACATTTGTAATAGGTATAACTGATAAAGGCTTGTGTCCAGAATAGATAAAAATAACTCCTATAAAAGAAAATGGCAAATCTTGTACATGGGCCTGAACAGGCACTTCACCAAAGAGAGTTTCAAATGGTCAAATTATATATAAAAGATGCCCATTAGTCATCAGGGAATAACAATTAAAACCACAATAAAATATCACACACATAGCAGAAGGGCTAAAATTCTCATGTGTCTCTGGTGGAAGTGAAATTGATGCAGTGACCAAGAAAACCAGTTTGCATTATCTATTAACACTGAACATATAAACACCTTATGACCCAACAACTACTCTCTAGGCATAAATCCAAAAGAAATATGTGTTCCAAGAAATGTGTATAAGAAAGTTCATACCAACACTATTCAGACTAGTTAAAAACTGGTAACAGTCTAAATACCCTTCACCTGTAGACTGGGTTAAAAAAACCGTCATACAGTCACATTTTTTAATACTACAATAAAAGTAAATTAAAAATAAATGAGCCACAGCTACCTGCAGCAAAATCAATCAAGCTTGCACCCCTAATATCAATTTAAAAAACACCAAAGAAAGTATACTGTACGATTTGATACTACCCACCACTGTCCTGATTTTTAAGATACTATCTCCTTGCTCCACTGTCCATGGGATTCTCCAGGCAAGAATACTGGAGTGGGTTGCCATGCTCTCCTCCAGGGGATCCTCCCGACCCAAGGATCAAACCTGTGTCTCTTACATCTGCAGAGGACAGAGGAGTCTGGCAGGCTGCAGTCCATAGTGTTGCAGAGTCGGATATGACTGAAGTGACTTAGCACGCGTGCACCAAAAAGAAAAAGAAACAGAGCAAAACCAAACTATGGTGCCTAGGGAAATATACTTGGGTGATAAAACTGTAAAAGAACGCAAGAAAGTCATATCCTTAAAAATCAGGACAACGGTGGGTAGTGTCTTGGAGAGAGCAAAAGAGAGGCGGTTTGTAAGAGACTGAACATGTTCTATTTCTTGTCCTAGGTGGTGGTATCACATGTTTACTCTTGACAAATTTTTGAACTGTTTAGGTGTATCTTATATATATTTTTGTTTAGTAATGTGTTTTGGATTGATAAATTAGATATATTTTATTTCATAGTAATAAGGTTAAAGAAAAGGCTAGAGTCACATGCACACCAGTTTATAAGGTGAAGGATGATGCTGACCATTTAGATTGTGCCAAAAGTCCTTAAGAAAGCCACATTAAAGGCAGTACCTATCAGGGATTGACATATGTATGGCCCTTGTGTTTTCCAATCACCACATCCTTTACCCGTGGCCAACAAACATGATCAATAGCTTAGGCCTCATTTTCCCATCGAGCCCAGACAGCCATTCTCAACCAATCTGACTGGCCATGGATGGTCTGATCTACTTTCCACCTGTTATCAATATATCCTGACTTATCAGATAAGGTAAAAGCTTATGTATGAGCTTGGCATACCCTCCAAAATCTCACTATATCTTGACATGTATAATGAAATTGTGCCTAAGGTTTTCGTACCAAATGAAGCCAGAAAGAAAGACAAATATCATATGATATCATTTATATGTAGAATCTAAAATATGACACAAAGGAACTCATCTATGACACAGGAACAGACTCGAAAGCATAGAGAACTGACTATGGTTGGCAAAAGAGGGGGAGTAGATTGGGAATTCAGTACTAGCAGATGCAAACTATTATGCATAGGATGGAGAAACAACAAAGTCCTACTGTATAGTACAGGGCACCATTTTCAGTATCCTGTAATAGATCACAATGGAAAAGAAAACATTTAATAGCACTTTACAGACTCAGGAACCTTTACAAAGGATGCCAAGGCCATATGCTGTCCTTGTAAAGTAGGACTGAACATACAGATAGTAAATATGGCATTGTTCTGAGAAGAATGTAACACTTTTCATTGGTTTATTTTATCCAAAGATAAAACCAGGCAGTCCACTGGTCACTTGGCACAAGAGGGAACATCACAAATGTGATCCTGTTTGCATAGAGTTTCCACCCCAGTTTTCCAGGCATCCTCACTATCTGTGCCATTTTACCTGGTTATCAGCCTCTCACCTGATCTCCCCCCGCTGTTGTTAGCCTTTCATCTCTGCTGGCTCTATTCAATTCATCAAGAATTTGTTCACTACCATCTTGGTGCTTTAAACTGTGGGCTGAATGAGGATGTGAACCATAGTTTTAGTTTTCAATGCCCTGCCATGATTTGGGGAGTGAAAGATACGTGTATACACTATGGAGGTAAAAATATGAGTATATGTTAAAGGGCAACCTGCTCCTGGGTTGGAAAAAAACGTCGGTAGGATTTTCAAGGCAGGAGGGATTGGAAACGATTGAAGTGTATGGGGGAGACTTCTTGGACAGAAACTTCATTGAAAGTTTTTAATGTTATTAATATAAAATCAGTCTTCTAAGATGGCAGAGATGCTTTGTGAACTTAGCTCATGACAACCACTCCACATCCAAATTTTTTTTGACCAATCCACGCTTGAACTTCAGATTTAACCCGGGCACCTGTTCCTTTGGGGCACCTTTCTTGATCTCTCATCATAGTAATGTGTCTTCCTCTTTTTCTCCAGTATCATCTCTCCAATGAAATAGTCCACTATGGTCTGTTCATAATAGTTACCTGATATTAATATCATTTAAAAATTAATTGTATTTGTTTTTGGCTGTGCGGGGTTCATTGCTGCGTGGCCTTCTCATTGTGATGCTTCTCTTGTTGCAGGGCGCAGGGGCTAGGGCATGCAGGCTTCAGCAGCTGTGGCTTCTGGGCTCTGGAGCACGGGCTTGATAGCTGTGGTGCAGAGGCTTAGTCACTCCAGGGCATGTGGGATCCTCCGAGATCAGGGATCAAACTCATGTCTCCTTTATCAGCAGGCAAACTCTTTACCACTAAGCCACCAAGGAAGCCCTGTGATGTTAATATTATTTTTAAAAAATGACTGGACTTCCAGGGTCAAACATTCAGGAATTTGACTTTCCACCCCCTCCCACCTAATTTATCAAAAATAATGCAGACTTTTGTAGAAAGAATAACCTGCAGAATCTCGCAAAATATTGATGAAGAGGACTTCCCTGGTGGTCCAGTGGTTAGGACTCAGTGCTTCCACTGCAGGGGCCACAGGTTCTATTCCTGGTTGGGGAACTATGATCCCGTATGCCCCATGCAGTGGCCTGCCCGCCTCCCCCAAAAAAAGACTAATGAGGAAAAAAAAACAGGGTGTCAACCTACAGTGAAGAGAAAAATAGTAATAATTTATACACATGGGCTCTAACTCAGAGCCAAGAACCATCACACACTATCTCATACACATGAGTCTGTAAGAAAGAATCACAATTTTCTCCCTATTTTAGAAATGAAAATTGCCAAAGCAGTAGTAATTTGCCCTAAATGACATAATTAGAACTTCGCACACTTGGTTTAAGAGCCCAGATGATCAACTTAATTGTTTATTTTCCTCATCTTTGTAACCAAAGCACATATGCACAGAGCGTTTTACTTCATCAAGGCAATAAATTATAAAGGGTAAGGAAGTATATGAAAAGGTACATCAAAAGTGATGATCATGCTATTAGCATGACTGCCAGAATTTGGCATTATGAAGACTGGGAGAAAGCTGAAACTACACTCTCTTCAATAGTGCATCTGAGGTTAATTTTAGTGACGAAATGTTCATCTCCATGCTCAGTCCAGCACAATACCAAGACCCATTGTTAAAAATCCCTCCTGTCATACTATCTATGCTTGGCTTTGTGCAGTTCAACATTTCTATCACTTACTTGCCTGAGGAATAGATGCTTCATTTAATTAAGTCTACAGATGACATAAAGCTGGGAGGAGTAGCTGATATTGCAAACGATAGAGTCAAGATTTAAAATAATCTTGACAAGCTACAACAATGGCCCAAAACCACAAGATGAAATCCCACAGGTATATATGCAAAGTCCTGTATTTGGGTTGAAAAAAAAATCAGTGGCGCAAGTATACAAGCCTAGGTTTAGACCAGTAGTCTGGAAAAACATTTAGAAGTTTGAGTTGATCATTAAAGGAAGTTACAGACATCAGTAAGGAATTCTCCCTCCATCCAAATTCAAAGACTTAAATTACAAAATCAACATATAATGGATGGCTGCAGAAATACCCTCAAGAGGAGAAACTGGAAAAGCCAATGGAGTTTGATTGTGGTATCATCCATGGTACCGTTCTAGAAAGAGAGGCATCAGTAAGAAGAACTGGTTGGTTAGAGGGGGACACAGGGGATAAAGAGCGAGAGCAGACCAACGGGTCTGGTGTCAGAAGAGAAGTTTTCACAGGGCATAGTCAGTGGGTAAGTACATGGTTCTGGGGTCAACCAGCCGCCTGGGCTCTTACACCAAGTATGCAAAGATCTAATTAGGTCATCTGGGGCAAGTTACTCATGTTGGACAATTCTCATCTCTGAAAGGGGGGAGAGTCATGATGCTTCCTTACAGGGTTATGCATATGAGATGAGTGTGTGATGGGGTTGGGCTTGAGGTGGGGCTCATATGTGTTAGTTTTTACTATTATATTTTCTTCTTCATTGTAGGTTGATACTCTGGGTTTTTGTTTCTCCGTCAGTCTTTTGTGAGATTCTGCAGATGATTCTTTCTATAAAAGTCTGCTTTGTTTTTGATGAGATGAGAAAAAAAAGTCAAATTCCTGAATGTTTGACCTTACAACTCCAGTCATTTTAAAAATAAAATTCTCATCAGGTAGCTACACTGAACAGACTGTAGAGGACTATTTAATTAATTTAGAAAAATTTATACTCTAAAAATGGCATAGACAAACTGAAATATACCCAGCTTGCCTGAGAATGGCTAATAATCTAGAAATGCTAAAGGAAGCTGGTAGACTTGTCTTTAATCCTTGAAGATGTACCTCGTGGAGGAGGGCATAAAGCTTGCTCAGGTTCATGAAAAGAAGGAGCTGCCTGAGGGCACAGCAAGCTTCTATCCCTGAATGTGGACACTGCAGGCCCCTGACAGGAAGGCCAGGGAAGAACAGCCTGTGTTTCTCTAAGTCTGGGTGTAGGCAAATAACTTTACCTGTTGTTTTATTTTTTGAGGCTTCATGAACACCCTGCAAAATAAATAGGCTCTAGAACTCAGTCTTTGTCCTCTAAATCCTGTGTTTAAAAAAAAATGTGTCCTGAGGTCACCTGCACCAGAATCACCCATCTAAGGTGTTTACTAAAAATCCAGATACTTGAACCACATTCTTAGAGATTCTGACTCAGTTAATCTGAGTGGGACCCAAGAAGTGGCCTTGGTCCAGTCCAAAGTGCTTTTTGCTCTTCTACTAAAATTTCTACTATAATACCAATTTTAAGACTCTTCTTCCAACGGATATTGTAATTTCAACCATATACCAGGCCTAACTCAGAGGCTGGTGAATTTGGTGGTGAAAAAGACTATATATATCACCATTGTAAAAAAGGGGGAAGTTGCTGTATAACACAAGATGCTCAGCCCAGTGCTCTGTGAAGACCTAGAGGAATGGGATTGGGGTGGGGTGGGAAGGAGGTTCTAGAGGGAGAGGGTATATGTAAACTTAAGGCTGACTGACATACAGCGGTGGTGTTGGTGGTGGTTTAGTCACTAAATCGTATCCGACTTATGTGATCTCATGGACTGTAGCCTGTCAGGCTCCTCTGTCCATGGGATTTCCAGGCAAGAATACTGGAGTGGGTTGCCATTTCCTTCTCTAGGGGATCTTCCCAAGCCAGGGATTGAACCCAGGTCTTCTGCATTGCAGGCAGATGATTTACCAACTGAGCTATGAGGGAAGCCCCTGACATACAGCAGAAACCAACATAACCTTGTAAAGCAATTATCCTCTAATTAGGAGTAAATTTTAAAAAAATATATTAAAAAAATAAACAAAAAGACTGTGTAGGACTAGAGCTTGTATCTTGTGGGAGGACGCATTTGTTAAAAAAGGAAACCAATAAAAATCAAGAACCATATCGAATAGTGAGAAGGGCTATGCTAAGAATAAAGTCAAGTGTGGTTGCTGATCAGGTTGCTCTTTTGGACTGGAATGCCCCTCTCAGAAGGGGCTGTTGATCTGAGAGTTAAATGATGGGTCTATATCAATAACCTCAGATATGCAGATGACACCACCCTTACGGCAGAAAGTGAAGAAGAACTACAAAGCCTCTTGATGAAAGTGAAAGAGGAGAGTGAAAAAGTTGGCTTAAAGCTCAACATTCAGAAAACGAAGATCATGGCATCCGGTCCCATCACTTCATGGGAAATAGATGGGGAAAGAGTGGAAACAGTGTCAGACTTTATTTTTTGGGGCTCCAAAATCACTGCAGATGGTGACTGCAGCCATGAAATTAAAAGACGCTTACGCCTTGGAAGAAAAGTTATGACCAATCTAGATAGTATATTCAAAAGCAGAGACATTACTTTGCCGACTAAGTTCCGTCTTGTCAAGGCTATGGTTTTTCCAGTGGTCATGTATAGATGTGAGAGTTGAACTGTGAAGAAGGCTGAGCGCCGAGGAATTGATGCTTTTGAACTGTGGTGTTGGAGAAGACTCTTGAGAGTCCCTTGGACTGCGAGGAGATCCAACCAGTCCATTCTGAAGGAGGTCAACTCTGGGTGTTCTTTGGAAGGAATGATGCTAAAGCTGAAGCTCCAGTACTTTGGTCACCTCATGCAAAGAGTTGACTCATTGGAAAAGACTCTGATGCTGGGAGGGATTGGGGGCAGGAGGAGAAGGGGACGACAGAGGATGAGATGGCTGGATGGCATCACTGACTTGATGGACGTGAGTCTGAGTGAACTCCGGGAGATGGTGATGGACAGGGAGGCCTAGCGTGCTGCGATTCATGGGGTCGCAAAGAGTCGGACATGACTGAGCGACTGAACTGAACTGAACCATGCAGAAGGTCAGGGACACAGTGTGTCAGTCAACGAGCTTCTTGCCAAGACTCTAAGAGGAGAATCCTCCTGTGGTTGAGGCATAGAAATGAGTTGTGGCTGGAGCATCTTAAGTGAGGGGAAGGTCAGGGATTGGGATAGACAGGTGGACAGTACACAGACCATACAGAGCTTTGATTTTACTTTAAGTGGGATGAGAGTTTAACTGAGGGGGGATATAATCTGACTTACATTTTTAAAAGGTCCCTTCTGCTACAGCTCAGACTCTATACGTGTGTGATGCCCAGCTATTAAATATACTATCACTACTGCTGGAGAGAAATTGCTTTTTACAGGTTTCTTTGTTAACACCTATATAGCGCTTTATAGTTTATAAAGCATTTTTATATACCTTATTTCATTTGATCTTTGAAAAAAAATCCCCTGAGACTAATCTTATTACAAATCTCATGTTACCAATAGGAGAAACTAAAAGCTATGAAGAATGAGATTATTCTAAGGCGGCATGTCCTCTAAGAGTTGACATTTGAAAATGGGGAGGTTTTACATAAAAATTTGGATTCTTTTGCTTTAAGAAAATGAAGATGTGTCCTGACCGAACCCACATTCCTCATGGAGAAGGCAGACAGGGGCCCCTTAGGCTGAGAGCTGCCTGCTCTATCATACCAGATCTGCTTCAGTTTCTATTATCTGCTGATCCCTGGCTTCCTCTGAATTCTAGCCTCCTGCTCTCAGGTGACCTTAGCTTGCTTCTTCGGTACATCTTAAAGAGCCATTTCCCTCTCCCTGCATCAAATCCATTCCCAGAAAAAGAGAGAAAGAGGGATCCTGGTGCTGCCTTGTTACTTCCAGTCAGCGGATGGCGGTCTTGTTGTCCTGGGGCTAAGCCCATTGCCGGAGAAGGCAATGGCACCCCGCTCCAGTACTCTTGCCTGGAAAATCCCATGGGCGGAGGAGCCAGGTAGGCTGCAGTCCATGGAGTTGCTAAGAGTCGGATACGACTGAGCGACTTCAATTTCACTTTTCACTTTTCACTGTTCATGCATTGGAGACGGAAATGGCAACCCACTCCAGTGTTCTTGCCTGGAGAATCCCAGGGACAGTGGAGTCCTATGGGCTACCGTCTGTCGGCACAGAGTCAGACACAACTGAAGCGACTCAGCAGCAGCAGCAGCAAGCCCATTGCAACCCATGAAGCATGCAAGTTTCTCTGATGTACAAGCTTCAGCTTAGAAATTTATGCAAAAGTTACCTTTGCTCTATAATATGGCTACCAGGTGGTGCAACAGTAAAGAATCCACCTGTCAATGCAGGAGACTCAGGTTCCATCCCTGGGCCAGGAAGATCCCCTGAGGGAGAAAATGGCAACCCGCTCCAGTATTCTTGCCTGGAGAATCCTATGGCTGGGCTACTGTCCATGAGGTTGCAAAGAGTTGAACACAATTGAGCATGCATGTAGCACACACTTGAGATTCTGATTCTCCAGAGAAATAAATCCTTGTTTAGTCTATCCTTTCACTTCCTTTAACCTCTGGATTGCTGGGAGGCCCCCTAAAATTGTAGGCAAATTTTGTGTTTGTGTGTTTTTTCCCTAGGGAGAGGGTTTATAACTTGATTTAGACTTTCCAAGGGATCCAGATCACGGATCCAGAGTGTCATTTCTGGCATAGGGATTGAGAGTCAGACTGAGCAGAATCAGAGCTTGGCTCTGCCACTAGTTAAATCTGAAGTCCCCCAAATCTCTGACCTTTTCGGTTTGCTCATTAAAAAAATGAGTTTATTACTCCTGAGCTTGTAGGGCACTGATTAAATGAGGCAGCATACAGGAAGTACTTAACTCAGAGTCTGGCACACAGGAGACCCTCAGCGGCAGAATCAGTATCGTCATTGCTGGTATTGGATCTGCCTTCTCCCATAATATCTAAGTGATTTCTGTGGACTAAATTGTGTCCCCCAAAATTCATATGTTGCAGCCCTAGCCCCACTTCCCCTCAATGAGACTGTATTTGGAGACTGAGCTTTTAGGAAGAAACTAAGGTTATATGAGGTCATAAGGATAGGGTCCTAATCTGATAGGATTGCTGATCTTTTATTTTATGTACATATGTATGCATGCATTTTTGGCCACCAGGCACAGCATGAAGGATCTTATTTCCCCAACCAGGGGTCAGACCCTCAGAGTCTTAACCATTGCACTAGCCAGGGAAGTCCCAGGACTGGCGACTTTCTGAAAAGAGGTAAAGAGAGTCTTCTCTCTCTTCATACATAGCAACCAAGGAAAGGCCATGTGAACACAGGGAGAAAGAGGCTGCCTGTAAACCAGAAAGAGAAGTCTTACCAGAGACCACCCATGCTGGCACCCTGATCTCAGACTTCCCCATATCTGCAAGAGTACATCTCTGCTGTTTAAGCCATCTAAGGCATCTAAGGCAATGCCCAACACCCTGCTCTCTTAAGCTGGTTCCTTCTAGAGCAGAGACAACAGGAGCCCCCACACCATCCCTGGAGGTGAGGTTGGTTGAAATTAGTCTGGCTGCTGTACAGTCTAGAAGTCATTGTGCCTGAAGTGTGCTGATGGTTACTAAGATGCAGCTTTTATTTTTCATCTTTTTACAATAGGAACATATTTATTTAACATTGTACACCTTTGAACTGAATTTGGAAAACTTTTCTCCCCAAGATTTCCATGATCAAAATCCAAAGAATATTCTAATATAATTCATGTAAATTAGTATTGAATTTATATCATCTGGTTTTTAAAAATTAATTAATTAATTTTTTTTACTGAAAGATAATTGCTTTACAGAATTTTGCTGTTTTCTGTCAAACCTCAACATGAATCAGCCATGGGTATACATATATCCCTTCCCTTTTGAACCTCCTTCCCATCTCCTTCCCCATCCCACCACTCTAGGTTGATACAGAGCCCCTGTTTGAGTTCCTGAGACATACAGCAAACTCCCATTGGGTATCTATTTTACATATGGTAATGCAAGTTTCCATGTTACTCTTTCCATACATCTCACTCTCCCCTCCCCTCTCCCCATGTCCATAAGTCTGTTCTCTATGTCTGTTTCTCCACTGTTGCCCTGTAAATAAATTCTTCAGTACCAGTTTTCTAGATTCCATATATATGTGTTAGAATACGATATTTATCTTTCTCTTCTGGCTTACTTCACTCTGTATAATAGGTTATAGGTTCATCCACCTCATTAGAACTGACTCAAGTGCATTTCTATTTTTATGGCTGAGTAATATTCCATTGTGTATATGTACCACAACTTCTTTATCCATTAATCTGTCGATGGACATCTAGGTTGCGTCCATGTTCTAGCTATTGTAAATAGTGCTGCAGTGAACAATGGGATACATGTGTCTTTTTCAATTTTGGTTTCCTCAGGGTATATGCCTAGGAGTGGGATTGCTGGGTCATATGATGGTTTTATTCCTAGTTTTTTTTTTTTTTTATGTTTCTATTATTATTTTTTTTTTTTAGTTTTTTATTTTTTAAATTTTAAAATCTTTAATTCTTACATGCATTAAAGGAATCTCCATACTGTCTTCCATAGTGGCTATATCAATTTACGTTCCCACCAACAGTGCAAGAGTGTTCCCTTTTCTCTACACCCTCTCCAGCATTTATTGTCTGTAGACTTTTTGATGATGGCCATTCTGACTGGTGTGAAGTGATACCTCATTGCAGTTTTGATTTGCATTTCTCTAATAATGAACAGTTTTGAGCATCTTTTCATGTGTTTGTTAGTCATCCAAACGTCTTCTTTGGAGAAATGTCTGTTTAGTCTTTTTCCCACTTTTTGATTGGGTTGTTTGATTTTCTGATATTGAGTTGTATGAGCTGCTTGTATATTTTGGAAATTAATTCTTTGTCAGCTGTTTCATTTGGTATTATTTTCTCCCATTCTGAGGGTTGTCTTGTCACCTTGCTTATAGTTTCCTTTGTTGTGGAAAAGCTTTTAAGTTTATTTATTTTTTTTAATGACTGGTAGGTTGACCTGTGCTACAGCCAAGCTCTGGCTGTCTTTCCTACTGAGTGAGTGTTCCACTTCTCTGTTGATTAGAGCATAATCTTTATCATTAGCCTTCTGAAGAAGCAGTGTGTTTAATGTTTAAAGATGTGGATTCTATAGCCACCTTGCCTGGTTCTGAAGCCACTCACTAGCTGTGTGACCTTGGCAAGTTACTTAACCTCTCTGTGCTTTAGTTTCCGCACTTGTTAAAATGGTATTAATAATAGGAGGGTCTGTGTAGGAGAGTCACTGTCAGATTAAATAATTCAATGCATGAAAAGGGCTTGATTTGAGTCCTCATTCAGCCTGGGTCGATCCCCTCCCATGATGACCTTGGAGCTGATCCTCTCGTGTGATGGTCTTGGATCTCCTATTAGAGCAGCTACTTGTGGAAGTCCTACTCCAAGCAGATGCAGCAGGTGCTTGATGTTGACTATAACCCCACCTGGAAGCTCTGGCCACTGTAGCCCACTTGCTAGACTCTTCTTTATAATGCAGTATCCTAACCAACTCAGATAATAGGATGAAAATGTGAAATCATGTTGATAACTTGAGGCCTTTCTCTGTTCCTAATAATAATTAAGTGTGCATGGGAAAGATTTGTTATTGCTCTATATAAGATTTCATCTGCTAAGAGGGTTATGTAGTCTGATTATGGGGTGAGGAGAAGAATATAAATCTGGTTTCCAAACGTAGTGGTTAAGGAACAAAATCTCTTGCGTGCTGAGTCACACCCGACTCTTTGTGATCCCATGGACTGCAGTCCCCCAGACCGCAGGCTCCTCTGTCCATGGCATTCTCCAGGCAAGAATACTGAGTGGGTTGCCATTTCCTCCTCCAAGGGATTTTCCTGACCCAGGGATTCAACCTGAGGTTCCTGTGTTTCCTGCATTGGCAGGTGGATTCTTTACCACTGAGTCACCTGGGAAGCCCCCCAGATCCCTTGAGGGACTTATTGCTAACCTGGATCCCTAGGTTCCACAACCACAGTCTTTGTTCAAGCAGGCCTGGGGTGGAACCTGGAAAAATGTATTTTTAATAAGCACCTCAGTTAATCCTAATGCCACTGTTTAGCTGACTTTTTTGAAAATTACTTGGCCAAATATTCTTTCAAGGACTCTTTTAGCTTTCAACATGTAACATTCCAGAATGAATATAAAGACTGGGAAAGATGAGAAAATAATTTGGAGCAAGGTTCTACTTCTTTAAAGGGCTTCCCTGGTCAATAGCTGCCTGACAAAACCCAAGCCAGACATGCTTATGTTAGGTTTTAACTAGATTTTCATCTAAACGAGGTGCTGGACATCTCAGGCTTACAGCAACCAAAGGACTGGCAGTGACCACGTCAGAGAATGGAATCACAGAGTAAGTTATCATAGTTCAGCTTGTAAATAGCCATTCTTAAAGGTCTAGGAAGGGTCAGTGGAATGGTGGTCTCATTTAATTTACTATAATTACCTTCTGGGCAAAATAAATAGCTTACACCTGTGGCAATGTTTATTTGCGAGAACAAATTATCTGTGGTGGCTAAATTTTTCTTGTACTAACTAGACTTTCAGAGTAGCTGGAATAAGAATCATCCTTTTAGGGAAGACAAATCTTAGAAGCGACTACCTTGGAAATAAAATGCCGTCATCATGCATCCAGTGAAGACAGTCTGGGATTTGTTGAGAAAGCTAGCTGGTGTCAAGGAGGCTGCAGGCATTGCACATTAAAAGGTATCTCCCTTTTGACGAGTGTTTAATTTGGCCTTGTTAGTGTATGAAGTGGAGAATGGCACCCCACTCCAGTACTCTTGCCTGGAAAATCCCATGGACGGAGGAGCCTGGTGGGCTGCAGTCCTTGGGGTCACGAAGAGTCAGACACGACTGAGCGACTTCACTTTGACTTTTCACTTTCATGCATTGGAGAAGGAAATGGTAACCCACTCCAGTACTCTTGCCTGGAAAATCCCATGGACGGGGGAGCCTGGTGGGCTGCCGTCTATGGGGTCGCAAGAGTTGGACACGACTGAAGTGACTTAGCAGCAGTAGCAGCAGTGTATGAAGTACAGACATTTAATTTGTTTGACAGAATCAAGCCCCAAGCTCCTCCTGTAATACTGTGCCACAGGGTTTCAAGAGTCCTACCACGTGTTAGGCGCAATCCCTATCAAGCTACCAGGCACATTTTTCACAGAACTAGAACAAATAATTTCAAGATTTGTATGGAAATACAAAACACCTCGAATAGCCAAAGCAATCTTGAGAAAGAAGAATGGAACTGGAGGAATCAACTTGCCTGACTTCAGGCTCTACTACAAAGCCACAGTCATCAAGACAGTATGGTACTGGCACCAAGACAGACATATAGATCAATGGAACAAAATAGAAAGCCCAGAGATAAATCCACACACATATGGACACCTTATCTTTGACAAAGGAGGCAAGAATATACAATGGAGTAAAGACAATCTCTTTAACAAGTGGTGCTGGGAAAACTGGTCAACCACTTGTAAAAGAATGAAACTAGATCACTTTCTAACACCGCACACAAAAATAAACTCAAAATGGATTAAAGATCTAAATGTAAGATCAGAAACTATAAAACTCCTAGAGGAGAACATAGGCAAAACACTCTCAGACATAAATCACAGCAGGATCCTCCATGATCCACCTCCCAGAATGCTGGAAATAAAAGCAAAAATAAACAAATGGGATCTAATTAAAATTAAAAGCTTCTGCACAACAAAGGAAAATATAAGCAAGGTGAAAAGACAGCCTTCTGAATGGGAGAAAATAATAGCAAATGAAGCAACTGACAAACAACTAATCTCAAAAATATACAAGCAACTTATGCAGCTCAATTCCAGAAAAATAAAAGACCCAATCAAAAAATGGGCCAAAGAACTAAATAGACATTTCTCCAAAGAAGACATACGGATGGCTAACAAACACATGAAAAGATGCTCAACATCACTCATTATTAGAGAAATGCAAATCAAAACCACAATGAGGTACCACTTCACACCAGTCAGAATGGCTGCGATCCAAAAATCTGCAAGCAATAAATGCTGGAGAGGGTGTGGAGAAAAGGGAACCCTCCTACACTGTTGGTGGGAATGCAAACTAGTACAGCCACTATGGAGAACAGTGTGGAGATTCCTTAAAAATTGCAAATAGAACTACCTTATGACCCAGCAATCCCACTGCTGGGCATACACACTGAGGAAACCAGAATTGAAAGAGACACATGTACCCCAATGTTCATCGCAGCACTGTTTATAATAGCCAGGACATGGAAACAACCTAGATGTCCATCAGCAGATGAATGGATAAGAAAGCTGTGGTACATATACACAATGGAGTATTACTCAGCCGTTAAAAAGAATTCATTTGAATCAGTTCTGATGAGATGGATGAAACTGGAGCCGATTATACAGAGTGAAGTAAGCCAGAAAGAAAAACACCAATACAGTATACTAACACATATATATGGAATTTAGGAAGATGGCAATGACGACCCTGTGTGCAAGACAGGGAAAGAGACACAGATGTGTATAACGGACTTTTAGACTCAGAGGGAGAGGGAGAGGGTGGGATGATTTGGGAGAATGACATTCTAACATGTATACTATCATGTGAATTGAATCGCCAGTCTATGTCTGACGCAGGATGCAGCATGCTTGGGGCTGGTGCATGGGGATGACCCAGAAAGATGTTATGGGGAGGGAGGTGGGAGGGGGGTTCATGTTTGGGAATGCATGTAAGAATTAAAGATTTTAAAATTTAAAAAATAAAAACTAAAAAAAAAAAAAAAAAAAAAGAAATAAGCCTCCAGTCAGAACACTAGTTTGACAGAACACCAGTTTGACAAAGATGCACTTTAATTAAAAGACACAAATCTCTCTCTTCTGAGCCAGGTGGAAGGACATAAAGGAGTCCCCCCCTCTGCCATCTTGTTCTAAGGAAGACTTCCTTAAGAGATTCCTTCCTGTAAGAGGTCAATGGTGCCTTGGGGCAGGCAAGTAGAAATCTATCCATGGGTCCTAGAATGTCTGGTGTTGCTGGCCTCCTGAAACATTCTCTTTCCTTCAACAATGCTGGCTATTTGCCACAATATCAATTATCTCTAGCTGAGACAGTAATGATCTAGGATACCACTTTTTAAATATTATGTTCTAACAAAGCAGAATTAGGAAACTCTACAAAATTCACACACTTTGACATCCCGTGCATTAATATCCAGCTGCTCATAAATCAACCACATCCATCTAGCTTTTTTGCCTCAGGCATGTTAAATGGCCATATTTTAACCATCTATTAATTATTTTCCCAATCTGAGCATTCTTTGTCATTGTTCATGCCAACTGCTTAAGCTTAGTCATTATTGTGTGAAGAGCATGTAGCTCCCTACTCCTCTGAGAGAATTCTAAGAGGTGACAAAGTAGGCTAGAGCTTACTTGAAATACACATATGGCTCCTTTTCTTTGGTGAGGGGGAATCATTCACTCTGAATTTCCTTTTTCTCACAACATGGTCTAATCTTCCCTTTCCATCTCATTTTCTGCTACTCTCTTCCTTGCTCAACATGCCTGATGGCCTTCTTGAGTTCCTTCAAAATCGATATGGAGACTTCCCTCACAGTCCAGTGATTAAGACTCTGAGCTTCCACTGCTGGGGTCACGGGTTCAATCCCTGGTCAGGAAACTAAGATTTCCACTTGCCATATGGTATGGCCAAAAAAAAAAAAAAATCGATACACCCTCCTACCCCAGGTCCTTTGAGAGAGGGATGTATCTACTGAGAAATGTTCCCCCTTTATTGCTGATTATGACATCCCCAAGCCCCTTTCACTAGTTCCTTTGTTATATTTATTGAGGTCCCATGTTTGCCAAAGACTTGAGGGAATGAAACTGATTCACCATCCCCATAGAACTCATATTTTTGTTGGGGATGAGGTGGTACTCAGACCAAAAAGAAACATAATAAATAAGTAAATTGTTTGTTAGAAGATGATAATTGATAGGGAAGATTAGAGAGGAGTAAGGTATATGAAAAGTGCTTGCTATTTTGAATAGGGAGGAAGTCTTTACTCACAGGGTAAAATTTGAATTAATTCTCCATTGTTCTTAGAATTTAGCTCAAATTAATTTCCTCAGGGATGTCTTCCAGCCTAGATCTATCAGCGAGTCTTTGAATACCTAGGTCATCTTCTATTATATGCTCTCATAATCTCCAATACTTTTCATGCAAAGTTCTTAGCACCATTTGTAATTACATACTCACATGATTATTTACTAAAGAATATCCTGTCTACTGTATTGTAAACTCTATAAAGGCAAAGATGAGATTCTTTTTGAGTACTTCTCTATCTCCAAAGCTTGTTCAAGACAAGTGTTCACTTTATATAAATTTGTTGAATGAATGAAAGAATCAGTACAGTGTGGATAAAAAATATACTTTCAGTCTCTTTTTTAAGAGAATCAGTTGAGATAATAGTGAATGAATGATAATGAATAAATTGCTTTTATAAATTACAAAGTTTATAAACATGCATCCATCATTACTTCTGTGGCTAAAACCCCTCTTGTATCAGTGTGATTCTGTGTTCATTGATATTATATAACTCGGAATCTCCTTTATGGAGGCAGTGAAGTTTAGAGGCTAAGACTGTGGGTGCTGAAACCAGACTTGCCTGGGTTGATTCTCATCTGTCACTTACCTTGTGGTCTTGTTGTGCTTCTACTTCCTTATCAATCAAATGGAATGACAGTGGCACCAACCTCACAGAAATGTTGTAAGATTAAAAGAGTTTGTATCTCTAAGGTGTTAGAAGAACGCCTGGCATATAGTAGGTATAAACGAATGTAGGTAGTCATAAATATTATTATGACTATAGCTATTATTATCTGCCTTGCTTTCAACTGCCATCCAGGGATGATTTATTGACTGAACTCTTTCTTGGTTTCTTCTTAAGGACCAGATTAGTAATTCCTAGTTAAGTGAGGTTTTCTTTAACATAAGTCAAAGAGTGAGGGTGACTCTTTTTCAGCCCTTTTCCTATAGGTTTCAGCATCTGTTCACCAGTGACTTTTGCTGCAACTTTCCAGTTGTCTTGGCAGCTGGAAGTAAAGCTGGCTGAGAAAACGGAGTCTAAATCCTAGTTTTGCCACTTACTGGTGGAAAGACCTTTGGCAAGATATTAAACTCTGAGGTTCACCCTCTCATCTATAAAATGGGACTCATAATTGCTCACCACAGGGTTGCTGTGGGGACTAAGTGAGCTAATGTCCATGAAAAAGCTTAGAGAGGAGTTCTACAAATATTAGTTCTGCTTCACTTGCCTTGCGTGCACGCTGCGTGCTAAGTCACTTCAGTCATGTCCGCCTCTTTGTCACGCCATGGACTATAGCCTGCCAGACTCTGTCCAAGGGATTCTCTAGGCAAGAATACTGGATTGGATTGCCTCCAGGGGATCGATCTTCCCAACCCAGGGATCAAACCTACTTCTCTTGGGTCTCCTGCACTGGCAGATTTTGTTTATTTGTTTGTTTTGTTTTTTTACCACTAGTGCCCCTGAACAAATCTATATTTTAAAAGGACACTTCTGGAGATATGATGACATTGGTCTACGATGAATGCTCTGACAAGTATTCTAAACCAGGAAGTAAAGTTGACGCATTTGGAACTCACTACACATGCCCTAAAATGATTCATATTATTGGCAGAGATCAGTGCGGTAAGCACAGTGTTCATTTGTTAGCCTATAATCAAGAGGAAAACAGCCATTCAAAAATATTATTTTTATTATCATAAGTAAAGCAATTTATGTAGAACTACCTGACTAGCTGATCAACTAGAAAAGCCATACGAAGTATATTGTCAATTGCAGAAAAATTTTACCAAACAAATTCTTATTGCTAATTAACATATATTAGTTAGGGATAGCTGGTGGTATAATAGTCATAGGAACTTAGAAGAATCTTCCTGAATGTTCAAAGTTACTGCTTGATGATTGCAATTAGGCATTGCCCCAGGTTGTGTGTGTGTGTATGCATATGATTTGGACAAAAAGGGAAAGAAGTCTACAATGTTCCCTTCACATGCACAAATAGTCTAGATTCTCTTTTTTCTCCCTTGGATGTTTCTGCTGACCTTAGATGATAGTTTTCCCCAAGAGTTCACTTGCAAAATATGTTTTTCAATATGTCACAGTTCAAACTTTTCAAATTCTGTTCCACTTCAAAAGACCTGGTTTTGGCTTCCAAATATTCTTTCTCCTATGTTAGCAGTTTTTGATCAACAAATGTTTATTGAGGCACCACTGTCTAAATGGCAGGCTCCCAGAGTGGCTTTTCCAGTGTCCTTGGAGTTCCAGATGTTGGGTAACTTGGAAATCTATGAATCTGAGGTTAAAGCAGACTTAAAATTATGTGTGAACATGAACTGAGCACTTAGAGGGCAACACGCTGTTCACCATGGGCAGCAGCAGAATGGGGGATTTCTTTTCTGCTTATTGGCTTAAAATATGATATCTAGCTTAGCGGGAGCCTAGCCTACGTGTCCTGAGGGACTCTTCATGCCAAAGCTACTCATTCTAATTCATCTGACACTCTTGTTTGCTTGGTGAATATTCTGGCCATTCATTGTTGTTCTAGCCAGCGTCTTTGATAGCATTTCATAGGCAAACTCTGGCATTCTAGGCTCTTTATGGTATGGATTCTGCTTCCTTGTCCAGCCCTGTCTTCTTTTTACTCCTCTGCTAGCTCCTAATAGTTTAGCTGGAACCAATTTTTTACTCTTCCTCCTCATTTTCTGAGTACTTACTCTTGGCTAAGCACTGCTTCCTTAATTTTAAAGAACGTTTGATTCCCTCAGTTTTCCTGGGAGGTAGTTATGGTTATCCTCACTGGATAGATGAAGGTACTGAGACTCAGAAATATCAACTGAATTGTTCTAATTCATGGGTGAGCATGTGGATGAGTTGTTGATGTAACATAGGTCTCTGACGTCAAAGCCACAGTGGAAAGGGCTCCTTCCATCACAGTAGGTGCTTTCCTTCTCACAAATGTTGCAAGCCTGTCTCATTCTGTCTGCTTCCTCCTTGTAATGGCAAAATAATGGCCCCTCGAAGATGCCCATAGCACAGTCCTTGACACTTGTGAACAGGTCACCTGACACGGCAAGCGGGATTTAAGGTTGATAATCAGCTGACTTTAAGATGGGGAGATGATCCTAGATTATCCAAGTAGATCCAATAAAGCCCTTAAAAGTGGACGTGGGAGGCTGAAGAGGAGAGTCAGAGAAGATATGAGGATGAAAGTACAATCAGACACAAGCAATGCTGCTGGCCTTGAAGATGGAGAAAGGGACCAGGAACCAAGGGCTATAGGTAACCTCCCAGAAAAGGCAAGGAATGGATTCTCACTGCTGGTCCATAGAAAGTTGGGGAAGGAGGTGCTGGACAGGGTGACTTCAGCTAGGAGCATGAAACCTACTGTTCTGTGGTTTATTTTCTATGCAACTGCTTAGGGCCATCTTTCCACAATGTCAAGCTGATCATGCCCCCAGTCTTCAGAAAAACTTTTCATCCTGACCCTCAGCTCCTTCTCTAGGGTGACCTGCTGCTCGTCCACCTCAGGCATTCAGCGCTTTAGTTGCTCCTTACTTCCTCTTGCGGATGTATCTGCTCTAGCGGTGACATTGCCTGGAATGTCCTTACCCCACTTGATTTGTCTAAAGCACTGCTACTCCCTTTATTATATACATTTAATGAAACCCAGCTCACACATGACTCTGTGAAGCCTTCCCTGACCTCTCCCTCATGAGTCACCCCATCCTTCTCTGGGGTACCTGGTGCCTTATACAGATCACTTAGTCCACTGTGCATATTATGGTAAATTAACAATTTATTTACCAACCTCGTCTATCAAACTGGGTGTTCTTGGAGAGCAGTTTTGAGCATCATTCATCTCTGTATTTCTAGCACATAACAGGTTTAATAAATGTTTGTCGAATGACTGATTGACTGATTAAATCAATGAAAGTCAGACAGATCTTCAGAATTTTCTAGTAACTAAGACTTGTAAAAAGGTGGATTGGGAGGCCTATAAGTAATTGCACCATCACATTCTGTAACGGATTGGTGCTAGCCAGGGAATGACAGTATGTCCAAAAGGTAATGGATTAAAACCTCACTTTGTCGTATCCTCTTTCAAAAATGGGAGTAGTCTTTCAAGCGACTTGAAAAATAGGCTTCAGTAAAAGTATAAGAAAATATATGCAATTAGACTCAATCAATAAAGTTGTCCTTGACTAATGTCTACATTTAAGGGAGTTTAATTAAATTATGAAACAGCCTTTCTGATTTAACTGTCAGTCTGGTTTATCGTGTATGAACATGAGCTCTGTATAGGGTTTTCTTTCAAGATTTCAAGACCCTCAACCAATGCAAAGATATAAATTATCAACACATGGCTTAAGAGGGGAGAGCCTGGTATGTGACTTCAAGAAAGCTAGGAAGAAAAGCAATTTTCCCAGGAAGGCTGATGGAAATAGAAATTGTGCAAAATGGCTTTTCTCCCTTCATTCATTCATTCATTTAGACAATATTAATTCAGCACATACTATATGTCAGGGGTTGCCCTAGGCGCCGGCAGTGCCATGGAGTGGAAAAGGCAGACATTCTGAAGAAACACAAATAATGATAGATTATGTTTATTATGCTTATGCTCCCCCAAGCCCAGAATGCCCTATCTTCTTTATTTTGTTTATATAAATTCAACATCCTTGCAATAAATAAGAAGTAAGGAATAATGTAAAAAATGTATGGAATCTGCTGTATGTCAGACACTGTGCTAGAAACCAGGGACACAAAAATACCTTCAAGGACCTTACAGATTTAGTGGGAGAAAGAGACATGTGAATGATATAAAAAAGTAATACAGCAGAAAAGTGTAGTGACAGAGGTAAGCACAGGTGCAGCTAGAGGAGCATGGAGCAAGGGCGCGTCCTTCTTTCCTCCACACGGGCACAGTGGCTCCACAGGGGACGGGGAGAACGTGAGTGGCATCACCAACAGTTTTTCCTCAGGATAGCTAGCTTTGCGTGGAGCTCTGCCCCTCTGCCTACCGCCTGTCCTACATGAGATGAGAAAGGGTGGGCTGCAGGCAGGGTCATTTCTCCTGGCAGATGGGGGAAAGAGAAGGAGTGCTGCACTTAGGAGCTCGTGGGCAGAGCAGAAGAGCTGCCTAGAGTAGCAGTGGTCCTAAAGGCTGTGTTTAGGGGCTAGACCCTGCAGGGGACTTTGGAGCCCACCTGGACTGACTCCATCACCCACAGTTGCTCTAAGCTGCCCCAGGCAGAAGAGACTAATGTCAAAGACAGCAACAGAACCAGTAATGGCCAAGGAAGATTCAGCTAAAATTTCTTAATTAAAAAAATTTTTTTTCAACGTGGACCATTTTAAAAGTCTTTGCTGAATTTGTTACAATATTGCTTCTGTTTATGTTTTGTTTTTTTTTGGCCTCAAAGCATGTGGGATCTTGGCTGCCTGACCATGGATTGAACCTCCACCTCCTGCATTGAAGGCGAAGTCTTAACCACTGGATCACCAGGGAAGTCCCTAAAATTTCATATTTGAAATCTATTTAATTTCACTGATTCTATTTAAAATATCTTAAATACTTCTGAGATCCACTAAATAAAACAAGTTCTGAAATACCAATAGTATCATTTTGCTTTGGCTGTGAGCAACAGCCCACGCTCACAACTTGCAGTCATAGGACAAATTTCGAATGCAGACATGTTTTGCTGTTCAAGTGCATTTAACAATTTTAGAAAAGAAAAAAAAATGCCTTTATGGGGGAGCAGGCTTTCTTTGCTCACCATGGCTCTGAACACCACCTGTTGGCAGCTACTGACATCTATGTGGCCTTCTTGGTCCTAGAGGGTGGTTGCAACCTCTCGTTTAGGCTGAGTCCTTCCTTTTGCTGACGAGGAAGTGAAGACTAGAAGAGAAAAGTGACTATAATACAGTGGAGCTAGGATTAGTATCTTGGGGTCCCCACCTCGCCAGGCTCTTCCTGTGACAGGGGCTGCCTCTCAGAGAAGCGCTTTGTGAACATAGTGTACCCAGGCTGCACGAAGCAGCCATCTCCACCTACCCGGTGCAAAGGGAAAAATTCCCTTTAGGAGCAATAAATGCAGGTGATGGGATTCAGAGGGAAAGGTCTCTTCGAGCTATGTGATAGCTTGGTCTTGTGCCCCAAGATGAGTGACAGGCTACTCCCACGGGATGGCCATGTGACCCGTCTCCCTTTAGTGTGCCCATGCATGTGAGAGATGGGTGTCTGTGAATGGAGCTCAGGGCAGGGTTTGGCTGGCGAGAACAGAGCACGGCGAAACCCTGGGAGCCAGGGTCACTTCTGAATGTCTATTTGCAAACTCAGATGTGGATGGGTGGGGAAGATTATGCATTAAGGCTTATCTTTCCCTCTCAGCTGGGTTTCTGTCATCCCAGGGCTCTGTGGTGGAGGCTGGCAGAGGGGCTGACCTATTCGCTTGGCAGATTTGATCAACACGTGCTCGTCTTCACCGCCAGCAAGGAGAGAGTCTAGCGTGTGGGTGGGGTGGGGGAGGTGGATTCAATCAGAATACAGATAGGAAATAGAAATAAAATCTACTTGTCCAAACATAAACTTACAAAAATATGGGATAATTGCCTGGCCCTCACTATTTGAGCAAGCCAGGCCAACCTGTTTAGGGAGAATGTGCTTCTGGGAGGAAGGCTGATAGTCTTTTTCCCAGGCAAAGCATGCCCTTGCCCAACCAGCATATAATTCTTGTAATTCATTGCCACTACTCATGGGATGGAGTGAGGCAGGGAGTGAGAGTGGGGGTGGTCCCTGAATGGGCTTTATAAGGCTGTGACTCCCTACAATTAGGTGCATGACCTAGAGATTTCTCACCCTCACGGGCACCCTGGAAGGTGATAGGGAATCAGGCCATCTGTTGCAGAGAAGCTTGTCACTTTCTCAGAGGGCCCCTGGCAGTCACTTACTTTATAGAGGCCTTGTAAGTCACTGCCGGTCCGCTGCCTCAGTCCCTCCACAGCATCCAAGGACATCTGGAGGGGATCTTCAACTCTTGTAAAAAGGTCTGGATATACGAATTCAGTGTCTTCTACCTTGTGCTGACAGGTGGCTTCTGAGGCAGCCTCTGTTATAAGAGCCCTGGCCCTATTTGAGTGACATCTTGCTTTCTCTACAGACAGATCCTGAAGTGTTTACTTCCGCAGATTAACGAAGGATCTTATAACTTCAAAGAAAGGTAAAGGACCCTTGTCCCAGACTCTGACATTCTTTAGAGAAGAAATGATGGCTTATCTAGGACCTGTACTGCTTTACAGAGCCTATACTGTGCTTGACACAGGGTTCAGGGCCTGACAAAGGAGCCTCAAATAAATTTACAGGGTGCTAATTACAGAGTATAGTACTTTCCCACTGGGCTAATCAGGACACAAATAAGGCGTATGCTTAATCCACAAAGCACTTAAATTTTATGGAGAGAAGATGCAAATAAGGAGGTTCGTTCACAGAAAAGAAAGGGTGATCATCCACTGTGGAATGGAGGAGCACAAGCAAGGGTGTGGAAATGGACAGTTTCTTCCGACATTGCCCTCCTGCACGGGCACCTCTTTGATTTATGAAGAAATGGCGCAAGCCTTGTACCTCGGGTTTCCCATTTCCCTGCAGAACTGTGCTGGGTTGGGTTATAGGTGCCATATCTTACGTGTGGGGGCTCTGGCCCACTTACTATGTTTCCGACAGGTAGTCACTCTGTCACTGGAACTACTGTTGGCGATCAGATTCACTTTAAGGACAAGTTTTTTGGACGTCTTTTAGAGCTCATTTTTGAAAGATGGTCCACCTGGTGCTTGCTCCCCAGCTCTGGATCGAGGCCAGGGGATGACAGCAGCATGAACTCGCTGTGGATAACAAGTCCTCTGTTATGACTGGGAGCGTTTGCAATGCTATAAATAACTCTATCAATATTGTGATAATGGCACTTTAAAGAGGTCTATTTTACAAGTGCTGAATGTAAGAGAGACCGCAGCTGCGCTCATTAATTCTGAAGTATGCCTCCCTCCATGTACGACTTGCAGGTGTAACAATAGGCATGTTGACTCAATGAAAGTCTAGATAATGTTTAGATTAAGAAAAAGGTTAGAGTAACACTGTTAGTTTTTCCATTGTGTTTGGCATAATGAAAACAAATTATAATAGCTTAATTGGAAATGGAAAAGAAAAAAGGCAAAACATAACTTGCTTACAGATTTCAGAGGCTCACAAATAGCTCCTCCCCCCTCAAGAGCAAGTATCATAATTGACAGCAGTAGATCTTTTGATAATTAATTGCAGTAAATTATCACTTGGCACAAAGAAGGCATAATTGTAATTAATTTGCAACCTTCCCAGCATAACACTGAATTAGAAATGGCACTGCCGTCATTTTTCCAAGGGAGGAAATCGGAGTGGGGTGGGGGAACAGTATGCTTTTCCTCTGATGCACGTTTGGAATTTTGAGGCAAGCCTCGGTTGTAATTTTTCCAGTATGATTGTGACATCTCTGCGACTCTCTTGGGCTTAGGGGTGTTTAATTTAGATTGTGACTATTGGCTCTGGTCTATGATGGTTAGCAGGAGGGGTCCCCTGCTGAGTTCTGCCATGGTTTTCCATCGTGTCAGCCACCAGCTAGTCACTTAAACTCAGCATTTTCCCATTATCTTTCTGTATCTGTCTCATTCACCAGGGTGCTGAAAGACCTCGTTAGTTCAGGCAATAGATATTCTTTTAGGTTAAAATATTATTATATTTTTAATTGAATGAATTAAGGCCCTCAAAATATTTTTCCTCTTTTTTTTTTCCTCCAGAACATCTTACTTTTGTGGTGATGCCTATGATTATTAAGACTCTCTGCAGTGGTACAATTTTATAGTGACTGCTACAGATCAAGGTTCAATCTAATTGCTCAACAATTAATTAGAAACAGGAAAGAGGAATAGAAACTATTTTCACTGGATACCAGGGAACTGTTTATATTTCATCAGAGTGCCTGGGAGAAAAAAAATCATTGAGCTATAAAATATTACATCTGGGTTTCAATTAAAGTCAAGAGGATTCAGTAAGCCAAATGGTGGCCCAGAGATTACTGCCATGGTGTGCTACACTGCTGACCAAAACCTTCTAGGGGTCATGGAATTCCTTCCCTTGCTCCACGAATGTCCACTTGAGAGAATGAGCAGGATCTTACTTCTGACAATAAAGGCAAGGAATTGTTCTGTGTAGTGGTTAGTCATAAAAAAAAAAAAAGATAAAGATCATGGCCTTATTTCAAGTAGACCCATATAACAAAAATAAGCTTTATTAAATTATTCTGGACACTTTTCGGAGTTCTTAAACCCATTGTTATAAATGCTGAAATAAGGTGAATTTATAGCCAGAGCCCTTTAGCACAGCTGCCCTAGCAATGAACTCAGGTTTGACCTATATGTAACACCTTCTCTGGGGGTTAACAAATCATTCAGTCTTCATTCATGCAAGTTTCCTTTCTCAAAAAGCAATGTCTTAAGTCACCCCAGCTACCCTGCATCCCGCCAATAACTTCCTCCAGTTGGGCTGAATTAGTCATGATAGTTTTACTGTGTGAGCTAATACTCACAAGTGTCAGAGTTCAAGCCACCAACATATTTCACAGGAGACTTCAAATTGAGCTCAAACCTTAGCCCTAGTTGCCAAAGGCCCTGATGTTTATCTTCCTGAACTCCCCATATGAAGAGCCAAAGCACGTAACAAGGACATGGGGACACCACCTACAAGTGCTGTGTTTTATGCCCACGACCCTGTTAGGTTAGAATCTTTACTGGGCACAGAACTTTGCTTTTCTGATCTAAAATGGAAACATGATTTCTATGGAACAGATGGAGGAAAGACATTTATGAGAGGCTCTTATTTGAAAAAGGAGGTAGCTTTAATCTGTATAGCCTCAAAGAGCAGAAGAAATAAAATCATGAATGAATGCTTCAGGGAGATAGGTTTTGGCTTTCAGAAGAATCATTTTCACATTTACAGTTGTTTGAGGGGCAAAAAGATGCCCACAGCAGGAGGAGCTGTTAGAAGAGAACAGAGATCTGTAGGTAGGGAGAGTAAAGAGATTCAGGTATGGGATCTGAGAGGGGAGGCTGAAGGCTTTAGACGACATGCTTTTAAAAAGCCTCTTATGATTTAGGAAGATTTTATGGGTGTTTGCATGAAGTTAACACAAAAGCTAAAGTCTAGGAATCTAGTTTCTGCTGTGGAGAATGGGATGGGGTGGGTAGTTCTTAGTGGCTGAAGATCTAAGCCCCAGCTGAGGATCTAATGAATTAGTTTCCAGTTCTTTGAGCAGAATTGTTGATAAATGAATGGTTAAACTGAAGGTCATTTGTTTATTCTTTCAGTCATTCATTCATGTAACTAGGGTTTCAGCTGCTTCCTGGTGTACTGGGTCCTTGTCATGTCCTGAGGTTCTGCATTATTCAGCTATAATCCCTGCTCTGTGACCGTTCTTAGGCAGGCTGGCCAGTGTGCTTCAGTATCTTGATATTTTTATTTCTTATCCTGATGAGTGTCCAAATGAAAATACATCTGGTAATGAGAAAAAAAAAAAGGAGCAAAATTTTCTGAATCCTGCCTTCCCTGGTGGCTTAGTGGTAAAGAATCTGCCCGCCAATGCAGGAGATACAGGTTCGATTCCTGGTCTGGGAAGATCTCACATGCCGCAGAGCAGTTAAGCCCACGTGCCGCAACTGTGGAGCCTGTGCTTTGGAGCCTGGGAGCCGAGCGACTGGAGCCTGCTCGCCCCAGGGCCTGTGCTCTGCAACAGTGAGAAGCCTGTGCACCGCAACTCGAGAGGAGCCACTCTAACTAGGGAGAAGCCTGTGCAGCAGTGAAGACCCAGCACAGCCAAAGATAAACGGAAAAATTATAAGCTTTTTTTATGAACTCTATATAAGATTTAGCTTGCTCATACAAGCTTGGTCTGGCCCCTGCTTACCTCCCCTCACTAGCCTCATCTCACGACTCTCACCATTGTCCTTTCCCACCAGCCACACTGGCCTTCTTTCTTCCAGTTCTGTATTTTTAAATTATATTTATTTATTTGTTGGCCATTTTGCATGGCTTGCGGGATCTTAGTTCCCCCATCAGGGATCAAACCCAAGCCCTCAGAAAGGGAAGTACAAAGTCCTTAACACCAGAGCACCAGGGAATTCCCCCTTTCACTTCATTAATTACCCCATGCTTTTTTCCTGTTGTAGGATCTCCATTCATGTTGTTCCCTTGGCCTGCCCACACTTCCGCATCCTTTAACTCCCAAACATAACTTTATTCAGTAAGCCTTCCTCGCTCTACCAATCTCAAGCCCATGAATGTTCTCCGGGCATCTTGTAATTTTCTTTTCTAACACTGAATCACAGTTTAAAAATATTCAAATTTATTACAAAATTGAAATGTGAGTCCATTATTTGCAGAATTCCTAAAACATCAGCTGAATCACAGTTGGAGATTCAGTGGTATAAAGGATTGGGCTAAAATCTCCAGCACAGCTAACAAGGTGCTGGGTGCACGAAGTCGCTTCAGTTGTGTCCAACTTTTTGCAGCCCCATGGACTGTAGCCTGCTAGGCTCCTCTGACCGTGGGATTTCCCAGGCAAGAATACTGGAATGGGTTGCCATTTCCTTCTCCAATGCATGCAAGTGAAAAGTGAAAGTGAAGTCTCTCAGTCGTATCTGACTCTTTGCGACCCCATGGACTGCAGCCCACCAGGCTCCTCTGACCGTGGGATTTCCCAGGCAAGAATACTGGAGTGGGTTGCTATGCCCTCCTCCAGGGAACCTGCCCGACCTACAGACTGAACCCAAGTCTCCTGTGGCTCCTGCATTGCAGGCAAGAGAAGCCTACAAAGGGGTTAAACTAATAAGGCAACAATAATATCTTAAATTATATACATGTCATAATTTACATGTATTTTAACACATATTTCTCTTCTGTTCCTCAAAACAGATTTGTATGGCAGGCATTCATTTCTCTCCCATCTCACAGATAAGTTGTCAGAGGTTGCACAGCTAGGAGGTGACAGAACTGGCTGAGACTCTGGTTCAAGATTCACTCTATTCATAACAGCAACTTCCTTCTTCAGTGTGCTTTACAGCCTCTTGATGAAAGTGAAAGAGGAGAGTGAAAAAGTTGGCTTAAAGCTCAACATTCAGAAAACGAAGATCATGGCATCCGGTCCCATCACTTCATGGGAAATAGATGGGGAAACAGTGGAAACAGTGTCAGACTTTATTTTTTGGGGCTCCAAAATCACTGCAGATGGTGACTGCAGCCATGAAATTAAAAGATGCTTACTCC
Organism: Ovis aries; assembly: GCF_016772045.2. NCBI lineage: Eukaryota > Metazoa > Chordata > Mammalia > Artiodactyla > Bovidae > Ovis > Ovis aries. The sequence goes on along the minus strand of NC_056054.1, from coordinate 36,250,778 downwards.
TTGGAAGAAAAGTTATGACCAACCTAGATAGCATATTCAAAAGCAGAGACATTACTTTGCCGACTAAGGTCCGTCTAGTCAAGGCTGTGGTTTTTCCAGTGGTCATGTATGGATGTGAGAGTTGGACTATGAAGAAGGTTGAGTGCCGAAGAATTGATGCTTTTGAACTGTGGTGTTGGTGTTGGAGAAGACTCCCAAGAGTCCCTTGGGCTGCAAGGAGATCCAACCAGTCCATTCTGAAGGAGATCATCCCTGGGATTTCTTTGGAAGGAATGATGCTAAAGCTGAAGCTCCAGTACTTTGGCCACCTCATGTGAAGAGTTGACTCATTGGAAAAGACTCTGATGCTGGGAGGGATTGGGGGCAGGAGGAGAAGGGGATGACAGAGGATGAGATGGCTGGATGGCATCACGGACTTGATGGACGTGAGTCTGTGTGAACTCCAGGAGTTGGTGATGGACAGGGAGGCCTGGCATGCTGTGATTCATGGGGTCGCAGAGAGTCGGACATGACTGAATGACTGAACTGAACTGACAGTTAGATGGAGGTCTTGTGGTTCAGAAGGTAAAGAATCCGCTCGCAATGTGGGAAATACAGGTTTGGTTCCTGGGTCAGGAAGATCCCCTGGAGAAGAGAATGGCAACCCACTCCAGGATTCTTGCCTAGAGAATTCCATGGACAGAGGAGTCTGGCAGGCTACTGTCCATGGGGTCACAAAGAGTCGGACATAGCTGAGCGATTTCACTTTCACTTTTCATATACACCTATGCTTAAGTGGGCACTGTTGTTTTTTTTTCTCTCCACTTTGGTCCTTTCTCCTCCTTTATCATCTCTAATTCCCCAGCCTCCAGTCTCCTGGGGTACAAGCAGGCTGAGTTGGGACAAAGACAAAGAACTGGGGTTAGCCCTGTGACTGATCTATTTTGGAGAAAGTGTATCCCCATAGTCTGTGGGAGCTGGAAGGGGATTAGGTTGTCCTGTGATTGCCTGAACTGTGTTCTGTGGAGCTTTAAAGTTAGTACTGCTCCACTGCACAGTCCAGGGGCACCTTCCACGTGACCTGCTAGGTGAAGTGTATGTCCACAGCCCTGTGTGTCTGAGGGCCCCTTAGGGAGGGCCACAGTCACCTTCACTCTCTTCTAGACAACTGTGCTTTGATCTCTCTTGTATATTGAGCTACTGAATAAGATTTTATTTGAAGAAAGTGTTCTGCTCCTTGAAATAGAAAGCACTTGACACCTCATGATTTAATAATGCCCCAGCTGATGCTTGGGTAGCTGACTTAAAATCCAAGAAGGCCAGAGTTGAGGCTGAAATCCAAACCTCTGGGGTCTAAGCTAGTACTCTAGTCTTGGCCCTGGGCTGCTCATGGCAAGTCAGGGATGTGGTTTAGTGGGAAGAGAAACTGGATTTCTATTGGAGAAACCTTGTGATACAAAGGATTAAAGTTGGGGATGCTCCAAAGTAGCCACACTTTGAGAACCTACCTGTTTGGTTAAACATGCTCATACCTTTGATCTTCCCAGAGAAAATGTCCCTCCCTGACCCTCATCCCAGCCATTTGCTTAGCCTCTCTCCACCTCTATCCTGAGGTTTTCTCCCCATAGGAGACTTTTCTCTCCCAACTTGAAGGACATTGGAAATGAACACCAAGGTCCTTTCTCTGTTTCCCCAAATTCCTGGGTATCCTCAAATTCTCCCTTACCTTTCAGATCCGATCTAACTTATTCACACTCAGCCGTGATCTGTGTCTGTCTCTAGGACTTTCCAGCACCTCAGATGACCGTTTTTGAAGAGTGAGAATGCTTGTCTTATTGTTCTCGATCACTAGTAACAGCAAAGTCTAAATACTCTGTGAACCTCTTTTATGCCTTTTTTTTTTTTTCTCTTTTATGCTTTTTGCTTTGGAATGAAGCAATCATTCTCCCTCAGCCTCATGACTGCACTAATCTCACGTGACTCTGCGAGAGCCTGTGGAGGTGGGACTAAAGGATTTCTGGTAGTATTCAAACCCAGGCAAGGACAAATACACCAAGCAGAGAGAAAGAGAGTTACTTTCAGCTAGAGTCAGCAAATGTTACCGGCTTGAATTAACAACTGTTACTGTATCTTAACTTACCAGGTGCCCTGACAGCACAGGCAAAATCTGTGTTTCTACAGTGTTAGATGTGCTGGCTGCCTGACATATAAATTGAACATCAGATGGTATCTTCCCAGGAATTAAAATGAAAACAAGACAGACTCAGAAGCCCATTTCATGGAGTGTGTAAGTAGTAAATTCTCCCGAAGATGATGAAGCATGGCCCAGAGCCTTCTGTTTTGGTGATCAGCTCTGGGTTTGAGTTCCAGTTTTAATCCAATCACTGCCTTTAGGGATTTTCTCACTGTTCCACTCACATGTCTGTTTCTCTGCCTCACCAACTGAGATATGAACTCAGTTCATTCTCCTGATTTCCTCCAGGAAAGCCACTTACAACAAGGCATTTGAGTTTAGAGAAGGCTTCCCGAAAGCGGAAGAAGGGGAGGAATTTTGACTGCAGCAGCACAGATAACTTGAAATTTCACGTTAGAGATTTTTGCTTTTAAAATCCCTCTAGTCCACGTGGCAGACTGGACTCCAGCTTCTTGCCAGGTGGACCAGATTCCAGCTTCTTCCAGCCCGCCAGGCCCACTCCGTCCCTCTCCTGTCCTCTCCTGCATCTCTAGCAAACAAAATGAACTTGTCCCTTCCTTCATGCAGTGAAGCTAAACTCCCTGAAGCCTTTACCTGCTAAATTCACACCTATACTCACCAAGGTCCTTAGCAGAACAAAAGACCTGTTATGTAGCAAGATGCTTTTCTCCTTAGAAATAAAAAGCAGAAAGGCAAACAAAAATTGCCCTTGTTCATACGGAATCTGTGTTGAGCATGCGGCTGAGATGAGGTCTTTGGTGGGTGTTGGCTGGCACAGGGTGCCCCAGACGCCAGGAAAAAGGTCTGGGTTTCCAGGTATAAGGAAAAGGGGCAAAGGGTGTTGGGTCGCTATGGGGCCTTTGCAGGCAAAGCGGCTCCCTTTCTGCTGACTCTGCATTCCCGGCTGCCGTCACTATGTGCTCTTTGGAAAGAGGACCGCAGAAAAACGTGCCCTGCTTAGAAATGATGAGCCACCAAGCCTTGCTGGAGGCAGAGGACGGCTGCTGAGTGCACACATCAGGAGGATGTGGCCTGGGACCACCGTTACGGCTGCTGCTGACATGCATGAGTGTGATTCTGTGCTGTGCTCCTGTGCTGAGCAGCTTCTTATCACTCTCACCAAGAGACGGGAATTTGAAAGATGGTTGACAGATCTATGTGCAAACAGCAAAGCCTAGTGCAGGAGGCAGCTGGGTCTGATGGGATGCACATAAGCTGGGTCAGGGGCAAGCAAGCAGGTGTTAGTAGCTCAGTTGTGTCTGACTCTTTGCGACCCCATGGTCTGTCCATGGGATTCTCTAGGCAAGGATACTGGGGTGGATTGCCATTTGCTTCTCAGGGATCTTTCCCACCCAGGGGTGGAACCTGGATCTCCTGCATTGCAGGCAGATTCTTTACCATCTGAGCTACCAGGAAATGGGAGACATTGTTTTAATTCTGATTCTGCCTTGTCCTTGCTGAGTGACCTTGGATAAGTCATTCCCTACCATTGGCCTCTGTTCTCTTACTGTGAAATGAGTGGTCTTGGTTTTCAAGGTGTGTTTCCAGGAGTTCTGTGAGTCTTGGCATGAAGATGGACTGGTCAGCTGAGAAGGATGATTCCCACTCCCAAGCCCTGCCAGAGCAGCTCTGGTTTTCCCTGTTTTATTGCTAGAGGGGCTAAAATTTTTCTTTGCATAAAGGATTTGGCCATAAAAGAAGTCTGAAACCTACCGCTCTAAAAGATGGCCATCTACTATCTCCTTTATCGCTGACATTACTTGATTCTAGATGGAGGCAGGAGAGAAGAATGGGTGCTGGGAAAGGCGCAAGCATAAGAAAAAGAAATTCCTGCTACAAATAAATCCCCTGGCCGATCTCTCTTAATCTCAGGAAGTTTAAAGATTTAAAATCTACTTTAAAAAAACACACCAAAACTGCAGTTCTCAGCAAATAAAGGCTACTTTAAATTATTCAGGTTTGTTACACCCACAAATCACCCATACAGTACATTCTAAATAAAAAACTCATAACTCTCTTTGCAAGAAGTGTCCCTTCCAGAGGCCACGGATAAGGCATTAACCTGTACTGGGAGAAAATAATACGAGTGATTTCCAAATTACACTCATTTTAGGAAATAACTTAAATAAATGAATTCGGCCAAATGCAGCCTGCTTATTTCCTCTGCATTGAAATGCAGGGGTAATATTTTTCTGCCAGGAAGCATTGGAAACAAAATCATTTAGAACCATACTTAAAGAACATTTTAGAATCTTTCACAAAATTAGTTTAGTTACATTTCCTAAGCCTTGGCTTTTTACAGTGTTTGGAAGAGTTGGGGAGGGACTGGGGTTGAGAGGGACCCCAGGCCTATGGGCCCTGGGTTCCGCATTCAGAGATTATGGGAATCACGTCGGATCACTCCCACCCACAGCAAATGCTTCTGTCTCTGCTTGTAACATTGCTGCCAAGAGTTCATTCTGCCTCTAGGTGCCCCCTCCAGCCACCATCAATAGTGTCTTCTCCTTTCTGACAGATCTAGTTATTGAGAAATGCTCGACCCAGAGTGGGCGCTCCAAGTTTGTGAACTCACGTGAATATTCTACCCTCTGAGTTTCACCCATGGGTCCTGGTCAGCCCTCTGTGGAAGGCCACAGGACAACACTCCTTCCAAGGTGACCCATCAGGGTCTTTTCTCAAGGGATAGTGGAGCCATGCTGACTGGAGAAGGGAGAAGACAGGACACATGATTTCTTGATAGCACTGAATGGCAGGGCTTGTTCTGTGTACTAACTCTGGATGGAAAAGCAGAAATCAATTGAAGCAGGACATCCCTGGTGGTCCAGTGGCTAAAACTCTTCACTCCCAACACAGGGGTCCTGGGTTTGATCCCAGGTCAGGGAACTAGATCCCATACCCTGCCACTAAGACTTCACATGCCACAACTTAAAAAAAAAAAAAAAAGATGCTGGATGCTTCAATTAAAGATTCTGTATGCTGCAACAAAGACCAAGGATCTTGTATGCCACAACTTGGACCCAGCACAGCCACATAAATAAATATTAAAAAAGAGAAGTCAGTTGAACCATGTAAGGCTGAGTAAGGCAGGGAGGGGAAAGGGACAAGGGCATGGGTGAGTTTTAGGTCCAGCCGGGGACCCTCCCAAAGGCTGATGCCGAACAGCCATGCAGTGTGTCTGAATGTCTATTTCCTCACTTGTCAAATGAAGATAACTCTGTACACTGGGTGGGATGGTAGTGAGGATTGAGTTCAGGAACACTGGTTGTGCACCCACCCTCTCACCTGGAACTAGGCAATCTCTTTGCCTTGACGGAGTTCAGAATCTGAGGAAGAGTCAGAAATAAACAGAGCCTGGTGAAGGAATGTGGAAAGTGTTGCAGTGAGAGCAAGCTCAGGTGCTGGAGGACTGTGGAGGAAGAGCCCCAGCCCAGCCAGGGCGTGGAGGTAAGCTGGGCCAGAACTGACTTCCTGGAGGACAGAAAGACGAAGTGAAGGCAGCGTCCTGTGCTTTGGGGCATAAACCAAAATCACGGGCACCTTTGGCTATTATGCTAAGAACCAGGGCTGCATTCTGGGTGATGGGAAGCCACAGAAAGGTCTGGTATAGTGATAAGGTTTGCTGATGTGTTGGAAAGTACCTGGCACATAGCTGACTCTCAATCAACGTTCATTTACAATTTTGAACTGACATCATTTTCTTTTTTCCCCAGGAGAGTCCCTGCACATCTGTGCTTTATGCATGTGAAGTGATTCATGATGAGACATTTAACGCTGTAGAAAGAGCACTGAACCAGGAGTTGGGAGACGTGAGTTAGCCCAGGCTCCTCCACTCACTAGGTTTCCCGGGTGGTGCTAGTGGTAAAGAACCTGTCTGCCAATGCAGGAGATATAAGAGATGCAGGTTTGATCCCTGGGTTTGTGAGATCCCCTGGAGGAGAGCATGGTACCAACTCCAGTATTCTTACCTAGAGAATCCTATGGACAGAGTAGCCTGACAGGCTACATACAGTCCATGGGGTCGCAAAGAGTTGGACATGACTGAAGAGATTTAGTGCACGTGTATGCTTCTATTCACTATGTGATTGCAAGAGATTCACTTAATATCTCTGATACTCAGTTTCATGACCTGCACCTGCCCTATCTACCCAGAGTGCTGGGAGAGTAACCTGCGTCAGTATCCAGGGGGTGGTGCTGTGTTTTTTGTGACTCTCCAGAGGATGCTGTGTGGAGAAGGCAATGGCACCCCGCTCCAGTACTCTTGCCTGGAAAATCCCACGGATGGAGGAGCCTGGTGGGCTGCAGGCCATGGGGTCGCTAAGAGTCGGACACGACTGAGTGATGTCACTTTCACTTTTCACTTTCATGCATTGGAGAAGGAAATGGCAACCCACTCCAGTGTTCTTGTCTGGAGAATCCCAGGGACAGGGACAGCCTGGTGGGCTGCCATCTAGGGGGTCGTACAGAGTCGGACACGGCTGAAGCGACATAGCAGCAGCAGCAGCAGAGGATGCTGGGAGTCTAAGCTCCTAGGGTGGGGAAGGAGCAATAGGTAGGGTCATGAGGACAGAGTTTTGGGAGGGTGTAAATACATATCTTCCTTTACTTTCTCAACCTGCACCTCCCAAGTGAGAGAAATGTATGCTGTGTGCATCTAGAGATGGCTGAGCAGAGTGGCTGAGGACGGAAATAGCCCTGCTGATTTATGAGCAGGAGGCAGATTTGCTTTAATATCGCAACACAAGAAAGTCAGGTCTCTTAAATAATATGGCTTGCAGATTTACGGCTGTGCTGCGTGTTCGCCTCGGCGCTGTCTCTGACCATGGATGGTGCTTTACTCTGGAAAGGCTGAAGTCAGCAACTTTCAAGACGCTGGGAAATAGATCCAGTGGCAGCAGCCAGTCCACTGGGTCAGCTGTTTTCTGCAGGCGCTCCACTCCCTCCCGCCACTTTGTCATATGTTGTCAGGACTCGGGGGATCTTCCCAGCAGGTCTGGGACTGGTTTGGGTCTTGTGAAGCCAGATGTATAGCAGAGAGGAAAGGCTGGCACTCACAGGACACTTGGGAGATGCCAGGAAGCTCCAGTATTACGTTTGCCCCTAGTCATTGGTCTTGGCCGCTGACATGCAGGGTTCCTTTCCCCTAAGATTGAAAAATTGCAAGTACAGTCATCCTTCAGTATCTGTGGGGGACTGGTTCCAAGAGCCAATCCAAGGATGTTCAAGTCCTTTACATAAAATGCTGTAACACAAAAGCCATTAGGTTCTCTCTCCACTTCTCATCTCTCTTACTTTTTGCCTGTCTCCTTCATTTCTGTCCCTTGCCCTGCTCCAGCATTGTCATGCCCCCAACCCCCCGTACACCCCTAGACTGGCTTCCAGTGTTCTTTTGGTCCATGTGGTGAAAAATAAGACTTCTGACAATCCCAAATCTTTTAAAAATGCTGTAGTTCAATGAATACAGTTGGTCCTCCATATCTGCGGGTTTCATATCCTCAGATACTGAGGCCCCACTGCATCTCAGGAGAGGGCAAACAGTAAGTCACTGGTTCCTAAAAAGAATAAGGTACTTATTCTGCCGAGTTTTAGAAAGCACTTGTTATATAACCCTGGCACTGTTCTAAATGCTTTATAGCTATTGACTACTTCACAGCCCCTGGAGGTAAGTCCGCTATTATCTCCATGGTGCAGATGAAGAAATTGAAGTAAGTGCCTGAAGTAAGTAACTTGTCCAAGGTCCCAGGGCTAGTGAGAGGTGGAGTCGGAATTTGAACCCGAAGGCCTGGGTTCTGTAGTCTGTGTTCATAGTCACTATGCTATCAATAACAGCACAACACGAATTACAATAGTTATGCATGGGGACTTCCCTGATGCTCTGATGGCAGGGGATGCGGGTTCAATCCCTGAAAGGGGAGGGCGCTGAGATCCTACATTCCTGAAGGCCAAAAAACCAGAACATGAACAAAGACTTTAAAAAATACTGAGGCACAGTCACTGAGTACTGAACACCAGGCACTACGATGAATGCTTTTCATGCACCTCATTTGCTCCTCTCCTAACCCTGTAAGCTATGTGCTATGATGACATCCCCATCTCACAGAAGAGAAAGCTAAGCACGCAGCTTCCTGAAGACCACATAGGGAGCAAATGGCACAGCTGGGATTTAAACTCCGGCAATCTGACTCAAAACTGCTAAATGTGAATGTGGTGGTTGAATTTTTTCTCCTGTACTTTGGGGAAGGAAGTGATGAAAAGAGGGAGAGAGCTATTAAGGTGAAATGTGGAAATACTATGATACCTATTCTATTTTGTGCCAAGGGATGCCCTGGTCGGTTGTGCCACTGGGTTTGGAGGATGAAGGGTGATCAAGACACCATGACAGCTGCCATGTACGGAGCAACCAGGCTCCCTGCACCCTTTGTTCTCATTAACGGGAACATTTGACTTTGCTGACTTTTCTGTCTTCAGTCTACTAGCTCAGCAGCTCCACCAGCTATCAGAAATATTCCCCATCTTGGGGTCTTTTGTCCTGCCCTTGCAAGATCTCTTCGCTTCCAGTTTTGCCACTCGAGTCCCTGACTTCTTCCTGTACTCAAAGGTCCACTTTGATGATCTATGTTCTACTTCCTGTAAGACTAACCCCTGCTTTGCTTTCTCCAGCCTCCCAAATGCTAGGGGCTTGACTCAGACCTCCAGACCTGTGAATGGGTCTTGTTCTTTCCTGCTGTCAAACCTCTCTGCATTGATGGGACACCAGCTTTCATTCCTCCGTTCACTGAGTGCTGGTATGTGGAGCTGAGAGGGCACTACCACGTGCGTGGCACTGTGTTAGATGCTGGGGATACAGAAACGCACAGCAATTGGTCCCTCCCAACAAAGAACTCACAATCCGACAGGCATGAGACAAACGTGCTATTAGAGTACAGAGGGTGAAGTGGTGTGGTAGTGTGAGCACGTGGCATTGCAGGAGCAGGGAAGATTCCTGAGGTCACATGTGTGTGTGCAGGCTAATGTATGTGGACTGGGGGTGAGGGAGACATGCAGAGAGGGAGGAAAGTTTGGAGAAATAGCAAAGGTGAATGTTCTCCAGTGTGGAACAGCACGACAGTCTTCGTAACTCTTAGCAGCCTGGTATGGAGTCAGGGGACACGGGAGGGACCTAGGAGGGCATGGCAGCCCAAACTAGAAGGTAGGGGAGAGAACAGGAGGGGCCTTGTGTGCTGAGCTAGGGGATTAAAAGTTAGATGCAGAAAGGATGCCCAGTAGGAGATGGGCACGCTCATTGTCACCTTCCAGTGTGGCCCGCTCAGGCTTGCTGAGACCTGAACTTGAGCTCAACCTCCTACTCTCTAAAAATGTGCCGTCTTCTCATTCTGCACATACTCCAGTCAAATCGGGTCACACCTACTGGACTGACCTTCCTGCAGGTACATGAGATACTCTGCCCATTTGAGCCCACTCATGGGCTCTTTTTCTGTGGCCCACTACTCCTAGGCCATCTGAGGAACAGCAAGGAAACAAGGGAGTGGGTCCAGAGAGAGCGGGAGGAGGGGAGTTAAGATCCACGGTAGGGAAGGAAACAAAGGGCATGCCATGAGGGGCGCCCTGGGCCAGTGAAAGAACTTGACCTTGCACTTTCATTGAGATGGAGAGTCATTGGAGGGTTTAAACACAGACATGACATAATCTGGTTAAGGTTTTAATAGGATCATGCCAACTGCAGTGTTGAGAAAAAACTGTAGAGTGGCGGGAATGAAAGCAGGGAGACCAGTTAGGAGGCTGTTGCCCAATTCAGGTGAGAGATGATGGCAGCTTGAATGCGGGTGAGAGTTGGGGGAGTGGTTGGATTTGGGGCATATTTAGGCGTAGAGGTAACAGAATTTCCAGCTGTATTGGATGTGGGTTGTGAGAAAAGAGAGGAGCCAAGGATGACTCCCAGGTTTCTGGCCCATGCAGTAGAATGGCAGGGTTGCCATTGACTGATATGAGCAAGACTTCTGTGTCTATAACCTGTTTGTCAGTGTCCCTGGCAGATTTTGCATTAAATGTGGTGTGACTAGGGGATGAATGGAGAGACCCAGGAGATTCAGGGGATGCTTGGGGAGTGGCGTCATGGCCCTGTGGCTCCCACCACCGGGTTGAAGATTTGCAATTTCATTACAGGAAGCCTTCATTTCTGGAAAATACAAGTCAAAATATGAGTAACTAACTCACTTCAGTCTATTTTCCATATTTAGATATTTCCGGGCACCTGCGTGTTGCATCCACAGCCCCACTATATCTCTCAGAAGGTGCTGTCTTCTCTTGCCTTTTGCTAAGTGACAGGATTTACCGTGGCCCCTTGCATTAGGTTTAAATCAGGCTCTGTGACGGCGACATTTTGCTAAGCAGGAGCTCTGGTGCAGGGACTCAGTAATGAATGGGTCTTTCCACAAGCCTGGTGCATTTAATAACTGCTAGGTTATCCCCAAGTGATTTCCATGGGAGTGGACCCAAAATTGCCTATCAGTCCAAATGAAGTGTGCCACAATTTCCCCTGCATTCCAGTTACTCTCTCATTTCAGCACCACCTGCTCCTAGCATATTCCACCAGGGCTGACTATGCCAGCATCTCCATGAAGGGCTTTATCTTTCTGTGATGTGTAACTCATCATTGCATTGGCCTGTCCCGGCTCAGTGGCTAAAAGAAGGATTTGGCAATGTGTCAGCAAACCTCTGGTCTGAGGGGCAAAAAATAAGCTGCCCCTTTAATATCAGAAGGGACTTTGAACCCATTGGTATAAGTGTACCACATCATTATGTTGTGTGTGTAAATTGTTCTTGGCATCAGGGTAAGTTTTACCCAGGCATGGTATGTGGAAAGACCAGGGATTTTGGTGTCAGAAAGGACTGGGCTCAAATCCTAGTTTTATGATTTACTAAGCTGGTGATTTTAGGCAAGTTAATTGTGTTAATTAAATGCTTTGCGTTTCCCCAACAGTAACATGGGTGTGGTTCCTGCCTCATGGGATTGCCATGAGTAGTAAGAGAGCACACGGGAAGCCTGAGGACTGGCCTGGCACATGGTGCTCTCCTGCTACATGTCACTTGCCTCCCGCTGTCTTATGTGTGTGGTCTCGTGAGTTTTCTCATCTGCAAAATGGGGATATGCTGAACACAGCTGGAGGTGGAGAACACCAGCTCTGGAGCCAGGGAAACTTGAGTCTGAGGCCTGGTTCTACCTCTTACCAGTCACATGATCTTGGGAAATTACTTAATCTCCTTGTACTCAGTTCTGAATTTGAAAAACAGAGATAATAATAATTCAGGCTTCAAAAGATTGTTGTAAGGAGTAGGCAAGTTAATTAATTCCTGGAAAAGCCCTGAAGCAGTGTTGGGCGCAGAGCAGAGCTCTACAAAATGTTAGCCATCATTTCGTAAGGTCCTTTTTCCATCAAGGTAATATTTCATTTGTAGTTAATAAGTTATATCAACCTTGCAAAGTCAACTCAGATACTTGATGTCACTTGATGCTCACAATTTTAGGAGGTAGGTGAAAAAGTTATTTATTTATTTAATTTTATTGTTTGCATTCAGTTTATTTAATTAAAAAAAACTTTTAATTTTGTACTGAGGTATAGCCAATCAACTTGGATGGTAAAGAATCTTCCTGCTATGCAGGAGACCTGGGTTTGATTCCTGGGTTGGGAACATACCTGGAGAAAGAAATGGCAACCCACTCCAGTATTCTTGCCTGAAGAATCCCGTGGACAGAGGAGCCTGGTGGGCTCTAGTCCATGGAGTCACAAAGAGTCAGACACGACTGAGTGACTAACACTTTCACTTCCATAGCCCATCAACAATATTGTGAGAGTTTCAGGAAAACAGTGATGGGACTCAGCCATACATACACATGTGGAGTGTTTTAAACTGTCATTTAACGTATGGGGAACTCTGAGACAGAGCAATGAGGTCACAGACTAAGGTCATAGACTAGGTTAGCGGCAAAGCCCAAATCAGGCCATGCACGCTCCTAGTTCTCACTACCGTATGATTCTGACTCCCACCTCCAGCTGAGTGAAGCTTATGGGCCAAGCCCCTGGAATGGTATAGACCCTGGTGGCCCATGTGGCTTGAGTCTGTGACCCTGTCCTCATTCAGAATAATGGAATCACTACAGGCTTCCTGAGCATTCTCCTTGCGTCAGGTGCTTTATATATATACACAAAACCTTGTTAAATAACCCAGCAACCTTTATATCCTAGTTAATTACTGGCAATGCTTGGTGCTGAAAACAAAAATACTGGTTATTTCAAGCCAAATTCGATTCCTTCCCTTTCTCTTATGGGTGCTGCCAGCTTTGCAGGTATCTGCAGCAGATTTACAGTGGTTGAAGCCAGGCTGGTTAGGAAGGCACCATGGTGCAAAGGTTCCCCTCCTTCACCACCAAGGCACTCACGCAGAATGAAGAACCACTAGACGGTTTTGATCAGAAGAGTAACATGACATATTTCAAAGAATCATGACTCGATCCTGGATAAGGAGTGAATTTTGGAGAAGGGGACTCATGGAGAGAAAGATTACTGAGGACTTTTCGAATAATCCAGGGAAAAGAGATGCTGGGTTGGATCCAGATGGGACAAGTGGAATGGGTGAAAAATAGGTCAGTTCTAGACATTCTTGGAATGTAGAGTTAACAGGATTGTCTCCAAATCATTGTTGACTAAATGGTGTTAACTTGCCTTAAGAATATGGTCTCTATTAAGAGTTTTTAAAAATGTTTCAGTGTGTTATCTCATATGATCCTTATGACATTCTTGTGATGTAAGAGGGGCTAGAAGCCCCATTTCCAACACTGAGAGGTCAAATGGTTTTCCCTGGGTCACACAGCATGGATATTTGCTGAACTGGGACTCTCAGCTCCCTAGTTCCTTTTGCATCTTCTCTCTTACTGGCTACCTTTAGAGCCAGTAGTGATCTTATTTAGATTTTACTCTCTATTTTCTGAGCTTCCACTGGACCATCACCATCTTTAATGTCCTCACTCATATCCATCCAAGCCTCCAAATGCAGTGATTCAACAAAGACAAATAGGAGTCAGCAGAGGCTTTCTGGCTCTTGGGTCTTGGACCCCCTCCTTCTGTCTTTCACCTCCACTCAGTCCTCCCCTTCCTCCAATCCTGCTCATCTGGACTGAATTCAATTATTTCTCACACTCTCATTACTGTCTGACCAAGATTTATGAGTTGATAATTGTCTGAAAGTAAGACCACAAAGTATCATTTGTGTTGAGGGCTAACCTTCCCAGTGACCTTTAGGATTAAAGGCAAAATGAAAAGTGTGATTTCTGCAGAGCCAAACAGGGTAACATGATCCAACCTGGCTAATCATCCAAAGCCTCGGATTTCCCTGGTGGAGGACGCATTAAAGCTGGCACAAAGGGGCACAACTAATCCGGCAGGTTCCTTTCACAAATTAAATTTTTGAAGGCATCACAACCCCCCTCCTTAGCTCTGGGGTGTATTCTGAGTGACGTTTTCCAAACAGGATGATGACAACAGCTCACACCTCTACGGCCTCTATCGGATTATTTTTACAGGCTATTTAAAAACACATTTTTGAGAAGACCTAATTGAAAACAGACTTCTTCCCTCATCCGGGTTTGCCAATGGAGCATCATTGAGGGTGAGGGGAAAATGAATTCATGGAGACTTTCCCAGGTCAGTGGGTGAGACCCGATCGTGAACTTCCCTGAAGCTCTGCATGCGGTATCCTGGCCCTTCTTGATAGCTCTTTCTCAAGTGCCCCCATCAGTCAAAGACAAAAGCAGGGAAAACTCTGCTTGAGACTCAGTGTAATGCTTCAAGCCAGACTGAGATGTTGTGAGGCCTCTGCGGTTCCCGGCGGGGAATGTGCAGTACTGTGTCGTTCTAGTTAGAAGGTCACTTCCTAAGGGAAGAGGGGCCGTTGGTCCACGTCCCATGCAATGACTCATAAAATGAGAAGGCATTGTGGTAATGTCTTCTCCCTGCTCCAGCAGCCTTGTGTTTAGTTCAGCACCTACTTATGGTCCCGGGCATTTTGCTAGGTCCTCTGGAAAAAATCTGTACAGTCTCAAGATGCTCACAGGCTAGAATTTCCCCTCTGGGACAAGGACCCAGGGTCTTCCCAGGCTGGGCTGCAAAGTGGGCCCAGGCTGCAAGGTGGGCTGACTTGTATGCACTGGGCCTTGGGGCAAGAGGAACCAAAGTTGTTGTGTTTGGAGAAAGGAGACTCAGGAAGCAAGGACTGCTAATGGTGTCAAATCCAAGGGGCTGAACGTGTGCGTGAAGAAGTAAAGATTGGAGCTTCAGGAGGGCAGGAACTGTATTCGACCCTCCTCCCTGCAGAGTACTCACAGTGCATCTGGTTCACCAAAAGGCAAGATCAACCACTGCTTAATTTAACCCTCCTCCTGACCCATAGGCAATGTGTGGTGATACCTCCGAACACAGATATTATATTGAACCAACTATTTGAACACAGGGGACTTCCCTGGGGGCTCAGCAGTAAAGAATCTGTCTGCAATGCAGGAGATATGGGTTTGATTCCTGGATCGGGACGATCTCCTGGAGAAGGAAATGGCAACCTACTCCAGTATTCTTGCCTAGGAAATCTGATGGACAGAGGAGCCTGGTGGGCTACAGTCCATGGGGGTTGAAACAGTTGGACTCGACTTAGCTACTAAACCACCACCATCCATTTGAACACAGGCTGGAAAACACATATTTGTTCTACTGTTAGTGTTCACGTACTGTTTGTTTTTCTGCAGAACGTTTTAAAGAAGCCTAGCATACCCGTGCAGCTGCAGAGCATTGGAGGGGCCACCACGGACTCTGGAGTTGGGCTGTCTCATCTGTGAAATGGGAGCTATCAGAAGTGAGATAAAGCATGCAAAGCACTTACACCAGCACCATGTCTATGTGAAGGCCCCCGTAATGATTATGAAGTGCTTGTGAATGATGATCAAGAGCATTCACTAACAAATGTGAGCTGCACAGTCTCTCAGAGTTTCTTTTGCATTCCAAAAACCTCCTCACTTGTTCCCGAATCATTCTCTTTGTTCTCTGTCTGACCACATTTTGGCCCCAAGTCAGCTCTGCTCTGCACCTTCTTTGTGGAGCTGGCCTCTGGCTCTTTTCGTCTGCTGTGAGTACTTCGTCTCCTCTGTGTCTGGCTTTCAGCTCTCTGTAAAATTTGGCTTGGACTGCACTCTGAGCTCTTGCACTTCAGATGGCTTCAGGTAAGTTCTCTGCTCACATCTGGCCTCTTGAATCCCTGCCCTGGCCCTGAGGCACCCTGGTCAACCCTCTGTCCAAGTGAGGTCCATCCAGCAATGGGCTGGAGTAGAGTGCCACCACCCATAAAAGCCAATTGTTAAAGGTTGCAGGAATTTTGGGTGCTGGTTGTTAAACATAACCACTTTTAAAACTTAAATCATCTCAATTTGCAATCAGATATACGACACTTAGAGTTAATAAGTAGTCAAAATTCATTGCTTCCAAATTATTTTATTACAATTTACCATGTGCCACAGAAATCTGAGAAACTGCACTGCTCACATTTATTAAGATCTATAGTCTTGAGGTTACTGTACCTGTATGGTGGAGGTACCATGTACTGGGGTGCCACTGGGCATCTTTGTCCAACTCTGTTCTGCGATGTCATGTTGGCAGCTTGAAATTGGTCATTGTGGGAGTATTTACATGATGGAAATTGGCAAGAGCTACAAATCCTAAAGGAAATCAACTTCTGAATATTCATTAAAAGGGATGATGTTGAAACTGAAGCTCTAATACTTTGGCCACCTGATGTGG
The DNA here is from genome assembly GCF_016772045.2 of Ovis aries. Lineage (NCBI taxonomy): Eukaryota > Metazoa > Chordata > Mammalia > Artiodactyla > Bovidae > Ovis > Ovis aries. The sequence continues at coordinate 36,234,773 of NC_056054.1, read as the reverse complement.
AAAAGACCCTGATACTGGGAAAGACTGAGGGCAGGAGGAGAAGGGGGTGACAGAGGATGAGATAGTTGGATGGCATCACTGACTCAATGGACATGAGTTTGAACAAACTGTGGGAGACAGTGAAAGACCGGAAAGCCTGGCGCACTGCAGTCCCTGGTGTTGCAAAGAGTCGGACATGACTTGGTGACTAAACAACACACAAAACAACAACAACAAATTAGGGCTTCTCCCCTGGAGGAGCCTTAATTTGTCCCTTATTGCTTGGTGACCAGGTCGAGGATCGGGACCACTATCTATTCATCTTTGATGCCCACACTCTCCTCCCAACTCCCCCCACTCCCCGCCCCTGCTGTGCTGCCCTGCCCCCAGCCTATTTACGGGATGAAAATTCAAATGTGGGTTTACAGAAAGGTGGGCTCTGGTACCATCTGCCAAAGTTTCCTGGCCCTTTCCCTTGATCTTACAGGATGGCAGGTGGTGAGAGGGTGAGTGACAGCAAGGGCTATAATCACTATTGTGACTGGAGGGAGTTGGTTTTCGGTTGGGGTGGAGTTTTTTGGGACACTTGGTGGCTAATCTTCTGCACCAATGCATCTTGGGCCAGGCAGTTTCTATCAGCAAAAATTATCTTTTCAAAATGGAATTGTGTTTGTGTGTGTGTGCTGGGTAGATAGGAAGAAAGTTCACATTGTTGGTCTGGAAAGAACGTGGCTATAAATATTATTTAAGGATGCTAAGCACTGTCCAAAGTTAGAAGAGTTTTTTGGTGATCAGACTATTGATATAAATGTTTGCATTCAGGGTCTTTGCCTTGAATTTGATGCCGGCATTGGAATGTCTAAATAGTGAATACCAGCTCCTTGTTACTGCAAATTTTTGAAGGGCCTAGGAAATAACATACAGCCCTGGGGTGTGTACATTCATAAATTTCGTGTAACGATAGCTAGTTAACACTTTCCAAAGAGTCCTAGGAAATAGCCCAGATGAACCTTCACATTTAAAACTCAGCTTCACACATTTTATAATTAAACTGCCTTCCAAGTGACTTGTAACCTGGGATTTTTCTTTTTTCCTAATAGTCTGCTTTGGCACCTTTTGCAACTTGGCTGTTAACCTGGGTGTCTGCCTTTGGGGAATAAACCCAAATTTTGGAGAATAAAAAGCCCTTGCTTGTGCTGCTGCAGAAGCACATCTCACACTGGAGACCCATGTTATTGGTGCCTCGTTCCCCAGGACTCTGAAACACGTCATTAGGTGAGTCTGTTAGGATTATCACTGGCTTAGATTCCTGACTCTGGGCACAGTGAGACACTGCCAGAGAAGAAACTGCTCTTCAGTTGAGAAGTCATCTTCCAATAAGCAGTTGGGGACCACTGAGATCTGTAGGGCAATCGATCTGAATCTGTTTCAAAAACGGCCTCAAACAACACAATGGTGGCTTTTGTTCTAAAACGGTCATTTTGATCATGTGGCTCCAAGACTGTGGACACATAGCCTGTGTCTGAGGCCTCTTTGCTAAGTCAGAGCGAGGCACTAAAGCAAATTCCTGAAAATTAATGCACATTTATGGTTGTGTCTACTCGAAATAATTATAGCCCTTGCTAACATTTCTCTGAGTGTGGCTATATTCCGGCATACTCTAAGAATTTATGTACCATTTCATTTTGTCTTCTATGCTGGGTATTATTATTATCATCCCCATTTTTTTTTTTTTTTTAACCAGGGAAGAAAACTGAGGCTTGCCCAAGGTCACATGCCACTAAGTTTTTGAGATAGGCTTTTGAAGCCAGAGCAGGGCAGGGTGGAGAGGGCAGAGGGGGGTCTGAAAGAGAAAATGTAAATACCCAGCCTAAGATACACAGCCGAAAGAGGGCCAGGTACTGTTTAGAGAAGCTTTTATTTCATTTGTATGTTGGGGTAGGGCTGGGTTAGGGTTTCCCAGGTGGCACTAAGGGTAAAGAATTCACCTGCCAATGCAGGAGACATAAGAGATGCCAGTTTGATCCCTGGGTTTGGAAGATCCCCTGGAGAAGGAAGTGGCAATCTACTGTTCTTCCCTGGAGAATCCCATGGACAGAGGAGCCTGGTGGGCTATAGTCCATGGGGTCACAAAGAGTCACGACTGAGCGCCTGAGCACACAGCACACGTACTGAGGTACCACGTGAAGTGTGTTTCTTACTATGGATAAAGGTAAGAAAATGTCTAGGGACTTCTCTGGTGGTCTAGTGGCTAAGACGCCAAGTTCCCAATGCAGGGCGTCTGGCTTAGATCCCTGGGTCGGGAGCTAGGTCCCATATCCGGCAACTAAGAGTTTGCATGCTGCAACTAAAGACCTCAAGTCCTACAACTAAGACCTGGCGCAGCCAAACAAACACACAAACATTTTCTATAAAAAGTCTGAAAAACACTTTAAAGACAACAAAGACTCAAAGGGAAGGAGGTGGTGATGGGTGCTCAAGCACGGACATGACCAGGTGACCGGATCAGTTCTGTCACTTCGGGTGGTCGTCTCTGGCTGCTTTGTGCAGGTGAGGTAGGACCAAGGCCAGACAGGTGAGTTAAGTGGCTACAGTTGTCAAGTGCTGGCTGGTTTCCTCCTAGTCACAGGAAGAGTGTCTGCTGTGCTTTTAAAAAGCCTGGCCTGTTCTGTCCTACTGAGGAGCAGGATGTCCTGAGCAGATGAGTGTGAGCTCTGGCTGGGTGGTCTTGAGCAATGTTTCCAGTTTATGTCTGTCTCAGTTTTCTCATCTGCATAATAGGGATAATAATACTTCTGGCCTTGTAGGTTTGCTGAGGCCTGAATCCTCAGTTAGTTTAAATCCCTTGACCAAGGCTCGGTACTTGTTGCCTAATATAATTTTGAAACTGACACAACTATGGCAATATTCTAATTGTGGATTCATCTAGTCATTGTCTATTTGAAAGCTGGTTACCGAATAACCATTGTGTGCCTGGAACTTTGCCAGGTCTGGAGATACTGGCCAGTAGGGGAAACAAAGGGTGATGCTATAGGAATAATCATAAAAAACTAATTATGAGGGTCACTGATATTGCTTTAGGATGATGTCCTCAATAGACTATTAGCTTCATGAGGACATGGATTTTTTTGTCTGTTTTTATTCCTTGCTGTATTTTGAGCAATTAGAGCAGTGCCTGGTATATGGTAGATATTTATTGTCAGGTTCTGTCAGCCACTATTCATATATATATTATATCATATGATATGTATATGAATACCCACATATTTATTTACAGATTTAAATGTAACAAAGCACCTGATTTCATGTCAACCCTATGAGGTACAAGCTCTTCATAACTCCATTTTAGCAATGAGATAGGTGAGCCCCAAGGTTACTCAATTGGTAGGAGGTAAAGCTGGAATTTGAACCCAAAGCAGCCTGATGCCCATTATCCCTGCTCTTAACCACTCTGCTTTGCAAAAGAGATAGTGCATTAAAGACCCTCAGATGTTCCATGGCATTCTCAGGGGCATCACTGACCCAACAGAAGGTCCACCCTGGGTCATCACGTTTGGATCTGAGCTACTGTGACAGGGGATTAGTTCACTGACACAACCCAACTCTGGACTGTATGCTTTATAAGACTCTTTCAGACAGAGTAAACATCCCAGGATCATCTTTTTGTTTGCACCTCATTTCCAAAGCACTTCAACCCGTCAAACAATTTACTAGGCTTTTACCATGTGTTGGGAACTGTGCTTGGAGATGTGGGGATGATGGAAGAAAAGTTTGGGCTTTCAAATTCCATCGACCCCATCTGGGGAGAAAGGATCTCGGTAGAAGGAAAGGTCAGTAAGGACACAGGTGTTTGGAACGAGCTAGAGGAATGCTGAAGTGGAGAGGCCACGGCCATCCCAGTGGTGGGTGAAGGCCTGATGGAGCTTGGGCTCACATCTCGCAAAGCGCCATGGGATGGGTGGAGCCCCACTCCTCTACTCGACTCCATTAAGTCAACTCTTGACAACTGTTCTTCTTGGCCTTTGGTTTCTACTGCTCAAGGGACCCTGTATCATTTCGGGACAGTGTGGTCTTCTCCACAGTACTCTCTTACCCCCTGGAATCTGTCTTCTGTTGGTAGGTTCAGGTAAAGACTAAGAATTGGAAGAGAGAATGCGGAGCCTTGGGGGTGGGAGAAGGCTTGAAGAGCCGCAGCATGTGTTACCTGGCAGAGAGGGCGCCTTGACTGAGAAGTGCATTTCCTACATGGTAGTAAACGTGAGCTAATGTCTGTGCTAAGCTGGGTGCTTTTGAAAGGAATGATTATGGATGTTTTCTCTTCTTATTACACATACTAATTTTCCCCCAAAATAACAAATCCTGAAGGCTGATGTCTGCTGGGAAACTGGATCCTCAGGGACCATTTTCTGCATGTAAGTTCATTTGGAGTTTGCTCCCAGCTGCAGGGCATGCCAGGTAACCCTGCCCCTCCTGGTTCCCAGCATTTCCCTGGGCACTGAGTGGGATCCTTTATAAGTCTGAGAAGCCCCCTCCTGCCTCAGGTACCCAGGTTTGCACCAGGTTGGCTGGGTGCAAGATGTCTTCTCTCCCTTGTGAACCCCGGAGAGCCCTGGCGGGGCTGAGTACAAGCTGCTGAGTGGCTTGTTTTGGTTCGTGGAGCTCACCCACCAGTCATCGGCTCCATGATTGATGCAGGGCCTGTGCTCTGGGTTAAGAAAAGCCAGGGTGTTTTCAAGGGAAAATTTTGGTCATAAGGCAAAGCCTAGCCAGATTTGAGATAAGTGTGAAAAATACATTACAAAAGGAAACCGACTCGAAGTTTCCTGACAAGGGAAACATTTAACCCCCTGTAGAAGAAGGAGTTTGAGAAGCACTTAGGCAGAGATGCTGGGTCTCCGTGTGTTCACATCCTCATTGGAGAGGAGGGCTGAGTGTGTCAGAGGCTGTGAGTATGCAGTGTGTCTGTATATGTGTGTTACAGGGAGAGAGAGTGAGCAAGAAGGAGCATCAGGGAAGGCAGGGGTATTAATCATGCTAAAAGCAATCTGGTCCCATGGGAATTTAAATATAAGGGTCCAACTAAAATCAATGGGAAGTTTTATGAGACAATTTTCTTCTCGCTGGCTCTGGGGATTGTTTGAACTCTCATCGAGCTTAGGACGGCTCTGGCTCAGAGCTCCTCCAATTCTCACACCTGTGCATGAGACAATGTGCATTTTCCACTTTAGCAGCCGTGAGCTGACTCATCTCTAAAGGCTGCCACGGAGGGGGCCCCGCCGGCTACTAAGTGCCTGGCTCTCTAGCTCTGACCGCAGCATCTCGCGAGAGGTCAGAAGATGCGTGAGGAGGGGAGGGGCAGAGGGGTGGGTGGTGGGTGACCTTGGTGCTGTCCAGATAATGCCAGAGACCGGCTAGAAGCACACAGGCTTACGGGTTGCAAATAGCTTCAGTGGTTCTCTATTGATTTCCGAACATGGTCCAGACACCTTGGAGTGGCTGAATCCCACTGACCTGTCACGTTCTCTTTCCCAGCGCAGCATCTTTCATGCCAGTCACAGTGATGTTTGTGCCACACCTGGGACCACTCCTGGGACCGGCTATGCTTACATTATTCTTTGCTCCTGGGGGTGTCATTTCCTCAGCCTAGAAAGCCTGCTGCTGCTGCTAAGTCGCTTCAGTCGTGTCTGACTCTGTGTGACCCCATAGACGGCAGCCCACTAGGTTCCTCTGTCCCTGGGATTCTCCAGGCAAGAATAGTGGAGTGGGTTGCCATTTCCTTCTCCAAGGCATGAATGTGAAAAGTGAAAGTGAAGTCCCTCAGTCCTGCGACCCCATGGACTACAGCCTACCAGGCTCCTTGGTCCTGCTACTCCCCATTTCTCACCTTAATGTGGGTCTTCTAATTTAAATAGGATTAGTTATGAATTAGTTCATATTTCCATCCCGAAAAGTACAGAAATTCTTTACCAGAAACTCAGAGAGGTTGGCATTTGCAAGTCCTTTTCTTTTTCCTTGCCCTTACGCTGGAGGTAAGCACTGTGGTGAAGCTGGTATATAATCATTTCCAATGCCATTTTATTATATTTAAATGTATCCACAAATAATACATAACACTGTTTATGTGATTTTATATTTTGCATAATTGTATTAATCTGCCCGTATCCACTGGGGAGCCATTTGGCAGTGCTTGGTAAGTAACACATACCAGTCATTCCACTCGTAATTGTCTATGGTAGGGAAAGAGCTCCAGTGTGGTTGAGTCATGGATCACGACAGTCAACCTAATAGTGCAAAATGGTAACAGCTTAATTGTCCCTTAGTAAATCAAAATATGCTGTGGTTTCATAAAATGAAATACCGTATGGTAGTTAAAATAGATAATCTCTAAATGCATTGTAATCATAAGGTGAGATTAAAAAAATAGTCACGTTGCAAAATGGTCTGCTCATCTTCCATGGCTGAATTGAAAATGTAATCCTTCTCTTTAATGAACTGTTTTCTAAAAAAAATCCCATCCAAATGAAATGAATTATACTTTCTATAGAAACTTATTTATAACTTTATTTGTTTCAGGGTTATTTCACACTCTTCCATCTCTATCACATGTACACTGAACATCTTATATATAGAAATCTGGTCTTGGTCAGGTTTATGTCCCCAACATCCCAGCCTGAGAGCTTGCTTATAATTGGTACTCAGTCAGTTGCTGCGCAGAGAGACAAATGCACATATATGTGTTTCTAAACACTTCCACATAGTTCATGACTTTCTTCTGTCTTGACATCTTTGTCTCTGCTTTCTGTGAGGAAACTGACTATAGCACATTGTATCACATGACTTGCCTGTGGCCAATGAGGGCAGTGGTTGACAAGACTCTAGCTGTCCTGCCTCTTGCATTAAACCAGCCTGTATTAGATTTGAAAAAAGTGGAATGATTTAAATTTTGTCACTTGCCTAATGTATTTGGGAGAGATGGTGGAAGACTTTCTTGGAATCTTAGAGACAGAGTGAAAAAACAGCCCAGAGAAGGGGAGTGATTTCAACTCAGCATAATTGAATAAATATGTTTGACTATTTGTAATGTGCCAAGTAATTGCTTGAGCTCACCCAGGTGGAACAGTTGGAGAAGTCACTGGGGAAGTGCCTAGTAGAACACTGGCAAAGAACAGATTTTAATAAAGGTCAATTCCCTTTCCTTCTTTAAGGACAGATTTGGGACTAGAACCCAGATCAACAGAACCCAAGTCCAGCATCTTTTCAACCCTATCACGGTCTTCCAGAGGTTCAACCGGGAAAATGAATCTGTCAGGAGATCACCTCTGTAATACCCTTGCTGGAGAAAATGATGCCACAGAATTTCCGACAGCTCTTTTGCTCCATCACTGCAGCCCCCATCTCATTTTATGCTCACATGGCCATTATTCTCTATTAGCATACTAATAAATGTTTATGAGATTACACTGTATAAACTATAAACTTTTACATATTATTAATTAACCTCATATGTTGCATGGAGAGCTCCTGAACATTTACAGGCTTGTCAAACGGGAGAGTGGTGGAGAGGGAGCCATGTCTGCAAAACTCGCCCTGTCTGCTCTGTCTGGAGGAAGGCTTGCACTTTCACTTAAGTGCCAGCCACAGACAGCACTGTACTGATATTTAAGAATAGCAGAGCCCATCTTGTCTCTCCCCAGATATGACCTTGAACAAGTTTTCTAAGCTCTCAACGGCTCAGTTTCTTTGTCTGCAAAATGAATGTAACAGTAGTGCCTATCTATGAGGTGCTCGGCATCTGTCAGTTACCCAGGAAAACAGAATAAAATCGAACCAATGCAGAACCAATGAGTGGACGTACCAGGGAATCATAGTTCTGCTTGCTTATGACACAAAGACCAATAGTAGGTAATATTGAATGATCTGCATTTCAGTGCGGGAAGTGGTATGTTTTCATTGGAGGTGTATAAGGAAAAGCTATTTGCATGGGTGGAAATGTACTACCATGTAAGGTTTCTTTTATTCTTACTATCCAAGGATGCTATGACTGTCATTTTTTAGGGCCAGAGAGAAGGCAAAAGGGGGCGTGGTAACCAAGGAGTCTTAGATTCTAGTTGTAACTTAGTCACTGACTAATTTTACATTTGTCTAAACTTGAGACACTTAGACGCTCTCTCTATTCTTTTATGTTTAAACTTTTCACACAAATTCAGTGTAGTGATTAGAAGAGAGAATGAAAAAGCACTTTTTTTTTTTTAACCCATGTAGTCTGTTTTACCACCTGTGGTGTTCAGAGTTGAACATGCTAGCAGCATTCATCCTGGAACACTGCAAAGATGTCATAGGAAGAGCCCAGACCTGGGGTTCAGAGCCAGTTCAGGCTCTGTCACTAACAATTATGTAACTTAAATCTTTCTACCCTGTGCATCACAAGTAATTTTTATATCTGACTTTATGTCTGTAAAATGAAGCTAGCAAATCTGCTATGCCAGTATCATTAGATGTCCTGAAAATCAAATAAAAGCTGGATTTGATTTAGTGCTTCACAAACAGGAAAGGTCCTTGCCTGGGTGCCTTTTACTTAGTACACCTTGTCTTATTTCAAATCCATTATATTCTCATTTTTCGCCCAACCAGGCTTTGAGACTTTTAAGGACTAACCTGTCTTTTATATCTTTGAATTTTAGTGCCTAGCAAAGTGAATTTTTCGTTTCTATGCCCATTTATGAAACCCCTATTATGGCTCAAGTCTAGTGGTAAATGTTGGGTTAAGACATGAAAAAGATATGGCTGCTGCTCATGAGAATCTGACTTTTGAACACAGAAACACACTACAGACAAATCAGGGAATAAAGTTAAAGGATATAAGATTTACTCTTTAATGGGGAATCCTGTTTGTGAATGTTGCCTCTTCCAGGGCAGGAAAAGCTTCCTCCCCTCTGTGTTCTCCTAGAGTTAAGAAATGGTGGGATCCAACTTCCAAGCTGTTGATAGTTACCTTTTTTCCATTAAAAATTTTTTAAATTAGAGGATAATTACTATACAATATTGTGATGGTTTTTACCATACATCAACATGAATTGGCTATAAGTATACATATGTCCCCTAACCCTTGAAACCCCCTCCCATCTCTTACCCTTGCCACCGCTCTAAGTTGTCACAATGCACTGGCTTTGGGTTCCCTACGTCTTACATCAAACTCCCATGGGCTATCTATTTCACATATGGTAATGTGTATGTTTCAATGTTATTCTGTCAAATCAAACAATATATATGGAATGTAGAAAGACATGCAACAACTGACTGGTTCAAAATTGGGATAGGAGTATGACAAGGCTGTATATTGTCACCCGGCTTATTTAACTTATATACAGAGTACATCATGCAAAATGCTGGGCTGAATTGCTGGGAGAAATATCAATAACCTCAGATATGCAGATGACACTACCCTTATGGCAGAAAGTGAAGAAGAACTAAAGAGCCTCTTGATGAAGGTGAAAGAGGAGAGTGAAAAGGCTGGTTTAAAACTCAACATTCAAAAAACTAAGATCATGGCATCCAGTACCATGGCAAATAGATGGGGAAACAGTGGAAACAGTAAGAGACTTTATTTTCTTGGGCTTCAAAATCACTGCAGATGGCAATTGCAGCCATGAAATTAAAGGAGCTTTTCTTGCTCCTTGGAAGAAAAGCTATGACAAACCTAGATAGCCTATTAAAAAGCAGAGACATTACTTTGCCAACAGAGGCCTGTCTAGTTAAAGCTATGGTTTTTCCAGTAGTCATGTATGGATGTGAGAATTGGACGTAAAGAAAGCTGAGCACCAAAGAATTGATGCTTTTGAACTGTGGTGCTGGAGAAGACTCTTCAGAGTCCCTTGAGCTGCAAGGAGATCCAGCCAGTCAATCCTAAAGGAAATTAGTCCTGAATATTCATTGGAAGGACTGATGCTGAAGCTGAAGCTCCAATACTTCGGGCATAGGATGAGAGGAGCTGATTCATTGGAAAATACCCTGATGCTGAGAAAGATTGAGGGCAGGATGAGAAGGGAATGACAGAGGATGATACAGTTGGATGACATCACCAACTCAAGGGACACAAGCTTGAGTCAGCTCCGGGAGATAGTGGAGGACAGGGAAGCCTGGTGTCCTGCAGTCCATGGGCTTGCAAAGAGTCAGACATGACTGAGTGACTGAACTGAACTGAGAAAGATAGCACTGATGGTCACCTCTTGATGACCAGGCAGTTGTTGGTTTTGTTTCTCTGCCGTTGAATGCTCTCCCATGGAGGGCACAATGGAAATACAATCTTGGGGTCTGCTCACAAGGAGGCTGGATGCAAAAGATTGGTGAAATGATCTAAAGCTCATAGAGATGGGTAAGTCCCCACGGGCTAGAAGGTACTTTCCAAGGAGGAAGAGGATGCCTCTTATAAATACAATTACTGACTGTAATTGTATTATAAATACAAATATTGATTACTGTCAGATTCTTTTATCTGATTCCTGCCCATTAGTCTCTCTTGTTGCTAGAAGCGCTCTCTTGCCCTCTGCTTCCTATTACCAGTAGAAGTGCCTCTTAAATGAGTCATGTGGAAACCTGGTGATCCCTGAATAGCTCGTAGGTGTTATGAGATCATTTGGAAGAATACTTCAAAGCTTAACAATAAGTAACCATTTTTCCGATTATGACATAAGTGGAAAGGAGGGCCACATCTCTTTAGTACTCCATCTCTGAATGGTGGTGGCAACAGCAAGGTTGGTTCATCTCTATACAGCTGCTTAGCAACCAGAGGCCTTGAGTGGGGACACTTTTGTTTTGGAAGAACTTTCTCTCCCTCATTTTCAGTTCTGAACATTTGGATGCCTCCACGGGTAGAATCCCCAATGTGGGCATAAATCAATATATGAATTCCAGCTCCTGGCTACAGGGAAGGGCATATGATCCAGTTCAGATCAATGAGAGAAGCTTATGAAGAACTTACCAGGAGAGACAGAGTCGGGTGGTATGATGTGTGTCTGAAGCTGCTGGCAGTAGAGAAGGGGACTGCAATGTGAGCCTGAGCATGGAGCCGTCATGGGAGTAGCAGAGCCAAGATTTCTGGGTTCGGGTGACCTCATCTGAGCCTCAGTCAAACTGTGTCTGAAGCCAAATCTGCTCAAAGACTTTCCAGGACATCCGTTTTTCTAGCTTGAGTCAATTTAGGTTAGATTTTCTGCATCCAGAATATTCCTAATGCTGTACAGTATATGATGATTCACTGTACTTTTGAGACTTATTTGGCTAAACAATAATATATTGAGTTATTATAGTTTAATTATCATGCAGGGTTAGGAGATAAGTTTATGATCTTGTTTTTTTTTAATATATATTTTTTTAATTTTAAAATCTTTAATTCTTACATGCGTTCCCAAACATGAACCCCCCTCCCACCTCCCCTCCCCATAACATCTCTCTGGGTCATCCCCATGCACCAGCCCCAAGCATGCTGCATCCTGCGTCAGACATAGACTGGCGAAACTGAGTCACAGAGAGAACAAGTGACTAACCTGAAGGAACACAGCTGGCAAGTGATTGGGATGGGATAAAAACATGAATTTCTGATCACAGTAATTGCAAAGACATATTTTTCCTAAACCAGATACTTAGGGAAAGCAAATAGAAAATGAATGCAAAAGGAACCACAGTATATTATTTGCTAGGAAGTTTCATCCAAAAATACAAGGGAAATTGGGGATGATATGTACACACTGCTATATTTAAAATTGATAACCAACAGAGACCTACTGTATGGCACAGGGAACTCAGCTCAATGTTCTGTAATACGCTAAATGGGAAAAGAACTTGAAAAAGAATAAATACTTGTACATGTATAACTGAATCACTTTGCTGTCCACCTGAAATGGACACAGTGTTGTTTATCCACTATACTCCATTGTAAAACAAAAATAAAAGAACCCAAATGCAAGGTTCCACCCAAAATTAAAGGACCCTCAACCACCTTTCCTAGGTCCATTGCTTTGGCCCACCGGGGCTTAATCGTTTCTTATGCAGTTTACTCCAGTACTTACTAGGTGGTCTTTCTGCCCCCTTACTATCCATCCTCCATTCTATGATGGAGCCACTTTTCTAGATGGAAATCAGATTATAGCCTTGCTGCTTACAACTCTTCGCTAGCTCCCATTAGCTTCATTAGCTTTTAGAATAAAACACAAATTCATCTTTGCACACAAGATATTTCATGATCTGGCTCCTCTGTATATCTTTAGCTTTGTCTATCCCATTCCTATAGTCATGATGAAGTGACCAATACTTCTGCAAATGCCCATTCATTACTCTGCCTTCTCTGCCATTCTTGCTGTGTGAAACCTGCATCCTGTTTTTCTTTCTTTTTGCTTGGCATATCCCTCTTTATACTTAGAATCACCTTTATGCTCCAGAGTGGTTTCCTCTGGGAAGGCTTTTGTGATCCACTAGATGGATTTGCAAGTTTCTTTTTGGTGACCCCTCTGCACCCTGCCTTTATATCTCGCATCACACTCCTCACGCTATATGGTGACTGTATTACATGCCCTGTCTCCTCTAGACTGTGGGAAACAATTGTGCCCTATTCATTTTTACATCAGTAGGGCTAGCAGACTTCCTGGCACATGGCAGTCCATAAATGTTGTGTGTGTGTGTATTTCAAGAAGGAAAGAAGAAAAGAAGAGAGGGAGGAAATATACAGGCATCATATACTGATGATATACATTTTATTTTATTAAATTTAGATAGTGCTTCATGGCTTTCACATTTGAATCAATTGCTTTGTTTTGTTTTGTTGTACAAATTTTTAAAGAGAAAAGCTTTATGGTTGTTGCAAGCTAGATAAACAATATTTATGTTCCTCTAATCTTAAAACACTTAGAAAACTTTGTATGATGAGGTGGAAGAGAAGGATGCTGAGGCTTTTGTGGAGGGTGAGAGAGAAAGCAGAGATTAGGAAGCTGAGAGTTAGGGTCTCCTGGCTCCATGGCTTGCTGAAGCCCTTGGCAAGATGAAAACGATTTCTGTTAGGGATCTCAGAATAACTAACTTCAGTCTCTTTGGACAGAAGCATTTCCCTCCCAAACATGTCAAGCTTGGGGTCTTCTGCTTACTGAATCTGATGGTAAAGAATCTTATCTCCAATGACTTTGCCATAAGTTTGCCCCTGAAAACTTTCAGGGGGAATGGCTTGACTTTTTTCCCTTGGGTTTATTCATATCCTTCTAATTATGGTGCTTACCTGCTGTTTCCTGTGAGTATTAAAGTGTGCACATGCTGAGCAGGAATTTTCCATGTCAGGTCTATTATTCTATGAGATTGAGCCTTAATCACTGACCCCTACCTCTTCATAGAAAGTTTAGCTTCTATCTCTGATTCAAGAAATTTATGCATCACAAGAGGCCCCATACGCTGGCTCAAAAATGTGAAAGGAGCTTCTGGCAGATTGATTTCTGTTTGGAATACCTCAGTGAATCATCCTTCTATTCAGCCATCCATTGAACAACCATTTTCTGAACTCCCATATGGTTCCATTTACTTCTATAGGAGCATGGGGAGAGATACCTAAACCAGAGTGGGAATGTATGGGAAGTAGGGGCAGGAAAGACTTTCTGGAGGAGAAAGTAGATGCCTAAGAGGAACGGAGTTAGCTCCTTGGCTAGGTTGGTGGCTGGGACGGGGGAATGCTATTTCAGAAAGATAGAGCAATGTGGGCAGGTTGCAGAGACCTAGGAGAGCATGACGAGATTCAGAACTGCAAGCAAGAGGAACAGATACTTACTGAACACCTTTCCCTTGACAGGTGCTCTACCTGGGTCTTCTGGAATGAGTTTTGCCTTACAACTACTATGCGTGCGTGCTAAGTAGCTTCAGTTGTGTCCAACTCTTTGTGATCCATGGACTGTAGCCTGTCACACTCCTCTGTCCATGGAATTCTTCAGGTAAGAATGCTGGAGTGGGTTGCCATGCCCTCCTCCAGGGGATCTTCCTGACCCGGGGAATCGAACCTGCATCTCTTAAGTCTCCTGTCTCCACCTTATTGTCAGGTGGATTCTTTACCACTAGCACCACCTGGGAAGCATGCACAACTACTATAGTGAAACCCAGTGCCTTTGCTGTGGTATTTATTATTACTCTTTATGGAACATTTAGTAACTAAGTTAGATGTAATGGCAGAGGCAATGGAGAAGTATAGAAGAGGGGCTGCATTTTATCTATTGTCCGCTATGTGCCAGAAACATTCTATTCAAATACTCTGTGATGTTTCATGTACTGTGGTAGGAACAATTCCCATTAGAAATAAAAGATGGAGAAATGAAGTCTTTCGAGAAGACACGCAAATATACATTGCCAGCTTTTGGAACTAAAAAAATCCACAATCTTTCCACTATGTCATCCTGTGGATCACCAATAAAGGTCTTTTATTTGACTAATGGCTCTGAGGATTAGGCTTTCTCCTTTTCCCCCTACAGAGCTGGAAACAGCTTCATCATGTAAGCGATGGATACAGAGAGTTCTTTCTGGGAAAGGGCCCTTCGAGAGGGAGCCTGGATAGAAAGCAAATGTCAGCGAGAGTCACATCAGTTTGGTGCTTTGGGCCAACTTCAACCATCTTTCAAGACCCAGCTTAAATCCCCTCTCCTTTGATAAGCTCCCCAATGACTCTACACACTTCTATCTCTGTCTCATTCTCTCTCCTCAACTATTGATCCCTCACGCAGATATTTCACTCTGGTCTTGTAATTCATCTTTGTATTAGGTTGGCCAAAAAGTTCCTTCTGAGTTTTCCACAGCATCTTACAGAAAAATTCAAATGAGCTTTATGGCCAATCCAATACATGCATATCATCCCTTGCCCCCAGTTAGATTTATAAGCACCTTAAAGGCAGAAACCATCATAAACATATTTTAAATCCTCTCCAATATCTAGCACAACGCTGAATAGTAAAGGCTTAGTAAATATTTTTTTAAAGTTTCATATAAAAGGCCACTGCAAGAATTTCTGAATCAAAAATATGCTAGAAATCTATTAACTTGGTTTGAAGACCAGGTGTTTTCTATTTATGACCTATGGTAGAGTTCAATACTGCCACAATAATTTGAAGCAAGTCACGTCAAAAGGCAGCCTGTGTTCCTACTGCCTCGATCTGGGCTGGTCTTGTGATTTGTTTGGACTAGTTGAATGTGGTGGGAGGGATGATGTGTGAGTTCTGAACCCAGGTCTCAAGAGCCCAGTGGAGCCCAGCAGGACTGTCTAGCTGAAACCAGCCCAAATTGCAAACCTGCAGACTTATGAGTTAAACGAGCACTTGTTATTATAAAACATTAAGTCTCTGGGAGACTTGTTAGACAGCAAAGGCTAACTGATACATAATCTTGAATTATTGTGGTAAGCTCATGAGGTACATGCTATCATCATCCTCACTTTATGGAGGAGGAAGCAAGAGTTCAGGTCAAGAGATGCCTAAGGGACAGAGATCTCTCTGATTTGAAAATCTGTGATTTTTCTTTTACATGATGCTGTTTCTGTTCTTTAATCTGCTAGGGTTTTACCCTGGGCTGTGGCCTGACCTACTGAGTGCTCATGCGAAGACTTTATAGGACTTTAGTAGTAACCAGGGAAAGCTTTCTATTATAGAGGATTGGGAGCCATAGCCATGTGGTTAATAATCATAATTGGAGTCTTTAAGACCTGTCATAGGGACTTCCCCGGTGGTCCTGTGGTTAAGACTTCGAGCTTCCACTGCAGGGGGCACGAGTTACTATCTTTTAGCAAATGTTACATGGGTGGGGAACACATTAAAAGGTACACATCTTAGCAAGAACTGGCCTATCTGATGGGAAGGAGACAAAAGGGTGTTTATTGGCAGATGTCAAGAAAGGTTCAGACCATGGACCTTGGGTTATCTACAATGGTTGAAGGAACAGGTAAGGCAGAACTGGAGGACTTTTGGGTCCCTGCATTCAGACTGAAGCAACTAAATACAGAGGAGTATGAAGGCAACAGCGACTACTAAATTCATAGACCCTCCCTTATGTGTCACGGTCTCTGCCAGGTCCCTATCTCTAATCCCTACTCCTGTCCTAGAGAGGCTGAAAGAGATTAAATAGGTCACATAGCTTGTAAGTGATTGAACTGGTAGTAAAACATAGACGTGTCTAACTCCACAAGGAAATAACAACAGAAAAAATGCCTCCTTCAGAATATTGTCTGGTCAGTAATATGTTCTACCTAACTTCCAACAAACTGAACGGGTATCTATATGTCATTGATGGCAAAATTCTTTGGATGTCTTAGAGAACATCTATACATGTCAGGAAACTCATGACTTGCCCCATCTTGGACATAGAGACGTGGTTCCTTCAGTGTGACAAGATCAAGTCTCCATATCTCCTCTGCAGTATGCTTTACAATAAGGTTACCTGGCTTAGCAAAAGTTCTGAAAATGGCTCTTCTGGAGAGAATTCTCTCTTCTTCTTTTGCAACAAGGTGAGAATGACCTTCACACAGAGGTCTTCAGAAGCCATCAGGAGGTGGTTTCTTCAAGACTAACCCACACTACATCCCTTTCATGTATCCAGTAGTCTGCACTGTGTACGCATCGGTCTTGTTGAATTGAGCAGCACAGGAATTCTCAGTGATCCACAGGGCAGCCCATAGGATTCCCATTTTATAAATGGAGAAAACTGAGAATCAGAAGAACTTAGTTGATATGCTCGAGGTCACAGAGTTAATCTGTGGTTGAGCTGGGACTGGATCTGGTCTATTTGCCTCCTAGTACCATGGTTTTGAGCTATTCAGCTAAATCAACTGAACCACAAAACCACTTGCTATGCACAAGGCTCAGGGAATGTGGAGAGGCTCTGGACTAGGTCCCTGGACACAGTGACAGCACGTGCCTGACCAGCACACACTGGGGACCAGACCCTGCTCTGAATGCTTAACTTAGAGTAACTCATAATTCTCATAGCAGCCTCATGAAGAAGTACAGTTATTGTCCTCATAGTATGCATTGGGAAATGGAGGCATGAAGCAGTGAAACAGAGCTTGGGTTCAGATGCGGGCAGGCTTGGTCAGAGATCCTTTCCTTACCACTACACACACTGCCTCAGGGAGGCTCCTGGGGATGAAAGAGAGATGCTAAACAACAAAGATAGCTATTATTGCCTCCAGACAGCACCCTTTACTGCTTGGGGTCAAATACTTGCCCCAGCATTTACTTGCCCCAAACTTGACTTTGGTCAAGTTACCTTTTTTTTGTATCAGTTTTTTAACTGCAAAAGGGGTTATTACTTATCTCAGAGTTAGAGAGCTGTGTGTGTATGTGTGTGTGTGTAAGGCTTCCCAGGTGGCACCAGTGGTAAAGAACCTGCTTGCCAATGCAGCAGATATAAGAGATGCGGGTTCTATCCCTAGGTTGGGAAGATCCCCTAAAGGAGGGCATGGCAACCCACTCCAGTATTCTTGCTTGGAGAATCCCATGGACAGAGGAGCCTGTGTCTGTCAGAGTCAGACATGAACTGAAGCGACTTAGAATGCACGTGCGCATGCGCGCGCGCGCGCGCGTGTGTGTGTGTGTGTGTGTGTGTGTGTGTGTGTGTGTGTGTGTGTACCTTAAAACCATCCCTGGTCCTGCAGTTAGTCTGATCTAACTGTATCATTGTTACAAGGGGATCAGGACATGGACTAATTTCCAGATGTTCAGCACAGACAAATGTTACAAAGTCTCACAGGGAGAGAATTTATGTCTCCTGGGAAATATCAGGAAAGGCTTTAGCGGAGAGTGAGGAGATGTCGATCAGGTAGAATTGTAGAATCGAGGATTGAAGCATCCATAGAACCCAGTGGCGTTTTTTTTCATAGAAGACATCTGGGACCATAGGAGAGAGGTGACCTCTCCCTGTTTCTCAAGCTAGACTTTGATTAGAACCCAGTCTCCTCTCTTCTCGATCTTTCATTTTACTATTCTGCCTCCAAACAATGCCTGATTGAATCATAGTTAAATTAGAGACTGTGATTCCTCTGTCCATACTGATGCTGTCTCTTGTGGTACCAAGTCCAGTCTGAGTTTCGTCACACCAAAGCCAGTGTGATGCCTTTTCTCTGTCATCACTTTGGGAGAGTTGCAACTGAGCAATAAGTGTGGCAGTGATGGAAAGGTCCTTTCACGGAAACAAGTGACACAACCCATAAACAGTCTCTGGATAAAAACAGTGAACTTTTATTAAGCACCTACTGTATCAGGTAAATTTTCTCATTAATCAACATGGTAAGTACTCATTCAGTTCTTTATCTTCCTTCATATAAGTAGAAAAGCTAAAGGCTTTGTTTTATATTCAGTAGCTTTGTCCAGGTTGCAACAGTAAAAAAACTGATTGAATTAGGATTTAAACAATGGTCTGTTAGGCCCCAAAGCCCATGTTCCAACCCTGGGAAAGAAAATTGGTTGCATCTTGTTGGATGAGAAAGAGTACCTGCCTGGAGCACTACTGGAGAAAATGTTGCGGAAAAGTCTTAAATCTGTTGGCAAGGACACAGTGGCCGGTTAGCGGTATCTGCTGGGGTGAGCGAATGGGGCTTGGCCGCACTACGAGTGTGCTGACGGCCCTGATAATACCAGCCTGGGCTGCCTCTCTGTAGATCTAAAGTCCAGATTGAGGCTGTCATTAGGAGGACTCAGTTCTTTCAGAGAGGCGGAGCAGCATCTTCAGTTGCTTTATTCTTCTATCCATCCATCCATCCTCTATCCATGTCTTTGTCTGTCCATCCATCCCTCCATCCAGAAAAGGTTTAGGCAGAGTGTGCTCTGTGTAAGGCACTATGCTCTATAATATGGATCTAGGGAGATATATAAGTCTCCTGGCCCCATAGAATTGAGTGGGACCTCCTTGAAGGGTACTCTTGGGAAAGTATTAGGGAGAAGAGTGATGAGATGGTTTATACAGAGACTGAACATTTGGGGAGATCACAAAAAAAGGGAATCAGGTGGGTTGCTTTCCCACCCTTGCTTTCTATGGCTGCAGAGAAGTGCCCAGCTGGCCAGCTGGCCGCTGGCACAAACTGCCTCTTTGTGTGAAAACCAGTGAAATCACATATGTGCTGCTCCCAGATGTGGCCCCGGCACCAGCACTTTCCAAGTGGGAGGTTCTGTCATGGTGTCACCTGCCAAATCTTATCCAGAGAACTGAAGCCACTTGTCCAGCTGATCAGGGCTCTGTGCCTGTGAGCAGAACTGTCTCACCCTTTGCAGAGACGATCAGGCTTGGGGGAGTCCAGAAGAGCCAGAGCTTGGTGTGTGTGTGTGTGTGTGTTTAAGCTGCACTGAAGCCCTCTCTCCCTGCACTCTTCCCTTGTGATGTTTCACTAGGTGGGAGACAAAGGGGCTTTGTGTGTTCTTCAAAGTACTCCGTGCTGACCATGAGACACATCCCGGAAAAACACAGCCCAAAGCCATGACATTGCCCCTGGTTCAAATGCCAAATGCAACTTACAATAGTTAGAAATGACAAAGGATGGGTGGCAGGACCCAGAGGAAAAAGGGTGAAACCCAAAGGACCTTAAACAGAGTTCAGGGCAACGATTTGATTTTTCAAGAGAGATCTTTAAGCAAATGTTAATCATAGTCTTCCTATCTGCACATACAGGAAAATCAGTAGAGTGTATATTTCATTGTCCGGCAAAGGTAAGGTTCCCTTTAAATTTTCTTTGAAGATTACTGTTGTTTTTAATATTTAGGATGTGTGTAGGGGAGAGGGACAGAGAGGCAGCATGTCAGATGTTTTTCTTTCTTTTTTTAAGGCTCACCTGCTCTTAAGAGTGAATTGCATTTTGTCAGTGGCCGAAGAATGCCTTGGCGTTCGGGCTAGTGTTTTGGGTATAATTGAATTGCTGGGTGCTTTAAACATTGCAGGGTTTTAAGCCGAGAAATAATTTAATGATGTGGCCTTTAGGATTGTTAATTAGCACCGTCTGTATGAACATGTAACAATAACACCACCTACCGTAAAAGCAATGTTCTACACTTCAGAACACTCATTTCTTTCGGGCTTCCTGCAGAGCAGCAGTCATTAACTCTTTTTTTGACAAACACTTTTAGACATGCTCTGCAGGGCCATGAATTCACCCCTCTGGCCTATCTCTGCATTCATCCACGGGGCAAGCTGGCAAATGGGGAAGCTTGGAGAACGATGAGCCCAGCCCTCCACCATGGCACCGACTGAGGAGGAGGTTGTGGTGTTTTCCGTGCTAAACTCCTGAGACACTGTCACTCCAGAACCCAGAGAGAGATTCAGGTGAGAATGTGGGGAAATTGGAGCCCCTGTGCTCTGTTAGTAGGAATGAAAAATGGTGCAGTCGCTTTGGAAAACAGTATAGAGGCTCCTCGGAAAAAAAAAAGGGGGGGGGAGCTACCATATGATCCAGCAATCCCGGTTCTGGGTATTTATCCAAAAAAATTGAAATCAGGATTTGAAAGAGAGAGTAACACTCCCATGTTCACTGCAGCCTTATTCCCAACAGCCAAGATGTAGAGGCAACCTGAGTGTCCCCTGACACTCAGTGGGTGCCTGACACGTGGATGACGCATGGATGACACATGGATGCCTAATGAAGATGTGGCTTATACCCACAATGGAATACTATTCAGCTTTAAAAAAGAAGGAAATTCTGCCCTCTGTGACCACATAGAGGAAACCTTGGGGCATTACACTAAAATGGCATAAGGCACTCACAGAAAGATAAATATTATGGGATTCTGCTTACACGAGGTATCGAAAACGGTCATATTCATAGAATCAAAGAGCAGCATGGTGGTTGCCAGGGTCTGGGGGAAGGGGAGAAAATAAATTTACTAATCAGAGGGTATCAAGTTTCGGTTAAGAAAGATAAGTAAGTTCTAGAGACCTGCCGTACAACATTGTACCATAGTCAATAACACTGTATTTTTCTACTTAAAAATGTGTTACAAGGGTAGACCCTCAAGTTGTGTTCTTGCCTCAAGTAGAAAAACTGTCAGGAAATCAGGTCATGGGAGGAGATGTTGTTGGCTTGGCCCTGCCCACTCTGCTGGAGGAAACCTTCAGTGGCTGGTCCCTCCAGCTGAGTTCAAGGGGGCTGGAAGCACCACGAGTCTGGAGGGAGTCCATGTACGAAGCCAAGAGTGGGAGGCTGATGACGATGGGTGGAGGAGTGAGCGCCTCCCATGCTTTCTTCCAGCCACCTGGTAACGGCCCAGTGCTTTTTCCATCTTCCTCCTTGTAAGTCACAAGTGTTTTTCTCTTCTGAAGACCTGTCTCTTCTTCAGCAAGACACTCAGCAGCACTTGGGCCTCTAAACACTAGATTGTGCCTGGTCTTCTATTCAGCCAAACTGTCCCATGACCTTGTGTCAGGCCTGGCCATCTCCTGTGGGAATCCCATCTTGGAAACCTCAAGTTCTGGTAGCGTCTCTGCACACCGTCTCATTTTCTTTCAGCTCTCTCACCCCTTCATTCTCACAGGCTCATGTGGCTGCTAGTCCAGAGATGGCCACTACCTGGCTTGGCTGTGGCTGCTCTTTCTGTGCCCTTAGAGGACATTCCTGACTGATGGTGCCATCCTGTCCTGTGGAGCAGCGATAACTTTGGAATCCAGGATTCCATCATTTGGAGTTGACATCTCAGATGAAATCTATTTGATATCCAGCTCCAACAGCTTGACCCTTTTTCTTTCAGTCTATGAGGCCAGGCCCCGTGGTGGGTCATCTGAG
The DNA here is from genome assembly GCF_016772045.2 of Ovis aries. Taxonomy (NCBI): domain Eukaryota; kingdom Metazoa; phylum Chordata; class Mammalia; order Artiodactyla; family Bovidae; genus Ovis; species Ovis aries. The sequence goes on along the minus strand of NC_056054.1, from coordinate 36,213,028 downwards.
CTTTGCAGAGCATGCCTGGTTCCCTTGCACACGCACGTGCTGTGTCTGTCCAGTGAAGAGCTCCCTCCACTCTTACACTCAGACTGCTCAGTGCTGTTGGAGGGTTCTGGGTTCCTATGTGGATTTATGCCAGAAAGCACTTATGCTTCATCCTTCGCCTTCAGAGCTGCTGTTTCTTTTTCTTTTTTCCCCTCTTTTTTCTTTTCCTTCTTTTTTTTGATGTGACTGACTTTGTTACAGTATTGCTTGTGTTTTCTGTTTTGATTTTTGGCCATGAGCCATGTGGGATCTTACCTCCCCAATCAGTGATCGAACCTGTACCACCTGCATTGCAAGGCAAAGCCTTAACCACTGGACTGTCAGGGAAGTCCCTAGAGTTGCCTTTTTCTTATTCTCCTTTTTGGCTGTGCCGTGTCTTTGTTGCTGCCCGACGACTTTCTCTAGTTGCAGCAAGCAGGCTTCTTGTTTTGGTGGCTTCTTTTGTTGGGGAGTGCGGGCTCTAGGCATTCTTCAGTAGTTGTGGCTGGCATGTGGCATGTGGAATCTTCTAGGACCAGGAATCTAACCTGTGCCCTGCATTGACAGGTGAATTCTTAACCACTTGACCACCAGGAAAGTTTTGCTTGTTCTTTGTTCGTATCCTCTCACATTTTCACAGCAGACTCCCAGGTCAGAATCTGCCGGTCCGGTCTCCTCAGCACTGGGACACCGGCAGAGGCCCCTCAGCCTCCGCCCTCAGCTCCCACCTTCAGCCTCCTTCCTTGCTTCCTGTGTACAGCCTCCCCTCTCTCTGCAGCTCTCCCTTGAGAGGCTTTGTCATCACCCTAGAGCCTAGAGTGCTGTGTCTTCCTTCTTCTTTCTCCTGAGATGTTTGCTTTGCTTTCACACCCCATGAAAGCTCATTTACTTGGTAACACCTCCCTTTCCTAACTATCTCCCACCACAAGCCAGAGCGGAAGTTGCCTCATCTCTTTCACACCGCATCTCCTCTGGACTGGGAGGTGTTTACCAAGGTATTTATGCCAAGGAACCAGCATCTCTCTCCTTTCTCATTTGATCTTCATCCCAGGCCTTCATAACATCTAGAATGTGGCGAGAATTCAAGCTATGTTTGTTGAGTAAACGACCAAATGAATGAATTAGGAAATTGAAGCAGAGAATAGGTTTTACCCAGCTCCCAAAGCTGGTCATCCCCTCACCCTTCCTGTTAAAGTTCTTTATCTGCACTTCTCTTTTTCGAAGACATGTATCATTTTAAAATGTCTGTCTATGGACAGTTATCTATGTGAAAGTTTTATCATGGCTCCCACACAGCAGGTTCCCTGAGGCAGTTATCTTATATCAAGATCAACTACATGTCTCCCTGAACAGCCAGTCTAGTATATCCCACATGTTATTTTCTTAATATTCTTTGAATTAATAATTCTTAGGTTGTCCTTATATTACTCTGCTCAGAATAAGAACTCAACATGTTTGTTGAATTAAATTGAATTTAACCCTCTGTCACACGTATGCCTAATATTTAGAAAGGCCTAAAAATGGATTGAATTATAAAGTTCATGAGGGCAGAGATGATGTTCTGTCCTATTTAATGTTCCTACTAGAAGGGTGAACAAATGGCAGACACTGAATAAATATTTATTGATGAAATGGTGAACATCTCCTATTTTACACTTAGGAAGAAAGCAAACCCAAGTAGCCAAGATTAATTCTAGGACCACTTTGTGTGAAGACCCCCAGAATGGATGGCATTTTTTCTCTGAATATAATTAACCAACCCAAAGTCAGGAATGGCAGTTGTCCTAAGTCCCTTCCTCCCTGCCCTAGTTTGATGAATAAGCTTCCTTTTGATTTAGACTAGAGTCAGGTATGTACCTTTTTTAAATTATTCATTCATTTTTGGCTGTGCCGGATCTGTTGCTGTGCACAGGCTTTCTCCACTGCTCCCTAGTCGCATGCATGGGCTTCTCACTGCGATGGCTTCTCTTGTTGTGATGCACGGGCTCTAGGGTGCAGGCTCAGTAGTTGTGTTACATGACTTGGTTGCCCTGTGGCATGTGAGATCTTCCTGGACCAGGGATCAAACCTGTGTCCCCCTGCATTGGCAGGTGGATTCTTAACCACTGGATAGGAAGTCCAGGTATGTATGTTTTTAATCCTGATGCTCTGACATGGTGCTTGGGTTTCCAAAATCACTGGCTCAGACAGACAGCCATGTTATCTTTCCTGCTTAAGCACTTTCCTTAATAGATGCAGTCTGGGGTGCTTAAACGCAAATGTGCTCCCCTATAGGTGAGGGGCAGTGTTTCAGCTGCCGTGATGGAGTGGGCAGTGCTCTGTCAGATGAGTTAGGTACAACTCTTTAGGGTTCCCTTGATTTTTTTTTCCTCCTGTCAGTTCACCTTGTGCCCAGCATTCTGTTTCCTGGAGTCAGACCTGCAGACCCTTATATGCCACTGACTGTCTCCCCTCCTGAGAACATGACCCAGGGTGCTGCCTGTCACATTCCTCATTATCCTTCAGATGAGTTTCCCCTGATTACCAGAGTGGGAACTTAAGCCTGCAGGTGGTACACAGCCCTTCCTCGTGTTTTCACCAACGTGCCGTGAGGAAAATGAGCATCCCCAGGTGCTTTCAAATAGATGATGTGGCCCTTGAGGCGACCTCAGGTTTCTTCTAGCTCAGCTTGTTGTCTGTTTCTTCTGAGGTAACTATCACTGTGACCACAGCAGACAGGACAAACCATCACTGAGGTTCAGAAATGCAGGGTGTGTTCCACCGGTGGTTTTCCTCTGTGTCTGGGCCGCTGTGAGCAGCAGTCAGGGGAACGTTTTGGCTTCCTGGCTGGCACTGTGTTTTGGTGAGACTTCATAAAACCCTCTCCTGGGGTGAGCAGAGGCAGTGACGGCATCCCGTTCTGTTCTTTCAGTTTCCATAGTCTCACTTGGCAAAATCCAGTCCAATCAGAATGAGAGCGGTGGGCAGGGGCCACCATCTGCGCTATCAAGAAAGGAGCAGCTCTTTTCCATGTAGGAAAAAGTGCAAGGTGGCAAGTGAGGCCTGCTCTTCCCTTAAAATGTATTCAAGATGCCCTCCCCACCTTTTAAAAATTATCTGGCTACACTGTGGGATCTTAGTTCCCTGATCAGGGACCAAACTCATATCTCCAGAGCTGGAAGAGCAGCCTTAACCACTGGACCACGAGGGAGTCCTGGAATGTGCTCACTTCTCTGCTGCTGTTCACACCGAATCTGAGCTGCATTCCTGCTCCAGCAGGAGCCCACCGTGGCTTCCCACTCGTCTCCCTGAATCCTCTTATGTCTCCATCAAATATCGGCCAAAATTATGTTTTGAAGATGCAAATCATTTTGATTTATTTATTTAAAATAATTTAGCTGCCTTACAATGCTATGTTCGTTTCTTCTGTACAGCAAAGTGAATCAGCTATGTGTATACATATGTCCTCTTTTTTTTTGTATTTCCTTCCGATTTGGGTCACCACAGAGCAATGAGTAGAGTTCCTTGTGCTGTCTATTGGAGCTATTTTATTTTAAAATTCTTCCATATCTTCAGCTCTTTTTTTTCCCCAGCTTATTTATTTTAATTGGAGGATAATTTCTTTACAACATTGTGGTGGTTTTTGCCGTACATCAACATGAATCGGCCACAGGTATACATGTGCCCCCATCCTGAACCCCCTCTCACCTCCCTCCCCGCCCCATCCCTCTGGGCTGTCCCAGAGCATCGGCTTTGGGTGCCCTGCTTCATGCATTGAACTTGCACTGGTCATCGATATTACACTTGGTAATGTACATGTTTCAGTGCTATTCTCTCAGATCTTCCCACAGTCGCCCTTTCCCACTGAGTCCAAAAGTCTGTTCTTTACGTCTTGGTCTCCTTTGCGGCCCTTCATTGTCGTTACTGTCTTTCTAAATTCCATATATATGCATTAATATACAACGTTTGTATTTCTCTTTCTGACTTACTTCACTTTGTATAATAGGCTCCAGTTTCATCCACCTCATTAGAACTGACTCAAATGCATTTCTTTTTATAGCTGAGTAATGTTCCATTGTGTATGTGTATCATAACTTCCTTATCCATTCATTTGCTGATGGACATCTAGGTTGTTTCTAGCTATTGTAAATAGTACTGCAATGAACATTGGGGTATGTGTCTCTTAATTCTGGTTTCTTTGGGGTGTATGCCCAGCAGTGGGATTGCTGGGTTGTATGGAAGTTCTGTTCCCAGTTTTTTAAGGAATCTCCACACTTGCCTGGAGAATGCCAGGGACGGGGGAGCCTGGTGGGCTGCCATCTATGGAGTTGCACAGAGTCAGACACCACTGAAGTGACTTAGCAGCAGCAGCGGCAGCCGCACTGTGGAGTTTTTAAAGGAATCTCCACACTGTTCTCCATAGAGGCTGTACCAGTTTGGATTCCCACCAACAGTGTAAGAGGGTTCCCTTTTCTCCACACCCTCTCCAGCATTTATTGTTTTTTTTTTTTTTAAATTTTTATTTTTACTTTATTTTACTTTACAATACTGTATTGGTTTTGCCATACATTGACATGAATCCACCACGAGTGTACATGAGTTCCCAAACATGAACCCCCCTCCCACCTCCCACCCCATATCATCTCTCTGGATCATCCCTGTGCACCAGCCCCAAGCATCCTGTATCCTGCATCAAACATAGACTGGCGATTCATTTCTTACATGATAGTATACATGTTTCAATGCCATTCTCCCAAATCATCCCACCCTCTCCCTCTCCCTCAGAGTCCAAAAGTCCGCTCTACACATCTGTGTCTCTTTGGCTGTCTTGCATACAGGGTCATCATTGCCATCTTTCTAAATTCCATATATATGTGTTAGTATGCTGTATTGGTTTTTTTCTTTCTGGCTTACTTCACTCTGTATAATTAGCTCCAGTTTCATTCATTTCATTAGAACTGATTCAAATGTATTCTTTTTAATGGCTGAGTAATACTCCATTGTGTATATGTACCACAGCTTTCTTATCCATTCATCTGCTGATGGACATCTAGGTTGTTTCCATGTCCTGGCTATTATAAACAGCGCTGCAATGAACATTGGGGTACACGTGTCTCTTTCAATTCTGGTTTCCTTGGTGTGTATGCCCAGCAGTGGGATTGCTGGGTCATGAGGCAGTTCTATTTGCAATTTTTTAAGGAATCTCCACACTGTTCTCCATAGTGGCTGTACTAGTTTGCATTCCCACCAACAGTATAAGAGGGTTCCCTTTTCTCCACAACCTCTCCAGCATTTATTGTTTTTCGATGATGGCCATCCTGACTGGCATATGATACCTCATTGTGGTTTTGATTTGCATTTCTCTAATAATGAGTGATGTGGAGCATCTATCTGCATGCAATGCAGGAGACCTGGGTTCAATCCCTGGGTCAGGAAGATCCCCTGGAGGAGGGCGTGGCAACACTTCTTCTCTTACTTAGAATAAAATCCAGTTCCTGTGACAACCTGGTGTCCCTGAGGAGACCCAGCTACTCCTGCTGCAGGTACCTGACCCTGTTTCACTGCCTCCCTGTACATTCTGATCTATAGTGGCCTCCTCCTCTTTTGTGGATGCACCAAGTTCCTGGGGTCTGAACTCACTGTTTTACCTCCTAGAATCATTTTCAATTAGACATTTGCATGGTTAGAGCCTTCTTGGAAGCTTTAACTTACCACTTTTTTTGATCACCCAATAAAGACTTTAAAAATGGTCCACTTCAACATATGGGGGGAAGGGGAGGGTGGGACGAACTGAGAGAGTAGCACTGACATGTATACACGACCACGTGTAAAATAGGTCGCTATTGGGAAGCTGCCCTTCATTGTCGTTACTGTCTTTCCCTATGCACCACAGCATAGGGAGCTCAGCTTGGTGTTCTGTGATGACCTAGAGGGCTGGGACGGGGGAAAGGGGTGGGAAGGAGGCCTGAGACGGAGCGGATATATGTATACTTACAGCTGATTCACGCTGTTGTACAGCAGAAACACAGTTATACTCCAGTAAAAGTAAAACAATTATACTCCAATTAAAAAAAATGGTCCACATAAAAAAATACTTCAAAAAAAAAAAGATCTTGCTTTGCCATGTGCTGAGAACTCCCCCAGCCTCAGTGAATTCATCTCTATAATGAAGATAATAAAATAGAGTGACTCGACTCCCTAGGCTGGTTGTGAAGGCCAAAGGTCATAATATTTTATTGGTGTCTGACATATAGTAATTGGGCAATAAAAATTAAAATTTGGTCAGTTTCTGTGGGGTTGCCTGGTGGCTCAGATGGTAAAGAATCAGCTTGCAATGCAGGAGACCTGGGTTTGGGATGATCCCTTGGAGAAGGAAATGGCAAGCCACTCCAGTATTCTTGCCTGGAGAATCCCCTGGATAGAGAAGCCCTGTGGGCTGCAGTTCATGAGGTCGCAAAGAGTCAGACATGATTGAGCGACTAACACTTCACTTCTGTGGGGTAGAGTGGATTTAACTCAAAGCCTTGAGAGGAAAAAATGGATGCTTGCCAAGTCTTATTTTCAAGGGAAAATTTTCAAGTGCAGGCCTTAGTGACAGAGAGAACTGGGTTCAAATCCTAGCCCCACCATTTAGGAGCCACTTCATTAGTTTTAGTTTCCTCCCTTCTAATGGGGAGAAAATGATACATCTCTCAGGGTTGACGTGAGGACTGTGGATAATGCCTAAAAAATGCCAAGTCAGTGCCTGGTTTTGGACTCAGTAAGTGGCAGGCGCTTTGCCTTGTCCCAGCTTCCTGGGTGGCGGGCTTTGCAGTGGAGCGGAAGAGAAGAGGGGAAGCAGGCACTCTGGCAAACTGTGGAACTTCTCTAACACTTCTGATAAGCACGGGCCCAGGGGCTGTCTCATTTGACTTCCTCTTCTTTACTTTCCCGTCTGGTGGACAGTCATAAGGTTGGGAGCCACACTGTGGCTCCTTGCTGATGGGTCAGCATCTTTGATTTCCCCTCTGTCTTCTCTAATGAAAAGCGCTCATATCCAGTAAATCTTTCCTTTACTCTTATTAAAGCAATTGATGTTGGTTATTGAGGTCTGTTCCAGGCTAGGTGAGAATCAATAAGGTGATCCACTTAATCACTTCAGCAATCAACGAGCTCTTTTCTTAGTTTGCACTCCAGCCAGTGCCTGCAGAACTCCAAAGGCTTATCAGGCCCTTATCACCCACAGAGCGGCTCAGAGATGTCACCCTTCATTTCCTTTCCCCCGTGATCTCAGGGAGTCCTGAGTCCTCTGAGCCAGCCCTGCTCTCTGCTTGTTCTCTGCTTGCCTATATTTGTCAGGATAATGACCAACCCCTTGCTTCTGGGAAGCACTCCTTGATATTAAGGGCTGTGGACATTCAATTCCTGATCACAGATGCTCTCGTTTGGGCCCTTGTGTCTTTGTCCATGCTGAGCAAGGACCTGGAATGAAAGTTACCTTGTTTCAACGGGGCAAAACCTCTCTTCTACCTGAAGGTTCATATTCCATCTTTGCTCAAGTCCCTGAGGAAGACCCAGTTATTTGCTCCTTGTAATGTTTTGAACACAGGTCTATGCTGAGGCATATTTCATGGTATTTGGTTCTTCCCTGTCTTCTGGCCTGTCTGTGGTCTTCTTAAGAGAGAGCTGGTGCCTTAGTCATCTCCCAGTCATCAGGACCCACCCTATTGCCTGGCACACAGTAAGGGCTCAGTTGTATTTGTTGGAGAGAAGGCAGGAAGGAAGGAAGGGAGGAAGGCAAAGAGGAAAGAACTAGTCCCTTTCTAGAGTCCTGGATTTTAGTGTAGGTTCAAGGCCTGGCATTGCCAATAATTGCTGGGTAACCTTAAGTCGGGTATATAATTTATTTCAGCCTAAATTTCCTTATCTGTCAATGAAGTAGATAATCCCCCAGATTCCTTCCAGCTGAAACATTTTGTAACCTTATGCCTCTAAGCCTGTGGTTCTCAACTCTTTCATACCCAAAGTCACTTTTTGTAACAAGTATTTTGAAACCACTTTTTACCAACATAAAATGAAATGCTCCCACAGTATAACCTACCTCCAAACAATTAGAAAAAAGTAATGTTCTAACTGCAGTATGAAAGGAAAACCATATATGATAAAATAACATGTTCCTTTAGGTGAAAGTTCCTAACGGTTTTGTGGTTGTTTAGTCACTTAGTTTGGAGAAGGCAATGGCACCCCACTCCAGTACTCTTGCCTGGAAAATCCCATGGACAGAGGAGCCTGGTGGGCTGCAGTCCATAGGGTCGCTAAGAGTCGGACACGACTGAGCGACTTCAATTTCACTTTTCACTTTCATTCTTTGGAGAAGGCAATGGCAACCCATTCCAGTGTTCTTGCCTGGAGAATCCCAGGGACGGGGGAGCCTGGTGGGCTGCTGTCTATGGGCTCGCACAGAGTTGGACATGACTGAAGTGACTTAGCAGCAGCAGCAGCAGCAGCAGCAGCAGCAGCAGCAGCAGCAGCAGCAGCAGCAGCAGTCACTTAGTTGTGTCTGACTCTTTGTGATGCTATGGACTGTAGCTTTCCAGGCTCCTCTGTCCATGGGATTTCCCAGGCAAGAATAATGCAGTGGGTTGAGTGGGTTGCCATTTTCTTTTCCAGGAGATCTTCCCGACCCAGGGATTGAACCTGGGTCCCCTGCATTGTCAGGTGGATTCTTTACCATTGAATCACCAGGGAAGCCTGAAAGCATGGCTAGGCCTCAACTAGAAGGCACACTTGGAGGAGTCAGCTGCTTGTATTTCCCCAAGAATCACCTTGAATGACTGTTGTCGACACGAATTTGACTGTTTTTAATGATAAAGTTCTAAACAAGCATCTTGCACTCTTTCCAGAATTGACAGAGAAAATTCAGGATATGTAAAACAAAGGTGTTTTTTTTAAGCTCAGATACTTACAAACAGAATTTTTACCTATGGGACTAGCTGCTGGGACAGTCAAAGGCTCTCTGGGGAGCGGGAATGTTCTTGATAGTGCTGGGCTATCTCTGACATTGAAGAACTCTAGGATCTTTGTCCCGTGCACACTACCCACCAGCAGGGCCTCCAAACATTGCACCTTCCAAGAACTTCCCCACCTACCAACATCCAAAGTGCCTTTTACAGGATGTTATCATTCCCCACAAGGACCAGCGCTCTAATCTTTAAAATGTTATATGAAGGGCTGGCTTCATGGCTTGTGGTTTGCATACTAGCCCTGGACCCTTGTCCTTAGAAGGGCCCTATGCTTGTGTTTCCCAGGTGGCTCAGTGGCAAAGAATCTACCCCAATGCAGGAGACATGGGTTTTATCCCTGGGTCAGGAAGATCTCCTGGAATAGGAAATAGCAACCCACTCCAGTACTTTTGCTTGGAAAATTCCATGGACCGACTGGCAGGCTACAGTCCACAGCGTCGCAAAGAGTTGGACACGACTGAGCAAAGCACACATGTGCTTGATTTAATGCTTTCTTGTTGTTGTTTTAAAATCCTTAATGGTTTTTGAACAAGGGTCCCTGAGTTTTCATTTTGCACCAGGCTGTGCCAATGATGGGGCCAGCCCTGGCTATGTATACTGATGGGGTCCCGTAGATTTTCCAAAGTATATGAAGGATGTTTAGTCTTTGAATGATTGTCTTTGCTTACCAATGCCTTCTTTTAATTATACAAATTATCCCTAATTATATGTATTGGTTGATTGATGAGCAATTTGTTCATTCATTAAACTGCTGCATGCGTGCTCAGTTGCTTCTGTAGTGTCTGACTCTTTGCGACCCTATGGACTGTGTAGCCCACCAGGCTCCTCTATCCATGGGATTCTCCAGGCAAGAACAACTGGAGTGGGTTGCCACGCACTCCTCCAGGGGATCTTCCCAACCCAGGGATCAAACCTGCAGCTCTGGCATCTCTTGCATTACAGGCAGATTTTTTACTGCTGAGCCACGGAGGAAGTCCAAACTGATGCATATGGAGCTTCTATTACATACCGAGTAGACTCTGGACTCAGAAAACCTTAATTCTAATCCTGTAAGAACTCACAGACCCTTGGTGTTATTAATAATAGGGTATCCCTCATAGCTCCCTCATAGCTCAGTCGGTAAAGAATCTGCCTGCAGTGCAGGAGACCCAGGTTCAATCCCTGGGTTGGGAAGATCTCCTGGAGAAGGAAATGGCAACCCGCTCCAGTATCCTTGCCTGGAAAACCCCATGGACAAAGGAACTTGGTGGGCTGCAGTCCATGGGGTCGCAGAGTCGGGCATGACTGAGTGACTAACACTTTCTAACAACTCTCCTAACCTCTTGCCCAGAAAAACTATGAAAGCAAAAAGATACAGCATATTTGGAAGTAGATAGTACATTATGTCAATCGCTAATTTTATTACTGTTCTCTCCATCTCTGGAGTGCAGCTTTCTCCTATTTTTTCCCCCTGTTAGATGCCATGGAACATGATGCTCTTTAAAACATTTTAATTTTATACTTTTATTTAATAAATTTCTTTAAAAAATTGATGTGTAGTTGACTTAGTTTCAGGTGTGCAACATAGTGATTCAATATTTTTATATGTTGAATATATAATATATTTATTTATTTTATTTTATTTTCATATATTACAAAATGATCATCCTAAGTCTGGTTACCATCTGTCACCACACAAAGTTATTAGCGTTTTATTGATTACATTCCCTATGCTGTGCAGTGCACCCTATGACTTCTGTTTGATAACTGAAAGTGCGCCGTTCCATCTCCCTCACCTATTTCACTCACTCCTCCCCTCAACCCCTCCCCTCTGGCGGCCACTAGACTGCTCTCTGCGTCTAGGAGTGTGTTCCTATTTTGTCATGTTTGCTCATCTGTTTTGCTGTGTAGATTCCACCTACAAGTGAAATTATGCAGGATTTGTCTTTCTCTGTCTGACATTTCATAGAGCATAATGCCCTCTAGTATTATGTTATCATGAATGGCAAGATTTCGTTCCCTGTTTTAATGGCTGAGTGATATTCCATGTTATGTATACGCCACATCTTTATTTATCTATTGATACGCACTTAGGTTGCTTCCATATCTTGGCTATTGTAAATAATGCTGCAGGAAAATGACACTCGACACCAAATAGTAACTTTTCTGTGAAAATCAGGAAATGAACAGAGTAATTGGATTCAGCAAAATTTATCAGTTTGGGTTTCACTAGTTTGGAACGTATGATAATTCATAAAAGAATTTTACCAAATTTAAAAAAAAGGTGTTAAGTTTGGTTGATCACAGAATTATGGAAATTTTGAAATGGACTTCAAAAAATTATCCAGTGCTTGAATCTATTATAATACCCTACAGAGTATTCATGGAGCCAGCTTTGGCTAATTCTTGTGATGTGTGCTGTGGAAGCATGTGCTTCCTATGCTAAGAATGTTCAAAAAAGCAATTTAGCAGACTTCGTATGCTAATTACAAATTATTCTTATCTACTCATTAAAGTGGGGCAGGGCAGCATGCCTTTTACTTGGCATGCTTATTTAATCTAGCTGTATTTTATAGTAACAAAACTGCTCTGAAAAGACAATTTATAATTCACACTTCTCACTAATTCAGCTCAGCCCTAAGCAATTAATTTTTTATTAGTTCAGTATTACCATATTAAGAAGAAATAAAGAAAATATAAGGACTAACTCTAGGAAGTATTATGCTTAGAATCCACTGGGATATAATTAATTGATTCAGAGATTATTGTACAGCAACAACTTGTGCTTTGGAGGCAGTGAAAACCAGTCTTGCTTTAATTTGTTGAAGTTATGGGCAAAGTCCCAGTATGGTCCAGGCATGGTGTCATATCAAGGATGATCCTAAGACTCATTTGTGGGAAGAGAAAGGGCCAAGGCATGTGGAGATTGAAGTTCTTCTCTTTGTGGTACCTTTATGGAAATAGAATTGAAAGGGGTTAAATTCTTATATGGATTACTAGCTGTATTAAGTTTCTAGCTGAGAATTTGCAAATTAATGCTCTTTGGTGACACTAAGGAACTGGCAGATTTTATTTAGATAGATTGTATATGCAAACCTATTTATATGCACGTGGATATCCATATGCATGTGTGCATGTGTGTGCTTGTACTAGGAAGCCTGAGGAAGTCAAGCAGTCACGTTCTCTGATAATGCCAGGTGGAGTGGGCTATTTAATAGTATTGGAAGGACTCAAGTGCCTTGCAATCAGAATTTAAGTCTTCCTGCCCAGAGGGGCATGAAACCCTCCTCTTGCTAATAGAGCTCACAGAAAGCAGAAACTGTGCAGCTGCCTAAAAATGGAGGGGCAGATGATTCAGGTTAGAGAGACAGGGGGCTGCAGCAAAACACTGCACGTGTTGAAGGGAATCAGAGTTTCCCCAGAAATAAACTATTTAACCCTTTAGTGCCTACGGTTTACAAAGGCTGAGCTCTAAGATAGTGTGCGGGTGAAGCCCAAGGTTTATTATTAATAAGGGCTCTGAAGTAAGACATGGGCATTCCTGTGTGAAGGATGCAGGATGAGAGAGTGGTGGGCAGGAAAGACAGCCTGTTCTACACATTAATTTGCAGCATTCTTCAAAGCCTGGTCCACCAACCACCTGCATGAGACTCAACAGCAGAGCTCATTAAAAATGTGAATTCCTCAGCCCCACTGCAGGTTTATAGAATTAGTGATATGGACTTTTTAACAAACTTCCTGGGGGATAATTTTTTAGAAAGTTTTTTATTGAGGTATAGTTGATTTACAATGTTGTGTTAATCTCCATATAGCAAAGTGATTCAGTTGTACATATATAAATATATTTGTATATATATTTATATTTTTCATATTCTTTTCCAGTATGGCTTATCACAGGATATTGAATATAGTTCCCTGTGCCATATGGTTGCAGCTTGTTGTTTATCCATCTTATATATAATAGTTTATATCTGCTAATCTGGGTAATGCTTAATCATGTTGAAGACTGAGAATCATTTCTTTTGGGAAGAACTGAATAAGTAATGGTTTGATGTCTGTCTCCCTTCTAGAATGTGTTTCATGCAAACAAAGGATCATGTCTTCTTCCCCAGCATATTTCTGGAACCTAGTTCAGTCCGTCAAGCATAAAAGTCACTCAATAAGTCATTTTTGAATAAAGACATGAATGAATGAATAAAAGAAACTATAAACTTATATCATAGTCTACTATATATCTTTTACGGTTCTTTGCATTTTGGTAATGGAGCCAAAAGATTCTATTATTTCAGAATGGGCTTAGATATTTTCAGTAGAATCCGTTTAATGCTTTTTTAAAAAAATCCTGCTTTAAAAACCATAAAGCATTGTCGTATATGGGGTTATGTGTGGGTGGAATCTTCCTGATTATTACAGTGAAGATTTTGGCACTCTGAGTGGGGAACATACATCCCTCATAGAATTCTTTCTTAATTAAGTTTGCTTCTGTTTCTGTTTTATATCACACACCTAGTGAGAGAGGTATTGCAAGGAAACATGTATGACTTTACAGTTAAAACCAGAGGAAAGAGTTCAAAGACAGAGCACATCCTATTGCGGTGGTCTGACCATCTTTCAACTCCCTCCCCATTACGTAACGTAAGGACACACCGGAGTTGCAACCTTACCCTGAGCCCTTCTTCCTCACACAGAGGTTGCTTCATAAAATCCACTCCCGCCATTCTTCTCAAGTTCTTCATACACTTTTCACCAGAAAAAAGAAATCATTCATATCTAACAAAGGGTCTTGGATTCTTTAGATAGTTTCCATTATAAGTTTTTGGCACTGGTATTACCCTCAGCTCAAGTTACCGTTCTGATCCCCCTTCTTTCATCTGCTGAAAATGGATTATTTCCGTATTAGCTTCAAACCGTTACTGTTCACTGAGAGCAGCCTGTGTATGAACAATGCTAGCTCTGGAATATTCCTGAAGATTCACTGTTGCACAGAAACTTTCCCTGAAAACCAGCTTTCCTGAGAGTGGCATGGCAGTTTGTTTTCTGGAAAGGGCTATTATCACAGGAAAACCTTCCAGGTCTCTGTCTTGAGACAGCTGAGCACAGCTGACAGGCTGGGAAACCCCAGCAAAGCATTTTCTGGGGAGCCCTGAGTTCTGAGGTGATACTTTATGGGTGAGCTCCATTGTAGGTGCTTAAGGGAGGGGACAAGAAGACCCAGGAGGTGAGTCTCCAAATCCTCCATACTCCTTCCCCTTATGCTGTGAACTATTTCATCATGAAAATTCTCCTTATTTTTTTAAAATTAATTTTTATCTTATATTGCGGTATAGTTGATTTACCATGTTGCGTTAGTTCCAGGTGTACAGCAAAGTGGTTCAGTTATACATATATGTGTATCTGCTTGGGATTAACATATACATACTGTGAGTGAGTGAGTGAGTGATAGTCGCTCAGTCGTGTCCGACTCTTTGCGACCCCATGGACTATACAGTCCATGGAATTCTCCAGGCCAGAATACTGGAGTGGGTAGCCTTTCCCTTCTCCAGGGGATCTTCCCAACCCAGGAATTGAACCCAGGTCTCCCGCATTGCATGTGGTTTCTTTACCAGCTGAGTCACAAGGAAAGCCCAAGAATACTGGAGTGGGTAGCCTATCCCTTCTCCAGGGGATCTTCCCAACCCAGGAATTGAACTGGTGTCTCCTACATTGCAGGCAGATTCTTTACCAACTGAGCTATGAGGGAAACCCTGCTATATATAAAACTGATAACAAGGACTTACTATACAGCACAGAGAACTCTACTTAATATTCTGTAATAACCTACATGGAAAAGGTATCTGAAAAAGAAATTCATTTTCTTAGTTCAATTGAAAAAAAGGTCCCCATCTCTTAAATATTTTAGAAATCACCCTTATAGGTTATCTCAAATTTGAAACATTTCTTTAGAATCTTACCACGGTCCATGGATATTATTCAGGAATCTGTGAATCTGGGTGGGGAAAATTACATCTTTATATTCACTAATCTGCAAATAAAATTTCTCACTTTTATTAATTATGATTAGAATCAGGTCATAGTCACACCCACAAATTCTATGAGTATGTCACCAATAGGAATTATAGATATTTTCATATTGCATAACAGTTCTTGAAGAGATCTTGAAACATGATTTACGTTTACCACTATGTCTGGTAATTATTAGTCTCTCCAACAGAGTTGGCTTCTTGATGCCTTAATAAAGAAGTATTTATTTTATCATAGCATTTTAAATATTTTGATAACTATATTTCACTATTATTAGTATCTTTGGTAGTTTGATGCACTTTTTATGCACTTAAAAATAATTCTAACAAGAGGTTTATAGGCTTAGCCAGACTGTTAAATGGATCAACAGCACACAGCTAAAAAAAAAAAAAAAAAAAGATTTCAAATCCCTGAGAATCACTCATTGTCTGCATTTTGTGGTTGTGATTGCTAATGAATTATGATGAGAAATGAAGAAAATCAAAGACTAGAAATCAGAAGGCCAGGGTTTGAGACCCAGATCCTGCTACTTTTCAGCAAAAGAGTAAGTCATGAACTCCTGCTTGTAGAGAAATAACCTCTTCCTGAGGTTATTGGGAAGATTAAGTAATCCTAGCATGGGATCTTCCTAACTGTCACGTCCCAGCTTATTTCTTTTATCACAAACATGCATGTGTTTTTCTTCTAAAATAAAATGCTTATGAAGCTACCCGACCCTTGCCTGTAAGATTTCATTCAGGTCCTTAGCACTGCAAAGGGGCCCTAACCCACTTTGCCCTGCTCCCCACTAAACCACTCCAGCCACAAAGAACTCTGCCATTTCCTGTCACACCATCCATTTCCTACTTTTAGGCCTCAGCCCACAGAGTTACCTGGGCTTGTAATGCCTATTTTGTTTTTTTCCACCCAGCAAATGCCTACTCCATTGTGACCTCCCTCTCTCAAGCTTTCCTAGGTTCTCCCAGCCAGCAGAATCCCTTCTCCTCCTCCTCTGTGCTCCCAAGGACTTGCTCTCATCTTCCTTTATAACATTTGTCACATTTTATATTAATTTATTTTTTCCATGTTTGGTTCTCTCATTCTCTGTTATACTGGGTTGGCCAAAAATTTCCTTAACAACTTACAGAAAAACCTGAACAAACTTTTTGGGCAACCCAATATTATACCCTTTTTCAAGCATGGGATAGGAACTCGTGTTATGGAGGAAGCTTGCAAAAATATGCTGATATTATAATTGCATTGATTTGATTTGAATCATACTTCTTTTATGTTGAATTCCAGAGACCACTTGAGGTTTGTATGTGACTCCAAAGATGTCTTTTACAAAAGACTGAGAAGCACTCATCTACTAGGGAAAAAAAATCAAGGATCGAAATACATGTGGTAAATTCTTGGAAAGCACAGAAGAGGGCACTTGGCTAAGGATGATTGCCTTCCTTGAGAAGTTTCAGTTTATTTTCTCCTCCTGGAATAAACTCCAATAAAGCCTTCAACTCTCCCCTTCCTTTCCAGCTCAGAGTTCCCAAGGAAAGAACGAGACTGCCAGGCCAGTGAAAAGATAAGGAAAGGATAGATTCTTCTTTCCTGTCCTGCTCCTGGTTTCTGATTCTTGGCTGAAAGAAGTGGAATTCTGGTTAGAGCAGTTCATTGGTTGGAGGTGGGGCTAGTCTATCCATACATCCAGATCCCAGATACAAAACCCCCACAGCTAAAGGGAGATTGGCTGAGGGCAGACTTGCTGGGGGTGCAAGCAAGCTATGCTCCAGGGGCAGAAGGTGAGATAAAGGACACGCGTCTGGTGAGAGCTATGGCAGGCACTGTGCTGTGCATCACGGCACTTCAAAGCTTGGGACAGAAGTGTTAAGTCAGAGATTCTTAACAGTTTGCAGGTAAAGGAACTGAGGCTCAGGAAAGTGAAGAGATTTGCTTCAGTTTCAGCAACAGTGCTGAGACATGAATCCCGGTCAGTATGACTTATGCCTCGACATGTTCTTCCTCCTCTAGCAAACAGCCCCAGTGCTTGCTCACCCTAGAGTCCTCCCTGGTTATCTCCAAAAGGTGATCTCCAAAAAAGGCTAGAAAATGTGTTTATTCAATAATTCATATTCACATTTAAACATATTAGTTTTATGCTTTTAGACTAAGTGAGTGAAGTTGCTCAGTTGTGTCCGACTCTTTGCAAACCCGTGGACTGTAGCCCTCCAGGCTCCTCCATCCATGGGATTCTCCAGGCAAGAATACTGGAGTGGGTTGCCATTTCCTTCTCCAGGGGATCTTCCCGACCCAGGGATTGAACCCAGGTCTCCCACATTGCAGGCAGACACTTTTAACCTCTGAGCCACCAGGGAAGCTAGTCCTTAAAAATCTTCTTGGGGTGTGCTAAGGACCATAGGAGTGTGTTTTTAATACATTAACATCTATTGGTTATAAAATGCTGTTGCATAATCATCTTTGACACAACATTCTCCACCTCCCTGCAGATTTACAAGAGAAGTTGAGGCACAATGTGTTTAAGGGATTTGCCCAGAGGGGCGATTTGTTCAGTCATAAAGATGAGCCTGAACTTTTTCCACTTTGCATTCTGTTTTGAAAGGCTCAAAACATATGCTTAAGGGGGGTATCTCACAAGATCTCATGTCAGATCGTCCTCTTGGTAATTTAATCCTGTCATTCCTAGTTATATCCCTTTGGAAAACCACCATCAATCCTTTCTCTTCTGATATTTTTATGCAAAAAAAAAAATAAATAAAATTCCCTGTGCAAACCACCTCACTCGCAGACAACCACCTCACTCACAGACAAGCACCTCAGCGATACTTCCCGAAGTGTGTACTGCCTATAATACTCGCACCTCCATCCTCCAGGCAGCTCTAGCTTCACTCCCAGTCGAAATTTATTCAGAACCTCCCAGGATAGGAGGGGGCACGGAAGGATCTGGTTGTCTCGTGGATGCAGGCTCTTCTGCACCGTTTGTGTGAGTGGTCATGTCCCAGTTAGAGTACAGGATTCCCCAAAGGGGGAGGACTATTTAAGTTTTGTACATGTCGCCCTCCAAAAATCACTTGACATAAATGTTTCATGGCTAGTCTCTGTGAGGCCAGGGCTGGAACAGTCAGCTGTGAGGGTGTTTGTATTTGTGGAACTCTCTTGAACATTTGCTGTGGGTTTCAAACAGCTGCTCCATGGAAGCTCTGGGGAGAAGGAAGATCATGAATATTCAGGTGAAGCCACCAGAATGAACAGCCGTTAATAGAATAAATGCCTAAACAGTTGTGTAAGGCTTATTAAGACCTATTGGGGCTGAGATAATAAATTCCCACTCTGACATGTTGCAACTACTGTCGCTTAAACACTTTGGACCACCTCTTCCCAAATGAAGGAAAAAAATGATGTTAGTTCTCCATGCAAACACAAAGAAACACCTGGAAGCCTTGGCAAGGGCACGAGGTTTGGAAGAGATCTTTCTGTGGATCGCTGCATCCCCAGGGAGATGATGCACTGGCCACTGTCCGTGCTGTCAAGGTTATCTCAGTCGACTACAGGCTGGAGTGGGCACTGCTCTGGCGCCTGAGAGATCTCTCCCGACTCCATCAGACCCCGTGGGCATCAGCTGAGAGTTCATACAAAACCCTGGGGCACCGAGCCTGGACCTTGGCCCCCTCACCTCAGCGCCTATGGCCTGGGACCCCTTCCTTCAGCCCCTTCCAGAATGGTATTGGACGGACCAAATATATACTAACATTGGGCTCTTTTGTCTTCTGCTCCATTAATCCATAACGGGGAACAGGATGCAAAGACTGCAAATGTAAAAGTGACCTTTCCAAGAGGCAGCGCCTGGTGCGATAAGAAGTCCCTTGCACACTGGGTTTGAGACATGCTTGCTGCAAAAATGGGGAACATGGGAGGCAGTCGAGAGGCACTGTATTCTCCTTTGGAGGTTACCTGTCACATTGTGTTAGGCCGAGTCAAACTGCATGGTTCTGGCACCCAGAGTCACAAGGCATCAACCACAGGGAAACAGAGGAACTCGCCCACGTTTGCACCTAGGGGCAGACTCAGTAATATTTGATCAGAAACCTGCTGTCAATTCAGATAAAGGGCATTTGAGTTCAAATGAAGGAGACTAACTTAATGAAGTGAGCTTGCACATGTAAGGCCACATTTGCTGCTCCAGAGCTGTCAGGGAGAGCTCACCCAGACCAGTCATGTTCACTTATTTTCCCCACCCCTGAAGACTCGATGGGGTCCTGCTAGACTCAGAGTCGTCAGAATTGTGGAAAATACACTCACAACAAAGAAATGCTTGTTTCCCAGATTCCCAGTGCATCAAGGTGGAAGTAGATTTGAGGATGTAGCGAATCTGAGGCTGCATCAAGGCCTGAGGGACTCAAGACAAGTCATTTTGCTTCTCTGAGGTGTAGTTGCCTCATCTGTGACACAGGCATTATTCTGCCTACTCACAAGCTTATTTTGAGGATTAAAAACATGTAAGCCACCTGCTTCTCAGGTGACTCAGCAGTAAAGAATCTGCCTGCCAATGCAGGAGACATGGGTTCAACGCTTGGGTCAGGAAGATCCCCTGGAGGAAGAAATGGCAACCCGCTCCAGTATTCTTGCCTGGAGAATCCCATGGACAGAGGAGCCTGGTGGGCTACAGTCCACGGGGTCGCAAAGAGTCCCACACGACAGCACGCATGCAAGCCACCTGCTGATGGTGTTGGCTCATTGTAGTTGCTCAGTTAGTACTGTTTGTTCATTCCTTTGACAATTATTCACGGGTTTGTTCATTTCTCTTTCTCAACATTCCTTTCACCAATGGCTTGGATAGTGTTAGGTTAAAAAATTTCCTTGCAAAGCGTAGATTAGCTTCCTTCTTATACAGTTTCAGACATCCTCATGCATTTAACCTACTGGGTATATCAGCAATTTGCATGAAAGCCAGGCAAATGAAAGGGGAAACAAATCTTAGTTGCCCTTTTCTTCAGCCCTCCATACTCTACTCTGCTTCAATTATGGGTGACCTGGTTATCAATATAAGAACCAAATCTGTTTCAGAACCTTTTGTGTCATGGTCAGAGTTCCTGAGGAAGAACAGATGGAATAAATTAATTAGTCAAAGCATGCTTAACTGGAAGGACATTTCTTTCCAAGAGTGGCCAAAGGGTAGAGGGGACACGCAAGGGACAAGGTAGCAGAGGTGTCTCAGAGAGCCAGAGGGCTAGGACTGGGCATCCATCTGTATTCTGAATAAAGAGGTATTTTTTTTGTTCCCATTAACAAGCAAGTCAGGAGGGGTCTGATAGCTGTTATTCTTCCAGGGATGGGTCGGAAAGTGACCCTGAAAATCTGTCCAAATGGCAAAACTCTTTCAGAAGAGTGGGTAGGAAGCCTTTCCTTTCATGTGTTCTCAATAGAGTTGAGGCAGACGTTTGTCTATAATGATGCCTCCTGGCAGGAGTTTGGATGGGTTTGGTGGATGTGTTTAGGAAGCTGCTGGCAAAGATCTCCTTGCTTGGCCAAAAGCAGGGGCCTGGCTGTTTTGAGACCAGATTATCATACTGTTTCTCTCTCTTTTTTTCTCCCCTCTATTCCTGGCCAACAGTCAGTTCTTCACCTCCCTGCTTGCTTTGCTTGGCACCTCGCAATATCAACCATCACTCCCTGGTCCTGATCATTCCACTCCAAGATAGAGATCTCTGGGAATACCATTTTGTGATTTTTATCACACATCAGGTGTGCACTTTGGGCAAGCCCACAGCACAGAAGACCCTCCAGGGCCCCAGACTGTGGATGTGACATGTTCACTATTATATACCTGCCCCTCCTGCCCGAGATCACTTTGTCACGCGAAGCTACTCTACTATTTCTGTTTCTCTCTGAACCAGAACAAACAGTAAACAACACATGCTTTTTATTCCAACCCTGGAAAAGAAGAGCTGTTTCCTATGAAAGCCCATGCCAGGCGGAGTTCTTTTTCCAAGAGGTTTTGGGAATGAGTGATTTTTTTTTTTGGTCCAATAAGCAGGAAAAAAGAAGCAAAATGGGGGTTGCTTCATAGAAAATCAGTGTACGAAAGGACCTGAGAGATGACCGAAACTAATCTGTCAATGCAGGTGATAAGACTTGGGGTCCAAGGTCAGAAAGGTCAGGAGAGAGCTGAGACTGCCATTGGAAATAATAATGAGGATAAATGACACTTACTTAGGACTTTGAGGTGCAGGTGTTATCTTTTTACTCCTAAGGGTCCTCTCTTACTCAGCGGAGGAAATGTAGGCTCAGCGCTCTTAGGTGACTCACCAAACTCACCAGATGGAGGACTCACTCTTGGGGGCAATTTGGTTCCAAAACTGTCTGCTTTGGCACTTACTTGTCCTAGACTGCTTACCACTGCTCCTCACTTGCAAGCAGAGTCCATGCTTCCAGAGGTGCACTGGGGCTTTCATGCTCTCAGGTGACAACAAACAGACCACACTTCCCATGTTAAGTTGCCCCAACAGGGTCAGTGGGAGCAGGGGGAAGCAGGGATATGGATCTCCTGGGGTGAACCTAGGCAAGTGAGCCTAAGCCACCGGCTTAATCTTTTGCAATCTTTGACTCAAAAAAACTTATTTTGCAGTTGTGGTAGAGGTAATTTCAAATACATTCCAGATGTGACTAGAGGCTGGTGAGCAGGTCTTGGGGGCAAGAGGGAGCTGGGCCTTGCGCACTTAGCACCCAGGGCTGGCTCAGGAAGTGGGTCTATCAGCTGCAAAGGTAACAAGCTTCCTTTTGCCTCTGGCCAGAGGAAATGTGGGGGTAGCAGGGGGAGGGCTGCAGCTGGCTTGAGCTGGGTGGCTGGTGGGGGGAGAGGGCAGCTCCCAAAGGGGAAGCAGCTTGCTGTTACTGTTTCCTTGCAGTGTGGCATGGGATGCACGCTTTCTGGAGCCAGATAGATTTGGGTTTGCATTTGACCAGCAGTAGCTGGTAAGTAGCTTAATTGTTCCAATCTTCAGTATACTCATCTGTGAAATGGGTCTGGATAACTGCTTTCTGGGGCTGTTTTAAGAATTAGGGAGATAATATGCATAGAGTCTGAGACAGAAAATTTTGACTATTGTGCTTTTATTTGGGGCCAGGAGCAATAATTAACTCAATAGTTGTAGAATTTGTCTCCAACTCTCTCTGCTCAAAAGTTCCTGAAGTTTTAGAGAGAGTGAATCCCCAGGGATATTATTAGGTTTCCTGAGTGGGGTGAGTGGATAGGGATGCCAATTGCTCTACACGTAGGAGAGACAGAGGGCATGGTTGGAGGGCTATGGGAGTGGGGAGGAGTCTGGGGAAGGTTCAGGGAGGAGTCTGGGGAAGGTTCAGGGAGGAGGAGAGAGGTAGCAGTAACTCTTGGGAAAAGAACTTGGGGAAACCAGAAATTCCCAAGGAGGGGTAAGAGGAGGTTTGCTTTGTGCCATGAAATGTAAGCCTTGCACTCTGCCTTCATTAAAGAAATGTTTGGTAAGAACCCATCTTTTACTTCAGTGGCTTCCCTGGCGGCTCAGATGGTAAAGAATCTCCCTGCAATGTGGGAGACCTGGGTTTGACCCCTACGTTGGGAAGATCCCCTGGAGAAAGGAATGGCAACCCACTCCAGTATTCTTGCCTGGAGAATTTCAGGACAGAGGAGGCTGATAGGCTACAGTCCATAGAGTTGCAAAGTGTTGGACACTTCAGTGCTTTCAGAGTGTAATTTGCGATATCCACAGACAACAGGCTCCAGGATACGAGTGGCTGAGAGTGTGTTGGGCAGGGTGACCCTGTATTCTCTGAGTGTTGCCAAGTGTGATGAACTAAGTGGATCCTCAGGAGTGTTCAGCTGGCTCAGTGGATTGACTTGCTTTAGAGTCCAATGGGTTTTTTCTCTCAGTAGCCTCTGTCAACGGGTTGAAACTGGTGGCAAGCATGGGTGAAGACAATGATGTTCAACTTGGGGCTCAAATCTGGAACTTATGAAAAGTCTGAAGAGCAGCCTTTTTAAAGGCATCTTCCTCAGTGCTTCAAATAGGCTATGGGTGTGGTGTAAAGAAGGAAGAACTCTGGGAGGCCGTTTTTGTCCAGGAGGATAAGACAAGTAAAAGTCCTAGTTGTCTGCCACTAACGAGAGCCACTGGCAGAGCTTTCTGTTCCCTGGTTGTCCTGGAAGGAGATCTGCAGTGTGGGGAGTGAATAGAGGGAGCCTAGGCCTGGAGTCTCCGGTCTATCACACTCCTTGTGATTGTTACCAAGCCATTTGCTCTCAGGGCCCTCTGCCCTAGAGGGAGTCAGCAATGGCCAACCACAGAGCTCTTGGGAAGATCTAAAACATAATTATGAGAGTACATTGCAAACTATAAAATGTTACACATGTATGCAGCGTGATACAAATACAATAAAGCTGGAGGCTCACCCTTGGCTCTGATGTTCTCTAGTTATGTGATCTTGAGCACCTCCTGGGACCTCTCTGAGCCTCAGTTTCTCTGAAGGAAAGGAGAGACTGCAATTCTGACCCTACTGGGTTGTAACATTGACCAAAGTGTTTCATAAATGGCACAGTACTATAAAGGTAAAGGTTTACTACAACTGCTTTTTACCACTTATGAACTTATGAATTTTAGTATCAATCTCATGAAGATTAAAGAAAAAATGAAGCCCTTATATTAAACACAGTGCAGGACACAGAGCCTTTTAATGCCCTGTAACACTCACTTCCAGTAAGAGGAAGAAGGTAAGCCTTTCTGAAATGAAACACTCTTCCAAACCATTTTATTTGAACTTAATTTTACTATGTGGCTAGTGTGGACAGATTTCTTCTGTGGGTAACACATGACTCACCCCTCAAGCTTTTCTAACACCAGTGAAAAGTTACAACTATTTGATTTCCCCAATAAAGAGTTATTAAGCAGTAATAATCCCAGAGAATATTGGATTAGGTGTGCCCATGCCTGTTCTCGGGAAGGCCCAGGCTTGAGTACAGTTAATACTTCATGATAACTCATCAGCTAAACAAAACACATGTAGTGACCTGGGGTTCTGAGCATTGACTGCAGCTGAGTCAGCTCAGAAGCCTCTGGCTTGATCATCCAGCATGTGTGTGTTCTACCAGTCTGAATGGATGCAGTTGCTGGACAGAGGGCCCTGAAGATCCCTAAACCCAACATATCCCAGAGCAAACAAAGCATCTCTTCTTCAACCTGCTCCTCCGTCTTGATTCTCTGTCTGGCTAGTGACACCACCATCTCTGTAGTCCCAGAGTCTTATGATTTTAGTGATATAATAGACACCACCCTCTCACTTCCTAAGGCCAGTAAGGACTGGACTACAGCCAGCCAGGCAGGCAAATCACGTTGCCAACATCGGCTGTTTGTCGTATCCCCTCATAAGTGCACTGCTGTCCCATTTCAGGTCCTCAGCAGCCTCATGTGGACCATGGCAGTTCCGTTTGCATTTGCTGATCTCTTGGGGATCTGGTTGTCCTGCCCACCTTTAGTCTGTTCCTCCATACAATCCTCTCTCTACTCATCTGCATTCTGAGTTTTGAAATGCACGGATATGAGCATCCCACACCCTGATTACAAGGCTTCCTCCTTACTTACTCCTTGCCGGTAAAATTATGTTGAAATTCCTTGGCCTGGCATTTTAAGCTCTTCATAATCTGGTCGTTTTTGATTATCCCTTGTACCTTGTCCCTTAGCTATACTCAGCAACTTGCTGTTTCTCATACTTGTTAATTTTCTCCCCATACCAGATCTCTGCTCATCCTGCCAGGAGACCCCAAACTGGTGCCTCTTCCAGGAAGAGTCCCTTAGCTGCAGGTAAATGTCTTTTAATGTATACATCCACAGAACTTTCTGCATCTTATGTTAGCCCTTATTGCTAAGACTATGCCTTGTCACAGGTAGGGGGCAGCACAAATGATACTTCCTCAGGTCGCTTCTGAGCACTCTCCTTTTAAAGCATATTTCCCCTATCCTTCTCTTTCATAGAATCTCATTGTTTTCCTATGGAATATTTAAGAATATTTATAATTTTGTATTTGTAGGTATGCTTATTGCTTAGTATTTGCCTTACCTTCTTCACTGCAGTCTAGGTTTGTCTATGTTTGACAAATCTAGACAGTGTATTAAAAAGCAGAGACGTCATTTTGCCAACAAAGGTCTGTATAGTCAGAGCTATGGTTTTTCCAGCAATCATATATGGATATGAGAGTTGGACCACAAAGAAGGCTGAGTGCCAAAGAATTGGTTCTTTCAAACTGTGGTGTTGAAGAAGACTCTTGAGAATCCCTTGGAAAGCAAAGAGATCAAACCAGTGAATCCTAAAGGAAATCAACCCTGAATATGCACTGGAAGGACTGATGCTGAAGCTGAAGCTCCAAAACTTTGGCCATCTTATGTGAAGAGCTGACTCATTGGAAAAGACCCTGATGCTGGGAAAGGTTGAGGGCAGGAGAAGGGGGCGACAGAGAATGAGATGGTTGCATGGCATCACTGACTTGATGGACATGAGTTTAAGCAAATTCTGGGAGATAGTGAAGGACAGGGAAGCCTAGTGTGCTGCAGTCCATGGGGTTGCAAAGAGTCAGACATGACTTACGATTGAATAACAACAATACACTGCAAACTCTCTTGTTTGCATAGGCATGAAATATGCCCTTGTATTTATGACTATCACCAGGGCTTAGCAAAAGTGCCTAGCTCATAGTATATGGTAGGTAAATAATAGATGAGGAAAAAAACAAAAGTAGATGTTGGCAAGTCTGTCTAGATTGTCAGCTTCTTGAGAAGTTGGTTTGCATTTCAACCATTCCCTTCGCCCAGTCTTTCTGCTGGGAGTTGCTTAACCAACAATAACTGAATTGGATTTTAATTTTAGGTCTTCATTTCTTCCTGTTGAGTGAGGAAACTGCTATCTATGGCTGACTTGCTGGACTTTGAATTTGTTCGTGACAGAAAAGTGATAGAAAAGTATGCAATTAAATGGTCTTTGCTTGTGTTCTAGCACATTTCCACATGCGAAGTCCTCAACATGCTTCCCAGTGAAAAGCCTTTTCATGGTAAAGCAGATCAACACAGTGGCTGTTAGCAGCAGAAAGATAATTAGCAAATTTCTGACATGAGGCTGTTTATTCTGCTACAGTCAAGGGTAATCATATTGGTTGAGGAAAATCTTTTTGCCTTGATTCTAAGTGTTCACATGTGAAAATGTTGTCACACCTGGATTCTGACTGTGAAATCAATGTGTAGAAATTTATGTATGCATTCACGTTGTGGATGACCCATAACTTTAATGAGGGCAGGACACGATTTCTTTGTGAATTAATTGATCAAACTGTTCGGCTGTTCATCTATTTATCTGTTATTTTCTTCTTTTCTTTTTAATCCACTCATTTGCTTGCTTACGTAATAAGCACCAGAATGGTAACTGTGGGCCTAGTAGAGCCAGGGCTGTAAACACAGACACACTGTGTACCAGCCTTCAGTGAAAGTTCAGGATGCAAAAAGTGACCACAAAAGGCTTCATGAAGTCACTATGAAGAAAAAGAATCCTCCCCTTTGGTCAATAAAGGGAACATGGGATCTTCATTCAGGCTTTTATATTGCTCTTCCTTATTGGGTTCATTTGGTCATTTGCCATATTGTGTGTGTGTGTGTGTATAAGCTGTGTATGAGTATACACACGTTATGTGTGTGTGTGTTCATACAGTCGATTAGCCTAAATTCTAAAGAGAACTGAGAGATGGAGAAAATTAAAATTTATTGTTTTCAAAATCCCTTATTTACTAAATAATTTTTTTTGGTGTAAACCATAGAGTTCATCATTCACACACTCAGTACTGAGAGAAAAGCCGGTGTACAGTCGGATGAGAGCACTGCTAGGTGGTTGGAGTGGGAAGCTGAGTGTGAGTCACTCAATCATCTCCCTCTGAAGAGTGTCTAGGGCACATTATGTAAAACCTACTGGCTGAAATTATTACCTTTGTTGTCTCCTTTTCATCTTTTTCTTTTAACTTTCAAAGTTTTATTGACTAGATCTATGCAATTAATATATCAAGAAGCAATCAATAGCTGTAGCATTATTTTCCACGCATAAGGTTCCTGCTGATGAAGAAGAATCTACCAATACCGAGGTGGGGGAAAAGCTCACACCTGCAAATGTCTCTCAACTTGCAAGCAGGGTCATCCAAAAGGTCTCCTGGAAACTTTGGCCCAGATCACAAAGGTAGTGACCAGATCTCTAATGTGATCCCAGGTATGTCTAAAATACTTCAGGCCCATCAAATAGTACATAAGATCTTGAAGTAAACACACTC
The DNA here is from genome assembly GCF_016772045.2 of Ovis aries. Taxonomy (NCBI): domain Eukaryota; kingdom Metazoa; phylum Chordata; class Mammalia; order Artiodactyla; family Bovidae; genus Ovis; species Ovis aries. The sequence continues at coordinate 36,185,710 of NC_056054.1, read as the reverse complement.
ATGTGCCCACAATAAGCATAAGAATAAAATTTTATCACTATTATGGAAGGCTGTTACCCCCTCTTCAATTGCATTTCCCCTGTTCTCACCATGCCCCCTCCCTATCTTCCCCTTATGGATTTGTGGTGAGTACTTTCAGCCTGCCATCATTTTCTAAAGGCTATGGGATATAATTTGGCTTGTATGAACTTTAGAGTTCAGTTATTCAGCAAGGAGAATTTCCAACTCTTTTGCGTTTTCTACCTTGGATTATCACCAATATTTTTTTAGTTGATCTGACCCTTGGAAGATAATTTAAACTTAACTGAGGTGTAAGTAGGTGGTTTCAACTAGAGTACATCATCCCACAGAGACCATGGTCAAGCTCCCCATGGATTCAGTTCAGTTATCGTGAATAACAATACGAGTGGGAGGAAACAGGATGATGTAAAAATTAAAAACTGGGTTATTAATCCTGGAGGAAGGCTAACGAAGAGAAATTTGGGAAGTGCAATTGCCATCTGGTTCTTTTCGGGGCTCTCATTCTCCTTCACACTCTGACACCTGATTGGTCATCATGCATGTGTGCTAAGTCACTTCAGTCGCATCTGACTCTTTGTGAGCCTATGGACTGTAGCCCTCCAGGCTCCTCTGTCCATGGGGATTCTCTAGGCAAGGATACTGCAGGGGGTTGCCATGTCCTCCTCAGGGGATCTTCCCTACCCGGGGATTGAACCCATGTCTCTTACATCTCCTGCATTGGCAGGTGGACTCTTTACCACTAGCACCTCCTGGGAAGCCCTGAATGGTCATCAAGTGCTCTCAATTCCTCTTCTTAAACATCTGTCAACTCTGCGCCTCCCTCTTCACCGCCTACTCATGGCCTGTATGCAGGCTGTTCTCACCCTGGACTGTTCTTTTGTAATAAGTTCTTAACTCACTTCATGCTGCCTCTCTCCCCTCTAATTCTATTCCTTTTACTGAATCCAGAGAGATCTTTCTGAAACACAAATCAGAGTAGTTTACCTCATTTTTCTTGACACTTTTCATCGGCTTCTCACGGCCTTCAGAGTAACATCTGGTATTCATACTCGGGGGTCCCTGCCCACCTCTGTGCATCATCCCTCTGTCTTTACCTCCCCACTCTTGCTTCAATCACATTGTGTTCCATCTAGTTTTTTTTTCCTCTCATGTAGATGTGCCTGTGGGGGCTTCCTGGGTAGTTCAGTGGCAAAGAAGCTGCCTGCAGTGCAAGAGCCACAGGAGACATAGGTTTGATCCTTGGGTCAGGAAGATCCCCTGGAGGAGGGCATGGCAATCCACCGCAGCATGCTTGCCTGGAGAATCCCCATGGACAGAGGAGCCTGGAGGGCTAGGTCCATAGGGTTGCAGAGAGTCAGACACAACTGAAGCGACTTAGCCTGCATGTATGCAGATGTGCCTGTGACCTCGGTGAACTACTTACTGCTAAGTTGCTTCAGTCGTGTCCGACTCTGTGCGACCCCATAGATGGCAGCCCACCAGGCTCCACCGTCCCTGGGATTCTCTAGGCAAGCATGCTGGAGTGGGTTGCCATTTCCTTCTCCAATGCATGAAAGTGAAAAGTGAAAGTAAAGTCGCTCAGTCATGTCCGACTCTTCGCGACCCCAGGGACTGCAGCCCACCAGGCTCCTCCGTCTACGGGATTTTGCAGGCAAGAGTACTGGAGTGGGGTGCCATCACCTTCTCTGAACTGCTTGTCCTCAAGGTTTAGGTCTAGTGTCACTCCTTCTGGATAACTTTCCTCTGTTGACCCTTTCTGAGTTCTCATAACACCCTTGAACTCTTCCATCTTTGCACTTCATACATTATTTTACAGGTTTTTATTTGTCTCTCTCCCTCTCTGGACTGCAGGCCTTTTAGCAGGTAGGATTGTTGTTTATTTCTCATCTTGCTTAGTTTGATCCGTATTTGTGAAATGGATGAATGTGTGCGTGCATGAAACTAGAGGAGGAAAACTGAGCGTCATTCTTCCACTTGGATGTAAGGTGGTGGGTTTTTGACTGTTTTGTTCTTTGCTGTAGCTTCTGCACCAAGCACTTGGCACATAATCGACGTTCAATAAACAGCTGATGAGAAAATGAACCAAGATTTCTTCTGTGTGACTCCACAGGGTAGACAAGATTTCTTCTGCTTGACTGTGGGTAGAAATTCCAGGGATATTGTCTGAGGGAATCTGTTCTAGTCCTGCAATTTGCCAGCAGGAAGCTCAGTTTTGTGCAGGCCATGAGCCAACGTAAATCAGGTCTAGCAGCATGATTGGTACTCCCGACTGGATGGTTTTCAAAACACAGTCTGTGGACCACCTGGGAAGCACCTGCACTAGAGTCAGCTGAGGTAGGTGTTACTACTGCAGGTCTCTGGGTCCTCAGGAGACAGGACAAGTCAGAATTGTTGGGGTGGCTCTAGCAATCTGCTTTCCATTTGTTTCCTGTGGACACTGGGAAAGTTGAACAATGGTTTGGGCTACACTGGAAGAGTAATAAATACCCCAATCACTTCAGGAGGTCTAGAAGAGGTTGAGCAGCCTATTTTGGGCATGCGTCTGACTCTCCAACTCACCCCCTCAGTAGTACATGAACAGCACAGTGTAGGCACTCAGCAAAATTTGCTGAAAAGAATGAAAATGGGGCTTTTTTTTCAAGCCCCCCTCAAAAGAAAATGGGGCTTGAAATTGAGGAATCACAGTTGTAACAAGGGTTCAAAGACTTGTTCATACAAAATTAGGTAAACACACATACGGGATGCTAAGTGTTTGTTATTTATCTATATACTTAGAAAAGGCTGAATAATTTATATGAACCGACTGTCAGATCTGGTTATTTTTTGGACTTGAAATTCCCTTTATATTTGCAAATAACACCGCAGATAATAAGTCATTAAATTTCTCCTCTAGCATTTTTTTAATAAAAGTAACATTTTTCGAGCATTACAGAATCCCAATAAAGATGAATCCCTTAGAGGTCACTTGAAATTGATCTGGATAAACGAAAACAGGGCTTGAAATTGAGGAGTCACAGTTGTAACGACCTTAATCGATTTGCAAAACACTCACCAGGAAGGAGGATGAGAAGATATATAAACAAGGCGCACACAACATAAACATCTTATTTCATTTGGCAGGAGATATCTTTTAGGGAGGGTAATGGAGGGGCTTGTTTCCCTTTCTGTTTGGCATGTTTCCTTTTTAGTATTTACAAAGCATTGGCATCTTCTGGGACACCTTGACACTTTCCTGCCTAGGATCCTCCTTTCTAATCATCAGAGATACCAGCAGCAGAAAGAATCCAGAAATCCCTGTGAGGCTGGGAATATCTTTTCAAAATCAACTATGAAATTTCCTGACTCTTACATTTGGAGTTTTCAGCAGGTGACCTTGGATTTCTCCAAGGTTGTTCTCTTTGATCCAGTGAGTCTGGAATCGTTTTTACCCTTCTCACTTTAACACATTTCAATATTTCTATTGATTTGGATATTGGAAAGAGATGATTAAAATGCTGTCACCTTGCTAATGATCATTTGATTTTCAAGGATATAATCTTATAATGCTGAAGATTACCTCCCTGTTCCTCATCTCTTTCACTTCATGGAGGGGGAGGGGATGCACTGTAGAGTGGGTTTAATGGTGGCCTTCTCCCCCCCACCTAATATATACCTACTCAGAACCTGTATAGGTGATCTTACTTGGAAGAAAGTGTTCTGCAGTTGTAACAGGTTCTCAAGATTAGATAATCCTGGGTTATCTGAGTAGGACTAATTCCCATGGTATGTATCCCTAGAGGAGAAGGAGAAGACAGGCATGGGTGGATGATGTGACGATGGAAGCAGAGCCTGGAGTGATGTGTTCACTAGCCAAAGAGAATCAAGTGTTGTTGGCAGCGACTGGGAGCCAGGAGAGCTCCAGACCTGCTGACACCTTGATTTCAGACTTCTGGCCTCCAAAGCTGTGAAAGAATACATCTGGTGATTTAGTTTATGGTAATTTGCTAGGGTTGCCCTAGGAAATGAATGCACTCTGTTTTGGACCCAATCTCTCCAGTTTTTTGCTACCCTAGTCTGCTACATATTAACATCTACTTGTGCTTTATTGACTATGCCAAAGCCTTTGACTGTGTGGATCACAACAAATTGTGGGAAGTTCTTAAAGAGATGGGAATACCAGGCCACCTGACCTGCCTCCTGAGAAATCTGTATGCAGGTCAAGAAGCAACAGTTAGAACTGGACATGGAACAACAGACTGGTTCCAAATTGGGAAAGGAGTATACCAAGGCTGTATATTGTCATCCTGTTTATTTAACTTACATGCAGAGTACATCATGAGAAACGCTGGACTGGATGAAGCATAAGCTGGAATCAAGACTGCCGGGAGAAATAGCAATAACCTCAGATATGCGGATGACACCAGCCTTATGGCAGAAAACGAAGAAGAACTAAAGAGCCTCTTGATGAAAGTGAAAGAGGAGAGTGAAAAAGTTAGCTTAAAGCTCAACATTCAGAAAACTAAGGTCATGGCATCCGGTCCCATCACTTCATGGCAAATAGATGGGGAAACAATGGAAACAGTGAGAGACTTTATTTCCTTGGGCTTCAAAATCACTGCAGATGGTGACTGCAGCCATGAAATGAAAAGACTCTTGCTCCTTGGAAGAAAATCTGTGACCAACCTAGACAGCATATTAAAAAACAGAGATGTTACTCTGCCACAAAAGTCTGTCTAGTCAAAGCTCTTGTTTTTCTAGTAGTCATGTATGAATGTGAGAGTTGGACTATAAAGAAAGCTGAAAGCTGAAGAATTGATGCTTTTGAACTGTGGTGCTGGAGAAGACTCTTGAGGGTCCCTTGAACTATTGAACTGGCAAGGAGATCCAGCCAGTCAATCCTAAAGGAAATCAGTCCTGAATATTCATTGGAAGGACTGGTGCTGAAGATGAAACTCCAATACTGTGGCCACCTGATGGAAGAGCTGATTCATTGGAAAAGACCCTGATGCTAGGAAAGATTGAAAGTGGGAGAAGAAGGGGACAACAGAGGATGAGATGGTTGGATGGCATCACCGATTCAATGGACATGAGTTTGAGTAAGCTCCGGGAGTTAGTGATGGACAGGGAAGCCTGGTATGGTGCAGTCCGTGGGTTCACAAAGAGTTGGACACAACTGAGTGACTGAACTGAACTGAACTGAGTCTGCCACAAGGCTAGACTTATCCTGACGTTGGAGGTCTCCTGCTTTGATGAGGGATCTTACTCCACAGTCTGTACTGGGCAACCAGACTTTGAGAACAACCATGGTCATCTTCCCAGGTGGTGCTAATGGTAAAGAGCCTGCCTGCCAATGTAGGAGACAAGAGATGCGTGTTCGACCCCCGGGTTGGGAAGACCTCCTGGAGGAGGGAATGGCAACCCACTTCAGTATTCTTGCCTTGAGAATCCCATGGACAAAAGAGCCTGGTGCACTACTGTTCTTAGGGTTCCAAAGAGTCAGACACGACTGAAAGGACTTAGCATGCACACATTGTTCTAAGAGATTTACATGCATGCATTATTTTACTTAAAATTTTTTTTTTGGTGCCACACCACTTGTTATGAGGGATCCTAGTTCACCTACAAGGGATCAAACCTGAGCTCCCTGCTTTGGAAGCATGGAATCTTAACCACTGGACCACCAGGGATGTCCCTACATGTATTACCTTATTCAGTCTTCACAGTCAGTCTCTAAAGTTGGTTCCATCATTTTCTTCCATTTTCTAAGTGAGGAAATGGAGGCTCAGGGGATGTACCTGGTACACACATAGGTGACTATATGTTCAGAGCAGGGCTGCGCTCTGAACTTGGGTCAGCCTCACTTTTCAAATCCCACTGAATTTCAGGGAGAACAGGGAGTAGAGCTTTGACATTGATGCGAGCATGTGTGGAGATCTGGGTGACTTCTCAGGGCCTAGAAATCTCTGCAGACTAACTCACCAAAGACTCCTAGGATGTGACTCAATCTGATTTAATCCCCCAAACTACATCATGAAAAAAATCCTTATTAGCAGTTACAAGTTACTCCAAGTCATGGGATATTGAGGTTGCTAATGAATAGAAAAGACCACTAACATTAAATTTTAGAATCTATTTAGTTTGTAAATCACTTTATATTGAAAAATGTATCTTTAGACTGAAAAAACATCGATGGATAGCCCTCCAATCTCTTTGTGGGAAGGATATTTTAAGCTTAAAATTAATAGGAGGAATCATGAAGGAAAATTTAGATAGGTTTAACTACATAAAGATGTGTATAGCGGACTTTTTGGACTCAGAGGGAGAGGGAGAGGGAGGGATGATTTGGGAGAATGGCATTGAAACATGTATACTATCATGTAAGAATTGAATCGCCAGTCTATGTCCGATGCAGGATACAGCATGCTTGGGGCTCGTGCATGGGGATGACCCAGAGGGATGTTGTGGGGAGGGAGATGGGAGGGGGTTCATGTTTGGGATCGCATGTACACCCATGGTGGATTCATGTCAATGTATGGCAAAACCAATACAGTATTGTAAAGTAAAATAAAGTAAAAATAACAATTAAAAAAAATTGACCAATACTTGCAGGTCAAAAGATTTGAAACAAAAGTAAAGGACAAGCATTGCACCAAGTTTGTGTTCCCTTCTCCCCCCACCCCCGACTCTGCCCCATGAGTGAGCAAGTTAACCTGCTACTTGTTCTTGCTTCCCCATGCTGTTGCAGGGACCCAATAAAGCCTTGTCTGAAAAAAATTAAAGTATTTAGATGATGCAACAAATATCAAGAAAAACCTAATAGCCTTAATGTATAAAGATATCATATATATTAGGAAGACAATAATATTACCCAGTGTAAAATAGATAGCCAATAGAAATTTGCTGTATGACTCAGGGAACCTAAATGGGGGCTCTATAAAAACATAGAGGGATGGGAAAGGGTGGGAGGTGGAACAGAGGTTCAAGAGGCAGGGGACATAGGCACGCCTATGGATATGGCAGAAATTAAACCAATATATGCAAAGCCATCATCCATCTATTAAAATTAAACAAATATAATTAAAAAATATTACCCAATAGATAAATAAAGCAAGGGAATAGTGAGGTAAATTATGATATGTCCTTATAATAAGACATTAAGTCGTTATCTGAATGATGTTTAGAAGAGATATTCAGTAGCAGGAAGAGTCTCAGTATGAAGTGCTAAATCCACAAAGCAAGCTACAAAACATATTCACTATAACATCATAATGAAAGGTAACATCTATTCCTGACTCGTTGTGTGCCTAGCACTGCACTGAATGCTTTCTATGGCTTATCTCCTTGAGTCCCCCAAACAACATGAGGGCTGTCCCACTACAATTTCCATTTTACATTTGAGGCACATAAGGCTCAGAAAGGTTGAATAACTTTCTCAGTGTCATCTAACAAACTCGTAATGTAACTGTGATTCAAATCCAGGTCTGTCCTCAAACTTGGGTAACTCTTACCCTTTCTAATGGTTTACTACGCTATAAGTCACTTGATGTGAGGATCCTGTTTTTCAATCTTTGTAATTTCCATAGTGCTTTGTAAAAAATTCACACTTGCTAAATGGTGGGATATAGCTACTTATTGATTAAGAGAATAGGTCTGATAGTTTGACTGATCTGGGTAGCACTGGACAAGGGAACCACTCCCAGGGTCAGTTTCTATCCCACAGTAAATTGTGGTGAAGAGTAAGTAAATTTGCCTGCTTGGAGGCTTAGCTTGGTGCCTCATGCATAGAGTGTACAGAAAATAGCAGGTGATACTAAATCCAATGGTATCATACCTCTTTGTGTAATAGGGCAACATTTTTATAATTTTAACAGTTGGTACTAACATTTTCCTTAGGGAATAAACTGTTTCTGTTTGTGGTTCACAACCTTGTGGTTCACTAAGGGTATTTGAAATCAGAGGGTAGGAGTGATGTTAGCTTCCTTCCACAACCCCCTAAAAAAGAGGAATGGTTCAAACTGTTGCATCTCAGGAATAAGATCTTTCTCCTGAGAGAGAAGAGAGGAGTAACAAAGGGGTGAGGCTGAGCTGGTGAGCAGGCAATGAATGAGCTACAAGAAGGCTGAGAGATGTGCCGCTGAAATGCTCTGCTGGTGAGCTGGTCCTGGCTTTTATGCTTAATGGTTTGCATGGTGTTGTGTTGCTGTAATACTGCTCCCTTCTCTTCTCTATGCACTCCCGGCAATTTCTTCCAAAAATCTACTGAACTCACATATGCTTTGCAAGAACTTTTAAATAAGTAGAAATGACCTCTTTCCTGGGGTTGGACAGCAGCCCAGGAAGCAATGGCATTTACTCAAAGGAGCCAGGAGACCTGGGTGACAGTGAGAACAACACAGTTCAGTTCAGTTCAGTCACTCAGTCGTGTTCGACTCTTTGAGACCCCATGAATTGCAGCACGCCAGGCCTCCCTGTCCATCACCAACTCCTGGAGTTCAGAAGGAATGGAGTAGCCATCATGGTCAACAGAAGAGTCCAAAATGCAGTACTCGGATGCAATCTCAAAAATGACAGAATGATCTCTGTTCGTTTCCAAGGCAAACCATTCAATATCACAGAAATCCAAGTCTATGCCCCAACCAGTAACACTGAAGAAGCTGAAGTTGAATGGTTTTATGAAGACCTACAAGACCTTTTAGAACTAACACCCCAAAAAGATGTCCTTTTCGTTATAGGGGACTGGAATGCAAAAGTAGGAAGTCAAGAAACACCTGGAGTAACAGGCAAATTTGGTCTTGGAATATGGAATGAAGCAGGGCAAAGACTAATAGAGTTTTGCCAAGATAATGCACTGGTCATAGCAAACACCCTCTTCCAACAACACAAGAGAAGACTCTACACATGGACATTACCAGATGGTCAACACCCAAATCAGATTGATTATATTTTCTGCAGCCAAAGATTTAGAAGCTCTATACAGTCAACAAAAACAAGACCAGGAGCTGACTGTGGCTCAGATCATGAACTCCTTATTACCAAATTCAGACTCAAATTGAAGAAAGCAGAGAAAACCGCTAGACCATTCAGATATGACCTAAATCAAATCCCTTATGATTATACAGTAGAAGTGAGAAATAGATGTAAGGGTCTAGATCTGATAGATAGAGTGCCTGATGAACTATGGAATGAGGTTTGTGACATTGTACAGGAGACAGGGATCAAGACCATCCCCATGGAAAAGAAATGCAAAAAAGCAAAATGGTTGTCTGGGGAGGCCTTATAAATAGCTGTGAAAAGAAGAGAAGCGAAAAGCCAAGGAGAAAAGGAAAGATATAAGCATCTGAATGCAGAGTTCCAAAGAATAGCAAGAAGAGATAAGAAAGCCATCTTCAGCGATCAATGCAAAGAAATAGAGGAAAACAACAGAATGGGAAAGACTAGAGATCTCTTCAAGAAAATTAGAGATACCAAGGAAACATTTCATGCAAAGATAGGCTCGATAAAGGACAGAAATGGTATGGACCTAACAGAAGCAGAAGATATTCAGAAGAGGTGGCAAGAATACATGGAAGAACTGTACAAAAAAGATCTTCACGACCCAGGTAATCATGATGATGTGATCACTCATCTAGAACCAGACATCTTGGAATGTGAAGTCAAGTGGGCCTTAGAAAGCATCACTATGAACAAAGCTAGTGGAGGTGATGGAATTCCAGTAGAGCTATTTCAAATCCTGAAAGATGATGCTGTGAAAGTGCTGCACTCAATATGCCAGCAAATTTGGAAAACTCAGCAGTGGCCACAAGACTGGAAAATGTCAGTTTTCATTCCAATCCCAAAGAAAGGCAATGCCAAAGAATGCTCAAACTACCGCACAATTGCACTCATCTCACACGCTAGTAAAGTAATGCTCAAAATTCTCCAAGCCAGGCTTCAGCAGTACGTGAACTGTGAACTTCCTGATGTTCAAGCTAGTTTTAGAAAAGGCACTGGAAGCAGAGATCAAATTGCCAACATCCGCTGGATCATGGAAAAGAAAGAGAGTTCCAGGAAAACATCTCTTTCTGCTTTATTGACTATGCCAAAGCCTTTGACTGTGTGGATCACAATAAACTGGAAAATTCTGAAAGAGATGGGAATACCAGACCACCTAACCTGCCTCTTGAGAACAACACAAGCCCCTCTGAAATGTCTCAGGAACTTTCAGACCTCGGCAGAGTAAGGAGTGGATTATATGGACACAAGGGACCCCTGTGGGTGCTTTGTTACCCTTCTGTCCTTTGCACATGATAAATGTTTAGTGGCGATTGAGAACAATAAAGAGAATCTCTATGTGGCTTAGACTGGAATCACAGAGGAATTCGCAGAAGGAAAGGCCCAAGAGTTAGGGGAAAGTGGAGAAGGCTTGGTTCAGAAGGTGTCACTTCTGATGCTTTGGAGAGCTGACCCAACAGAGGGTTTGGCTATTGTCACTGGGTTGAGAGAAGCACCCATGAGGACAGTACTGGTCCAATGACCCAGCAACCAACCAGCCAGCTCTGCACCTCATTAGAATCAGTACTTGTTACTTTGGGGACCTCTGGAGGATACCTGGGTGTTATTGGGGAGGGTGGTCAGAAAGAGATCATGTGGCTGTCACAGAAGAAAGAGGATCAATGAGTCCATTTTGGAGTGGAGCAGGTGACTTCTGGTCCAGGAGCAGGTGGTCTGGACTGGACCAAAGAGGAGGGAATTACCGAGAGCCTGTGTGTTCAGAGAGGATGGGATTCAGCCACAGAGAGGTCAACTTGCCCGTTGCCTAGGAAAGGGCACCTTGGATGCCTCTCAGTTGGAAGATATTATCTCCAGATGGAATCCTCTGCCTGCTGGCAAAGTCAGCAGCATGATTTGGTAATATTTTGATGTGCTATTTATGTGGAAAGGGGGTTTATTGACATGTCTTTCACATCATGCACAAAACAACTCTAACTTTTTCTTTTGAAAGGGACAATAGTGATGAAGATGGTGAATCTTGGAAAGGACTTAGGAGCCAAAGAATGAGCCAGGCGTGGGTTTGTGCCCAACACCATGTGTCCTGGCTGGAGCATCCAGGCCGAAGCTTGATTTACATTCAGGCTGCATCCCTGATTGGTGAAGCTGGACTTGCTTGTCGTCCTGATGAGTCTGGTGAGAGCTCCCGACGAGGGGTGACAATGAACGGGAAAATGCTGCAGAGGGCAGGGATGGGAGGGGAAGGCTTGGGGAATTACCCAGGGGTTTCGTGTCAGGCATTTGCCTGTTCATCTTCTCCATTTGGGCAACAACAACTTAAGCAAAGCAAGCAAAGAGGTTCATGTAATTTTAGTGACCCCTGAAAAAACTCGCGCATCTCTGCTGGGAAATGTGTGCTTTTCTTCCATGCGGCATTTGTTTCAAGTATTTAGCTTCCCCACACAGTTGCAAGTTCATCTAGCCATTTTCTCTCTTGCTCTCTCCTTTTCTCTCTCTCTCCCTCATGAAATCGCTTTAGTCAGCACAAATTTGGAGGCAGAACCAAACCCAGTAATAGCATATCTCAGACTGCTATCAATTTTCCGCCAGAAGAACATTTCGGGACACAAAGTCCTTTGTCTATTTCCAGAAGCTCGATTCAATGACATTACATGAATGACTACAACGCTATAGCATGTTCTGCACCGTTTCAAATTGTAACCTAAAAAAGGGAAGAACTTGGATTGCAGCCAGAGTGTAATGATTTCAGTTCTTAAGAAAATCCAGCAACCATTACAGCACATTCAATATTTTCTTGCTGTGGAAATTTAAGAATTGACTCTAATCAAATAGCAACCCCACCACCCCCATCCTCCATTTTCCTATGGTTCCTGTTACTAATAGGCCTCCCACGTCTGTTTTGGCTTAAAAAAATAAATAAGTTTACAAAATGTTTTTAAAAATTGGGCTGAATCAGACAATTGTATATTTTAGAAAACGAAGGCAAAATGTAAAACAGGCTAATCACGATTCCAAATTCAATCTTCAGGGCCCTAATTGATCCCATCCCAAAGGTAACATTCTATCTTAATTGACATGCTGAGATGGTTATAATTATGTAAAATAAAACTGGGCCTGGTGGAAACTCCATGGTTTCTTGTTGAACAGGAGATGGCCAGCTTTTATAATAGTTGATTGCAAAAGGATGCAACCACTTTGCTCATATTTCCTATTTTGGTTTGGCCCTTGTACACGCGCCATGAGGTCCCCCACTCTTTCAACAAAGTATGGACATCAAGGGGAATTTTGCGTCCTTACATGTTCCTTGGAGCTGAAGGAGGCCTGATAGAAAAGGTCGAGATTTTCAATGTCCATTCCAGAAGTCAGTCGAAAAGGGGGAAGGGGCATGGATAAACGGAACATTTCCCCATTTGTTGGCAGAGGAATTTTTCTGCGAGATGGTAACCACACGCACGAGCTCGTGCTCAGCCTGGATAGGAAACAGATGGCAGCAAGCAGGCACAGAGCAAGTGGAGATTACAGGATGCAGGGCCCATGGGTTGGACCCATAGCCCTTCCGGGATGCGGGGGAGCCTGAATGACGATTCCCATAAGGAGCCCTCACCCCTGCTTGGACCCCTGCAGACTTTCTGCCTCTCTGAGGAGGACACCCCTAATGCGAAGCCAGGACTCCTGTGGGTCAGACTGGATGTTGAGACGCAGGAAGGTAGGAGGCCTGTTCATGCAATCAGGAGAGGCAGAGGCTGCCTTTGATGGGATGGAACACCTGTGCCTCTTGGCATCTTGCCTCCCTGGATGGGTGAACCAAGCGAGTCCCGTGTGTGGTGATTAGTATTAATCACCCTCTTGCCCAGTAATGCCAGCCGTGGGGGTGCCTTCATGTCACATGGCTGTGCTCTCTCTACTTCCCGACAATGTTCGTCTGTCAATGTCCCCACCAGTCCCGATTTCTTTCAGAGCCTCAAGAGTCTCCAGGCCAGTTGCAATGTATTTTCTAACTGGCCTCTCTGCCTCTAGCCCTGCTGTCTCTAATTCACAAACCTGCCTATGTAAGTACCGTGTCTGAACCCTGGCATGGCTCCCTCGAGAGCCTCAGAACGCAGTGCGACTGCTGTTACTCACTCGCCTGATGGTTTGTCCCATGCTTCTCTGGCTGCCAGTTTTCTCCTGGATCCCTGGCATCTAGCGCAGTGCCAGGCCCCGAGTGCCGAGCCCTGGTATGTTTTTGTTGACTGAGGCTGATCCCCCACTCACAGGGTGTTACGCTCAAGTGTGCCCTTATATTCTTCCCTTAGCCAAGTATCAGTGCTTTAGTCCAGCAGTTCCCAACCTTTTTGGCACCAGGGACGGATTTCATGGAAAACAATTTTTCTACAGATCGGGAGTGAGGGGGATGGTTTCGGGATGATTCAAGCTCAGCACGTTTACTGTGCACTTTATTTCTAACCTAATGCTGCTGCTGATCTGACAGGACGTACCGGTCTGCAGCATGGAGGTTGGGGACCCCTGCTTTAATCAATATTTATCACCTACTCTAGACCCATAGAGACAAAGGACACGGTGAAAGAAGCAATCTTCAGGCTGACAGAACTATCTGGAGATGCTTAGCTCCTCAGGAAGGGCCTTGGACTGTAACAGTTTGATATAGAGAGAGCAGCATATTTTGCTGTTATGGTTTGAAGATCCTCAACACCTCAGGGATGCATGGGTCTTAAGTCACCCTATCAATAGATTAATTTTACAGTAGAGGAAATGGAACCCTGAAGAGGTTATGTGATGGACATCCTGGGCCATCACTACTTAGCTACTAGTAGGGCTATGACATCACTACTCAGTTACCAGCAGAGCTGTGATGAGCACCTTGGCTTCTAGCCCGAGGCTCTTGTACATGTTGGGCTGGAGTCCCAGGTTATCTGGGAAATCAACAAAATCCCTCCATAGCCCCTCCCTTAATTCCATTTCACTTTTACACCCAGACTTCCCAGGTGGCACTAGTGGTAAAGAACCCACCTACTAATGCAGGAGACATAGATGTGGGCTCGATCCCTGGGTCAGGAAGATTCCCTGGAGGAGGGCATGGCAATCTACCCCAGTATTCTTGCCTGGAGAATCCCATGGAGAGAGAAGCCTGGAGGGCTACAGTCCATTGGGTCAGTTGGACACAATTGAAGTGACTTAGCATGCGGGAGTTGGTCTCCAGCTCCAAGTTGCAAACCTCCCTCCTCTCATAAAGATATGAGAAATTTATGGGGCTTCTCTCGTGGCTCAGGTGGTAAAGAATCTGCCTGCAATACAGGAGACCCAGGTTCAATCCCTCGGTTGTGAAGATCCCACGGAGAAGGGAATGGCAACCCACTCTAGTATTCTTGCCTGCTGCTGCTGCTGCTAAGTCGAGAATCCCAAGAACAGAGGAGCCTGGAGGGCAACAGTGCGTGGGGTCACAAAGAGCTGGACATGACTGAGCGACTAACACTTAATGGCTCCATCTATTGCCCATTTATATGTTGTTTGTGCTCAAGGCCTCCACTGAGAGCCCTGTTGCTAAGAAACATCTTGGGACAAAGAAAGGAGAGTCAACCCTGGCGCCAGAATGATCTGGGCTCGAATCCAGGCTCTGCTATTTCCTTGCTTTGTGAACTTGAGCAATTTACTTAGTTCTCTGGGCCTCAGTTTCCTCATGGTAACAGCCTCACAGAGTCATTATGAAGACTGAATGAGAAGATGTATGAAAAGCTACTATCATATTATAGGAGCGTAGTAGATATTTAAAGCCTTTTCCTTCCCATTCTTTTGGTACCCACTGAAACTCACCTATCCTGAGCTTCTGTGCCCTACTCCCTGCAAATTATTCATACCATTGCATATGTGCCCTTCCTTCCTCCCTCTTTGCATCTATCCCAAGGGGACGTGTATTAAAAAATTTTTTATTGGGAGTATAAATAAAAGTTATACTCCCAATAAAAAGTACACTACAATACTTCTCATTGGGAATACAATTTCTCACAATAATTATTAGGAGTTAGTTTCAGTGTACAGCAAAGTGATTCAGTTATACCTATCCATATATTCATTCTTTTTCAGATATTTTCCTATATAGGTAATTGAGTAGAGTTCCCTGTGCTGTACAGTAAGTCCTTGTTGGTTATCTATTTTATATTTAATAGTGTGTATATGTTCATTCCAAGCTCCTAGTTTATTCCTTCTGCCCACCTTTCTCCTTTGGTAACCCTAAGTTTGTTTTTGAATTCTGTGGTTCTATTTCTGTTTTGTAAATAAGTTTATTTCCATCATTTAAAACATTAGATTCTATAACATATACATTTAAATAGAATAAATCTGGAATAATTTATAATAATTTTGACTATTATATAGTATAAAGCATATTATATAATTATTATATGTTATATAAAAATAAAGATATTTTTGTCAGAGATAAATAAAATACTGTGACCTTTGTAATCAGACCTGGTTTTGAATCGTCATGTCCCAAACTACAAATGACATGTACTTGTCAAAGTGACTGTAAAACAGAGTTGATAATTTCCACCTCAAGTCTGATGTGTGGATGAAATGAAATGAAGAGCCTTCCTTGGTACGGGGGAGGTGATCCGGAAAATGTTCATCTCTTTCTAGCACCTGGTATAGACTGGAGCCATCAGACGTAATTTCAACAATTATGTATTGAATTACATTGCATTGCTAAGCCCTAGAGAATTGATTTTTAAGGTGGGGTGTCCTGGAGGAGAAGAGAAGATTTTACCCACCGACGTGCCCTACATTCCTTTAAGTGGTGAGAAGTGGAGGTTTTAGATGTGTTCAGTGGGTCCCTATGATCCCTCAAGGGGCTCACAGCCCAGGTATCAGTAGCACACACACATTTCATAGTAAACAACAAGATAAATAGTAAACAACAAGATAACTTGATGATCTAGGCTTAAAGTCACAAGGGTGCTTCTAACTGAAAGGTTCTTGAAATGGAGAAGAAGGAATTTCTCTTTTGAGTGGAGTTGGTGGACCATTATTTTCAGAAGGCGCTAGGGTATGAGGTGGGCCTTGAAGGGAAGACAACCAGTGAGGGTTCAGAGAACTACTTTGATGGGAAGGTGGAAAGGCTGGTCTCATTCTTGGATCCTGAAACACGTCTTACAGTTTACCTGGAGGCTGTTGGGGGTGAAGGTGGTGGAGTACAGATGACTGGAAATGTCCATAAATGAAATTTGCTGTGCGATTACTGCTACCCCTGAATGTCTTAGATCTCACTTTTCTAATTCCATCATATTGGTCATAGCACCACAGGAGGAAGAGGTTACTAAATGGCATCAAAACAGAAAAGTCAATTGTGGGTGGACATACTAGTCCCAGAACTTGCTTCATTCTGGATCATTCCTTCATTCATAGCTTGAGCTTATTTTATACGAGGCATTGTCTTTGGCTAGAGGCACAGCAAGAGCAAATGGTACCCACAGCCGAGGTAATGTATCTGTGTTCTCTCTCTCCATCTATTTGGACCACGTTGCTTTGGAACTGTCAAGAGTAGCATCTTTGTGATGGCCCCACACATCGGTCCCTCTGACTTCCACCAGGGTTTGGGTTTTGGCACTCTGCCCACTTCAGTGGCATACATGATGTAGTCATGTTCTCAGATTCACTGTTTAGTGTGTAGGTCAAAGAGTACAGAGAAAATCACAGCAGGGGCTGATCAAGGCTATGATAGACATAAACATGAGGTGCTGTGAGGGAATAGAAAAGGGAAGTTGGAACCTGATTGTGCTGTCAGGAAGACTTGGAGGAAGCGACATGTGAGATGCCTGGAGAATGAGTGTGAGAGACAGTTTGGGCAAATAGAAGACCCACTATGCACTAAGCATCATGGTAGGCATTATAGCAGTGCTGAGCGGAACAAAGTTCTTTCTCTCAAAGAGCTTTCACTCTAGTAGGGAGATGGTGACAGGCAGAGGGAGCAGCATGTGCAAAGAGCCAGAGGTGTGAACAATATGTGGCTGAGCATGGCTAGAACCTGAGTGTAAGGCAGGGGATCAAGAAGAGGGTGGATTGGCAAAGATGGGATTGAGAGGTAAACAGCATGTGTATGTGTGGTCTTGAAGCCTCGCCCTGAGGAGAGCAGGCAGCCAATGAGGAGTTTTCAGCAATAGTAAACATGTTCATATTTCCCTTTGAGAACAATAATTCTGGCCACAGAAGTGAAAAATCACTCTGGCTTCAGGAATAGAAATGAGCTGGTGGGAGGAAAAACTGTGTGACTCTGGAAAAAATGATTTAACTTCTCTAAGCCTCAGTTTTTTCATCTGTGATATGGGGGTGCTTGTGCTCAGTCATGTCTGACTCTTTGCGACCCCATGGACTGTAACCCTCCAGGTTCCTTTGTCCGTGGAATTTTCCAGGCAAGAATATTGGAGTGGGTTGCCATCTCCTATTTCAGGGGATCTTCCTGAGCCAGGGATCGAACTTGCATCTCCTGTAGTGGCAATCAGATTCTTTGCCAGTGAGCCACCTGGGAAGCCGGCAATATGGGAGTACTATCCATCTAATAGGATTACTGTGACATTAAATAAAGCAGAATAAATGGTGTTACCAGGTCCTGAGTACTCTTCACATTTGAAGATGATGGGTTTTTAAGAAGCTCGAGTGCCAACTGGATTTCAGGGAACAGCTCTGGGAGAAGAACTATGGTGGGGCTGGCCTGGGCCAGGTATCAGACTGAGGTCAGAAGCAGAGACATTCAGCCTTTGATTCCAAATAGACCTAATAATGATTGCTGTGTGTCTAAGGATGATTGCTGGAGGAGAAATGTGGTGTGAGGTGGAGCGGGAGAAAAATTGCTACTTGAGACAAAGAGATGAGACCTTGTGACGAGAGAGAAGCCTTTGTCTCAGACACACACGGGTGTGTTTGATCACAGAGCCTCAAGGGTGCCTCCGGGAGGAGCCACACGGAAGAAATGAAGAGAGATCCAAATGGACATGAAATAAATGGGAATGTGCTGGGTTAGAAGCAGGCAGAGAAGAAAAATATGAGAAGAATCTAGAGAGAGAGGGGAGATAACCATGGCAGGAGGCCAGGAATTTTGAGAAGGCAAACAAGTGAGAAATCCCCAGTTGTGGGTATGGCTGAGAGATTTTAAGAACAGGAATGTATAATTGCTTAACAGTGATTCTTACCTGTTTGTTGCTCTGTTTCATAACCACTCATCACTGTTCTTCCATATTCTCAGCAGATGGTTCAGGATTGGTGTTTGGGGTAAACCAAGGAAAGAGGTGAAACTGTATATTTGAGTCATCATGGAATAGAGAGAAGAGGACAAATATGAGAGGTGGAGCAAGAATGCTTTCTAAATGTAGCAGGAGCAGAACATCTGAGTAACGACAGATCAAGAACATATTAGCCCTGAGTCCACGGCCAATCTCAGGGAGAGTATTAGATTTGATGTAGAATGAAGTGGGGGTAGTGTCCCAGCAGTGTTGTTAGAATCAGAAAGGACAGAGTGATCCCAGTGCACATTTGAGTCACATATGGAATTTGTTCTGACCATCTCAAGAAGCACAGGATTTGGGAAAGTATAAGTGGTCTTTAGGGGAAAATACTAAGCAGATGCCCGAGTTAGAACCTTACCTATTTTATCTACACTTAAAGAATGGTATCCATCCTTTCATCCATTGACCCACCCACCTACTCATCCGTTCATCCTTCTATCCATCTACCTATCCAACCATCCAGCCTTCACCCATCCTTCCTTCTATCATTTCTGTCTCCTTCTCTTATTGCTCCCTGGCTCTCGGACTGATAAAGTAAAAAGAAAACCAGGAAATCCTCTCCCATCCTTTAGAATTTCCACTGGATAAGGTAGAATTTTGGGCTCCCCTGGTGGCTTAGCAGTAAAGAATCCACCTGCCAGTGCAGAAGACTGGGGTTCCATCCCTGGGTTGGGAAGATCCCCTGGAGAAGGAAATGGCCATCCAGTCCATTATTCTTACCTGGGAAATCCTGTGGACAGAGGAGCCTGGCAGCCTATAGTCCGTGCAGTCACAAAGAGTCAGATACAACTTAGTGACTAAACAAACAACAGCAAGGTAGAACTTTAGGCCTTTCCAATCCCTTTTCTTGCTTTATAGAAGAGTTTCCTGATAGTTACCTGCTCTGTCAACAGAATCATTTTGAACCAAAATGATCTGCTTTTTCTTTCACAGTTTGCAATCTAGATATGGATTTGGGACTTCAGGATTTAATTAGAATCTACTTCCCCCGTTTTTAGAAGCTTATTTCCAATCCTCTTAGCTTGATCTGAATCTCTTGCATTTTTCCCTTCTGATTGGTATAGATACTTGGGAGATTTTTGACTTCAGTTATTAAAAGAAAATTAACAGTTTTATTCTTCTGAAAGAATCCCACTCATATCCATCCAAAAACTATTTGGATACGTGATTTTTACCGTGTTAGTCACTGAGGCTTGTGGTGTCTGGCTTTGAGCCTGTGGTGGTGAACAAATCTTTGGATCACAACTCCATGAGTCTCACTCAGGGATGTAAACTCTAAGGCACAAATGATTTTGAAAGTAGGTGGAAGCCACATTTATGGCCTGGGGTTCTGAATGCAGAAATCCACAGTATGGGGGAATCTGAGGTTGTATCATAGAGACAGAGGCAAACCTTAGCCAGGCCATGTAGAGAGAAGCACCTGGAAGCCTTAATGATCAGTCTGGCTTCCTGTCTCTGGAGCCCTCTAATCCCCCAGGTGCAGCCACTTCATCTGCACCTGTGGGCTCAGCCTTGTCCCAGAATCTGGATTCAATCCTCTCCCTATTTAAGGAGAGTTTAAGGAATTCTGGGCCATTAGTTCAATCAATCCAATGACTAGTTCTCAACAACTCAGATTTGCATCTGAGTTCCCCTGGTCTTTCTAGGGCTTACCTCATCCTGACCTCCTGGTGCTTGGTCTGAAGTTCTGTTTCCTGGGAACCTGTTCTCTAATGCCTCTGGAAAGACCACCCACATGTCTGGAAATTGCCAATGCTATTGAGAGACTCTATTAAAAGCAGGGTGTCACTTACAGATGAAGCTTCCAAATGCCGGCTGCTGCCTACACCTTCCCTATTTCAAGCGTCTTCTTCACTTGCCCCTTTAACTGGGTCTGCCTGATCTCTGGATGCAGGTCCATTTGCATGTCTTTATTTGGAAGCATCTGTGAATCTCTCTAAGCCCTATGAGTAAAATGAAAAAGACAGTCTTCGTCCTTTGGGAATTCCTAACCTGGCAGTGAAGACAGATGTGGAAGCAAACAGTCCTACTCAGTAGATGAATATGCAATAGAAAGAACAAGGAAGGGTGTCCTGTTCCTAAGGGGTTCAGGGGTGGTTCCACAGTGGAGAAAATTTGAGCCGTAGAAGATGAGTAGGAGTTGCTGCACAGATAAGTTAGATGAACATCCCAGGGCAAGAGCAATTGTTTGGGGGTATTTTAAGCCATCTGGAAAGGCTGAACGGTGGGGTGGGTGGGAGGCGAGTTCACTGAACTGGGCAAAGGTCAGACTGGTGATGACCTTGTGTATAACAATGAAAATAGCTTTGGCAATGGTAACAGTAGAGGAAGATATGTTAATAACACCAGATTCAATGTTTCTCTTTATAATATTCACATAATATTAATATGAATAACTTAGACAATAGCAATAACTGACTTTATGTCCCATACTGAGTTCACTAGGAAGTTCCTGAGTATTTTTAACATCCGCAGGCAGACATTTGGGAATTTCTGGGGTAAAGTGAGTTAAGCAGATTTCTCAGGGCCTTCCACGTGGTAACTTGCTTTGTGACTAAGATGCAGCCAGAGGCACTCCCCAAATTTATTTGACTACCATTTTCCCTTCCTTCAATATTGGGAGGGACTAGAAGTTTGAACAACACTCTTTGGTGACAGACACATCCTGCTCAGTCCAGCGCATTTATCGACAGGCGGTCCGGGCTGTAAGAAGGAAGCAGCTGTGGGACCTTGGAAAAGGGCGGTGTTAGCCGTGCTCCAGTCTACTTCGTTCCATCGATCACATCCTGCTCCAGATGCTATGCTAATCTCTGGCATTGCACAAGATAAGGCTGTCAAGTAGCCACAATTTCTGAGTGAAGGAAATACCAAGGAAAGAGAGTGGGAAGGAGTGAACTATGATGATTGTCAGGCACTCAGAGGGGGAGGAAACTTGAGAATGGGTGGCGCACTTGCACTGACTATTAGATACAGAGCCCGTTCCCGCATTATGGCGCGGTGTGAATACTTCAGAGCCGGGTTTAAAACACGTGGGTGAAGATGACCAGTAAGTCAGCGTTTCTCAAGTCCTGGAAGGGCAAGATTCTAGTATACTAATTTTGTAGCTATAAATAGCTCCTGGTATAAGGCAGCTGCTCAGTCCATCTATTATGTTAAATTTCGATTTTCTCTCTGGGACTCCGCTCACTGAGTTAGTTCAGGCCTGCTGCTTTCTGGTGATGTTAAATATAACTTTCCTTTGAAAACAGTGGTGACCTTTGGGAGGAAGGATTATGACTAATTTACAATTTGTTATAATAAATGTGTCACACTTATAACCAGGAAACAACAGTAATGTTTTGAAAGGGTCTCCCTTCAAGCAATTTTTTTTTTTAAGAAGAAAAAAGGAGAATTTCATTCAAGTCAAATTGAGGATCAGAACCCAGCAAGCAGATTCTCAGGATGCTCTGAGAACTGTTCTGCCAGTTAGAAATCAAAGGCACAGTCATAAAGGTAGAAAGGACAGGAGGTTGAAGGTGTTGTCTTTCATAGTGACTAAAATGAATCATCTCCATTTGGCAAAGAAGGACAAGGAGAAAGGTTGAAATCTTTGAACCTAATGTTCCAAAAGTTGAAGCCAGTAATAGTACCTGGCATACAGTAAGTGTTCATCAATAACTGTCGAATGAATGAATGAATATGAGGGAAGTTGGTGAAGCTTATTATCCCATTCATTCATTCATTCATTCATTCATTGCCTCTTGTAAAGATCTCTCCATTTAAAGAATTCCTCCTATGGTCTATGGGGAAGGGTTGGGTGAGTCAGGAGCAGTGTCCAGGCAGGTTGAGAGACCTGCCCAGGTCACTCCACAGGTTGGGAGGCCCGTCAGCAGAGCCAGAGCTAAATTCAGAGCCCCGTGCTCCACCAGGTCCTGTAGGTCCTCAGCCAATCAGGGCAATGCATTGCAGTAGATCGTACACATGTTGCTTTCCATGAACACTGATGCTGTTTGGAGCATAAGGCTGCCTTGAACAGATCTCAACTACATGGAACAAAAGTAACTTTGAAAAAAAATTTCCTCACACACTGACACCCTTCCTGCCTGCCCTGTTGTGATTTTGCACCAAGGGTGCATTTTAATTGATGAAATGTGCTACACAGCCCAACCAAATTGAAAAGTAGCAACCTTCACTTACCATTTGGAGATGTGACGGAAGTGCCAGAAGTTAGACTCGGAGGACTAAATGAAATAACAGAAGCTCCCTATCCTCTCTTGAAGAAGCTCATTAGATTTTGCTTTCTCACATTCTGTTTGCTGTGGCCCACAGCCAAAAATGGCAACAGCAACGATAATAAGTGAGAGTTAAAAATATGTGCAGAGCGGCTGGGCTGCGTGGGACCCCAGGCAGCTGGAGGAGTGGCTCAGGTAGGGAGAAGCTGGGACGGAGACAGGAGGGGAAAGAGCAACAGGGAAGGGGGTGGAGACAGACTTGGAGAGACAGAAAGAGAGAGACACCTACATAGAGAGAGACACAGACAGAGAGATGGGGAGATAGAAGCAGGGCAACAAAGAACCAGAGAGGGACAGATAGATAGGTTAGAAACACTAGAGCATGTGGGAGAAAAGTACACACACGCTCAGCGGCAGAAAGATATACACTGAGAGGTAGAAAGAAAGAGAGGAGTGGGAAAGAAAGATGGGGAGGGAGGAAGAGACAGAGAGAGAGAGGGAGAGGGGGAGAGAGAGAGAGAGAGAGACGGGAGATTGAATACGCTCTGAGCAATCACCTATACCAAACAGGGCTGGGTCAAAGTCAAGACTATGCAGTGGGGAGGAGCTGGGGCAGAGTCAACCCCATCAAGATGCTCCCTTCTCATACTCCGCTCAGGGCAGCATTTAGATACAAAGGGAAATAGATTTAATGTGAATTGCAAAGGCAGCCACGAGACAGACAAGCTGGAGAGGGATTCCCTCTTGTCATCCAATGACAAGTTACAAAGAGTGGTCCCTCTGGTCCCAGCCCCCAGTTACCAGCCAAGCTGAGCACCCTCATGCTCACCCCATTTTTATCACCTAATTCCTGTATCCCCAGCCCCAGCACTAGACCTGGATGGCGCAGAAGCTTGCTGAGTATGTGCTGGTGGACATAAGTGATTGTGGCACCACTTTCTCCCTCAAAGCTTTTCCTTGACACCACATAGTCCTCTCTTTTCAGCGAACTGCTGAGCACCTACTGTGTGCCAGACACCAGTGAATGGACACAATGTCTTTCAAAGAACTTCCATTTTACTGGGAGAGACAGACTAGGACATCAGCAACTGCACCCCAAGCAGAGCACAGGGGCCCAGCCAGACCAGCCTGGGCCGCACTTGAGGGAGTGTTATGTGGACAAGTCTTTGACAAATGCCACGGTGTGCTGGCAGACTGGGGTCTGAAAGGAAATATCAGAGAGCAAAAAATGAAAAGGAAAAGACAAGGAGAAGAAGCTAGCATTTACTCTTGGGCTAGGCACTGTCACGTGTTATTTCATTGGATCTACACAGAGTAACCTTAGCAGGTGGCCATTTTATCATCACTTTTTTTTCCTTTGGTAGATATGAAAATATAAGTTCAGAGAGGTTAAGGAACCATTCCAAATTCCCTCAGCTATACAGTGACAGAGTCACTAGCTCGGGTGAGTCTTTCTACTGCCCCCCCCCCCCGCCGCCCCAGGTCCCCCTCCATTCCTTCCGAAGCCTCGTGAGATTTCTCATCCTCCCAGGAGACAAAGGGCCGCCTTTAACACTAAGGCAGGTCCAGAGCTGGCTGCCACCCACCCCTCCATAAATGTATTTTTCAACAATGAGGTTTTCTCTGCAAGTTAGTGATTTTATGGCTCTTAGCAAAAATCTGTGACACCAGATGTTAAATGCAGCAGGAGAAAGTTATTTTCATCAGTGAAATCTTGCACAGTGCACCGAGTCTGGTCACATATCTGACTCCAGGCAACGTGCGATCTGATTTCTGTTCACAGCAAAGGGCTCAGCAAGGGCTGATGCAGACGTGAGCGGCTGTTTGGGTCTCTGGGTGTCGGGAAAGGGGGCAGCTCAGTTTTCTCTTGTGACTTGACTGGTAAACAACACCTGGCTTGTCTGTGGGACCAGCCCCCTGGACCAGAAACCCATCATAACTTGCCAGGGCCTTGACAATGGCCTGCCAGGGACTGTCCACACTGTGGCCATCATTCCCTCGAGTCTCAGAGGGTTGTGTCCTGGTGATCCCTTCGCTATTTCACTTCTGTCTTCTCTCACCAATGCATTCAATCCTGACTAGGTTCCTGGGTCAACCCTCTGAATCCCATGAAACTGCCATTTTCTTGGTAGGTAAGGAAATGGCAACCCACTCCAGTGTTCTTGCCTGGAGAATCCCAGGGATGGTCGGACACTACTGAAGCAACTTAGTAGCAGCAGTAGCAAACAATAGCCAAATATTGGCAGTTGCATAACATTTGTGCTAGTATATTGACAACCTCAGTATTACATCCAGAGTCCTTTCTTCCTTGTAAATTAGGGTGCTGTTCATACCTAGATCATAGGGCTATTGGAACACTAAATTAGATCATGTTTATGGAGCACCGAGAATATGCTTGGAACATAGTCAGAAGCCAGTGTCGGAAGCCAGACACGGAAGCCAGTGTCGGGAGGTTACTATTGTTCCAGGCTCCTTACTCTGTCTGTTCCCAGAGAGAGTCTTGCCTGATGCCTATTTGTTCCTCTCTCATAACTTGGGCCTGCCTGATACCTTGACCCAGATGCCAGGTCCCCGCCACCAAAGTATGTATCTTTAGTCCCTGCCTGCCTGTCATTGCCTGGGTTCAGGTGGTGCCTTCATGGTCTGATTGCCCCAAGATGGCCAGCCTCTGGGGCAGAATTAGTTCTCTAAGCCCTGCGATCACCAAGTCTTAGATTTGCTTTCCATTGCATCTAGAAGCAATGAGATAGTGGTGTGTTCTGGGGGGCCCAGGGACTGCTCAGGCTGGGCAGTTCTGTAAGCTTAGAAACTTGATATTTGTTCTTAAACTCAGAATGGAGCAGGGTTCAGGGTGCATTCCTACTAGCCTGGCTTCCAAGAGACCAGTTCATGAGCTGAGCCAATTTATTCGTTTTCAGTGAGAAACAGAACTGCTGAAGGGGCAGAAATGTTGGGGTCAGAACATGCTCTTCTGGTGGGAAATCTGCAGGGAAACTTTATGGGCCATTTGGTGAAGAGTGAGTCTGAGAAAAGGAGGCCAAGCATCTTGACATGCTGAGGAATCCTCTGCCCACAGCAGAGAGCCCTCTCCAGCTCAGCTGCCAACTTGAGTCAGTGGTGACCCCCCTGACTTTCTCTTGATCAGGGCTGGGCGAAACAGCCATTTGGTTCAGATGGTAAAGGATCTATCTGCAATGCAGCAGATCCAGGTTCAATCCCTGGGTTGGGAAGATCCCCTGAAGAAGAATAGGCACTCCAGCATTCTTGTGTGATAAATGGAGAATTCCATGGACAGAGGAGCCTGGTGGGCCGCAGTCCATGGGGTTGCAAAGAGTCAGATGTGGCTTTTTTTTCTTTTTCCTTCCCTCTAGTTTTTTTCCTATTCCACTATGACCCCTCCCCTTTGGTGAAGACCATCTTTCCACGGGGTCACAAAGAGTTGGACATGACTTAGCAACTGAACAATAACAAACAACAACAGCATCTTTCATCACACATAGCAATATCCTCTGATGCTATTAAGGGGCTTGCATAACTCAGTGAAGCTATGAGCTCTGCTGTGCAGGGCCACCCAAGATGGAGGGGTCATAGCAGAGCTCAGACAAAACATGATCCACTGGAGGAGGGAATGGTAAACCACCCCAGGATACTTGCCATGAGAACCTCATAAACTGTATAAAAAGTCAGCTATTAGCTCCTTGAAATACAATTAATCTCTATTGTGCCTTCCTGTGAGATTATCCAAATCATATTCAGTTCAATTCACTTCAATGACAAATATTTATTGTACACCTACTACATGCTAGTAGGCCTGCCTAAGATTCTCTGGGTCATATTAAATTCAGTCTCTTCAACTAAATTTGATTTAACAAGTACTTATTGAGTTAGGTACTGTACGAACTGGGGCCACAGCAAGCAGACCCTGGGGCTATATTGGTAGACAGTATATATGCCATCCTTACCTGGAGGTCTAGTTAGGGGAACTAGGCAGGTGAATAGTCAATTACAAAACAGTGTAGAAAGGTTAAGATAGCAAAATACAAAGTGCAGGGGACTTCTAGGAAAGGCATCTAATTTACATTTAAGGTTTCAGGGAGGGCTTCCTGGAAAAAGTGATATCTGCCTCGGGGCCTGAAAGATCAATAGAGGAAAGTGTGCACAAGTGTGTGTGTTTGTTTGGGCATGTGTGTACACGTGTGTTTGCATATGTATTATTTTTTGTGTATGTGTATGCACACCTGTGCAGGTGTATGTGTACAATTATGTACACGTGTGTGTGTGTTTGTGTAGCACAGCAAGGTCTCACAGACTGTGTTAAGGATGGAGGACTTTGTCCTCACAGCGATGGGAAGTAATTGGAAAGTCATAAGCAGACTGTGAAGTAAATCCTATTTGTGGTTTAGGAAGATCGCTCAGACTACAGTGAGAGCTTGGTAGGATTTTCAGTGTCCTTCACTAATACTTTTCTAGATATGTGTCTCATGGTTACACATGATTAGATGTTCCTTATAAATTATGGATTTTCTAGATCGTCTGATTCATTATTTTCAAGTTTCTGATGGATTAGGGTGTGGGTTGGGGAACACGCTTTGTCACTGTTTGTCATGAATGGAACACGTCCCTGTTGCCTCTCTCTTCCTGCCTGGAGTTGCTAGAAGCGACCCATGATACCTTACAACACCTGAGACTAGTGGTAAAATGTGGAAAGATGCTCACACCGAAGAAGAGGCCTTTTCATTAGTGTTGAAACACGCTTTTGGAGGGAGAAACTGTTGTAAAGACGTTAAAGGTGAGAATTATGAACTGCGCGTTTGTTTGTTTAGGTTACTAACTGATCTCTGTGCTATGAGCAGTCCACTGGGTGAATGCAGGCAACATCATTGATGACTTCATTAATGGGAAAGGCTCTGGGGAGGGACAGAGATAATCCTGTTAGGGAAATCAGCCTGTTCTAATTGACTTAGGAGGAGTGGGAGCAGAGGGGCCCCATTTCTTCTCCCTCACTTGCTATCAGCAGATTGAGAGGAAGCAAAGCCTGGCGGCTCTGCCTGCAACTAGGTGTCCTTTTGCCAAGAGGAGTAGGAGGGAGCTGAGCTGTCATGCACTGTGACCTGCTTTTGGGGGCTTTCACAGTGAGGTGGGGGAGAAGGGAGCAAAACGGACCTTCTTGATACTTACAGAGATGCTCTTCATTGTAGCCCTGGTTCTAACACATACAAGGGGGCTTTGCCTAAATTTCCCATGTTTTTGCCATTTATCCATTAAAAATCACATGCTTGTGTACTTGAGGTACATGGAAAACAAGGGGTGCAGTCCTGATGGGACTAGCTCCTACAATTTTAGAAAACAGATGGATTTGTGATTCATCAAGCTCCTTGGCTGTATGGGCCTCTGTCTGTAGGCTTCTCTTCCTGCCACTCATTTCCTTGGTGGATATTCTCCCTTTCTTCTTTTTTCCTTTCCTTTCTCCCCTTCCCTTTCTCTCCCCTTCCTTTCTATTTTTCCCCTCTCCCCCTCTTTCCTTCCTCTTTTCTTTCTTGAAAGATCAGTAAATTGCAACTTAAACTCATTCCATAAACATTTCTAGAGCACCAAGTATGGGCTATTACAATGGTGTCTCCAAAAATGTGGAAGACACAGGCCATACTGTCAAAGGCAACTGCTAAGAGTTCTTCAATAGGTGCAATGTTCTGAGGGTCATAAGAGTAGGGGAGGGCGCTTAATGAGCAGCTACTATTGGCCAGCTGCTTTACACACATTATTTCTTTTAATCCTTATGAAAACTATATGAAATAGGAATTTTAATCCCTATTGTATTTACAAGGAAGTGATATTCAGGGGAGGTAAATAACTTGCTCAGTGTCACAGATATTGACTATGACCACAAGTCCATTTGATTCTGAATTCGTATTTACTTGACTAGTGTTTCAAAGTAAAAAGAACACATCAAGCTTTTGTCAGGAAAATGGGGCTCTCAGTAAAGGGCTTTCCCAGTGGCTTAGTGGTAAAGAATCTGCCTGCAATGCAGGAGATACAGCAGGAGCCTTGGGTTTAATCTCTGGTTGGGAAGTCCTCTGGAGAAGGAAATGGCAACCCACTCCAATATTCGTGCCTGGAAAATCCCCTTAACAGAACAAGCTGGTGGTCTACAGTTCATGGGACCACAAAAGAGTCAGACACGACTTAAAGACCAGTAAAGAATTCACAGATGAGTTATATGAGAGATAGATATGGAAGAAATAATGGATACTATTTTGATTTTTTTAAAGTAGAATTTTATAGTTGAATAAGATTTTTAAATAGAGAGAGAAAGGAAACAAGGAAATTTTTTACCTGCATATTAAATGAGAGCAAGTATATCAAAGGCAGACATTTACTCTGAAAATGGATTTGTTGGGAAGTGGCAAGATGTATTGGTGGAGGAAATAGGCTTTGAAATCACCCAAACCTGGATTTGAGACCCAACTCCATTAACTCACTAGCTTACGAGTGTGATCTTTTGCAAAATAACCATTCTGAGGCTCAGTTTTTGCATTTATAAAATGGGACTAGTAATATCTATAGCAGTACCTGTGAAGGTTAAATGAGCACATGTTTATAACATGCCTGGCACATGGCACATCTACTGTATGGGCCTTTGATCCAAGTTAGGATAAGATAAGCAGCTTATCTTAAGATAAACAGCCACCTGTTGGGGTGAAGTCAGCAGGCCCAGAAGTGAGGGAATTTCAAGACTCCTCTGGACGTGGGTGATGACTTTCAGAGGCAAACACCACCTCCTCTAATGACGCACCACTTGGCCACATCTGGGAACATAACTATTTTCACCTTTTATTGTCTTGTTAGTAAAAGTTTTTATAGACTTCTGTTCCCTAAGAAGACCATTTTGGAAGCATTTATTATTTCTGATGCTAGCTCAGAGGCTGGCTCACTCCTCTCCACATCTATAGTATGATATGTGAGGCCAGGGTTTCCCTGATAGCTCAGTTGGTAAAGAATCTGCCTGCAATATAGGAGACCCCAATTTGATTCCTAGGTTGGGAAGATCCCCTGGAGAAGGGATAGGCTACCCACTCTAGTATTCTTGGACTTCCTTTGTGGCTCAGCTGGTAAAGAATCTGCCTGTAATGCGGGAGACCTGGGTTCGATCCCTGGGTTGGAAAGATCCCCTGGAGAAGGGAAAGGTTACCCGCTCCATTATTCTGGCCTGGAGAATTCCATGGACTGTATACTCTGTGGGGTCTCAAAGAGTCAGAAATGATTGACTGACTTTCACTTTCACTTTTCATGTGAGGCCAAGGTGAGCCCTGTGGTGGGTACATTAAGATGTTTTGGTCTGTGGAGGCCAGTTTGACATGTGCAGCAGAAGGCCTGTGATACTTAAAAGCCTAAGGTCCAAAAACTCTGAGGAAATGGGTCTCTGGGACTCAGGAAGATGCAGCCTCATAAAATCCTGGACTAGTGGCCTGGATCTCGGGAGAAAGGGTTAGTGCAGAAAAGATGTGGCAAGCCCTGGAAAAGCTGCAGACGTGAAACATTACTATGAAGATCAGCTTCTTTGTGTGTGTGTGTGTGTGTGTGTGTGTGTGTGTGTGTGTGTGTGTGTGTGCATGCTCCATAGTGTCTGACTCTTTGCAGCCCCATGGACTGTAACCCACCAGGGCCCCCTGTCCCTGGCATTCTCCAGGCAAGAATACTGGAGTGGGTAGCTGTTTCCTATTCCAGGGGATCTTCCTGACTCAGGGATTGAACCCACATCTTCTTTGTCTCCTGCATTGCAGGCAGATTCTTTACGTGCTGAGCCATCAGGGGTCAGTTTCTTTATCCAAGACCAAACTTCCCAGGAGAACAGTGCTTCACACACAGAAAAACCAGACTGTGCACCTTTCTTACCCTCGCTTCAGCTTCCGTTCATGCTATGGCTTTAGTGAGCGGTCTGCCCATTCCACACTCTCCTTTCCCATCTGACCGCATCTCCTACTAGTCTCCCCTTCATCTGCTCTTGCCCTAGCACTCTGATGGCCCTTACCTGATTTACTTTTCTTATTTATTTAACATATTACTAAGCGACAGTGTTAATTAGTTGTATTGTTGTTGTTCAGTTGCTCAGTTGTGGCCGACTCTTTGAGACCCTGTGAACTGCAGCACACCAGGCTTCCCTGTCCTTCACCGTCTTCTGGAGCTTGCTCAAACTCATGTCCATTGAGTCAGTGATGCCATCCAACCATCTCGTCCTCTGTTGTCCCCTTCTCCTCTTGCCCTCAATCTTTCCCAGCATCAGGGTCTTTTCTAATGAGTCAGCTCTTCTCATCAGGTGGCCAAAGTATTGGAGCTTCAGCTTCAGCATCATTCTTTCCAATGAATATTCAGGGTTGATTTCCTTTAAGATTCACTGGTTGGCTCTCCTTGCAGTCCAAGGGACTCTCAAGAGTCTTCTCCAACACCTCAGTTCAAAAGCATCAATTCTTTGGCACTCAGCCTTCCTTATGGTCTACCTCTCACATCTGTACATGACTACTGGAAATACTATAGCTTTGACTACACGGACCTTTGTTGGCAAAGTTATGTCTCTGCTTTTAATATGCTGTCTAGGTTTGTCATAGCTTTTCTTCCAAGGATCAAGCATCTTTTAATTTAGTTGCTGCAGTCACCGTCTGCAGTGATTTTGGAGCCCAAGAAAATAAAATATGTAACTGCTTCATCTTTTCCCCTATTTGCATGCTCTATTGTGTACTTGTAATTCTCTGTTAGAATATTACTTTAACATTCCTATGGGCCAAATTCATACGTTGAAGTTCTAACCCCTACTCTCTCAGAAGGTGACCTTTTTTGGAAATGGGGTCTTTACAGGGTAATCAAGTTAAAATGAGGTCAATCAGTTAGGCCTTAACCTAACGTGACTGATGTCCTTAAGCAAGGCAAAATATAAACAGTATACATCGAGGTACACATGGAAGAAAGATGATGCAAAGAGATAGAGGGAGCAGACAGCCACTGGGAAGCCAAGGAGAGAGGCCTGGAGCTCACCCTTCCCTTGCAGTCTTTGGAAGGGCCCCACCCAGGACACACGTTGATTTCAGACTTCCAGCCTCCAGGTGAGACAATGCATGCTTGTTGTCCCCACCGCCCAAGTTATGATACATTGTCATAACAACCTAAGGAAACTAATACACAAAATCTCTATAATTTACTTTTCAAAATGAAATTTATTTTGTGTCTCCCTCTGCTAAAATATAAGCTACACAATCCCAAAGCAGGGATTTTTTTTTTTTTTCTTGTTTCATTCTCGGCCATTAACCCCAGGACCAGAAAAATGCCTGGCATGTAGTTGCTGTTCAATAAATGTTTATTGAGTAAACCTTTCAGAAGACAGAGAATGAACAAGCTTGGTCTCAGAGTGCCCGTATGAAGAATGACATGGTGAAGTGTAGGTCTCTGCCATTCTGTGTTTGGTTCTCCTGTGCAGGAGTGAGCAGCCTCAGGCCACGGGTGCTGTCTTCATTACAAGCAGGTTTTGGAAACGTGAGCCATTCTGCAGAGGACCTTTGGGGATGGGGAGCAGCCCTCAGCAGTGTTCAGAGAGAGTGGCTCCAGATGGAGCATTTAGCACACGGCTTGGGATCCAGTTACACACCAGTGCACAGCCATGGGCACTAACAAGGCCCAACGGCCTGATAGGCTGTCCTGGGGTATGGCCGTGTCGGGAAGAGGTTTCCAATAAGAAGCTTATTTTCTTAATGGTGAGCTTGGTGGGGGTTGGCAGTGAGGGAAGGTTGGTTGGAACAAGGTGTGCTAGGTGGGGCTCATGTGGAATTTCTGGGCTCCCTAGCTATCCTCCAAAGGAGAAGAACTTTCCCTTTTTGCAGGCTGCAGCACTGAACAATTTCCCAGACACTCAAAAGGCTTGCTTTCTTTTTCCCTGGCTCTTCTCTCTCTAGCTAACTGAGTGAAGACATGAAGTGAAGTCTGAGTGTCTAGAACAGTGTTTATTGAGCACCTACTGTGTGGCAGGTGTATTCCAGCAGGAGAGACAAAGAAATTTTAGAGACATACATTAGCGAGGTGTCATGAAAATGGAATTGAGGGAAATGAATGTGGTCCACTGGAGAAGGGAATGGCAAGCCACTTCAGTATTCTTGCCTTGAGAACCCCAAGAACAGTATGAAAAGGCAAAATGATAGGATACCAAAAGAGGAACTTCCCAGGTCATTAGGCGCCCAATATGTTACTGGGGATCAGTGGAGAAATAACTCCAGAAAGAATGAAGGGATGGAGCCAAAGCAAAAACAATACCCAGTTGTGGATGCGACTGGTGATAGAAGCAAGATCTGATGCTGTAAAGAGCAATATTGCATAGGAACCTGGAATGTCAGGTCCATGAATCAAGGCAAATTGGAAGTGGTCAAACAAGAGATGGCAAGGGTGAACGTTGACATTCTAGGAATCAGCGAACTAAAATGGACTGGAATGGGTGAATTTAACTCAGATGACCATTATATCTACTACTGCGGGCAGGAATCCCTCAGAAGAAATGGAGTAGCCATCATGGTCAAAAGAAGAGTCCAAAATGCAGTACTCGGATGCAATCTCAAAAATGACAGAATGATCTCTGTTCGTCTCCAAGGCAAACCATTCAATATCACAGTTATCCAAGTCTATGCCCCAACAAGTAACACTGAAGAAACTGAAGTTGAATGGTTTTATGAAGACCTACAAGACCTTTTAGAACTAACACCCAAAAAAGATGTCCTTTTCATTATAGGGGACTGGAATGCAAAAGTAGGAAGTCAAGAAACACCTGGAGTAACAGGCAAATTTGGCCTTGGAATGTAGAATGAAGCAGGGCAAAGACTAATAGAGTTTTGCCAAGATAATGCACTGGTCATAGCAAAAACCCTCTTCCAACAACACAAGAGAAGACTCTACACATGGACATCACCAGACGGTCAACACCCAAATCAGATTGATTATATTCTTTGCAGCCAAAGATGGAGAAGCTCTATACAGTCAACAGAAACAAGACCAGGAGCTGACTGTGGCTCAGATCATGAACTCCTTATTACCAAATTCAGACTCAAATTGAAGAAAATAGGGAAAACTGCTAGACCATTCAGGTATGACCTAAATCAAATCCCTTATGATTATACAGTAGAAGTGAGAAATAGATTTAAGGGTCTAGATCTGATAGATAGAGTGCCTGATGAACTATGGAATGAGGTTTGTGACATTGTACAGGAGACAGGGATCAAGACCATCCCCATGGAAAAGAAATGCAAAAAAGCAAAATGGTTGTCTGGGGAGGCCTTACAAATAGCTCTGAAAAGGAGAGAGGTGAAAAGCAAAGGAGAAAAGGAAAAATATAAGCATCTGAATGCAGAGTTCCAAAGAATAGCAAGAAGAGATAAGAAAGCCTTCTTCAGCAATCAATGCAAGGAAATAGAGGAAAACAACAGAATGGGAAAGACTAGAGATCTCTTCAAGAAAATTAGAGACACCAAGGGAACATTTCATGCAAAGATGGGCTTGATAAAGGACAGAAATGGTATGGACCCAAGAGAACCAAAAGATATTAAGAAAAGGTGGCAAGAATACACGGAAGAACTGTACAAAAAAGATCTTCACGACCCAGATAATCATGATGATGTGATCACTCATCTAGAGCCAGACATCCTGGAATGTGAAGTCAAGTGGGCCTTAGAAAGCATCACTATGAACAAAGCTAGTGGAGGTGATGGAATTCCAGTAGAGCTGCTTCAAATCCTGAAAGATGATGCTGTGAAAGTGCTGCACTCAATATGCCAGCAAATTTGGAAAACTCAGCAGTGGCCACAAGACTGGAAAAGGTCAGTTTTCATTCCAATCCCAAAGAAAGACAATGACAAAGAATGCTCAGACTGCCACACAATTGCACTCATCTCACATGCTATTAAAGTAATGCTCAAAATTCTCCAAGCCAGGTTTTAGCAATATGTGAACCATGAACTCCCTGATGTTCAAGCTGGTTTTAGAAAAGGCACCGGAAGCAGAGATCAAATTGCCAACATCCACTGGATCATGGAAAAAGCGAGAGAGTTCCAGAAAAACATCTCTTTCTGCTTTATTGACTATGCCAAAGCCTTTGACTGTGTGGATCACAATAAACTGTGCAAAATTCTGAAAGCGATGGGCATACCAGACCACCTAACCTGCCTCTTGAGAAATCTGTATGCAGGTCAGGAAGCAACAGTTAGAACTGGACATGGAACAACAGACTGGTTCCAAATATGAAAAGGAGTACATCAAGGCTGTATACTGTCACCCTGCTTATTTAACTTCTATGCAGAGTACATCATGAGAAACGCTGGACTGGAAGAAACACAAGCTGGAATCAAGATTGCCGGGAGAAATATCAATCACCTCAGATATGCAGATGACACCACCCTTATGGCAGAAAGTGAAGAGAATCTAAAAAGCCTCTTGATGAAAGTGAAAGAGGAGAGTGAAAAAGTTGGCTTAAAGCTCAACATTCAGAAAACGAAGATCATGGTATCCGGTCCCATCATTCCATGGGAAATAGATGGAGAAACAGTGGTACAGTGTCAGTCTTTATTTTTTGGACTCCAAAATCACTGCAGATGGTGATTGCAGCCATGAAATTAAAAGATGCTTACTCCTTGGAAGAAAAGTTATGACCAATCTAGATAGTATATTCAAAAGCAGAGACATTACTTTGCCGATTGAGGTCCGTCTAGTCAAGGCTATGGTTTTCCAGAGGTCATGTATGGATGCGAGAGTTGGACTGTGAAGAAGGCTGAGCGCCGAAGAATTGATGCTTTTGAACTGTGGTGTTGGAGAAGACTCTTGAGAGTCCCTTGGACTGCAAGGAGATCCAACCAGTCCATTCTGAAGGAGATCAGCCCTGGGATTTCTTTGGAAGGAATGATGCTAAAGCTGAAGCTCCAGTATTTTGGCCACCACATGCGAAGAGTTGACTCATTGGAAAAGACTCTGATGCTGGGAGGGATTTGGGGCAGGAGGAGAAGGGGAAGACCAAGGATGAGATGGCTGGATGGCATCACGGACTTGATGGATGTGAGTCTGAGTAAACTCCGGGAGTTGGTGATGGACAGGGAGGCCTGGCATGGTGCGATTTATGGGGTCGCAAAGAGTCGGACACGACTGAGCGACTGAACTGAACTGAACTGAACTGAACTGATGAGGAATGTAAGTGCTCAGCACAGGGTTTGACTTAGAGTAAGCACTGAAGAATGGAAGTATCTTTTCTTTGTCTTTTTTGACTGGCTTTTAATGGAAGTAACAACCTAGGGTGGATGGCAGAGCATATTAGATAAAAGACAAGTTGTCTCTTGGTGTTTCCTGATGACGATGGCAGTTATGTGTCAGAGCGTTTCAGAGGAGGAAGAAGCCCAGGGGACAGGAGTGGCCCTGAGGCTGAGAGGTATTCTAGAAAGGGGAGATGGATGGAGGCTGGTTGAGGCTGAAGCCTGTGAGGGTAGCAGGGGCAAAACCCAGATGTGGGAAGAAGCGTGTGACTTTGGGAGGCCTTCAGGTAAAGCTTAAGACCAGGGAGGTAGGGGCCAGGCTCTGTGATGAGAACTTTGTGTGCATTATTTATTTTTTTTAAATCACTTACTTCTAGGGGCTAAGTTCATGTATTATCTCCATTCTATAGCTGAAAAGATGGAGGCCCAGAGAGGGAACTTGGCCAAGGTTTCATAGATGTAGGAGGCGCTGCTGCTGCTGCTGCTGCTAAGTTGTGTCAGTCATATCCGACTCTGTGTGACCCCATAGACGGCAGCCCACCAGGCTCCCCTGTCCCTGGGATTCTCCTGGCAAGAATACTGGAGTGGGTTGCCATTTCCTTCTCCAAGCATGAAAGTGAAAAGTGAAAGTAAAGTTACTCAGTCATGTCCAACTCTTAGCAACCCCATGAACTGCAGCCCACCAGGCTCCTCCGTCCATGGGATTTTCCAGGCAAGAGTACTGGAGTGGGGTGCCATCACCTTCTCCTGTAGGAGGCACAGTGGGGCTTAACTGGACCAACTTGATTCTAAAGCTTATAGTTTCACCCATGATTCAAACTGTCCACTCCATTCTCCTCAGAAAGGAGTGGCTACCTCTTTCCTGCCAAGCATTGTTCAGGGTGTGGGGATACAGTCTCTTTACCTGGCAATGTAATTCCTTCTAGGGAGGGCAAAGCGCTTTTCTAGGGGTTGTTTCATATACCTTTACATTGTCCCTGTGATGGACAGTTGTACTTTCACTAAGACTAAATGAATATTTGTCAGTGTGTATCAGTGTCTTACAAGTGCTGTAATAAGTAACGCAAACTGTGTGGCTTTTAAAACAACAGAAATGTATTGCCTCATGGTTCCAGAGGCTGAACTTCTCAAATCAAAGTGTCGTCAGGGCCCTGATCCCTCTGGAACAAGTAGCGGAGAATCTTTCTTTGGCTCTTCCTGGCTCCTGGCCCCATCTCTGATGGTTGCTGTCCCGTAGGTGCTTCACTCTCATTGCTGTCTTCCTCTTCACAAAGTGTTCTGCCTGTTCCCTTCCGTCTTTATAAGGTGTCTTTTTCTTCTTACAAGGATACAAGTCATATTGGATTAGGGTCCACCCCAATGACTTAACTTGATTACATCTGTAGAGGCTCCTTTTACAAATAAGTCAGATTTACATGCACAAAGGGGTTGAAACTTCAACATATGTTTTGCGGGGCACAATTAAACCCATAACGGAATACGTTTGTCAAGATCCGCTACTGGCTGGGACTTCAAATTGGACTAGATTTTGAGTTTTTATACTTCTAGCACTTTCTTAGTAGTGGCTCCTTGCTTCCTTCCAAATTCTCTGTGTTCTTTCTTACCTCCCTGCTTTTGTTGATCTAACTCACCACTGGGATTGTCTTCCTTCTTTTGTGCTAGAATTTTTCTCCTTGAAGTCTACTATCTCTACAAATTGTCGTCTAGTCCAGCTGCTTAATTTTCTAAACCCTACAAAAATTAGGGTCATACTGTAGTTAGATGGACGATTTTTATAGTTTGTTGATTCCTGCTTGCCCGTTGGTCTTATTTGCCCACCTAAGGTATAAACTCTGATTCTCAGAGATGAAGGGTAACTATGACTTTGTTGCTCTAGGGTTTGATGAAGGGTTAACACATTGCAACTCTCCACAAATCCTTGCTGGAGGAATGATGTTCATTTGTTTTAGATTCTAATTGATCCCTTGGAATAATGTGATCTTCCACCCTAGTGACTTAGAGGGATGAGCAGTGGTCTGGTGAGGCTGATGCTTACAGGGAGCCAAGCTGTGCCAGGCCTCCCATTCAGTACTTCCCCCCCCACCTTTTGCAAGATTTGACTCATCTGGATAATTGCCTTAACTTTCCACCTGACTTAGCCTGTGTCCACCCAGCCAATATTGCTAGAGATTTGGTTAATCTAAGGACTGGTAGACTGGAAGCTAAAATGATTACAGAATAGAGCAAGCCCAAGTGGAAAATCTAAGGTCCTCTTTGTTCCGGGTGTCCTCGGAGAGGCTCCACCTTGGGGGATCACATTGCAGGCTCCACTCCTGGATGGCAGAAAGCCTCTCTCTCCTCCCCAAAGGCTGGCAAGGGCCCTGAATACTGTCATTCTGTCCCTGACAGCTGTTTACCTTACTGACAGTGCATCCTCTATGGGGCCTTGCTGTCTGCTTCCCCTCCCTAAGTGCTTCTCCTGAGACTTCCCAGGGATGGCAGTGGAACAGGATTGAGAGCACAGATGCTTCTTTCTCTTTGTTTTTGGAAATGACTCTCCTGGTGTTTGTGACACCCAAGGAAGTTGTCAAGGAATTAAAAATTTGAATCTGAGATTTTTAGGTTGGATGAATTTGCCCAAATGCATCTTGTTTGGGTGGAGGGAAAGTGAGGTATCAAGAAATGAAGCTAAATGAAGAAGGTGTGGAGAAAAGGGAATCTTTCTACACTGTTGATGGGAATGTAAATTATTTTAGCCACTATGGAAAAACAGTATGGAAGTTCCTTAACAAACTAAAGTTGGAGTTGACATATAACCCAGAAATCCCACTCCTGAGCATATATCCAAAGAAAACTATTATTCAAAACAATATATGTATTCCTATGTTCATAGTATCACCATTCACAAGAGCCAAGACGTGGAAGCAACCAAGTGTCCATCAACAGATGAATGGATAAAGAAGATGTACATATACACAATGGAATATTACTCAGTCATAAAAAGGATGACATATTGCCATTGGTAGCAACATGAGTGGAACTGGAGATGATCCTACTAAGGGAAGCAGTCAGAGAAAGACAAACCCATGATATTGCTTATATGTAGAATCTAACATATGATACACATGAACTTATTTACAAAACAGAAACAGACTCATAGACGTAGAAAACAAATTTCTGATTACCAAAGAGGAAAGAGGGCAGGAGAGGGATAATTTGCACGCATGCTCAGTCACTCAGTGGTGTCTGACTCTGCCATGGACTGAAGCCCATCAGGCTCCTCTGTCCATGGGGTTCTTTAGGCAAGAATACTGGAGTGGGTTCCATGCCCTTCTCTAAGGGATCTTTCTGACCCAGCGATCATACCTGTGTCTTTCTGAGGCTCCAGCATTACAGGCAAATTCTTTACTACTGAGTGACAAGGGAAACCCCTGAGGGATAATTTAGGAGTTTGGAATGATCAGTTATGAATTACTATATATAAAATAGATAAACAACAAGGTTGTATTGAGAACTATACTAAATATCCTATAATAAACCATAGTGGAAAAGAATATGAAAAATAATAAATATATGAATAGCTGAATCACGTTGCTTTATACTAGTACTAACACAACACTGCAAATCAACTATATTTCAATTAAAAAAGAAATGAAGCTACAGATATACTTTGTGAGGATTAGGTGACAGATCTGAGATTAGGACACAGGTCTCCCATCCATTCCAGGCATTGTTTGTGCTCCCATGTTGTCTTGGTAACCATCAAGCCAAGGACCCAGGCAGGACTCTGCCCTATAAGAGCAATCTGAGGAGAGATTTTTCACCCCTGTGTATAGAATTAAATCAATTCGAGCTGGTCTCTGCTCACCTCACCCGCCTCACCATGCACATATCCTCCTCTTGTTAACAAAACTGTCCTGGCTGTCTCTCATTTCCAAGCACCATCCCACCTCTCAGCCTTCAGACATAATTCTTCCCGCAGTCTGGCGTAATCTTGCCCTGGATTATACCAACTCATTCTTTAAGTCACAGCTTAAATGCCACTTCCTCAGGGCAGTCTTCTTGAGCTCTTTCATCTAGATAACACTCCCCATTAACTGCTCTCACAGGACTATGAATTTTCTTTCACAGACTTCTCTATTTATGTGAAGTCTGTGCTCTCCTGTCTCATGTAGACTGTAAGGCTCATGTGGGCAGGGACCATGGCTGCCTTGCTGACTACTATATAATTTGGGCCAGGCACATAGTAGGCATCTTGTCCCATCACTTCATGATAAATAGATGGGGAACAATGGAAACAATGACATACTTTATTTTCTTGGGCTCCAAGAAACTGCGGTGACTGCAGCCATGAAATTAAAAGACGCTTACTCCTTGGAAGAAAAGCTATGACAAACCTAGACAGTGTATTAAGAAGCAGAGACATTACTTTGCTGACAAAGGTCCATATAGTCAAAGCTATGGTTTCGCAGTATTCATGTATGTATGTGAGAGCTGGACAATAAAAAAGGCTGAGCTCTAAAGAATTGATACTTTCGAACTGTGGTGCTGGAGAAGACTCATGAGAGTCCCTTGGACAGCAAGGAGATCAAACCAGTCAATACTAAAAGAAATCAATCCTGAATATTCATTGGAAGGACTGATGCTGAAGCTGAAGCTCCGATACTTTGGCCATCTGATGCAAAGAAGACTCATTGGAAAAGACTCTGATGCTGGGGAAAGATTGAAGGCGGGAGGAGGAGGGGGTGACAGAGGACGAGATGATTGGATGGCATCACCTACTCAATGGGCGTGAGTTTGAGCAAACTCTGGGAGATAGTGAAGGACAGGGGAGCCTGGTGTGCTGTAGTCCATGGGGTCGCAAAGAATTGGACAGGACTGAGTGACTGTACAACAACATAGTAGGGACTTGGTACATATTTGCCAAATGAATGAATGAATGCAAAGACTGAATTTTTGGAAATGGAAGGGCCAACCTGTCCAGCTATTTGAGCTTTGGTATTGTGACCATATTATAGCGATCCTATTCAGCCACTGGGCAGGAGGCCTGTGACTTAGATATTTTTTAAATTTGAGATCTGTGTGGTTATGAAAGATTTGTTTTTAGCAAAATTTTTTTTAAATTATTTTTTTGGAGTATAGCTGCTTTACAATGCTGTGTTAGTTTCTGTTGTACAGCAAAGTGAATCACTACACATATGCATGTATCTCCTCTTTTTCAGGATTTCCTTCCCATTTAGGTCACCACAGAGCACTGAGTAGAGTTCCCTGTGCTATACAGGCTGTGGGTCTTATTATATTCAAGCTCTCATACAAGACAGCTGCGGCTCAGCGAAGGTAAGTCACCTGCCTAAGGTCACCCACGTTGTAAGTGGCTGAGCCCTGGCTGGAATGTAAGGGTGCCTGGCTCCAAAACTGAAGTGTTTCCATCCTGCTCTGTTACCTCCCTTGCCCGTCAGAAACCTCTGTGTCTCAGGGTTGTCACCCTGTCCCCTTTGTGGATCAGGTAGTTCTAGCTGGCTTTCCCAGGATTGCACACATCTTGGTGGAAGAGCCAGGTCTTGACAGAACTTTGCTGACTCTTCAATCAGAGCCTTCCCTCCAGCTCTGCACTCAGCGACCCACTCAGATACACTCTCTTTGGGGTCACAAGGCTTCTGGGACACATGCTAGCAAAGCCTTGGGCCATGTGAGGTAAAATAGAAACCATTACAACATCCATTTACCATAAATCCTGTTTTTTATTTTATTCTAGTAATGGAGAACAAAGCTTGTTTCACCAAAATGTTCTCCTGGTCCCAGGGGCCCCAGCGAAAACCCCGTTTTCAATCATTTGCACTTAGTTAAGTGGAGACAGTTAAAACACCCTAATTACTAAGCTGGTGGGTCCCACTGACACCTGTAAGACATTTGGTGTAGTGCAGGAAGTAAGGCTTCCTTTCCAGTTTACATCACCATTTAATCTAATTATTCCTTCCAGTGTAGCTTTCACATATTCCATCAAAGAAGAGATTGCTCATTTCCTTGAGAAACTGTATACATTCACCATAATGCTATTTCCCCCCCTCTCATAAGTAATCTGAGATTTCCTAACCTTCTCCCCCTACTGTATTCCCTGGTTCATGTATAAACTTGGAAGAAATTTCTTGACAGAGAAGTCAAGAGGGTCTCACCTGTGGGAATAGCATTTACATCTTGAAGAATTTGAGAACTCAAAGCAGCCTTTCATGTCCTCTGCATAAAGTCCCTTGTTTTGAGGAAACTGAGGCCCAGACGGAGGACACCCATCACTCAATGAACTCTTCCTGAACTGCTATGTGTCAGCCTCCAGGTAGAAGTAGCCCCTGCCCTCAAGGAGCTTGTGTCCAGAGGAAAAGAGGGAAATGATTGTCATTGAAAACAGTGAACTGGGACTTCACTGGTAGTCCAGTGGTTGAGAATCTGCCTTGCAATGCAGGGGATTCAGGTTCAATCCTTGATGGGGGAACTAAGATCCCACATGCCTCGGGGCAACTAAGCACCCACGCTGCAACTGCTGAGCCCACACTTTCCAGAGCCTGCGCGCCACAACTAGAGAATTCGTGCTCTGCAATGAAAAATCCTGCACGCCACAACTAAGACTTGATGCAGCCAAATAAATGAATAAATAAAATATCACGATTAATAGTGAATAAATACCAAACACACAAAGCAATGTGTAGAAGTACAGGACTTTAAAGGGAAGATTCCATGAGTAAGTGATGCTTAAAATGAGTCATAAAGAATGAAAAAGATTTCCTAAGTGGAGGGTGGAGAAAGAACATTCCAGCAGGGAGGGAACAAGTACATGGTTAGGGCAATGGAGAGATGTCTGGATCAGCTGGAGCAGGCCAACTAGGAGGGAATGCGATCAGGACTTCTGTGGTAGCCTGCCAATATGGGAGACACAGGTTCAATCCCTGCTCCAGGAAGATTCCACATGCTTCAGGGCAACTAAGCCTATGTGCCGCAACTACTGAGCTTGGGCTCTGGAGCCCGTGAGTCGTA
The DNA here is from genome assembly GCF_016772045.2 of Ovis aries. Lineage (NCBI taxonomy): Eukaryota > Metazoa > Chordata > Mammalia > Artiodactyla > Bovidae > Ovis > Ovis aries. The sequence goes on along the minus strand of NC_056054.1, from coordinate 36,142,972 downwards.
ACTACCAAGCCCACGAGCCCTAGAGCACACACACTCTGCCATAAGAGAAGCCACTGCAATGAGAAGCCCCTGCTGTCTGCAACTAAAGAAAGCCTGGGTGCAGCAACGAAGACCCAGTGCAGTCCAAATTAAATAAAAATAAAAAGAATGCAGTCAAGAAAAAAGCTGAGTGAGATGCGGGCCAGTCCATGAATCCGTGGAACCCATGTTAAGAGCCTCTTGAGGTCATGACTAGGCTTTCTGTTTGCCTCTTTGTCCGCTGTCCACCCTTCTGTACCCTGCTCTGTGGCTTAGGAGGTTGACCTCTATAAGCTACCTTGACATGGCTCCCTCACCCTCTGACTTCCGGTTGGATTTGGTCAGTAAGAGGCATCAGGGGAGATCACAGAACATGAGAAGAGAGGTCGGGGGATCCATTCCCAGGGCACCATCCTGCTGGGTGGTAGGCTGGCAAAATGCTGGCTTATGGTAGGCCACGGTTCCTACTAGGTAGCTGTTTCCTGCAGCTTTCCCTTCACTTGTTCTTTTATGATTAGGGTGGTTACTGTTCTCCACTCTCGCCAATTTCAGGTCACTTCGCATCTCTTGTTGGTTTCACCCTCCCCTGTTCACTCCATTGCAAACAATCCCTTTGTTAAACTCCCCTTCGATGGCTCCATCTGAGTTTTCCATCTGCTTCCTGCAAGGTTTTTTTAAAAGGGGTCCTGCTCCAAAGAGCAGCATACAAGGGAGAAAGCTCTCAAAGGAAGGACATCAGTGATGCGTATCAGTGGCTGATAAGGACCAGAGCAAGGGAGAGGCAGCTGGGGGTGCCTAGCAGGGGGCCCTCTGAAGCTACGTGAAAGTCCACATGACAAAATGAGGCATCTATCAACCCCTGCCAGGCCCAGAGACCTCAAAGCCATCTTATGAAAGTACCGATCAAGAGGGACCTTCCTACACTCCCTTTCTAGCACCCCCACTCCCTAAATTTGATCCCACCCTGTGTCCCAACTACAAAGGGGCCCGCATTGGACTAAGCCAGATCAGGAAAATGATGGAGAAAGAGAGAGCTAAAACCTGTCACACCCAAAGCAGGGAGACATGTCACCTGCCTTCAGGAACCAGCCCAGAAGGCTGACATATTAACTGATACTTTCAAATCTCTACATTGAATCACTGCCTAACAATTTCAGAAAAGTCATAGGATTGCTGAATTCTCATCTAAGTACAGGGGAATGATGACTGCCCCCACTACACAAATTTATAGGGATTATTGAAAATAAAAGATTCACAATTTCTTTTAGGATTACTCGCTGTTGAAGGCCTACTTGTTTGACTTACTGGTTTTATAACTTCAGGATCCTGCAAACTAAAACTCCACTGTGAACTTAACAAGTTACCTCATTCAGAGAAATAAAGGTCAAAACCCAAATAAGATACCACCTCACAGTTGCCATCATTAAAAAGTCATTAATGAATGGCCATCATTAAAAATTCTAAAAATAACAAATGTTAAAGAGGGTGTGGCAAAAAGGGAACCTTCCTACACTCTGATGGGAATGTAAGTGGTGCAACCACTATGGAGAACAGTATGGACGTTCCTCAAAAAAAGAAAAATAGAGTTGCCATAGGATCCAGCAATCCCATTTGCTGGATTCAAAAGCTTGAGAAAGATACAATTAAAAAAGATACATGTACCCAAATATTCATTTACAATACTATTTGCAATAGCCAAGGCATGGAAACAATTTAAAGTCCATCAACAGATGAATGAATAAAGAAGATGTGATATATATACCCAATGGAATACTGTCGCTGCTGCTGCTGCTAAGTCGCTTCAGTCGTGTCCGACTCTGTGTGACCCCATAGACGGCAGCCCACCAGGCTCCTCTGTCCCTGGGATTCTCCAGGCAAGAACACTGGAGTGGGTTGCCATTTCCTTCTCCAGTGCATGAAAGTGAAAAGTGAAAGTCAAGTCGCTCAGTCGTGTCCAACTCTTAGTGACCCCATAGACTGCAGCCCACCAGGCTCCTCAGTCCACGGGATTTTCCAGGCAAGAGTACTGGGGTGGGGTGCCACTGCCTTCTCCGCAATGGAATACTACTCAACCATAAAAAAGAATGCAATCATGCCATTTGCAGCAACATGGATGGATCTAGAGATTATCATACTATAAGTTAAGTCAGACAGAGAAAGTTAATACCATCTGCTATCACTTATATGTGGAACCTAATATATGACCCAAATGAACTTATTTACAAAACAGAAACAGACTCTCAGACATAGAAAACAAATTTATGGATCAGTTCAGTTCATTTCAGTTGCTCAGTCGTGTCCGACTCTTTGAGACCCCATGAATCACAGCATGCCAGGCCTCCCTGTCCATCACCATCTCCCGGAGTTCACCCAGACTCATGTCCATCGAGTTGGTGATGCCATCCAACCATCTCATCCTCTGTCGTCCCCTTCTCCTCCTGTCCCCAATCCCTCCCAGCATCAGAGTCTTTTCCAATGAGTCAACTCTTCGCATGAGGTGGCCAAAGTACTGGAGTTTCAGCTTTAGCATCATTCCTTCCAAAGAAATCCCAGGGCTGATCTTCAGAATGGACTGGTTGGATCTCCTTGCAGTCCAAGGGACTCTCAAGAGTCTTCTCCAACACCACAGTTCAAAAGCATCAATTCTTTGGCACTCAGCCTTCTTCACAGTCCAACTCTCACATCCATACATGACCACTGGAAAAACCATAGCCTTGACTAGACGGACCTTAGTCGGCAAAGTAATGTCTCTGCTTTTTAATATACTATCTAGGTTGGTCATAACTTTCCTTCCAAGGAGTAAGCATCTTTTAATTTCATGGCTGCAGTCACCATCTGCAGTGATTTTGGAGCCCCCCAAAAATAAAGTCTGACACTGTTTCCACTGTTTCCCCATCTATTTCTCATGAAGTGATGGGACCAGATGCCATGATCTTAGTTTCCTGAATGTTGAGCTTTAACCAGCTTTTTTGCTCTCTTCTTTCACTTTCATCAAGAAGCTTTTTAGTTCCTCTTCACTTTCTGCCATAAGGGTGGTGTTATCTGCATATCTGAGGTTATTGATATTTCTCCCGGCAATCTTGATTCCAGCTTGTGCTTTTTCCAGCCCAGCGTTTCTCATGATTTACTCTGCATATAAGTTAAATAAGCAGGGTGACAGTATATAGCCTTGATGTACTCCTTTTCCTATGGAACCAGTCTGTTGTTTCATGTCCAGTTCTAACTGTTGCTTTCTGACCTGCATACAGGTTTCTCAAGAGGCAGGTCAGGTGGTCTGGTATTCCCATCTCTTTCAAAATTTTGCACAGTTGATTGTGATCCACACAGTCAAAGGCTTTGGCATAGTCAATAAAGCAGAAATAGATGTTTTTCTGGAACTCTCTTGCTTTTTCCATGATCCAGCGGATGTTGGCAATTTGATCTCTGGTTCCTTTACCTTTTCTAAAATTTATGGTTACCAAAGGGGAAACGGGATAGGGGAAGGATAAATTAGGAGTTTGGGATTATCAGATACAGACTACTATGCATAGAATGGATAGGTTGCAATTGCCTCCTCCGACTGTATAGCACAAGCGACTATATTCAATATCCTAGAATAAAGTACTATGAAAAGGCTTTAAAAACCGAAAAAACAAGTTATGTAATTCACTTTGTTAAACTTGTTTGACCACAAAACCCTTTCTTGGAATCACTTCTATGTAACTGATGTTCATTGCAATGTACTTTGGAAAATATTGCTTTTGGTGCCAAATATGCAATAAGTAAATAAACAAATAAATACATTCTTCCCAGGGAGAACATGGAAACAGCTGGCTACAGCTGCTATGGTAAAGCAGTCTACCCTCAAGCACAATTTTATCCTGACAATATAGTAGAAAAAATTGATGCTCATATCAGGAATTTATAAAAACTTATCACAGCATACTTTGAACCCTGGCATGTGGTAAAGAAGGTAAGTCATGCTAACAACATGGATAGTTTGTACCCTTTAATGAGCTGTGAGGCCAACAGCTCATGGTGAGTCCTGAGAGGAGCTTATTGGACACTAAAGAGACAGTGTTGATAGAATAATTAATGTTTATCTATCTTAGTCTGCCTCAAAATGAAATATTGTGGTCGTTCCATATATAAAGTGATATAATTTTATAACATTTTGAATACTTGTCAGAATCACAGCAATAAAGCAATATGTGAAAACCAGAAAGAATAAAGAACCAGGTGGAAACTTGCCCTAGAGAGGCATTGGACTTCACTTCTGAGTGATGGTGGACTGACAAGTGGGCCCTCTTAGAGTCTCTCTGCTTGCTATCCATCAGATACTTTGTAACCATTAAATCTAAACCACGCGAAGTCTCTACTAAGCAGGACTTATTTTTCTTATTGTAGGATGAGAAGACGAGGCCCAGAGAGGTCACACAGCCGGTGACTGACAGAGTTGGAATTATCATCCTAATGTAAAACTCAGTGAAATGTGCCTATTCCTGGATTTGCTGCCCTGCAGCACATTTTTGTTGTTGTTGTTCAGTCGCTAAATTGTGTCTGATTCTTTGTGACCCTGTGGATTGCAGAGCACCAGGCTTCCCTGTCCTTCACTGTCTCCTGGAGTTTACTCAGACTCATGTCCAATGAGTCAGTGGTGCCATCTAGACATCCCATCCTCTGCTGCCCTCTTCTCCTTTTGTCATCAGTCTTTTCCAGCATCGGGGTCTTTTCCAATGAGTCAGCTCTTTGCATCAGGTGACCAAAGCATTGGAGCTTCAGCATCATTCCTTCCAATGAATATTCAGGGTTGATTTCCTTTAGGATTGACTGGTTTGGTCTCCTTGCTGTTCAAGGGACTCTCAAGAGTCTTCTCCACCACCATAGTTTGAAAGCATCAATTCTTTGGCATTCAACCTTCTTTATGATCCACCTCTCACATCTGTACATGAATACTGGAAAAACCAAAGGTTTAACCATAGGGATTTTTGTTGGCAAAGTGATGTCTTTGCTTTTTAATACGCTCTTGAGGTTTGTTATAGCTTTTCTTCCAAGGAGCAAGCCTCAAGACAACAATCATAAATGTAGAGGAGATACTTGGTACCTTCCTAAAAAGCTTTAAATATGAGGGCTTTGAACAAAGTAGCTCTAACCAGTTTAGAAAACCAAGTGAAATAGTACTTGATGAGCATTTCTAAGGGTGTGGGCTTATAAGATGCTGGAAGAGGCCTTAGAATTGAGAAAACAAGTTAGGAGAAGATGATATGTATTCTAACACTTGCCAGCATTTTGATATGGGTAGGGCTTCCTTTGGTGCCCTCTCATCTCCATCTATTGCATTCAGAATCGAAAGAGCTAAACATGGTGGAATTCCAGGCACTGAAATAGACAATGCAGGCATTGTTTTGGGTATCCAATCATAAAGAAGTCCCTAACTTTCTTTGTATGAGCCTAGCCTTTTGCATTCCTGTAAGGTTGTCAAATTCATCTTTCCACCCTGTAGAAGCCTCAGGTTCTGCGGTTTCGTCTTATTTTACAAAAGCACGTCTCAAGGCTTGGAGAACCAAGCCAAGTCAAAGTACATGTCAACTCCATTCTCCTGTGATCATCAGGCTTGTTTGTCCCTTGACTCTTTGAGAGTGCCATCACTCGTATTTTGTTCCTTTTCTTGGACACACTGGGATGGTCTCACTGAATGAAGCTTATTTAAATAGATCATGTTTACAATCTCTCCCATTTCCCTTAACATTTTGACCTCATCTCTTACCATCCTCCCCTGACTCACTCTGTTCTAGCTACAGTGGCACGCTTCAACTTAGGCCTTTGCACTGGCTGTTCCCTCTTTTTCTCTGGACACCCAACTGGCTTATCACTCACCTCCCTTGGCATCTTACTCAAATGTCAACTTTTCAGACTCAGCTCTTCTGACCACCTCATTCAAATTGAATCCTTCCCTCACCCAGCACTCCCTCATCCCTCTTCTTTATTACTGTATCTGCTGGACCCAGAACAATGCCTGATACAGAGAAGATAATAACTACTTTGAATGAATGAATGAGTTCCATTAGCCTTTGTGTTAATTGGATTTTCTGCAGCCATTCAACATTTTGAAATGCCTGGGCCTGGGTGGGGCGACTCTTGCTGCTCAAACATCTCCCATTTTATTAAGCTCCTTTCTGCTGGTCAGCCTGACATGAAACTCATGGGGCCAACATAGGTAAAAAGGAAGACAGGCTTTCAGTGAAAATATGAAGAGTGTAGCCCCCTTCGCCTCCTGCCCTCAGCTACTACCGACTCCTATTTGGTGAGGGTGATGATGTCCCAGGTCTTATATATCAATGTAGCTTAACGAGGCCAGAAGACAAGCATGTCCAATAAATATTCAAAAACAACCCTCTGGCCAGGTGGACTGGGCCCCCAGGTGTCATCCCTGGCCACTGGTGCCCCTGCCCCCTAGTAGCCACTGCCTGTGGACTCCCTGTGCCTGCTGGCTGGAGAAAAGACCACACTCAGTGGTCTTGCCAAGTGCGCGGTGAGAGGCAGGCTGGTGCCTTGCCCAACCCCATGACACAGGAGCCTGTTCCCCCAACTGAGGTAATTTCTTGTCACCAGGCCTGAAATCCTCACTTGAAGTCATCTTCAAACTGGTGTTCTGAAACAGGGCCAAGTCCCCAAGCCTGAGTCTCCAGGCTAGGGGAGCTGGTGTTCCCTATAAAGTACCTTTCTAAGAAAAAGAAAAAACTTAATATGGCTTGCCAGGGAGAATTAAGTGTCAGTATCTTTTTTTCTTCCTCTTCTTTTTTTTGGGGAATGGTTATTTGGATATAGATAGGAAGCTTCAGAGTCTTCTGCAAAAATGGGATAAAAGAGAGACAGAGAAAAGAACCTCCCCCTCCCCCACCCCACACCTCCCCTGGGAGATATTTGTGTAATAGTCAAGCAGGAGGGAAGTCTGAATGCCAAGAAAGCTGTGTTCTGAGCTAGTCAGAATGGGGACACGGTGGGCAAGGTCTGGCCAGCTGCACAGCTACTGAACAGCTTTCTTTTCAAACCCACTCTGGCAGAGGGGAAATGTTCTTTTCTTTCATTCTTTCATCACTTGTTTTTTAAAGGGAAAAAAAAAGCCATCACGAAAGATCCAGAGACATACTGATGTCACTGAGAGGGGCGACCTAGGTCATAATCAAAAGTTGGTTTCAGGGGAACTCCCCCACCCCCACCTCCACCTTACAATAAAAGCCTGGCTCTAAAAGGCAGCCCAGACAATGGATCAGATGCCAAACCACGTGAAGTGCCCAGAGGCAACTCCAAAACACCCGGCCCACCAGCGGGTGGAGGCTGCCAAGGAGCCAGATGCTGTAGCTTTAAAAATATCTTCCGCTGCTTGGCATCTGCAGTTCCAGGCTGCTGCCTGGGAGAAGGGGAGACAGGGAGATGGGGAGAAGGAGTGGGCAGGGCTGGGCCAGCCAGGCGGGCAGCAGCCCCCGCGTGTATGGAATAGAGAGTGCCTCTAACCACGGGGCTGCCCATTTGGCCTTGTTAAATCACTCCCAGCATATGGTGAGAGACATCTGTCCAGGATTTGGACCTCACAGACTGGAAGAGAAGGGCTTAACACAAACAGTCTGAGGCCTGAGAGGCTGGAGGCAGCTGGGAAGGCATTTCTAGGGCCAAAGGCCTCATTTCACAGTGGAGGTGGGCTTCTAAGAAAGAAGGGCTCAAGGTCACGCTGCAGCCTGCTGTCAAAACCATAGGGAAGCATTCATCTCGTTTCATTGAGCCTCTGTTTTTTTACCTGTGAAATGGGCTAAATAAGCCTTACAGACTTGATGTGAAGGTCAGAGGAAGTCATTTAAGTGAGTAGCCGCCGCTTGATGCATTTTCACTGATGTGCTTCTCAGCCTTCCAATTATAAAAGTCAGAAGCGGCCACTGACATGTTATGCTGTCAGGAGGCTTTGGAAAATGTTCAGGACTTCCTCAGATCCTTCTTCACTTTACTAAACGCTGGATGACATTCACCTGCGTTCTTTTGACTACTGTTAAAATACAGCCTGATTTCCATGGGCTCTTTAACTGCAGAATGTTTACTCCTGAGGTAGCTTGCTTTTCCAGGGGTAGCAGGGAGTTAAAGTGTGTGCTTTGTGGGAAGCCTAAACAAATAGGAATACTAGGAAGGGAGCCAGCATCTTCACTGGAAGGCAACTCTTTTCCTCACAGAACCATTTAATTTCCCTCTACCCCAAACCTCAACTCCAAATATCAAAACTTATGGCTTCCTTTTATTTTTGGCTTCCACACTGGATTATCTTTGCAACGCCACCCTCCTATTAAAAAGTAACCACCAGTAAGTACATTCTTAAGTAGGACAGTGGCCCAGCCTGGAATGTAGTGGGGAAATATATTCCCAAAGTGGTATTAAGCAAGGAGACATTCACACAGTTATCCTTGTGGACCTTGGCCATGAATGCACGCCTGAGGTGGCTGGCGGTACACCGCTTTTTTCCCCTCGCATATGAACACTTCATAAATACCTCTGAAGAATACGACATGCCCTTGAAAGTATCCAGAGTCTTTCCCAGATCAAATCTAAAGATTCCCATTACAGTTAACATTATTACTTTTTCTTCACTGCAGTGGGTATTGGGGGCTGCCTGTCCAGTCTTTATTCTCACCTATCTTCAATCCTAACAGCTTCTTTTCTTTTTTTTTTTTTTTATGGAGGCAGGGGGCACACCATATGGCATGTGAAATCCTAGTTCCCCAATGAAGGATTAAACTTGTGCCCCCTGCATTGGAAGCACACAGTCTTAACCACTGGACCACCAGGGAAGTTCCCCTAACAGCTTCTAATAGCCTGTAAAAAAGCCCAGTTGTTCCAAGGTGCACTTTAGGTATAGAACACATGATTGGGTTAATTCAAGCAGGGCCTCCATTCTCTGACCACAGTTTTGGTTTAAGGATGGGCCTTAGGACCTACATGGATCTAAAGAGATGACTCAGGTTTTTCTTGGGAATGCTGGAACTCTTTTTTTTTTTTTTTTTTTTTGCTATACTAGGGAAGTAAGTCGGAAAGATTTCTGCCTTAGGATTCTAAGAAAGGCAGAATGAAGAAATGGGGTAACTGTGAGTTCCTGGATCAAGCCAAGACTGAAGATAACACTATCTTTGGGATTTTCAATCATGAGAAATTCTTATGATTATAAAAATTACAATTATTTTAATTACCATTTATACTTTATATGTATATAATATTTATATTTTAAGGCTGGTTTTCATACTTAGCAACTGAAAAATACACAGATGCACTCAGGAAAGCACTAAGAAGTTGTACACAAAGACATTTGGCTTTGGCTTATCTTTAGACTGTCAGTTAAACATTTGGTTTGCCACACATATTACTTGACAAAGTCATCAGACCTGAGGGCTCATGTGCAGATCTTGCACCTGCAGTGTGAACAAGATAGTCTTCCTGAATTAAGAATGAGGATAAATGAGGGCAAGTCCTGGTGGCTCAGTTGGTAAAGCATCTGCCTGCAATGTAGCAGACAGGGGTTTGATCCCTGGGTCAGGAAGATCCCCTGGAGGAGGAAATGACAACCCACTCCAGTATTCTTGCTTGGGAAATCCCACGGACAAGAGGAGCCTGGCGGGTACAGTCCATGGGGCCACAAGTGTTGGACACAACTTAGTGGTTAAATTCTCACCTCATCTGCTAAAGAATTGCTATTTGTTTCTTCATTTCCCCACTTGGATTGGCAAGTGGGTTGTATTAGATTAGAGTTTGCCAAACTGCAGTCATTTATCTATTATCTTTACAATTTTTCTATGCTCACCTGTGCTAATTTATTAGTTACATAATATTTTTCTTTATGTTAACTCAGTCTTCTTAATTTTATAGGTCATTTTGGAGTAAAATAAAATGTTTATCATGATAGAAAATGGAAGAGCCAATATATTTTTTTGAACTTTGCCAAACTTTTTTGAAAATAAATTTTATTGGCGTACAGTTGCTTTACAATGCTGTGTTAGTTTCTGCCATATAGCAAACGGAATCAGTCATATGTGTGTGTGTGTATATATATATCTCCCCTTTTTTGTATTTCCCTCCCATTTAGGTCACCACAGAGCACTGCGTTTCTTGTGCTATACAGTAGGTTCTCATTAGCTATCTATTTGATACATGCTGCTGCTGCTTCTAAGTCGCTTCAGTCGTGTCCGACTCTGTGCGACCCCATAGACCGCAGCCCACCAGTCTCCCCCGTCCCTGGGATTCTCCAGGCAAGAACACTAGAGTGGGTTGCCATTTCCTTCTCCAGTGCATGAAAGTGAAAAGTGAAAGTGAAGTCGCTCAGTCGTGTCCGACTCTTCATGATCCCATGGACTGTAGCCCACCAGGCTCCTCCCTGTCTATATGTATGTCAATTTCAATCTCTCAATTCATCTCCCCCCATTTCCCCATGGTATCCGTATGTTTGTTCTCTACATCTATGTCCCTATTTCTGCTTTGCAAATAAGTTCATCTGTTACCATTTATCTAGATTCTACATATAAGTGATATTATATGATATTTGTTTTTCTCCTTCTGGCTTACTTCACTCTGTATTATAGTCTCTAAGTCCATCCATGTCTCTGCAAATGGCACAACTTTGTTCCTTTTTATGGCTGAGTAATATTCCATTATACATATGTACCACATTTCCTTTATGTATTCCTCTGTTGATGGACATTTAGGTTGCTTCCATGTCCTGACTATTGTAAACAGTGCCACAATGAACATTAGAGTGCATGTGTATCTTTCGGAATCATGGTTTTCTCTGGATACATGACCAGGTGTGGGATTACTGGGTTACACGGTAGTTCTATGTTTAGTTTTTTGAACCACTGAACCACTGTCTGAATAGTGGTTGTACCAGTTTATATTCCCACCAACAGTATAAGAGGGTTTCCCTTTCTCCACACCCTCTCTTGCATTTATTGTGTGTAGATTTTTTGAGGATGGTCTTTCTGACTGGTGTGAGGTGATGTCTCTAATAATTAACGATGTTGAACATCTTTTCATGTTTGTTGGCCATCTATATGTCTAGAAAAGCCAATAGTTAATACACATTTCAACAAGTACATCAATAGCAAAAATAATCAGCATAAAACTATTGGTATATCACCTAAAATTATCTTGCTTATGATCCATTGGGAAAGTATAGGGTGATCAATGGTTTTTGAGCTGTTTTTAAAGAACAAAATTATTTTGTTGTGGTAATACAAGATGAAAATTTCTTTTTTGTAAACATATTTTTAACTATTTTGAAAATTGAGATAAAAATCCATGAATATACTTAAGTCTGTGTGTGAAAGTTTCTCAGTCGTGTCCAACTCTTTGTAACCCCATAGACTATACAGTCCATGGAATTCTCCAGGCCAGAATACTTTCCCTTCTCCAGAGGATTTTCCCAACCCAGGGATCAAACCCAGTTTTTCCGCATTGCAAGAGGATTCTTTACCAGCTGAGCCAAAGGAAGCTCAAGAATATTGGAGTGGGTAGCATATCCCTTCTCCAGCAGATCTTCCTGATCCAGGAATTGAACTGGCGTCTCCTGCATTGCAGGGGGATTCTCTACCAACTGAGCTATCAAGGAAGCCCTAAGTCTGTGTGTATGTATCTTATATATATACTGGAGACTACCAACATAATTACTTGAGCTGCTAGTTTACTAATTTTTATATAGGCTCAGAAGAAAACTTCAGTAATCTCTGTGAATATATTTAATTTTATTGAAAAATAACTCCTATCAAAATTTTAACAGAAAAAGACAAAACATAAATGGATAATCCTACTATCCATAGAATTCCTCTGATGTTAGAAAATAACAATACACATCTGTACATACATTATAATTTCCTATCAATATGTCATTGATTAGAAATGATCTTTTTGGAATTCAGATGTTTAAACTAAAATTGTATGACTGAGTCACAGGTACCACAATTAAATATCAGGTAAATGTCCAATCTGCTGCTTTGGCCAATCTTTTTTTTATCATGGTGTAATATTTAAGTCAGAAACTTGTGAATCTGAGATGTGTTGATCTCCATGAATCAAGGCTCAGATGTAAAGAATCTGTCTGCAACTTAGGAGACCCTGGATCATGAAGATCCTCCGGAGAAAGGAACGGCTACCCACTCTAGTGTTCTTGCCTGGAGAAGCCCATGGACACAGGACCCTCGTGGGCTCTAGTCCATGGAGTCACAAAGAGTTGGACATGACTGAATGACTAAAAGTGTAAATTTTGGGCTCTTTACATCTAATTTTCATATTTATGTCAAAGATAGAGAACCACAGTAAGTGTTGTTATTAATTAAATTCTGAAATTGAAATGTCTTGCTATTCTGCCTTCAAGTTTCTGGCCCAGATTAAATGAAGAGTATCTTGAGATTGTGAATAAAGCTGTTAACAAAAAACAAACCATTAAACAAAAGCCCACAGATGTTACCACTTTGACAACTTATCAGTGCAATCAGGATTTTCATAAGGCTACGTATTCAAAATAAAATGTTGAAATAAAGATGATACTGAGGTTATGAAAGCAGATATCATCCATTACTTCAAGATCAGATGTTGGGGTGAATCTAAATAAACTCACTGTCTTTTTTGGTGGAACTTAAAGAAATGAATGGTATCCATTTGAAATTATAAAACAGTATTTGTCAATATAGTAGCAATATTCGCATTCATATATGCACATATTGAAAGTGAAAGTGAAGTCGCTCAGTCATGTCCGACTCCTTGCGACCCCATGGAATGTAGCCTACCAGGATCCTCGGTCCATGGGATTTTCCAGGCAAGAATACTGGAGTGGGTTACCATTTCCTCCTTCTCCAGGGGATCTTCTTGACCCAGGGATCGAATATGGGTCTCCCGCATTGTAGTCAGACACTTTACCGTCTGAGCTACCAGGGAAGCCCATGTATTAGTTCAGTTAAATTGCTCAGTCATGTCTGACTCTGCGACCCCATGGACTGCATCACACTAGGCCTCCCTGTCCATCACCAACTCCCGGAGTTTACTCAAACTCACATCCATTGAGTAGGTGGTGCCATCCAACCACCTCATCCTCTGTCATCCCCTTCTCCTCTCGCCTTCAATCTTTCCCAGCATCAGAGCCTTTTCTAACGAGTCAGTTCTTTGCATCAGATGGCCAAAGTATTGGAGCTTCAGCTTCAGCATCAGTCCTTCCAATGAATATTCAGGACTGATTTCCTTTAGGATAGACTGGTTGGATCTCCCTGCAGTCCAAGGAACTCTCAAGAGTCTTCTTCAACACCACAGTTCAAAAGCATCAATTCTTTGGCACTCAGTTGCTTATAGTCCAACTCTCACATCCATGCATGACTACTGGAAAGACCATAGCTTTGACTAGATGGACCTTTGTTGGCAAAGTAATGTCTCTGCTTTTTAATATGCTGTCTAGGTTAGTCATAACTTTTCTTCCAAGAAGCAAGCATCTTTTCATTTCATGGCTGCAGTCACCATCTGCAATGATTTTGGAGTCCCCCAAAATAAAGTCTGACACTGTTTCCCCATCTATTTCCCATGAAGTGATGGGACCGGATGCCATGATCTTCTTTTTCTGAATGTTGAGCTTTAAGCCAACTTTTTCACTCTCCTCTTTCACTTTCATCAAGAAGCTTTTAGCTCCTCTTCACTTTCTGCCATAAGGGTGGTGTCATCTGCGTATCTGAGGTGATTGATATTTCTCCCGGCAATCTTGATTCCAGCTTGTGTTTCTTCCAGTCCAGCGTTTCTCATGATGTACTCTGCATAGAAGTTAAATAAGCAGGGTGACAATATACAGCCTTGACCTACTCCTTTCTTGATTTGGAACCAGTCTGTTCCATGTCCATTTCTAACTGTTGCTTCCTGACCTGCATACAGATTTCTCAAGAGGCAGGTCAGGTGGTCTGGTATTCTCATCTCTTTAAGAACTTTCCAGAGTTTGTTGTGGTCCACATAGTCAAAGGTGCATAGTCAATAAAGCAGAAGTAGATGTTTTTCTGGGACTCTTGCTTTTTCAATGATCCAATGGATGTTGGCAATTTGATCTCTGGTTCCTCTGCCTTTTCTAAATCCAGCTTGAACATGTGGAATTTCACAGTTCACATACTGTTGAAGCCTGGCTTGGAGAATTTTGAGCATTACTTTACTTGTGTGTGAGATGAGTGCAATTGTGTGGTAGTTTGCACATTCTTTGGCATTGCCTTTCTTTGGGATTGGAATGAAAACTGTCCTTTTCCGTCCTGTGGCTACTGCTGAGTTTTCCAAATATGTTGACATATTGAGTGCAGCACTTTCACAGCATCATCTTTTAGGATATGCACATATATGCATATTCATATAGATATGCACCCATTCATTGTAAAAGCCAGTGTACCAAATGTTTAAGATGTTTTTAAGCTGTTTTAAGATGTTCCTCCAGCTCTAGTAATAAAGATTTTGTTTCCTTTTGGGCTGACTTAACCTCAAAGTTGTGGTTATGAAAAATAAGAAAATGGTCAGGAACATTTGCAGTGCTTTTGGGATTCACAAAGTACTTTCATTTGAAGAAAGAATATGAATTTCAACACTGAACCCTAACCTTCCCTTTTCTGTAAAGCTTCCCCTTACCGCCCTGGGCAATGTCCACCACTTCACCCTCTGGCTCTCCGGGCGGTTGTTCTGCAGTATCGCCCTGCCCCATGGCACCATGTTAGAGCTGCTCTCTTTCATGCTTGCCTCTGCCCCTGGAATGTGAATTCCCCAAAGGGAAAGACCATATTCTGTTCATCTTTGTATTTTTAGTGTCTAGTCTGTTGCGGAGTATTTACTTAATAAACATTTGGATGCTTACAAGAGCGAATAGTTACATGGAAGCCAGTAGAAAAACTGAGCCCTGGGTGATAGTTTGCTGTTTCTTCCTCATCAGCTAAGCACATGTCTTCCTCATCAGCTAAACACATGTCTTCCTCATCAGGAATATTTATTAAGTAACAGCATATGTAGTCCTCATCAAGGAACACTTCTTAAACAACACATTTGCGCGTAACATTTGGCAACGTATCACTTCTGACGTCTATCTTCCCCTCTCAGTCTGTACTATCCAGATTCATGTCTTCAAAAGTTTATCCTGGGGATTCCCTCATGGTCCAGTGATTAGGACTCTGTGCTTTGACTGCTGAGGGCCTGCAAGCCACAGTGCACCACTTTTCCTGGGTCTATTTCCTTGTACTCTTATCAGCACACATCTGACCCACTCCTACCTCTGGGTCTCTGCTCATACACTTCTCTCCTCCTGGAGCACATTTCCTCATCATTTTGTGCATCACCTGAGCTCACACTCTTTCTGATTGTCTATTCCAGTCCAGTTGTACCTGGAGGTCATAGAGTTCAGATACGCCGTCTCCTGAAAGAACCTGCCTGACAATGCAGGAAAGGCAAGAGATGCGGGTTGGGAAGATTCCCCCGGAGGAGAGCATGGCAACCCACTCCCATATTCTCACCTGGAGAATCCGCAAGGAAAGAGGAGCCTGGTGGGCTACAGTCCATGGGGTTGCAAAGAGCTGGACATGACTGAAGCAACCTAGCATGGCAACATGCCAATGCCATCTCCTGAAACTCCATAACAGAACATGCCCCTCTTTCACTGCATATCAGTTTCTTATAAACAGGCCTTCTTTACTCTTCTGGATTTTATTTCACTTGAGAGAAGTATTCATGTTGAATTATTTTTGTTTCCACCAGAATATCCAAATTCTAGAGTAGATGCTTAATAATATTTGATGAATAAATAATTTGCATTAGCTGTATGGCTCATTTTGCCTTTGTCTGAAGCAAATCACAAATGAGTCACCATAAGAATTGGAATGGACTCTTAGAAACTTGAATCAAGATCACTTCTATCAAGAAAACAAAAGGATATTATTCCTGCTTTTCATCACCTCTAGCATATTACCAGCTGTGTGTTCCCATGCAGGTTACTTAATTTTCCCAGTTCCCCCTTACATTTTTCCTTTTGTAATCATGTTAAGAGTATAGACCTAAAGAATGAAATGAGCAAGTGTATGTAAACAGCCTGGTACATGGCAAAGGTTGAGTAGAAGCCCACTATTATTATAATTGTAGTTACTGTTATTGCCAAAAGATGCTGTAGAAAAATCTCACAAATACTGGAGATTAAAGGATGTGAATAGAGAAAGTTAAACCTATTGTAATTAATGAAGCAGTGTCTTCTGATGGAGAACTTACTGAGGCTGTCTTTTCTGTCTCTGCATTTATGCACTTAACACAAGACTTGGTATAAGAAAGTGAAGAATTATAGGCTTCCTGATGCAACTGTGTGCGTTTCTTGATTGTGTTAATGTTAGGCTTTTACCTCAGTGACCAGTCATGTCCAAGATCCTATAAAAACTGTCTCACACACTCCATACAACATTCCTGTTAGAAATGAGCTACTCTGTTTTTTGACAGACCTAGATGGCTTATTAAA
This sequence comes from Ovis aries, assembly GCF_016772045.2. Classification (NCBI taxonomy): domain Eukaryota; kingdom Metazoa; phylum Chordata; class Mammalia; order Artiodactyla; family Bovidae; genus Ovis; species Ovis aries. The sequence goes on along the minus strand of NC_056054.1, from coordinate 36,126,456 downwards.
AAGCAGAGACATCACTTTGCTGACAAAGGTCTCTATAGTCAAAGTTATGGCTTTTCCAGTAGTCACATACAGATGTGAGAGTTGGACCATAAAGAAGGCTGAGCGCCAAAGAATTGATGCTTTCAAACTGTGGTGCTGGAGAAGATTCTTGAGAGTCTTTTGGACAGCAAGGAGATCAAACCAGTCAATCGTAAAGGAAATCAGTCCTGAATATTCATTGGAAGGACTGATGCTGAAGCTGAAGCTCCAAAACTTTGGCCACCTGATGTGAAGAACTGACTCAGAAAATACCTTGATACTGGGAAAGATTGAAGGCGGGAGGAGAAGGAGGCGACAGGATAAGATGGTTGGATGGTATCACGTACTCAATGGACATGAGTTTGAGCTCACTCTGGGAGATGGTGAAGGACAGGGAAGCCTGGTGTGCTATAATCCATGGGGTCACAAAGGGCTGGACACGACTTAGTGACTCAACAACAACACTGTGTTTTGTGGTGGAGTCTGTGGTCCCACAGCTAGCAGGTGGCAAAGCCATGATTAAGATGCAGGTGTATCTGGCTCCAAAGGCCTCTCCCTTACCCCTTGATATGCACACTACAAGGCTGCCTCACAATGTGACAAGATTCTTGGAAGGTTCCTGGCCCTGAACTGATGGCAGAGGCAGAGGTGATGTTAAGACAGAAAAGAAGATGCAGTCAACTGACCTCGGTTCCTGACTCTTTGAAGAGGGAAGTCAGGATGTGGGGCTGGGAAGAGGGAAACTGATGATCACAAGGCAAGTTCACGATTGAGGCCAGATGGGGAGCCAAAATGCCCTTTCTAGTGCTCTCCACTGCCTGCCGCCCCAGGTCCAGGTGGGCTTCCCTCCTAGGTTTTCCTAAGAGGCCCTGAGGAAGGCAGCACTGGCTGATTGCGAGCAGGCCTGAGCTGTAACAGCAGTGCTAATGGGAACTTGGCCCAGCCCCAGGCGGGTATGGAAAGCGGCTGTTGGCTCTTGTAAAAATCCTTGGTCCAGGCCGGTTTTTCCACAAAGAGAAATTCACCGCCCTGAAGAAATGCCATCGCCTGTTCCCGGTGCCAAACTCGAGGAAAATCAAGTGGAGAGACTCCCTCCTCTTCCTGGGTGAAATGACAGATAGCAAAAGAGCTTTCAGTTTCCTCTACCCCAAAAAAGTCTGCCAGAGATATAAATATTTAAAAACAGGAGCTAGACTGAGAGGGTTAGCTTTCACTGTGTCTTCTTTGGCAGTCTCTCCATCCACCCACCAGATATCATTTTATTCTGTGTAATGGAGTGGCAGTTCTGGGTCGCACATCCCAACTTCTGACACACTGTGTGGAAAAAAAAAAGACTGTGACCCTTGTAAACTATTTTTGTAGTTGGAAACAGAGACAGACCCAGGTTGTGAACGCCAGATTGAACATAGCTAGGAGAGGTTTAAGTGGTTGATTTTTTTTTTTCCTGCTGTTCGCTTATTTTTATCTCCTGCGAAGAAGTCCTTTTTCTAATTTCCATCCGATGGGATAACTCCTTTCCCCTGTTACTCAGGAATGCTTTATTTATTTATTTTTAACAGTTCTCAAACTGGTGGAACAAAGTACAGGTCTGTGAAAGTGTGCAGTCTGTATTTCTTTGTTTCTCTCCTGTGGCTGTTCCCGAAACTGTAGACACAGAAGACAGTCCCAAGCTATTCATTTTCTTTTTCCTATAGAGAAATGGGTGCCAACCTCCATGAAATTAAATAGGTTTGAATCGTCACAGACGACCTTCACAATCTAGGTCTTCATAATTTTAGGTGGATTAGAGGAAACTAATGAGGATTTTGAAACAAGCTTTGGACTAAAACTCTCATCATGCAAATCCACTGAAAACCCCCAGAATTTTAAAGCACAATTAACCCATCCCCGGTCCCCACCCTCCTTGTATCTGACTCATTTTATTTCGTCCAACTTCACAGTCTTCGTAAAATAACAGCAATAATAATGCAGTGGGCTATTTTCTTCCTATTTTTAAAAATCAGATTCCATAGTCCTTTTTTTCTGCTTGTTGTTCTTTGGTTGTTGTTGTTCTAAGTTGCTCTGTCCTCAGAATCTTTTCTATTATGGTTTAGGACTCACAAGAGTTAACAGGCGAGAGTGTGTGGGGGGGAGGAACCCACTTGTTTTAAGCCTGGAGCCTGTCACCTTTTCTTGGCAATTACACTGCTAATGGCTGGGTCCCAAGCAAAGTGGCAAAGAATATCTCTTCTCACGTTCCCAACTCACAGTGCATTCCCAAATACCAGATGGTGTTTTTGGAATCCATTTCACTATGTTTGATATGACAATACTTTTGTATAATGTTAAATTATATATAACTATTGCAAATAGCTGAGATCAGAACAACCAAGAAGCGGAAAATTAGACACAAGAAGGAAAGATGGAAACTAAAGACTGTGGACTTTCATCTGCCCCCATTGTGTCCTGTTTCCCTTGGATTTTCTTTTAATCTGAAGAGGATTGGCAGGAGGGGGCTGGAGTGCAGAGCAGGGGAGGGTGCGGGGGAGGGAGTGAAGGAGAAGCTTGGGGGATGGGGAGGAGTGAGAGGCAGTGCTGCGGTGCTGTTGCAATGAAATTACATCAAATTGGGATCCTCTCCCTGCTAGAGTTTGGTACACATCATGTGAAACTTGCCAGACATTTCGAGAGCAGCGTCATCTCATTTCAGTGGCCAAAACCCTCAAAATAAGCCAAAGAAGACTGATAAAGCCCCATGTTCAACCTTTTTTAGAAAATGTGTGTGTTTTTATTCCTTGGGGAGGGACAAGCAAACGAACTCTGTGTGTGTGCTAAGTCACTTCAGTCGTGTCCGACTCTTACCAGATCTCAAAAACTCAGTCACTGCCTTAGGAAGCATTAGGAAGACAGTGTGAGAGAAAACAAATGCCCACTCGATATGTTCCAAGGGAATTCAACAGAAGACGTGAGAAGCTCTTTCTAGTTTGGGGGCACATAGCTATAGTGATGTGATTTCTAAAGCAGTGCGGATGGAACTAGACCCTTGAAGGAAAACTATCTCCCAGAATCCACCCTCAAAAAAAAAAAAAAAAACAAAAACTGGGCAACACCAATGGAGCTGTGTTTCTACCCCAGATGGCCAAATGGGGTAAACATATCACTTTAATTTTAATTTTCTGGCTATTTGACAATAGGCAACCTCTGGCCCTCTTCCCCCAACCTTTAAACAGGCCTTATCTCTACATTGCAGGACTTATTGATTTCGGCCCAGAGCGAATGCACTACAGTCAAGTGATAAATTGCTTAAAATTATTCTTAAATGAAAATGCTGGGAACCTCTGGTGTAGCTTTTTGAATGGAGCGTGAGCAGAACAATTTCCAAACTGCCTGTATCAGAGATTCTTTCAGCCGATTGATTCCTTCTCCCTCAGCAACTACTAACCATCTGAGCCAGGTGTCAGGACCAAGGGCTTACCCTATTCATGCCACCAGGGTTTGATGGGTTGTTTTTCCCTCCCACCCCTTCCACCCCTCCCTCCATACCCCATACCCCTTCTTTCCACCATCACCCCTCCCCCACTTCCATCTTCTCCAGCATACAGCCCCATTACCCTCCCCAGAAAGATCCTCCAGCTCCAGTGACTACTACATAATTAACAATAACTTGCAGTAATGCAATTTAAGAGTCCTTTTAATGGGCAGCGATGGTAGAATGTATAGCCCATCTTTCTTTGTCATCTGAGAAAAGCGGCCCCATGCAGAGCTGCTGGTTGCTGAGTGACGCTTTGTTGTCTGCACAAGACACAGTACCAGCTGCACTGGCAGGTAGCCGAAGTGCAAGGAGATAGCTGCCAAACTATGCTATACAAAGGGAGCTGTGCCAGAGAGAAAGGGACCTTTGCATGCGATGACCTTTCACCCCCGAGCCAGCATGGATCCCATATTCATCCCTTCCAGACAATTGCATCTTTTATTCCTCCACAAACTCTGATTAGAAAGGGGCCATTTGTGATCAGGGTTGGTTGGCTTATAAGTTCCCAGCCACGGGGTTATTGCGTTTTTCCGTCTGTTTTAATGGTGACAATATTTGCCTTAATCTGGGGTAGGAAGAGGTGAATAATTAAACAAGGAAAAATACTAAAAGCAAAACACTCACTCAGTCAATGGAGTGGGGCAGGGTATCAGGGAAAGTGAAAAGCTCGTAGACAGGGACCATATGGCATTTAAAAAGTCAAATGGAAATTGAACTCTCACCTGATCATGGGGAAGCTTCTCACAAGGAGCCGAATAGAACTATGCATTTTTAAAGGAAATTGCTAACTTACTCAACACTGCCATGGAATACTTCTTTTATTGAACCAGCAAAGCTTTTGTTTGGTCAACTTAGATTAATGAGAAACTAACAACTTGTATTTGAATATGTCCTAGCAAGTTCACTTTTGTTCGTTTTTGAAAAACATCAGCGATCTTTGGAAAAATGGCTTTTATTTTGTGTTTTCAAGCCATTCTACATGAGGACGTACGAAAAGAAGCCTACGGCCTCAAGTGAGGACCACCTCAAAGTCATGGCAGCCTTTTTGAACCTCGCACTTGTCCATCGTGTCTAGCGGGCAGAAGAATCAGTTGTCAGCACGGCATACCCACCGCAGCAGCATACCCCCCAGCTTCTCTAGGAAATGCTTTCACAAAGGCAGGAAAATAATGAACCGGGGTTTCAAATTTGACCTCTTTCCAGAAAAAAAGGGAGTCAGTGGTGTATGGGGGCCCTCTGAGAGCCCTTCCAGCGGTTGAGGCATTCTGGAACAGCCCTTCTTTGATCTGTCTTCCTGTGGAAGCCACTGTTGCTTTGAGGCCAGAGGGAAAAACGGATACCTGCCGGCTAGACCTGAGGAGCCGCACCTTACTCCAGGCTCCCATGTGAAGCCGTCTGTTCTTTATTTTCACTCCGTATGAAGCTAATGGAATTTACAGTTGATTAACCTCAAATCTGGAGAAGTGATCCAGTCTGAGATCGCAGCTGGCAGGGCTGAGGCAGCATGTACTTCTTAAGTGAGTCAGACAGCAACAAGTGTTCGCCCACAAAAGCAGAGGCCTGGAGAAATGAGTGTGAGAAGGAGAGTCCCTTGGGTGCTCGGACAGCCAGCAGGCCCACAGACGGACTGGGCTAGCATCTGAGCTCCAGAAATGCTGGTGTCTAGATGACAAATTAAACAGAGAACCTGAATCTTCTAAAAAAATAAAAAACCCTCCCTAACACATAGAGGGTTTACTCTGTGGAGAGGCAGCAGTGTGGTAGTTCATGCATGATGCTGGAGCTAGACTACCTTTGAATCCTGGCTCTCTTGCTTATTGGTTGTGTAATTTTGAACAAGTTACTGAACTTCTCTGTGCCTCAGTTGCCTCAGATGTCAACTGGGCATCATCACAGTAATCAAGGAAATGTAACGAAGTTTAAATACATTAATATTTGTGATAATACTCAAGAACAATATCTGGCTCATTGTAAACTTTAATGCATTTCCTTAAAAACATGGATTTTTTTACCCCTAGGAAAATGTGCAACTGTGTGTGTGTGTGTATATATATATATATATATATATTTCTATCAGAGTAATTACTTTTATTCATTCTGCATCAGGAGAAATTTTTTTCTTCATTAGCCTTTGAATACAAAAGACAATAGTTTAGGTATCCTATTGGCTAAAAAAATATCTACAGAACTAACTCTTGTGTTTAAAACAGTTGAGAAAGCAAGTCAAAGACTAAGTTTGTTCCTTATTGTTCTGCATCAGATGGTAAAGGTTGCTGTCGAATTTTCTGAGGGGAAGCTTCCACATATGGTATATTTAGTGCATGAAATGTGGCAGTTGGATTCCTGTGTGTTTTTTTAAAATTGTCATATAAACAAATAATTCCAAACATATTTCTTCTTCGTGGATTTGTTTCTATTTTGCAAATTGTTTCAGGCATCAATAAACAGGATTACACAAATGTGCATACAACTGCAAAACTCATTTAGTTTAGCAAGTGCTTCTCGCAGATTCATTTACTCAACAATGCTACTTGCGAGTCATGTCAACATTACTCCATTGCTGCCTCATGACTAATACAGTGTTACTTAAAAACCGTTTCACATCTTACATCCGAGGAACACCACCACACTTTTGGGTTTGTACCACCTGGTTTCTAATTAAAATCAAATTGAAAAAGAGGCTTTCTGCAGAAGTGTAGGTTCTGTCCTAACACACTGCTGGGTCCTCTGTAAGGGTTTAAAATACAAGATCACTAACATGAGAGCTCATTATAGGAAAAGAGCAAAAAGGGAAAGGCATATTAGACCAATTAAGGCGCTGTGAGTGAGAGGCATGTGGGTAACCAACAGTGAGATGGTTTAATTGTCCGTTCTTTTTATCAAGGAGGCTGAAAAGATTTTTTCACTTGTAAAGTAATACTTGGCCAATTTCATAATACTCAAAATGGGATCTATAATATTCATGGATGGTAGACTGGGAGAAACACACAATGAAGCCCCTCCTGGGCATCATAATAAGAGAATCTGCTGTTTTGTGTGTCAAGTCAGAGATTTTGAAACGTGCAACCATTCTAACCATGGCAAATAGGAAAACAATACCCGTTATTCACTCAATTTTCTTGAGCTAAAAAAAGGCAAATGATAACAACATATGCTCTAAATGTGACCCATGCAGTTTAGCTTAAAGGCAAAATAAGATAAAAGTCAGCATTGCACACAGAGTTTAAACAGAAACATACGTATCTATACACTTTCTTTCCCTCTCCATATGTTACCCTGTGGTGAGAATTATAATACTGTGCATCACACCTTTCACTCAAGGATCTCAAGCCCCTCTCAGAGATGAACACAAACCCGTACACCAGCCCTGGGAAGCAGGTGGTGGGTATTAGTATTACCATTTTACAAATGGAGACTGTTCTCTGACTGTGGTTGATTGAACTCAAGGTGCTGGTACTTTTTATGGAAGGGGAGGCACATTCCCCCCATCCCCTCCACTTTAAAAATTTTTAGTGACAATACAAGTGAACTGTGGCACTTAAAGGCTCTGAAGGTTCAGTGCTGGCATTAGAAAAAGATTTGCTTCCCTGTCCTGGATTTCTTTTCTTTCCTGAAACTGCCAAATATAACTGTCATCACTAAGAATAACGATTTCAAACTTTCTTCTCTGTATCTCTTTTGGATAGAGCTTGGAACACTCACAACGGAAAGTGACAAGCCAGGGAAGTTAGTTCTTGAATTGGATATTTTTACAACCAAGAGTATAAAAGGTGGGCAGCTTAGAATCAAAACTGACAAGGAGTTTCCTCTATGATCCAAACTCCTGGACTGTGTAGTTGGGGAAGTGGACTTAGACAGCTTTCGGAAGCAGCCTGAAACTTTGAATGCAACACAGACAGGTATGTTTCACAGCAGAGTTACTCAGGGCAAAGTTTCTGATTAAGCTTTCAGCTGCTAAATTTTAACCTAAGTGCCACTGCATAGGAACCTGAGGTCTAAGTCAACACACGTAGGGAGCAGGCTGCCCATTGATAGTCTGCCCGTTCTCAAGCCAGTGAGCTGGTCCCAGCTTAGGGGTTTCCTTAAGAATCAGTCACTTCCTGCCAGGTTCACATCTTCTGAAGTAGGGCTTCAATTTGCTATAACTGGAAAGTCATACCTTTTCTAATTTGACACAGTAGATTCTTGGGAAAAAAAAAAAGTTTTTAGAAATTATATTAAAATAAATCCTGATGTTTTCAGGTCTACATCTAAGAGGGAAATATTCATTTTGCTGAAATCACATTTATGAAAATACATGTCTGTGGGACAGACTGTTCTTAATATTCTTGATGAGACCTTGCCTGGTATGACATACACAGGGGGACTCAAGGGGGGGCCCAGGAAGTCCTTTTTCAGGTGGATCACATATAGCCATAGGATTAAAAAATAACACGTGGATCAAACCTCCCTCCTTCCTTCCTCTGCCAAAAACAAAAACAAAAATTTAAAGAATTAAAAACAAAGGAATAAGAGAGTGAATTTATCTATTAATAATACCTAACGTTGTTGAGTGTTTGTTACACACCATGCACCATGCTAAGCACTATAAGCTTACATACACCCTTTAAAAGCTGTGAGAAAACAGAGGCTTAGAGAGTTTAACTCACTTCCTCATAGTCACTCAGGAAATGCTTTTGGGCGCTAGGCTTCTTTGTCTCTAAAGTCCATGCTCTTAATTATTGCTTACGCTGTCCGAGGACAAATATTATTTATGTGGATTACTATGACCTAATTAAAATAGGAAGAGAACGAGGTCATAAATATGAATGACTTGTCAAATCATTTCTTCGTGAAGAGCTCTGTGCTGGGAAATTATGCACAGTTCATGGCTATCTGAGGTTACCTGTGTTCCTCTGCATTAATCTAATGTCAACTTTCACCAAACCCTCCAAAAGCCTAAGGGACTATATCACAATTGCCTTAGTCTTCTTAGTGGCCAGGACAGTGCTGGTTGCAAGGACATGCCCAATGAAAGTTTTCTGAATGAATAAATGAATGAAATGACTCAGGTTCTCTGAAATGACATTGACCTGTCAATAGATTATTGGTGGCAACTTTTAAAATAGTGGCTAGTTTTCCCAGGCATTGTGCCAGCCTACTCATTCTCTACTGATGGACACTAAGGTTGCTTCCATAGCGTGGCTATTGTAAATAATGCTGCTATGCACACTGGGTTGCAGGTATCTATTTGAATTAGTGTTTTTGTTTTCTTGGCTAAACAAACAGGAGTGGAATAGCTGGATCACATAGGCTTTATCTTTGGAAAGGTTGGAGGTGGATAGTGCTGATGGTTGCACAACAGTGTCAATATACTTAATGTTGCTGAATTGCACACTCAAAAAAGGTTAAGATGATCATTTTCATGATATATATATCAAGTATATTTTACCACAAATAAAAACCCTCTTATCAAGGTCAGCGGGCTGGAAGTGTGAAAATAATTGTAAGTGTGGGACAGGCCTAATCTTTCAAGAGACTTTAATCAATTGCCAGTGTCCACCATCATAGTGAAAGCAGGTTGTGAGTGAGGATGTTGATGGACCCTTGGCCAGCTCCTGAAGAAGTATGTGGCAAGTGCTCAGCCCCAAGAGTATGGTGCTTCCTGAGCCTGTTGGTTGGTCTCACCCTCTGGGACACAGGGCTATGAGTCCCACATCTCTGTTTTGAACACCTTTTGAATTTGAGCAGGTCTATAGTATGGAGCATAAAGTCTGGGTTAGAGAGGTGGTTCCTTTTTACACTGCCTCTCACTTTTACCATCTTTCCATGCCAGGCAGAAAAATACCTTTTATCCCAGATTGACTTAAAAGGACATTGCCCTTAGGCTAGTTTCTCACTAGTCACAGTGAGGGCATTAATATAGGACATCAGAATCAGATGCCTAATGATTTTTTTGAAGACATAGACCTAGAAAACATAGGAATCTAGAAACAAAGGTGCCTAATTGAATTTTGGTTGCCTCAGACCTAAATTGTTAGAACTATATTTTCTATTTTAAAATTTTATTCAAGTATAGTTGATTTACAATATTATGCCAATTTCTACTGTATAGCAAAATGACTCAGTTATACATATATTCTTTTTATATTCTTTTCTATTATTTTTTATCACAGGATATTGAACATAGCTCCCTATGTTATAAGTAGGACCTTGTTGTTTACCCACCCTAACTAAATTATTAGAACTTTAAATTATATGGAAAATGATATTAATCTCTTTCTGTTTGTATTGCTTTCAATATTTTACATTGAAATTTGTTTTCACATCCACTATTGATATTAGAATCCCTACAATACACCTAAGGAAGCAAGCAGAAGGAAGCAAGGCAGAAATTTTGCATAGTCTACACACGAGGAAATTGCTGGAAGTTCCTTAAGACCAGGGCCTGCGTCTTATTCCTCAGTATATGTCCTCAGTATGTGGCCTTTCCATGCCAGCTTGGCATACAATAAGTTTTCCATAATTTCTTGTTGAATGACTCCATGAAAGTTAGGAAAGCTTTTAGTTAACTGTATAAGGTTCTATGAGACCAGGAGCTGGCTGGAATTCCTTCTGATCTCTTTTTCTATATCAACGCCTTGATATAAACAGCAATACTTCCTGTGCCAAATTCCTTCGGGAGAATCTGTCCACCTGTAAGGTTAAATAATCTTAGCCAACCAGACACTAGCTTGGAGGGCTGAATGCCTCAGTGGTTTCCCCTTAAGTAAAAGATGTACATCTTGATCAAAACCTGGCCAAGTCAACGGTGCTCCTATCCGACCCCTCCACGCCAGCCAGCAGCTCACAGCCCCTCCTCCCTTACTGAGCTCTCTGGTTGCCTGGCTTCCGTCACCCTTTGTTGTCCATGTCAGGTGACTTCTTGCCTGCCTTCTAGACTATCTGCTGCAGGCCAGACTTCCTTTATCTCATGGTTTTCTACCACTGTCTTATCAGACAACCTTACTCCTGTTGCATTCTTCTGGGCCTCCTTGCTAGAGTCCTGAGCCTTTGGTAGCTGGGCACCAAGCCTCCCCCATCCCCCCTGCCCCTGGTCCCAGCTCACAAGGAGCTGCCACTCTCATCCCCTTCTATCACAGTCTGCTCTCTTTCCTATTAGGGGAACATGCATTTTAAATGTCTCAGCCGTGTCTGTCTCTGTAGCCACAGTTCCACTGCTCCGTCCATTCCCCGATCCTCTTCCTCGAGTCACACACTAGAGTGGGGAGCATCAATTTACAGATTCTAGCCAGATACCACACGTGCTGGGTGGAAGTGAATTGTCACAAAAAATGTTTGTAATTTCAGAAGATGATCAGAACTATAGTCATAAGGATGGGAAGGAACAAAAAGACCTACAGCTTCCATTATTATCACGACTGATAATAATCCCAGGCAGCCTCTTTCTCTCATCCACTTGGAAGTGATTATAAAGTTTCTCTCTGAAGCTTCTCCAGTAGGTGAACTTCATCATGTCCTGAGTTACCACAGTAACACAGGAATTGGGGAAGAGGTTTTTATTAGAGTGGTGAAAAATGATAGGTAATATTTTCATGAGAAATCTTCGTTTCCATGAAAAGGTGTCATAGATTCTACAGGATGGAAGGTAGAAGGTACCACTGAAATGATCAATCTAAGCTCCAGATTTTGTTGTTGTATTTGTTCAGTTGCTCAGTCATATCTGACTCTTTGTGATCCCATGGACTGCAGCACACCAGGCTTCCCTATCCTTCACCAACTCCTGGAGCTTGCTCAAAGCTCATGTCCATTGAGTTGGTGATGCCATCCAACAATCTTATCTAATGTAGTCCCCTTTTCCTCCTGCCTTCAGTCTTTCCTAGCATCAGGGTCTTTTCCAATGAGTCAGTTCTTCACATCAGGTGGCCAAAGTATTGGAGCCTCAGCTTCAGCATCAGTCCTTCCAATGAATATTCAGGACTGATTTCCATTAGGATGGACTGGTTGGATCTCCTTGCAGTCCAAGGGACTCTCAAGAGTCTTCCTCCAGCACCACATTCGAAAGCATCAATTCTTTGGCACACAGTTTTCTTTATGGTCCAACTCACATCCATACATGACTACTGGAAAAACCATAGCTTTGACTAAATGAACCTTTGTTGGCAAAGTAATGTCTCTGTTTTTTAATATGCTGCTAGAGGCCTTACATGGTGGATCTGCACCCAAACAAAGATGCTGCTAAAGTAACCCAGAATTTGTCTTGAAATGATTTTTGAGGGTTAGTGAGAACAACTGTGCTATCTCTCTGTGCTCTTTGGAGGTAGTTGCTGGAGACATAAATCACTCACATTGGGTGATCTATGTTGATCTCATCTCCAAAGGGGGAAAACAATTCTTATTGTGGCAAATTCAATGAATGCTTCCTTACAAAGTTAGAGGGAATCCTGGGAGAGAATAAGTCAAGATTAGCGGAAACAAAAGTCACCAGTGTTAGCAGGCACCAGATTTGAAAGGTGCTGGCTGGTTACCTAACACATACGCCAAGGACTAGAAGACAAGAATAATATTCTGTAATATTTAAAGTGCTTTAGATAACAGAATCTATGAGTGGGTCTTTGAAAAGTGGAATAGTTAATTTGGAGCCATATATCTCTGTTTTCCAATAGCTTTTCCCTTTTTCTTTTAATCTTTTTTCTCCCTTGATGAGTGGAAATGAGTGAACCAACCCTACCATTCATGTTTGCTCAGTCAGCCCTGGGACTCCAAGGGGACCCAAGAAAGAAGGTTGATGATCCAGTAAGCTAGTTCACTCACAAGGAGAGGGACACATGGGCCCTTGGATGGCATTTCAGCCATGTAATAGCTTGAAATAGAAAGAATTTAGATTCTGCACTTCAGATTATAGTGTGTAGGTGACTGCCTACCCAACCTGTGTGTGATAAGTGAGAAAATAACATGAACAAGATAAAATGGCAGAGTATTTAGTTTTACTTCTATGAGACTCAAAAGAAAAAGAGGTAGGGAAACAAGAAGTTCAAATAATTTCCCCACCTTTTTAGGAGGGGGTAACTTTGGACACCTTCAACTCTTCAGAACTCTGACGCTCAGGAGAGGCACGGCACATTCTCTTGTCCTTGCAGACAATGGTAAAGGGAAGGAAAAATATTCAGAAAGGGGCATGATGTGGTAGTAAGAGGTCTATTGTCCTTACTGATACCAAACCTATCACAGGCACTCAATACATAAAGGAGGGAAGAAAGAAGTGAATGATCACTTTGTCCACCCCTGTATCATAGCACATACCCTCACATGATGAGGGGAGAGAAGAGTTACAGCAGTCTGAGCAGGTGAGGTAAACTTTACAGAGATCATGGACCTTAAATTCATATTTGTGAATCTTATTTCAAGTTAGCTCACTGCAGACTCCATTTAATCCGCAGGACCTGTTATAACAAGAGAATTCATTCAAAAGCAAAATAAACACCTGATTATTCTGCCCTAAATTAACTGGAAATGTGCAATTTTCTCTTGCTTTCTAATTATTATAATAGGATAATAGGCAGCCATAAGGATAGAAATTGAAATCAGAGTTTTTTTTTTTTTTCCAAAAGCTTTACTTGCTGTATCGAAATGAACAGAGAAGACATTTCAAAGCACTCCTGCTTGCTCCTGCCTGGTCTGAATTCAAAGCATCAGGGTGGTTGTTGATGGAGATCCCTAACTCTCAGGTGTGCTGATAATACCCTTTTTTAGAATCAATTTTAGAGGGGTTTGTCCCCAGTTCAGGTTCAAAGGAAAGACCATGGGATTTGGGACCATCTTGGGGTACTTTTACACAATGGAACAATTTATTAACTTTTTGAAGCCTCAGTTCTTTTGTCTGAAAAATGGGGATAATCATACCTACATTTGAAAGAGCGGAGGTTGTGTATTTCAAAATGTTGGGTATAGTGTGCAATTAATGCAAAATTCCTCCTACTTCTAAACTTAAGGTCATAAACTTATGCTCAGAACAATGCCTGTGAGCTCTGTAAATCCTCAGGCATTAAATAAAGATTCAGCATAATGCTTTATTGAAGCACAAAAGTAGGCTATTATATTTTACAAGAAACCTTAGCCTCCAGAGTGGAACTAAAAGGGTCAAGTCTCAGCTAACTAGAAAATAAAATCAACTAGACCACCTCTTCTCAGAAAATACTGATTGACTGAGATATTTTTGCAGATTTGACAAATGCCCGTAAGATCAACCACAGGGAACAATTTGGTTCAGGAAAAGCGAAAGGTCCATAAATAATATTAAAGTTCTCTGTGCTTAACCCTTTCCAACCCTGGAATGTACACTTCTTTTTAGAAAAAAAAAAAAAAAAAAAGGAAGTCGGTGTTTTAAGGATTGAACTTGCAAAGCAAATACATTGTTAGTAAAATGTGAAAGATTTATATGATCTGAAGAGAAATGAGAGTATGCAAATACATTTTCAAATGGGAAGGCTAGGTGGAAAGGAATGTTCATTAAAAAAAATTACTCAACCCTTTGTTTCTTTCCTTAGAGACCTTACAATTGACTGGTTGGTTTAAAGACTAAAGAGTACAGGGAGATGGAGCTCAGAAACTAGTAATAAAACTTCTACTCCTTAAATACTAATTGAAAGTGAAGAGTGTTTCCTTAACATTTTCTGTCCTCTACCCCATCAGCTCGTCTCTCAGCAAGCCCTTAAATTCTTGCTCTAGACACGCTGGATACTTTTTCCTCTCTCATCTCAGTGCTTCTACAGGTTCTGTTTACTTCTCTACCATGTGTCCACTTCTGTCTGGTGAATTTCTATTTGGCTTTTGTGACTAAGTTCAGATCCCTGTCTTCAAGTATCCTCTGACAGTCTCCAGGCTGGGTTTTTGGTTTCTTCTTCTTTTTTTAAGCATCCTGTGCAAACTTCTATCATTCTAGTTACTACACTGAAGTGTAATGATCTGTTCCCTTGTTTGTGTTCCCCTCCTAGAACGTAACTGGCATATCATAATCATGTACAAAGTTCATTTGTTCTATAAATATTTATTAAGCATCTACTGTGCATCTGGCACTTTTCTAGATATAGGAGATATAGCAGTCAAGGAGACTATGATCCTGACTTTCTGAAGCTTCTATTTTAGTAGGGATATACACAGACACTAAGTAAATGGTGAAAAATACGAGGGAAAAAAATTGGTAAGAAGCAAAGGAAGTATGTTTGTGTATGTGCTGTAGCTAATCTAGCTACAAACTTCTACATAACCTTAGGATTTTGACATGAATGGTGTTAAACCTAAGAATTAATTTGGGAGAAAACTGTTACATTTGCAATTTTAGGACATAGTATTGTTATAGCCCCACACTGGGGATACATTTATTAAAGTCTTCTCAGTAATTATTTATAGTTTATTTATCTAGGTTGTACATACTACTTGTTGGGGTTACGTCTAGGTGCTTTATGAGTTTGTTTTTGTTACTATTGGGAATGGAGTCATTTTCCATTATATCTTTTATCTGCCATCAGTTCAGTTCAGTCGCTCAGTTGTGTCTGACTCTTTGTGACCCTATGAATCACAGCACGCCAGGCCTCTTTGTCCATCGCCAACTCCTGGAGTTTACTCAAACTCACATCCATCAAGGCGGTGATGCCATCCAGCCATGTCATCCTCTGTTGTCCCCTTCTCCTCTTGCCCTCAATCCCTCCCAGCATCAAGGTCTTTTCCAATGAGTCAACTCCTCACATGAGGTGGCCAAAGTACTGGAGTTTCAGCTTTAGCATCACTCCTTCCAATGAACACCCAGGACTGATCTTTAGAATGGACTGGTTGGATCTTCTTACAGTCCAAGGCACTCTCAAGAGTCTTCTCCAACACCACAGTTCAAAAGCACCAATTCTTCGGTGCTCAGCTTTCTTCAGAGTCCAACTCTCACATCCATACATGACCACTGGAAAAACCACAGCCTTGACTAGATGGACATTGTTGTATATAACTAGTTTGTGGCCATTACTTAAGTAATCTATCTTGTTAATTGCAACAGTTTTTCATTTGGTTCTTTTGGATTTTCTAAGTATTTAATCAGGTCACCTGAAAATAACATTGCTCTTATCTTTCTTCAATAGTTATACTTTATATTTCTTTCATATATTTTGAACTGTTTAGAACTTGCAGGATGACATTAAAAAATAGCTTGGAGCTTCTTCACCTTGTTACTGATTTTAGTTGAAATGCTTCTTGTTTTACCATTAAGTATGAAGTTAACTATTTTCTTAAAACAATCATTTAATATATGTATTAATTATTGAGATGCTTTCTTTCTATATGAAGCTTCTGTTGCTTCTGTTTACATGCTAAGTCATATCTGACTCTTTGCAACCCCATGGACTGTAGTCTTCCAGGCTGCTCTGTCCATGAGATTTCCCCATCAAGAATACTAGAGTGGGTTACCATTTCCTCCTCCAGGGGATCTTCCTGACCTAGGGATCAAACCTGTGTCTCCTGCTTGGTAGTGGATTCTTTACAACTGAGCCACCTGAGAAACCTTGATATTTACTATACTTTGAGATTATTTTCTAGTGTCATTATACATAATACATTGTGTTTGTAAGAGGTCAATATTATTTAGCAGACTTACTATTATTAATTATATTTATTTAAATTCTCCATGTTATTATTTCTGGCTTGCCTAATTGAACTAGAAAAAGTGGATATATCTGGGTTAAGATTACATATACAAATTGTGTTATTGTCACTTTTGCCTTAATTTTTTGAGCATTTTTGCTTTATATCATTTGATATTAGGATAATTGCTGCATAAAGGGATTAATTACTACTGTAGACTCATTGCACTATTTTTCAGCTTGTAAACATGAACAGGTAATCTATTTTTCCCTTGAAGCTACTTTTCCAGAAATTAATACCACTTCTCCTATTTTTACCTTCATTGTATTTAATGACTCTTTGAGTTTCCTTTTATTTTTATTTTCTTTAAACTTTTTACTTTGCATTGGGCTTCCCAGGTGGTGCAGTGGTAAAGAATCCACCTGTCAATGCAGGAGATGCAAGAGACATGGACTCAGTCCCTGGGTTGGGAAGATCCCTTGGAGGAGGAAATGGAAACCCACTCCAGTATTCTTGCCTGGAGAATTCCATGGACAGAGCAGCCTGGCAGGCTACAGTCTATGGGGTCATAAAGAGTCGAACATGACTGAAGCGACTTAGCACATGCTCATAGCTGATTAATAATGTTGTGAGTGTTGCAGGTGCACAGCACAGAGACTCAGCCATATATGTTCCTTTTATATTAACATGGACATTTCTGTTTTAGGTATGTCTCTTAGAGGCAGTAGATATTCGGGTTTAACTTTTATACTCCAATCTGAGAATCCTTGTTTTCTAATAGTTGGATTTAACCACGTATATTTATTGTTGTACAGATGGCTTTGTTAACTTCTGTCATTCTTCTCTATATAATTTATTCTCTTTTTGAATTTTTGCTATTTCTTTTGGTTTGGAGGCTTGAAAATATGGAATGTTGTGTTTACTTTCTGTTTCCTTAGTCACTGGGAAGACGTCTATTCTCTTTTCAACCTAACTTTTAATTTCCAAAAGCCCAACTTTGGTTTATATTTTTCTAATTATGAGTCAATAATTTGAATTCTAAACAGAATTTAGAATTTCTTCTCTGTGAGATCAGGCATTTAGTGAATTTTTATTCCTCTCCCACCTGATTTTATAATCTTTTTTCCCCATCCTGAATAACAGGTGAGCCAGGTGGGGCTTTCTTATTGATCTTTTCTTGGAATGTAGTAAACTTGCCTTAGTCTATAAATGTCTCTAGTTCAGAAGGCTGTTTTTCTTTTTTCCCTTTTTTTCTGTTGTGTCTTTGATTACTGCTTCCTGTCCAATTGCTTTCTTTTTGTTGGTAATAGCTTTGTAATCTTTGACTTGGGTCTTCAGTCTCTGGGATAGGTGTCATTCTCTGTCACGAGTTTTGCATTTTGTGCAATTTGTGTACGTTGGGGAAAGTTATTCAGAGTTTGACTTTGAAATTACAGGATCAATTTTCACGGTATTAATTTTGCCTTGCAGCAGACTTAACACTGCTAATTTTTTTAAATTACTACATGATTTTGACAATCTCTTTTAAAATTTTATCCTCCAACTCTTTTTCATCACATATTTTCTTTATGACTTTCTACTGTAATCTTAGAGAGCAGATATTGTTCCATTTTCTTCTATTTCTATCCTTTATAGTTCTCAGATTTTTTTTTCTTCTGAGACTCCCTTTGCTTTTGCCCAACAGTATGTAATGCTTTCTATTTTGTATGTTTTTCTTTTTTTAAAAAATTTATCTATCTTCAAATAGGAAGAGGCCTTGTTGGATCTGCTTTTTTCTTACATATACGGTACACTTAGCTCAAGGCATACCTCTTGTTCTCCAACTGGATTCTGCTGAAATCCTCTTCCCAGGTCTGTAATTGTATATCAGATTGATGTCTTGGCCTTACTTCCAGTGTATTAATTTCCTTCTGCTATTTTGCTGATCTGTGACAAGAATTTCTTCTTGTCCCAATGACTGACTTCCTAATATTCAGAGCAGATGAAAGATGTAAAACTACAATTCCCAGCATGCAAGAACACTGCAGCTTTCTCCATTCCTTTTCCTGTCTTTTGGGTTTTACTAATGGGACCACACAAGGATGCACTGTATCACTGCCAGCTTCCCTGCTATTCCTACTCAGTTATTTTGCAGTAGTTACAGTATCTCAATCAGTATAGAAATATTAATGGGAAAAAAGGAACAGCTATCTCCATGTGTTGCATAATCCATGTTTCTGAATGAGTAGGAAGCAGTGTGGAAAGTGACAAAAGATCTTCCCATCTCTTGTCATGTGCTTGTGGGACTTTTATTTTTGATGCAAGCAGTCAGGAGTCACTAATTATATGTTTCTATTCGACATCATAGATGTGTGGTTAGTGGAACTTCCTACCAGAGATACCAGTGAGAAATTTCTTAGTACCAGTTGTCAGTATTTTTAAGAAGTCCTGTCTTCTTTCTTATCTTAGGTATTGAACATTGGCAAGGATTGCATTAGGGACTCCTAGACAGAAGCCTTTTAAAACCGGAGATTCTAGTTCTTTCCAATGACTCATCACCAAGAGGGTACTTAAAGGGGCTTGATTATTAGATTTTCCAGAAGGTCTTTAGTGCTGCAACCTTGAACCCTGGATCTCAGTGCCAGCTTTGTGGCTATTATTCCCCACACAGAAAAAAAAAAACTAAATAAGATTAATAGTTAATGTAAAGTTTAAATAGCAAACACCAGTGTAACAGCATATTAGATTAGATAGTATATCCAGGTGGTTAAGAACATGAGTTTTGGACTACCATTCACATCCCAGGTCACTTCCTGACTTTTGAAATTAAATTTAGGTAACTCCAATACTTTGGCCACCTGATGTGAAGAACTGACTCATTTGAAAAGACCCTGGTGTTGGGAAAGATTGAAGGCAGAGGAGAAGGCTGACAGAGGATGAGATGGTTGGATGGCAGCACTGATTCAATGGACATGAGTTCGAGTAAACTCCGGGAGTTGGTGATGGACAGACAGGGAGGCTTGGCATGCTGCAGTCCGTGGAGTCTCAAAGAGTCGGACACGACTGAGTGACTGAACTGAACTGAACTGAAGTTACTTAACATCCCAGTTTATAATCTGTACAATGGGAATATTACATAGGGCTATTCAAGTAAAGTAGTTGGTAGAGGGCCTGGCACAGGGATGTACTCAATAACACATTATCTATTATTATTATTTTAAAATTAACATTGGCTATACATTTATAATTTCCCAATACATTTTTTCTTGAATAAAGACACAGTTACTGGTTGTTGTTTTTTTTTTTTTTCACTGCACCCTATTGTAATAGATAAAACTTGTGAGTTAGTCATACACAGGCCATGGTTCTCTCTCCCAAGGGAATAAGAGGTCACTGATATTCCACAGAAATTGTTGCATAAAGGTTGTTACACTGAATTTAACATATGACAGTTTCAAGTGTAGAAAGCATGCTTGTAACTCAGCATGAATTTAAGTGATATCATTTAAGATATCTCACTAAATATCTTGGGAAATGGAATTATATCTTGAGAAGGGGAGCACATTTGCTTGCATGAAATTTTATCACAAAATGTGTGATGTCCACAGCATGGGATGAGGCTATTGTTAGCAGGATATTCTTTCATATACTCTCTCTGTTTCTAAGGTGTCTAAGCCACATGGTCCTTGTGTTGCCCAAACTGAGTTGCTAGGGCAGATTAATCCAACATGTTAGGGGAGCAATTTCTTTGCCTCTAAATCCAAAGGTACCATCTTGGAAGAACGAATTTGTTATATACTGTTTGACTGCCTTGCTACTAGTATCTTCCTATAACCTTGCATATCAATCTCTTAAAAAGTGATAGCCAACATGATAAAAGATAGCAGTAACAACAAAAATAATTACAATCTTAATGATGGTTGAATATGTGTATTACATGTATAACATGTGTCCAGGCATGGTTCTTGATGATTTATACAATTTATGTAATTTAATCCTTATAGCAATCCATGACACAGGTATCGTCATTTGTCCCACTCTTCAGATGAACAGATTAGGCAATTTGCCTGAGGTCACCCTGATGGAAAGTTGTGTAAGAGGGATTTGATACAGGCATTCTCACTCTACAAAGTATGTTCCTAAACTATATGGTCTCTATACTTAACATACATTTAGTTATCAACTACTTGAAGTCACTGTTGAGGAGGTGTGTTGAACCTCACTCTTAGAAGATTTAGAAAAAGCAATGCTAATTTTGGTTGAATGTGTTTACATAGAACCTGCGTTTCTTAGGTTTGTCAATAGCAGCATCTTACATATCTTTTGCACTTCATAATTTTCAGGGAAACTTTTCCACCTGCTGACTTATTTTATTCCCCAAAGAGCCCTGTGAACCATGTGAGAATGACATTATTATTCCAAAGATGATGAAGGTAATAACCAGAGAGGTTAAGAGGCTTTCTAAGGTCCATATAGACTGTTAGAGGAAGATTGGGAATTATCTATAATAATGATGATAATAATAAACCATTTGCTAAATATTTACCATATGCCAAGCACCATACTAATCACATCTTTGGTATTATCTCATTTAACTCTCAGCAATCAAAGATGGGCTTCCTAGATGGTGCTAGTGGTAAAGAATCTACCTACTAATGCAGGAGACTTAAGAGACCCGGGTTCAATCCCTGGGTTGGGAAGATCCCTTGGAGGAAGGCACAGCAATCCACTCCAGTGTTCTTGCCTGGAGAATCCCATGGACAGAGGAGCCTGGTGAGCTACAGTCCACAGGTTTGCTCAGCATCGGAAAGGACTGAAGTGACTTAGCACAGACACACACAATCAAAGATGTGAAATCACATGGCCAAGTTTCACTCTTAAGACATGACAAGGCCAGGAATCAAGCCCAGGTTGAGGCTCTCAACTCTTAAGTCTCCATTTTTTTTTAATGAGTTTTCTTTAAAGGACATGTTAGTTACTCAGTCGTGTTCGACTCTTGCGACCTCATAGGCTGTAGCCCTCCAGGCTCTTCTGTCCATGGAATTCTCTAAGAATATTGGAGTGGGTTGTCACATTCCCTTCTCCAAAGGATTTTCCCAACCCAGGAATCTCCTGCATTGCTAGCAGATTCTTTACCATCTGAGCCATCAGGGAAGATATCTACATTTAAACAACTCTGGCGGTAGTTTAGTCTTGCAACCCCATGCACTCTAGCCCGCCAGGCTCCTCTGTCCATGGGGATTGTCCAGGCAAGAATACTGAAGTGGGTTGCCATTTCCTTCTCCAGGGTTAAACACCTATCTGTATGTACAACATATTGATTATGATAATAATAATTAAGACTCGCTCAGTGCTTGGTATCTTAAGCACTGTACCATCCATTTGCTCATTAAATGAAGTTTTGACTTACCACCCACTATGTGCCTGGCACTGTTCTGAATGCAAGAATATATACACGAGCAAAGCATTATTCTTTATGGAGCTTATAGTCTTTGGGGAAAAACAGAAAGTAATAAAATAATCACCTACATTTATGACTATAAGGAGTGCTAAGTGCCGTGCTGGAAAGTCTAGGGTGTTCTCAGAATCCATCAGAAGAGTACTCTGATACCACTTAGGGACAGGGAAGTCTTCCTGAAAAAGCCATGTTTGTACTGAGAACAGTAGGTGTGGAAATGTTAACTACAAGAGAATATGTTCTAGAGAAAAGAGAAGGCTGTTTATAGGATGTGACATTTTGGGAATTTCAAGGAGCTAAAAGTAAGCTAACTAACTAGCTGGAGTATGTTCAGAGAGAAGAAGAATGGCCCCAGACAAGCTTAGAGAGGCAACCCTATGCAGGCCTTTTTAAGGACTTTATTTAAAAGAAGGTGTAATCCATTGAAATCACAGATTCCTGGTGTTTGAAAAGATCCTTCAGCCTTAAGTGTTAAGAACAAATTGCAGGGGGCAAACATGCATGCGATGAGACCAGATAGGAGGCTACTGCGGCAATACTGGCTAGACACGACGGTAGCTTAGACTGTAGGGGGGTGGTGGAGATGAATTTGGGAACTATTTAGGAGGTAAACTCAATGAGATTAATTTTAAGTTAGGTACATGGAATAAACAAGAGGAAGGTATTAGAATGCCTCCCAGGTTTCTGGCTTGTGTAGAGCACCTTGTTTCATTTAAACCTCACATCAGCAGTATGATGATTCTTATATTTTCAAGTTTCAGGAACCTGATTCAAAATTTTTCTGTCACTGTCCCTAGTCATCCAAAGCAAGGCCAAGATTCACTCAGGTCCACCTGAATCTGAAATCTGTGTTCCTGATTGCTATGCTACTCTATAGGAAAGGAAATCTTAAAAATAGCAGTTAAGTATGGAAGTTAATGAATAATGAATTGTCACTCAACTTTGAAAATATGCACGTCCTCAGAGTCCAATGTCCTATGATGTCCATGCATGTTTGCAGCTGGTGCTACTTCTGTTGCATGAGATCAAGGGAATAGGATTAATATTGTTAGGGAGTATGATTTTGTTAAATATCATTTTTATAAATAAAAATATATGCTCATTATAGAAAAATGAAAAGAAATACAGACAAGCAGAAAGAAAAACAGTGAAAATCTCCTGTAATCCTCAGAGGGGGTGGAAAACACTTGTTTGCTTTTAATTACCCAGTACCATACACTATGATTAACTACCACGGGTACTTCGTGGAAAGATCACTAGAGACCCCAGACCTTGACCCACTCTTTTGTGATTTTGACTTCAGGGGAAGCTTTAGAGTCTGGGACTTCCCCTTGTCCTTTGTAAACTGGAGTGAAACTTTGTCCCCATTTACTTATCACAGTCTTTTTCCTTTGAGATGGAGTCACAGTGTGGCAGTGTTGGGTATCTTGATGTTAGTACAGTGTAGGAGTGAAAAACAGCTTGGGAATTTCTCCAACTACTTAGCTAGCTTCTTCACCTCTGCTTGGTTTCCTCACTGGTGGAGGGCAGATAATGATATTGGTGTCACAGAAAGGTTCTTGAAACATATATATTGGAGTACAGTCGCTTTACAATGGTGCATTAGTTTCTACTGGACAGCAAAGTGTATCAGCTATATGTATACATATAGCCCCACTTTTTTGTATTTCCTTCCCATTTAGGTCACCACAAAGCCCTACCTGTAGATTCTCACTGCTTTGTTTTTGTTCAGTCTCTCCATCGTGTCTGACTCTTTGTGGCACCATGGACTGTAGCCCTCCAGGCTCCTCAGTCCATCTAACTTTCCCGACAAGAATACTGGGGTGGCTTTTACCATTTCCTACTCCAGGGGATCTTCCCAACCTAGGGCTGGAGCCTGAGGCTCTTGTGTCTCCTGCAGTGGCAGGTGGGTTCTTTACCACTAACACAACCTGGGAATTTCTCATTAGTTACCTATTTTATACACAGTAGTGAGTATATGCCAGTCCCAGTCTCCCAGCTCATCCCTTTCGCCCTTGGTTTCCATACATTTGTTCTCCACGCCTGTGTCGCTGTTTCCGGGTTTCGAGGATTAGCTCATGCGTGTGCAGTGTGCTTGCTGGGTCCAGTCCGTATGCAGAGTAAGCAGTGAACACACAGCAGTGAAAAATCTCCGCAAAAACACAGCCAGGTAACATTGCTGAATGACCTTCTGGTGCTCAGAGAAGTGGAAGCAGAGTCAGCGAAGGCCCCTAGTTCTGATTGCTCTCACTTTTCCAACTGCTGACTGAGCATCACAGAACCTCTTTCTTGGGGGTACTTGCCACAGGCTTTTTATCTCTGTGACTGGAGACAAAAAGAACACTGAGACCTAGACTTCATTCTAATGGAGCAAGTAACATAGTGGAGCAGGATAGTAAATAGAATAACACCAACACAATTTCATCAGAGTCTTAATACTATGAGCAATAGGCTGTGGGGCCAGGAGGCAGTAGGGAAGTGACTCATTTTGCCTCTGGGGAACCTGGGAAGGCTTCATTCATCCTGGACCTTCAGGAGGGTAGAATTTGCTGGGTGGAGAGAAAGGCATGAGTACCCCGCTGTGTGCCACTGACGTATCCTTTTCTAGAATGTTCCACAAAAGGCTAGGAGTACTAAGGCCACTTTGAGAAACCTGGGGCTAGAATAAAGGGAACTGGGGTGGGAAGACGAGGCTCAGCAAGCATGTCTGGTGCTTCCCCGAGCTCCCATCTGGGCATGCTTTCCACATCCTCCCATATCTCCTCGCTCCCCTTTCTGCCAACTGCCTTTCCTGCTTGAGGGCCCCACCCCCTATTTTGGATACTTACCAAAAGGCAGAAGGGTCCTCTGCCTCCCTTCTCCCACCCACAAAAGCCTGCCAGGGGAAAAGCATCAGATGTGAACGGTTGAACCTGCAGTGTAGTTTATGCAGTTTATGTTGCTATGATCTTTTCCCCAGGGGTATTTGCCTTTAAGTTCCTCGCTGTTTGTGGAGTGAAACACTTTGATGCCGGAATCCCACTCTATCTTCTGATCCAGGGTCTGCACTCAATCGTTTTAGGCCCCCAGGGTAGCGGATGAGTTTTGTGTGGTGAATGCGGTGTTGTTTTCACTGTTGTTTAGTGGTAAGTATCACTCCCCAGTTTCTCACAGATCCCACTGTTCCTACCAGTTTATTACATCCTTACTGTGGCTGACCTGGTCTGAAGATATTTGTGTATGTGGCCCCCTGCAAGAAGCCCTCTCATTTCTGGAGTTTTCAATTGAGAAATTACATCAACACCTCCTATAGTAATTTCCCTTCTGTTCTTTTCTTCCGTAGGCAGTTCTACAGATAATACTCTATCAACTTGTACCCAGTGTTGGGTAATGGTTACAAGTGTTCTAGTATTCCTCCTCATCACCAGGAGGAAGACCAGACTTTAGCACCTGTTACTAAGGCTTCATTCAACTGTTACTAAATTTTTTCTCACATTCACAGAAAAATGAGAATCGAGGTTGATGTTTTTCTTAAAACACAACAAAACAATTTGTGATGATTTTAATTGATTCTTAAATGAACGGGTGAAATCAATTATTTAGCCCACAATGTTTAGTTTTTCAACATGTGAAGGGAGCTTATCAAACCCAGCTGCTAAGGCATTTCATCAGCATTTCTGGGCGGGGGGAGAGGGTGGCTGAGGACGATTTAGGGGTTAGGGAGGCAGATGGGACCATCCTGGGAAGAGCATTCTCAGACAATATATGGGTATAGACTTTGTTGACACCTAGGTTATGTGGGGAGATGGTGCACACAATGTGGTACCTACTGAGGTGAGAAGGGTCAGCTGCATTAATTGAATGTCTGATTCAGTTCACAAGCATGAAGTCCCCACTACGAGAACTGCCCCCTCCCCGCTCCTGCCCCGGCCTGCGGCATTGTGACCTGTTGGAGGACTGCTTTGCCCAGCATACATCCCCACCTCTGACCTGGTCATTATTCCCAATATCATCCATTTCAAACAGCCAGTGATAGCACGTGTGCATCAAGGACCGCAAAAGAAATTTGGATTACGAAGAATAGAAAAATCTGTCCAACATGTGGCACCATTAAAGGGTTCTGGCTGAGACATATTTCTTATGGTCAGCAGTTGTCTGGAAAGTAGATGTTTTCTTATAGGGAGTATATTAAGATCTTTGCCATTAAGCAGTATATATCCTGCATTGTATTTTCTCTTACAGAAAAGTATGGTGGAATAAACCTTTAATTGGCGATTCACGGGGCAAGGAAAAATATTAAATAGCAGTACTGTTCTATTTTGGTATTTCAGCATATTAGAAAGAGAAGCTCCAGGAACCTTTCTTTGGAAGGATGGTCTTTTTAAAATGGTATGCTCCATTTAAAACTACAAGTGAAATATTTGCTAAATATAGATTACATTTCTTAGAGAAAAAAATGTCCCTAATATTCAGCAAGAACTTAAACACTCTGGGTTTTCCCTGAGCCATCTATCTTCTGATGAAAAGGCGTGTTTTAATAAGACTGGGTATATTCTTTGCATCAGACTCTCCCATGTCTTTTATGAGTTTGTTAGTTGGTGACAGGTTTATGTCACATACAAACTGTTTTTTTTTTGTATAACTCTTCCAGAACAGGGACTGGGCATCACAAGATGCCCAGTTAAAAAGCATCTTGATCCTAATGCTATAAAGTTCTGAAACATCTTCTAGTGCTAAAAGAACTGACCTTTTCATGACAAGTTTGACCCAAGCTGAAGCCAGTGGGCATGTGGTCTGAGCAGCTCATTCTAGGAGTGTGGCCATCCTTGGGCAGTGTGCCACCTTTCCTGAGTTTTGGTTCCTTTCTATGTAAAATGAGGCAATTGTATGATGATGAGGATTAAATGAAAAAAATATATATATACCTGAAGCACCTAGGAGAGATTCTAGTAGACAGTTTGTATTCAATAAATGCTAGCTGTTAGGATGAAATTTTCAGTTAGGTGAGAGAGGTTGGCATCTGAGAAACTTTAAAGCTTAAATGATGGCATCTGACAGAAGCATCTGTTGACTTCCTAGTCCCCTCTGTCCCAGGCTCTCAGTCAGGGCTCAGTACATATTTGGTGACCACCAGAACAAGCTCTCGAGTTTTAACTCCTTGATCTACCAGTGCAACTGACCAATTCATTTTGCCAGATCACATATTCCATATTTTTTCCCATCTATTTTTCTCAGTAGAATGCACCATTTCAATTAGAAGCAGGAAAAACTGTTAAATATTATTCTGGAGCTCTCTTAAGCCACATCCACAAATATTTATTGAGGACAAAACTGGTGAGCAGAGTGGAGTCAGGAAAAATAATTCTCAGCATGGTTTCTAGAACATAGGTCTGTAAATATATAAGACATGGTAAAAATCAAGGGCGGTGGTTTATTTTTTATTTTCAAATTTTAATGATCTAATGGCATGAGATGAATCCTAACATACTTGCACTGGTTTGTTATTTAATTCCTTGCCAAACACTCATTTCACAGTATAAGATCACCCGAAAAGTTCAGACCTGCTATCCTAGTAAGAGAGAGTCCTTTCTCAGCTGGTGCCAAGGGGATCTCAAGAGGGCTTGGGAAGCCTCTTAGATGATCTCTCTCACTTTCCCGACTCACTCATCATATGGGTGTTGGGATTTTGGAGCGGAACTATGGAGAGATGAACTGCATAAGGGACCACCAACTACTTTTCACTTCTCAAATAGTGCATCTTGCTTTCTCCTTTGTAGTATCCTTATTTGCTTGGTTTCACAGAACTGTTTTAATAAGAAAGTTTTGAGAATATCCCGGGATTATAGTCTTTGAATGAACTTTCATACCACTAGTATAAGCCCCTTTGGTTTAAAACTGTTCCTCTTAAAAGCATCTACTTATAACTACCAGCTGCTGACCCTTTTCTCTCATGCTCATGAATGCACACACAGACACAGATAGCGTGCACATGTACACACACACATACAGACTCCCTCAGAGACACTGTGTATATGTAAACATCCAGAAGGAACAATGCATTGTAAAAATGGTCCTGTTGAGTTTGTAATCCAGTGTGAATTACTGAGTGCTGATAAGTAAAGGAAGTTCAACCAGACAGTTTAATCCTCCAATTTCCTGTCTTCTAATCAGCCCCTGATTCTTTTGGTTTTAAATTAGAAACATTCCTGACAATATTCGGGACAGGTGAAGGAAAATCAACTAGAAAATAAGTAAGGACAAAGCACTTATTTTACTGTTTAAAGTTCATAGGAGAAATATGAGTGTAATAACAGGAAATCAAGATTTTAAAAAAGATAGTAGAAGTACATAGGCTAACTTAAGTAACCAATCACATTTCTGGATGAAGTACGTTTGGATCATAATTTGATTTAAAGAAAAAAATAGGAACATAGCTTAATGTATCTGTTTCTAAGTATAGTAAATGGTACTTTGAAAAATGTTGTGTAAGGCTAACCAAAAAGAAAATGATAAGGATAATTTCTTAGTGTATGCGGGAGAAAAATATTCTACTTCATTCAATCGATTATTGTTAATACTGTAAGAAAATAGTTTTTGGGGTGTACAGAGACCTTTGAAATTAATGTATTTTCTTAGATTAATTAATAGAGTTGCACATCTTTATAATGATTGATAAAATAAGGCAACTGTATATTTAAAAACAAGTTCACATGGAGTGTGTAAATGCTTGAAATAAATGTGTGTAGATCTGTTTATCACGAACACTTTCTTTTGATAAAATGCTGGATGCTGAGCAGATAAGATTTTTTATTTTCAGAATTCTCTGATTTTAATTGTTTTCATTTTATGGCTATTGTAGCGAATTCCAAGTTATTTTACTCATCATCATGAAAGAGCTAGAGCAGATGCACAGAAAAATTTTCATTAAGCAATGTCTTCTTAGGAATATGGAAGCCAATATCTAACAAAAGGTGTTTCATTCCGAAATAACAGTTCAAAAAATTGAAACAATAAATACAACATAAGATGTGAAACTAAGCAAATAACAACAAAAGGTTTGCATGAAATATGAATTTTTGTGTCTGCAGCGGTTAGGACTGCCAATCATTTGAAAAGTAGGCTGGAGTTGAGAGTTTTTTTAAATTGTTGAGCACAGAAAGACAAGTGTTTCATAGAAGTACCTTGCTAATTTATCTATACCTATCTGTCTATATATGCAGAAATGTATATTTTTAAAGGCATTTACATTATAAGGCATAGCATATCCTTCCTGCCCAAGCATTTTCATGGCACACAAAATCTGAGATGTAAAAATTTGGATAGTTCTTGACTGAAAAATTGTATGGCAATTTCTAGAGAGAATACTTCCAAAATCAGTGCTTGGGAACCTAGGGAGTGAGGGAGATGCAGGATGATTCAATAGCCTTCATTTAATAGTCACTGTGAGTTTTTAAATTTGATCATAGAGGCAAGACAAATTTGTAGTTCACATAAAAACAATCCTATAGTATCTTGTTATCAGCTAATCATTAGGAAGAGAAGGTTTATTCTGCCTTTACTTTAATGCCAAGTAGGTAGAATGAAGGTTACTCCACTGGATAGAATTATATTTTGAAGCATATACAGACATTCAGGGCACTTCCATATCATTTGGAGTGAAGGAAAATTTCACAAGGGTTTTCCGGAGTTTTATACCGGAAGGTTTCAAATAGAGATGTCACAACATAGCTAGATTAAGTTGATACGTAATATCTATTTCTTGATTTGCATGATTAAAGCATTAGAGAAGTGGCTCAGATATCAAAAGATTTCTCATAAGTG
The DNA here is from genome assembly GCF_016772045.2 of Ovis aries. Classification (NCBI taxonomy): domain Eukaryota; kingdom Metazoa; phylum Chordata; class Mammalia; order Artiodactyla; family Bovidae; genus Ovis; species Ovis aries. The sequence continues at coordinate 36,097,087 of NC_056054.1, read as the reverse complement.
GCAGCGCCAAAGGTAATTACTGTTAAAATGTGCATGCTCGAACCCTGGTCGCTTGTTAACTTCTAAGTTGTTTACAACTTCTTGGGCTGGAATAAAAGTTTTCATTTGACTTTTGCGTATCAAGACCCATTTCTTATTCCAATTTGATAACGAAAGTGTATTTAGCATTTCTTATACCCTATGTCCTTCAAGACATTAGCTTCAGTAAAAAAAAAAAAAAAAAAAAGTGATAGAAGATAGAGAAGGCACTTCTCAGTATTTCTCATTTTAAAACACTTGTTTCTCAGACAAAAGTAGCTTTATAAAGACAAAGCTAAAATTTGTACTTCAAAAAGCCCCTGATTAATTTAGTCAACTGCTCTCCAATTAGTTATCAAAAAGTGAGGTTAAAACCCTACTGTAAGCCAGGGTACATTAGGAGAGGGGGTGGGGATGGAGAGGGAGAGAGAGGAAAGATGAGAGAGGTTGTTACTCTCAGTCTTTGATTAACTGGTTTCTTTCATTCTAGTAGGGTCTTTATTATTTAGAAAAATAAAAATGATCTGAGGCGCTCTGTCCATTCTCACCCCCAAAATTTGGAGTTGGTAATGGATGTCTACAACCTGGTCCAACATATGCCCCCAAACTAAAACAAACAAACTCATTTGCCATACAAATTGTTTACGATTCATTAAAAAGCAAAATTGCATATCCCGGTGCTGGCAGCTGAGGCCGAGCCTCCACGGGCGGAGGGGGCATTCACTGAGTTGCCTTTGTATGCTGGGAGGACCAAGCCGGAGGTTCCCACTATGCAGCCCGGAGTCTGTGCAGCCAGATGACGCATGAGGTAATTTTAAAGCTTTATTTGCCTTTAGTGCGAAACTCAGATCTTGTGCTGTTCTTTGGTTAAAGAAGCATATCAGCTAGGAGCATGTCTAAAAATTTCTTTTTTTTTTTTTGAATTGGGAAAAATTGTTTGGGGTGACGAAGGGATGTGGAGGGAGAGGAAGTGAATGCTATTCAAGGAAAGATAAGAGCTAAGAGAAAATGCAAAATTTGTTTTAATTTTAATTAATCCTCTCCCTCCCGACCCCAAAGTCCTCAATTTCCCATCAGTAATGGGAAGTTTACATTAGAGTTATTTGGAATAGGCAGATCTAAAACGCTGTGGTCTGTGGTCACCTTTGAGGGAAATAAAAATCGATTTATTCTCTATGGTAGCTTCTACAAGTTCTTTCAAGAGCACTCTGATTTCTCACTCCTTTTCAAAGCAAAGATCTAGAAGGACTGAAGTGAAGAAACTTCCTGTAGTATACAGCCTAAACAGCAGCATGTGAGCTTACAGCATTGTTTATTTTCAGTCGACTGCATTGCTAAATGTTTCCACCACTTTTATATTTTATATTCCCGGCGGTAAAACATCTGTAAAATAATTTTAAATGAAAAGCAACTTCCAAGTAAACTTTACATAAAGGAAATGACAGTTTTCCGAGTTACAAAAAGAGGAGCATTTGGTGATCTTTGCAAGAAAGAAAAAAAAAAGATGACACAATTTGCCATAAAAAGTAACAGTCTATAAAATCTATGAACTCTTGAAATACAGGGAAGTAGAATGTCACCCAGAATATGACATCAGCGTGCAGTTTTTTTTTTTAACTTACAACTTAGCTTAGAAAATAATAGCTAAACCAATCAGTATGTTCATTTCTAGTGTTTAACAAGCTGTATAACGCTAAAGCAATAGACAACATCACTGCATACAAGCAAACCTTGTTCTTGCTGGCAGAAACTCTTATGGGAAAACAAGTGCCCTGAATAAAAGTTCAGGATGGAAGTGAATAGCCTACTGCTAGTCTAATTAACCAAAAGCCGCGAGTAACATTGTCCTGAAATCACTGGTAAAGTTTCTAAGGTCTAGTTAAGAAATTGCAAGTTCACACACATATGGACACACATACCCACAACCACCTTAACTCAAGAGTCCTTAGAATGCACATCCTGCTGCACCCCAAGAAGCAGCCGAATAGAATCCTGCAGAAGCTCACTTTTAATAGTCTCTCAGTCCTCAGAATTCCTAAAACATGCCAAAATGATGCCACCACCGGTCCAGGAAGAGGAAAGGAGAACTCTTCCCGGAGAGCATACAATGAAACCAACTTGTCCGTCCTGTAATTCCATTCGCCAGCCTCCTCCAACACCACTCTCTACCTCTCTCTCTCCCTCTCATTTTTTTCTTAAACTGATATCTATGTGAAATGAGCTGAAGTTCACGGTCCAGTTAGGAACGGATAATACATTCATTGTCCTGGCAGCAAACTTTTTTTTCACTCCCTGGAAGAATTCACGCTTGCCGCAAGAATAATAATTACGGAAAACTAGAAATGCGCTGCTAACGAATTAATCCTTAACGAACACCACCCTAACGAGGGCGGTAATGATTTGAGGACTTTCTTCCGCACCGGAGTTGCATCTCCCGTGACAATAAGCTATTGTGCATCCTCCCAACTTGTTCTACCTCTTACAGATCCAGGATGTCAAAGGTTGTCTGGCCTGCTTGACCGTGACATGTGAGTTAACTCATTCTGCGGCTGCAGGGTGGAACTTTTACTAAAACTTTATTTGGACCCAGAATTTTGAAAAGATAGGGTGTGCAAGTCTTTCCCACTCAGTGCTAGAGTTCCTGAGAGACTGAAGACCTGCTTTGACATAAACAAACGGGGGAAAGTTAAATGAGGGCTGTGGGTCCCAGATGGAAAACAGGGAGTGGGGACCCAGAGGTCTCCCACAGGTGACTTCAGGCCATCCAATTAATGGGGCAAACAGCCGAACTCACCCAGGGTTAGCTTCTCCCAGCACCCAACATGTGTCCTCAAAAAATACCACAGTCAAGGAAAAACCACACACCCCAGAGTCCCTGAAAACAAAAGTAAGGAAGACGTAAAGCTAGACAGAGGCACTAAAGCCTGAGGGCCAGGATAAATGTGTCTGTTTTTTTTTAAACCCCAAGTTCGACTTGGCTAAAATATCCAACTCTCCCTTAAAACTTCTGATATTCTCTTAAAAAAATAAAAACAAACAAGCGAAAAAACAGAAACACAACGACTCCCATTCACTGTCCTGTGGAAAAGCAGGACAAGCCTTCCTGGGAACTCAAGTCTCAGAGTGGCAGAGAGAGGATGGCAGGAGGAAGCGGTGTGAGGCTGCCTCACTGAAGAGTGTGAAAAAAATCAAATGTGAATTTGATGAATGTGAGGTCTGGGACATTTTGTCAAAGAGGGAGGGAAAATAGAAAAGGGGAAAAAAAAAAAAAAAAAAGCAGCCCCGGCTGCCAACTCACCATCCACCAAGTTCTGGCCGAGATGTCGTAGCAGAGCTGCCATTTGATGGAGCCGTCGGAAGCTTTCCCTGCCATTACGCTGTCAGCAAGCTTCATCTGATGCTAACTCACGGGAGATAAGACACCTAATTGAGAAAACATTTGCAGTGGCATGTGGGGCAACATGTAGTCCGGTCCATACCATATGGAATCATGGGTAAAAAAAAAAATCTCCTTGACAATGAACCAATCTCTCACAGACCCAGTGGCAAGGTGAAGTGGAGATGAAAACTCTTCTGCTCCTAGCACTGTCTTCTCTCTCCTTTTTAAAAAACAAGAACCCACTGCTACACATCAAAGCGAGGCGGTTAAAATTAGGGCTTCATCACTCAGATGATTTTGGTCTGCAAGGGTTTTCCTTTCCTTCCAACAACCAATCCCCCCTCTTTTTTTTTTTTTTTTTTAAGGAGAATAAAGAGATTTAATAGGACAAAGGCAGGTAGTGGACTGCGGAGGGATCGCCACAGGCTATTAGCCTAAAATTTCTGCTTGACAGATGGAACTGCTTAGAGACTATCATGCGATGTTTTGGGCTTTTTTTTCTTTCTACACCACCCCCCCCTTCTTCGACTTTAAGTCTGATTCAGTATCTGTTTTTTCACAGCCACTTTTCTCAGGAACGTGAGCTGTGCATTTAAAAAAGTGTTTAGTTCAGTTTTCTTGTCTTACACATCTTGTTGGAAGCAAAGCAAAAAGTCTAAAACTAAGTCTGTGGACAGCTGAACAGGTTTCCCAAGGAATACAAAAAGTCTGGGGAAAAAATATGCTTCCTTACTCACCTTATTTTTTAAAAACGATTCATCAGCTGATTTGGTTATGAAGGAACAAAAACATGAGAGGACAACATTCAGGTCCCTTGCTTTTTGGTTCTGCTGGTATTGTATTTACATGTGTGTTTTTCTAGGAGGAAATACATTACGGATATTTCACAAGTTCCCATCTAGGTTAGGTACCATGGCTATCTTTGGGTGCACCTTTTTTTAAACAAAAGTTAATTCTGGGCTTTCCCATTGTTTGTTAATAAAGTGGTTCAGTTATTTTCAACCCAGGTTAACACAATTCAGGCTAAACTTGACTGAGGACGTCCTTATTCAGGGAAAATTGCATCTGATTTCCTTACTGTAACCAAGCCATCTTCTTCGCGGGGATTTTTAGCCACACATCCTTTCTTTAGCAGGAAAAATAAACCACCACATGGACCTACCAATAAGAATGGTTGTAAAAATAATTTTTTTAAATTTAACTGAGACCTCCAAGAAACTGCTGAATTTCAAGTCATTTGACTTTAGGACTAAGATGGGAGAAAGAAATAGAAAGGATGTCTTGGATTTGTTATATTTTATTCTTGCTAACTGTGTGAAATTAGGAACTGCAGAAATACCTTAATAAGAATCATGTACCAAACACATCCCATTTTTTTTCCCCTAAATACAAACGATTTGCTCATCTCCGAGAAGCTAGCAGTGATATTATAATTCTTTATATTCCAGGTCTCCTGTATAGGCACTCCGGAGCATGGGAGAATTTATCTCTGGTGTTTTTCAGGGTAACTGAACTGTGATTATTTGAAAAGTTGTGCATTTACAGCCAAACTATCCAAGAGATTTTTTTCTAGTCACGTTTTCAACTGAATAATATTTAGATGAACTTATTCAGGCACAGTATCAGTTCCAAAGAGGTGAAATTTTGGTGGCTTTTGTTTTCCTATTTCTGACCTCTTCCTTAGTTGGTGTTATTTTAACCACTTAGCATCAGCAAAATGGCTGCTTTGACAAACATAATTCCTGCAAAGCAAATTTTATCCAGTTGCACCTGAAATGTTTTAGCATTTAAAGCACGATCTACAGACTGTTTCTTACAGAATGAACCACAAATCTAGTAAAGTATGGCATTTTCCCCCTTTCTCATCCCTTATTTAATGGGATTTCTCCAAATGAGTGTAGGCGGTGGTATTGAAAATGATTATCAAATATGGATATTAGCATTACCCTTAGAAGGATTTTGCAGTCTTTATTCTTTTGGTGTCACCTCTCTGTTGAGAAAGAGAGTCAGAAGCACAGGGAACACTAAGTTACTTTAGGTGTCCACAAGCAAAACCTTGCCAGTCAAAACAGTTGTTGCCTTGTATAACTGCAACGTCGTTAAAACGACCTAGTCTTTCTTCAGCTGGAGAACAAAATAGGAAAAGAGTTGAAAATTCTGTATAAATGTAAAATAGAATAAACCAGAAATTAAAGGGAAAAAAGAAAAGAAACGAAGTAGCATTCTGCCTTTGAATCAACCTCTTGTTCCATCTCATCCTTTCCAACTTGCCTCTGACAAGCAGACAAAACCAAAGTTCCCTTGCTTTAGAGTCTGCTCAGCCTTCTTCTAGAGTACAAAGGCACAAGGGTATTTTGGATTCGTGGGTCCAGGTTCGTGGGTACAATTTTTAATTTGTCCTGCAGCAGACTCTGAAGTTGAAGGTGTCTCTGATCTGAGTAGGTGCATTTCTGAGACTCAGAACACCCCATGCACACACATTGTTTATGAATGAATGGGGCATAAGGTAAACTGGAGTCCAGATTTCATTCTGTGAATGATGGAATACTTGGGAGGATTTTACAGGAGATGGCAAAGTAGTTTTGAACAAAGAAATGAGAAATATTATTGGATAATAGTGTTTTAAATCCAAAACAATTAGGTGCATTTAACTTTATCATTGTTCTCTAAGAGGCTGGTGGAAACTGTCCTTTCCCATATAGCAATCAATCTTTTCACAGTGTGGCCTGTTGTTAATAGCCTTAAAACAAGATTAAATAAAACATGTTAAATATTGCAATTATTGTGGGAAATAAAATTATTTGGTGAGCATAATGGGGAGCAATTCAAGCATTTAACATGATCCAGGAAATGCTACTCCAAACAATTGCATTTGCTTTATGCATTTTTCCCCTTTGATTGCTGACAGATGCCTTTTTGGAAACAAACATCTAAATGGTTTGCTTTCAGTCAGAAAAAAAATTTAACAGAAAGTGGCTACATGTTTTGAATTTAACTCTTGTCATTTGAATACTTCTTCCCACTGCACGTGAATGAATCTGAGGCAAAGACAGCACTCTTGTCAAGAAATGAGCCCATCCGGATTGGAACTTTCTTACTTCCTTGGAACGTGTTTTCTAAGAAGTAGGAATCCCCTTAGCTGTGAAGTCAAATGGTGGGTTAAACTGCTGGGCATGGATGAGGAGTATGGCCCGACTGACTGTGGGGGAACATTAGAACAGGAATCGTTTTCTCATAACAAGAGCCCCCTGGGGCAAAGAACAAGTCATTTTCCAGCCTCTTTCTGGCGGTCTGTGGCCAATGCTGTCCAAATCAGCTACCCACCTGCCTTGGTTGAATGGAAGAACCTGGAAGAACTGAGGGACTGGGGCATTCCCATCTGTGTGTTTACTGCAGTTCATTTGGGTAAAGACCTTGAAGACTTCACTGCCAACAGGTGTGCAATACCGAGGCAAGATTTTGGTTTTTGTTGTATGCTGCTAAAAGTCAACATGAAATGGAATATTAATGATTTTCAGAGGCTGGATAGCAGAGTCATTGGAAAGACAGTTTCTGAAGTCCAATTGCCCATATGCTGGAGTGGTTAGTTACTGTGTGACCACTTCCAGGTTACTTAACATCTTTGATTCTTTGAGTCCTAATCAGAAAAATGAAGATAGCAATTGTTATTAAATATATACATACAAACATACATATATATGTAAATATAAAGTTAGTAAAAAATATGCATAAAATCAATAGTTCCTGATATGTAACAAGTTTTCAAGCAAAACTATTATTTTGTTATTGATGTTTTGTTACTATTATTCATTTGTGGAGGGAATCCCCTCTCTTTCTGCTTCTGGTTCTGCCCTGTGAGACTGGGTTAGGTATCTTCATTCTGTGCTTCCATAAAAATCTGTGCCTTGCTCCATTCAGCTCTTAGTACCCTTTTCTGGAACCATCTGCCTCCCAGTCAGCCTTCCCTCCTGAACCTTGAGATGCTTGAGGGCAGGGGCCGTGTCTTGTTTATCTCAGTAGCTATGAGGTCAAACCCTATGATGGACAAACAATAGGGGCTCCCTAAATAGTGAGAGAAAGATGGTAAAAAGGCACAGAACATTAGCTGATTTGAAATTTGCATTCATCTCGTATTTTAAGAGCCTTTTCGTTTACCTTGAACTACTGACCATTCTAGTACATCTGCTTTTACTAGTTAACACCCTTCTTCAAGACCCCAGTTTGCAGTGATGTCTAGCACCTTTGAATTCCTGTTGCCTTCCTTATCTGTATCATCCACTGGTACTCTCAGAGACAGATTATACTCTCATTTTCTTTAATGAACACAGGTCATTCATTTATTCATTCATTCACTCATTTAGTAGAAACTTTTGCAATGCTGGCAAGTACCTTGTTTTTTTTTTTTTTTTTTTTTCCTTTTGAAGCTTTGTTTCTAGGGCTATTAGAAATTTGAAACTTAGGAGAAGAGCAACTTGATTTTGCATGCAATAGCTAACATTGAGTGCTTCCTCTTAGCTAGGTACTGTTGTAAGATTTTTCTTTTCAGATAGGTCCTGTGAGGTTGGATCTATTAGTAACTCTATTTTAAAAGCAAGAAAACAGGCTCTAAGAGTTGAAGCAGCTTGTTTTGGATCCTGGAGCTAGAGATGGAAGAAGTATTCAAGGCTAGAAATTATGACTCCAGAGCTTTACCAGGCTGGTGCTGCCTCCAAACCATGAAAGCACTCAGCACCTGCTAAGTGCTTGTTGAGGTACTTTCAGGTGTGATATACCATTTAAGCTTTACAACAACCTAGAAGGTTAGTATTATTTTCAATTTGCAGGTCAAGATCCAACAGGTAAGAGCCTTGCCTAAGGACACATACGAAAGTTTGAAGAGCTGAGACAGCCTGGTACTTACTTGACAAGAAAGCCCAGCTTTTCCTGCTCTAGTTAGCTAGCTCTCAGAAGATTTTTAAAAATTTCTTTTCTATCCTTGGTTGTTAAGCTTACTGAAACAACTCTCCAAATTTTTGAAAATAATGAAATTAGAAATGTACCCTGTGGCTGAAACTGAAGTTCAGTTTAGGGCAATGGGTATCTAAGACTTGAAAAAAAGCTTGTATGAAAGAGAGATTATCTATAGCCAAGGTCTTTTCTAACTTTAATCAGGTGGAAAATCCTAAAATGATGTTCAGGACGTCACTGTCTAACACTGAAAATAAAAATGTCACTCACATGTAAGCTTTGAAACCAGAGGAAGAATCTACACGAAAGGATAGACAGTCTAGTTCTGCTGAAGCCTAGAAAAATGCCAAAGTCTCTGGAGGGAGATTTAGCCCTTTATGATGAAAGTATCAAAGTCTTTTGCACAGGTACTCATATTACTAGGCATGAGTGTGGGGACTTAAAAAAAACCCACAAAATAAGACAGTGTCCCAAGTCACCTGGCATGGTTTTCTCACCGTATGGCAGAAGCAAATGCTGCAAAGCTGAAAAGGGCAGAATTGAAGAAAATGCCAGGGGGTCCAGACAGCCCCATCCATTTTAATAATATGCCCAGAGATTGTCCAGATTTTTGATCTAGGATATGTATCTTTTTGTTCAAGAAAAATATTGATAATTTTTTTCAGCAGAAACTCACCCGCCTGTGCCCTGTGAAGAACTGGGTTTCGTGGCAGTTCTTGTTCTTCACTGCCATTTAGAAATTCTCTTTTATTTTCTCTGCATTTTCTGTCAACCAGCTGCCACCCAAGACTGAACTAAACCCTCTGCCCCCTGTTAAAAAGGAAAAAAAAAGGAAAGGAAAAACATGCATACAACACAACCCTCTAATAAGTATATTCACAACTTCTATGCAAGGCGCTTAAGAAAACTAAAAGGTTAATATATTCTAACTAGATGTTGGGTATAGAATGTCAGATCTGTCAAATTTCATTATAACTTGCTGCTCATTGGAAAAGATTTGATTTCTTTTGCCACTGTCCTACTATGTTCAAGTCACAGACTGCCAGCAGCAGCTCACTGAAGACCACAGGCTGGCAGTGAGCGGGCTCGAGTGGGAAACCAGCCGCAAGGACCATCTGTTTCCGATTTCTAGCTGAGCCAAGATGTGCAGTGAAGTGCATTCCATTCACCAGGCCAGCTTCTCCCCTGCTCAAGTTATTAGTGTTACAAGTGAAATTATCTTTTCCAAACAGCAGGGGAGCTATAATCCTTATGGAACAGGACTTTACAATACACACAAGCACTCACAAAACACACACCCACAGACACAGACCCACACACACCATTTAGGCACCCTTTGTTCAAGTTGTGCGGAAGGCTTCCTATAAATTTAATTACAGCCTTCACGGGGTTTATAAAGTATGTTTTATTAAGCATGATAACCTCTGCGGCAGCAGCATATACATTGGCCTCATTTAGTCTAATTGAATGATCAAGTATCTTTAGGATGCTTATTCTGGGCATGGTTAAAAATGACAAGATGGATGCATTTAAACCATCTTAAAATGCAATAGCTTTCAGAAGCATAATGGCTTTTTAGTAAAAATCAATGGGAGCCCTTGCTTGGCTGGCCCAAGTGAGCTAGTCTCATGCAAGTAAACAGAGCGGAGACTAGTTAGCCAGCCGTGGAGTCCTCGAGTTGACAAGTGACTGGTGTCCCCATGTAAGTTGGAAGACTGTAAAAAGCTACATTTTTGTGAGTCGGGATTGATCTTTTGTCTCAAGATTGATCATTTTTATAGAAATTTTGAGGTAAAGAAGCAAGACTGATTGTGTGTTGGTATAATAATGATGGCAAAAGAAGTCAGGAGGTCTTAATTAATTAATGTCATACACATGAGTTTAGTAACAACAAATGCTTACCGCTGTACTAGGTGCTCAAGATACAAATAAGAGAAATGTGGGACCTGCCATCAAGGAGTCTCCCAACTCGAGGAGGCAATGGAGCAGGCACCTCTGTTACAGTGCAGTGAAACTCCGGTGGCTTCTAGCCTTCATTCTTCCGCATTCTCCATGCATGACCCTGGTTTGTTGTGCGTTCTCTACAGGCTTCACCTATAACATGGAGAGGGCAATGGCTTACTTTCAGGTAATATGGCTGGAATGAAATTAACTATGTAAAAAAGGTGAAAGTCAGTGAAAGAAACTTAGCAGGTACTCTACGTCCATTAGTTTCCATTCCTTTCTAGTCATCCCCCGAATGCATGACAATCTCATGTATTGAAGAGTGAACTTCCAGCAGATTTCTCCTTTGTGGCTGAGTGGCATGTTGAATCCAGGGAGGCTGCCTCTTTGGCAAGGTGACTTTTTATTCACATCATTCAGCTCAGGCCAAAGGGTTCTGAGAACCAGCCCTGCATAAGGCACCAGACAATGTCATGAACAATTAGGCACCTAATGTGTGCTTTTGTATGATATTGAATGAGAGACTGATTTTTCCAAAAAATGACTTTTTTTCTTTTCAAAGCAGAGATGGCATAAATTTGTTTAAAAGTTGAGAGAAGGGAATGACAAAGCCTCTTATTTGGTAGGTTAAGAAAATGAGACCCAGCAGAGAGACTCACCTGGAGTCATGTAGCAAGTAAGTGGCAGAGACAGGGCTCCAACCCAGAGGTCCTAATATTCAGTGCCTCTGTTGCCACTGAACCACTTGTTTCATAGCATTTGAAGAGCTGTGTCCTGGATTCTGTAATTCAGAGTTACAGCTGGATTCAGAGGCACATGAGATCCAGCCACTGCTGCCTCTGCTGATTATATTATACACCTGGCAGTTGGGCCGCTGTGCTTTATTCCTATTTATGGACAGAAATGAGGCATCTAGCACAGCCTGCTTATTGGGTTGATGGGAAAGGGAAGGATGAGTGTCCCAGGTGGGTGGCAAACTCTGAATCTTGGGTAAGGCTGAGTGGAGATTTGTGTGCAAGAATTTTATTGGGGAGGCTTTCAGGATCAACACCTGCAGGGAAGGAAAAGGACACCTGGGCAGAGGGAGGAGTTAAAAATCCATGCAGTTCCAGCAAAGGTGTAGCTAATTCTACAGGGAACCCAGAAGCTGGGATCTCCCTGCAGAACTGTACCAAATTGATCAAGGGGACCAGACCTCTGTACTCTTGCAATGACCAACCGATCATTAAATGCAGCTTTGGGCTACACGAATATTTCAGCCAAGACAAAATCCAGAGGGGCTTTTAGCTGAGAATTGTCCACTTCCAATGTTCCCAGTAGCTGCAGGGTGTCAGATGGTATGCCACAGGAGCTAACTGAACTTAGAGGAGTCAAATGGCTTTCTTAAGGACCCTGCCAAGTTAGTGGCAGACTTGAGCCTGGAGTTCATGAGTCCCAGTCCATAGATTTTATTTATTTCCCAAATGGCAGGGAGAAGGCTTCATGCATTATTTGAATAGAATATACCCAGTACACCTCTTCTTTTTAAGAGAGCTACATGTCTTTAAGTGAACATTGGGAACTGCCATATTCATTACCAGACTGATTGCTTTGGGAATTACTAATTTACAAAGGATTGTCTATTCATAGATACATACAGGAAGAGAAAGTCATATTTGTGAGTGAGAAGAGAAATCTGTGAGGGATCAGAGACAAGCTCTTGCAAGGACACATCTAGGAGTGCCTTCTCCCATGGAGATGTAACAGCGGGCAGGGAAAGGAAGCCAAGGCAATGAGAACAATGGTGGGCATTTCTTGGCTTTCTCTCCAGTGACTGGCGTCTTTCTCGTCATATACAAAGGTTCAGGGAATGAATGAAAGAGATATTTGCAGTGTGACACTAAGCCCATGCAATCAGATCACTGTACCTCCAAGGAGCTTCTTGGTAGAATAATGTGTTGACACCTCCCTGGAGTCTTGTACCACCAGAGAAGAGAATTTGGGTGAGGAAAGCAGGAAGCAATGAAATGAAAAACTGATGTTTCTTGGTCCCTATATTTTCATCTCAAAGAAGCTCTCCCATCTGAGCACTTGGTCAGAAATGATATGAAATTAAAATGTCAGTGTCCAAAAGGTTCTGTGCTGTTTGTGGCTGCTTCCATGCTACACTGGTAGAGGAGGGTAGTTATGATGGAGACCAGATAGTCTGTAAAGTATAAAATATTTACTATGTGGCTCTTTGCAGAAAAAGTTTGCTGACTCCTGGCCAAGTGAATGGGGCTTAGGGTTTGAAGTCCAACAGGCTTGGATTCAAATCCTGAGTCTTCAACATCTAAGTGTGATTTTCAACGAATTTCTTAAACTGCCTCTATGTTAGTTTGCTCACTTGAAAAATGGTCATAAAAATACTTTACAGGCTTGTAAAGATTGAAGAAGATACTGTCATATAAGCTTCTGGCACTAGTAAGCCTGACGTAAAATTATTTATTAAAAATAATGACAATTTCAATATTTTGAGCTATTAATAGCATTTGTGATAAGACAAATATGATAACATTATGAAATGCCATATTCATTGCCAGAATATCTGCTTTGGGAATTATCAGATAAAAGGCATTGTCTGTTAGTAGATAAACGAGGAAAAAGAAAGTCCTATTTGTGAGTGAGAAGACAAAGCTGTGAGGGATCAGAGACAAGTGTTGCCAGAATTTCTCAAAAAAGAATAATTATAGCTGAAATTGATTGAGTGCCTACTATACCATGTTGCTAAGTATTTTACATGCTTTGCCTTGTCTGATCATCATTTCAAACTATGAGTTAGCAAGCATTGTCACTCAATTTTGCATATGAGGAGACTGAGGTTTAGAGAAGTTATGTAGATTAAGCAACATAGACAGTCGGAGGCAGAGTCATGACTTGGGCCTGGAATGTTCTGATGCCAAAGTTTCTGCCTTAACTGCCGTGATTTTGTGAACATCTTCTGATGAAAGCAAGCGACCGAGTTTCGGGACCTACAGCAGTTCCTGGTGATTGGCATGTTGGAATATCACTCAGTTCTGCAGAAGTGCCAATTTATGGAAATGTTTATTGCAACTTCCTATATCCATTCTAGAGTCAGTTTTTCAGAAACTTCTCATGAGAACTACAACCAGGGTGACTCCTTGAGAATTGTCCTATTACGGGGTCTGGGGATATGGGTATTGCTGTACTGTGAGTGGATGAATGAGAGTATGCCTGTATGACTGGGATAAAATGCTGTGATTAATAAAATCTGTTCGGTCTGTAAGTATTATTTCTTGACATGGAAATAAGCTCATAAACTATTTTTCCAAAGACCAAACCTAAGTATAATGATCTCAATTTGCTAATTATGTGTGTATATGTATACGCTTTCAAAAAGATTGGAAAGGAATATGCCAGGATATTCAGTAGTTGTCTATATCTGGGTTCTTTCTATTTCTAGAATTCGAAAACAATGTAAAATTGTGCATAAATAAGAAAATATGTCTTTTTATGCCTGGTATGCTATAGTCTATGGGGTCATGAAGAGTTGGACATGACTGGGTGACTGAACAAGAACAAGAAAATATATATTATAAGTGATGTGGAACTATGTACCAAAACACTGAAAAATCCTTACATTCTTTAATGTTATCATTTCACCTTGGTACACGATCAAGGTAGACAAGTGCTCGGTAAATGTGGAACAACTATCGTATACACAGATGCATATTCATTTTAGTGTCATTTGAAATAGTGAAGTCAGAAAAAACATTCAGCATGGCACAACTACTCTCTAGTATATTATGTAGCTATGAAAGAAAATGTTTGCAAATGGAAAATGCTTATAGTACTGTAAACAAGCAGGATACAAAATGAACATACGGAAAGAGTGTAGTTCAGTGAAAACTCAACAATCTATTCATTAAAAGACAGAAAGAGCACAATTCAAGTGTTAATGGTTGTGTATATAATTGGTGGAATTATAATTTTTCTCCTTTTTCTGCTTGTCTGCCATTTCAAAAGTTCCTGTAATGAATGGATACTGTTTCCATAATGGAAACAAAATACACATAAAAACTTGTTAAAATTGGAGATCTGTGCCTATTGCTGACTAGTTTTAATGACCGCCCTCCCTGCCCACCGCCCCCCAGCCCCCTAACAACTGATTGCTTCTCTGTTGCCTCTTTGCTTAGCTGGATATTTCCCAGGTTAGTCACAAGAAATTTAACAGGAACACCAAGCTGGGAACCAGGAGATATGGAATCTAACCAGGGCTGTGCCACTATCTCTCTGGATACTCCTGACTGAGTCCCTTTTCTTCCCAGGGCCTCAGGTTCTTTGTCTATAAAATGAAGATAACTTAGATGAGATCAGGGTTACCTGGAGATTGGGCTGAAAGAGAGAGACAGGTCTCAATAACAGTATGTAGTGATTCATATTTATTTTCTTTTGTGTATCTTCTATAGATATTTTCTTTGTGGTTATCATGGGATTTATGTAAAACAGGCTATTTTAAGTTGATAACAATTTAATTTCATTTACAAATGAAAATTCTATTCTTTTGCCCACCCTTTGTACTATTTATGTTACAAGTAACATCTTTTTAATATAGCATATCTATCCATTAACATATTTTTATAGTCATATTTTTATACTTTTGTCCTTTAGCTCCTTCAGTATATATTAAAAGTGATTTAATACCACTATTACAGCATTACAATATTCTGTATTTGTCTATACATTTACCAGAGAGCTTTATAGTTTCATATAGTTTGATGTTACTGTATAGCAATCTTTTTAAAGGACTCCACTTAGCATTTCTTGTAAAGACAGGTCTAGTGGTGATGAACTACTTCAGATATTATTTATCTGGGAAAGTCTTGACTTTTATTTTCTTTTTTGAGAGAGAATTTTCCTGAATATAGTATTCTTGGTTGGATTTCTTTTTCTTTCAATAATTTAAATATATCATTCCATTCCTTCTGGCCTTTAAAATTTCTTCTTTGAAATTTGTTGATAGTCTTAGGAAGGCTTCCTTGCATTTTTCTCTTGCTGCTTTCAAAATTATGTCTTTGTCCTTGATTTTGACAATTTGATTATACTGTGTCTCTGTGAATTTCTTCGGATTGATCCTAGTTGAGATCAGGTGCACTTCTTAAATCCAGATGTCTGTTTCTTTCCCTAGATTGGGAAGTTTTTTAGCCATTATTTCTTCTTTTTTTCTTCTCTTCCTCTCTAAGACTTCTATAATACATATATCGTTCCACTCAATGGTGTCCCATAAACCCCTTCAGCTTCCTTCATTCTTTTCTATCCTTTTATGTTTTGCTCATCTGACAGGATAATTTCAAATGACGTGTCTTCAAGTTCACTGATTCCTTCTTCTCAGTCAAGGCTGACATTGAACCCCTCTAGTGGATTTTCTATTAAGTTATTGTATTCTTCAACTTCAGAATTTCTTTTTGTTTTCATTTAAATATTCTCTCTCTCTTATGATATTCTCATTTTGTTCATGAATAATTTTCCTGAGCTCACTGAGCATCTTTTTGATGGATATTTGAAGATTTTTGTCAGGTAATTTGTATACTTCTGTTTCTGTAGGCTGGTTTCTGGAGATTTTATTCCTTTGATTGGGCCTTGTTTCTGTGTTTCTCCATGTGCATTGGTTGAGCTTTGCTGTTCAGTCATGAACTTGTGTCTAACTTTTCGTGATCCCATGAACTGCAGCATGCCAGGCTTCCCTGTCCTGCACTATCTTTTGGAGTTTGCTCAGACTTAATGTCCATTGAGTCGGTGATTTCATCTAACCATCTCATCTTCTGCTGCCCCCTTCTCCTCTGGCCCTCAATCTTTCCCAGCATCAGGGTCTTTTTCAGTGAGTTGGCTCTTTGCATCAGGTGGCCAAATCATTGGAGCTTCAGCATCAGTCCTTCCAATCAATATTCAGAGTTGATTTCCATTGGGATTGACTGGCTTGATCTCCCTGCTGTCCAAGGGACTCTCAAGAGTCTTCTTCAGCACCACAAGACAAAAGTATCAGTTCTTCAGTGCTTAGCCTTCTTTTTGATCCAACTCTCACATCCATACATAACTACTGGAAAATCCATAGATTTGAGTATATGGACCTTTTTGGCAAAGTAATGTCTCTGCTTTTTAATATGCTGTCTAGATTTGTGTTGAGCTTTAGATATTTAAAAACACAGTTGCCCCTCTCGCTCTTTATAGTCTGGCTTTGTACAGGAAAGCTCTTCACTAACCAACATGGCCAGAGATTCTGGGAGCCTCTCAAACCTTTCCTGGGGTTGCCAATTAGAGAGATTTGTCAACTTTTCCCCTGGAGCTTGTAGTGTCTTTGTTCCTCTGGTGTCTGTCTATGGTACCACAAGTTCTCTGGTGCTGTCACAAGTCACTGATTCTCTTTCGAGAAGATCCCCAGGTGTCCAGGGTATGCCAGTTCCACAAGTGCTCTGAGTCAGGCAGGAAAGAAACCAATCCCTCTGCGAGCCCCTTGAAAATGTGAATGTTGGATGCACATTCCACACTTTTCTTTCCCTCTCATGAAAGAAGCCACAAGAGTGTTTCCCTCTGATCCTGATGAGCTGTGCTCATTTCTTTCATGGTGTTACAAATTCTGTGATGTTGTCATAAACTGCTGAGCTCTCTTTGGTTCTCTGTGATGCCCAGATACTCAAGATATTCTGGTTCCTAATCAGCACCTCACATCAGGTGAGACAGAAACAGTTTCTTAGGTAGCTGCCCCCAAAGCTGGAGAGTTGGACATACATTCCACTCTTCTCTTTCTATCCCAAGAGAGAATCCATGAGTTAGACTTTTCCTCTTGATTGCAACCTGTGCCAACTTGGGGAAGGAGGTGATATGGTTGACATAAAATGCCTTTTCTTACCAATTTCAATGTAGCTATTCTTGCTTTTGAGAATGCTTTGCTTGAAATACTGCAACTTTCTAATTTATAGGAATACTTATAAAGGCCTTTGGATCATATATATTGCTAAGTCAAGGAACAAGGTCTGGGGCTTCCTCTTCCACCATCATGCTGATGTGACTCTCTCATACCTCTTAAATAGCGAGAAAAGAAAAGTTTCTCATATAGCACTGTCATGCACAAAAGCACACACTTCCTATTCCCTGACTCCTACCTCTGGTCCCCTTATTTCCATAATCTTCCCACTCAAGTGCCTTTACTTCACTATTGCCTAGCCAATGAGCTCTGATATTTCCTGAACAGGTACTAAAGTATCACCTCTAGAGTCAAACCATAGGGGTTTCCTCTCTGGGATTTGCACTGGAGGGCTGTACATATTACAAGCATACCGAGAAAAGAGATTTATTCAAGAGCACATGGGCACCTTTGTTTCTTAGGGTCTGTTGTTGAGTGGCTGACACAAACCTTTAACCCTATATATCTTCTTTTATGACTAACACCTTTCAGGTCTCAAAGAAAAACTTTTTAGCATGTCTAGTCCATGAGATTTGAGCACAATATTTTTTCAAAGGGGAACCACTGTTTGAGATGATAGCTCACACCTTCATATGGCAACAAATTTCATTGTTAAACCTTCCAGGAGAATACTACAAAGTGAGGAATTAAATGACTTTTACTTAAGGTTTCAGTTCAGTTCAGTCACTCAGTCATGTCCGACTCTTTGCAACCCCATGAATAGCAGCACACCAGGCCTCTCTGTCCATCACCAACTCCCGGAGTTCACTCAGACTCACATCCATCAAGTCAGTGATGCCATCCAGCCATCTCATCTTCGGTAGTCTCCTTCTCCTGCCCCCAATCCCTCCCAGCATCAGAGTCTTTTCCAATGAGTCAACTCTTCGCATGAGGTGGCCAAAGTACTGGAGTTTCAGCTTTAGCATCATTCCTTCCAAAGAAATCCCAGGGTTGATCTCCTTCAGAATGGACTGGTTGGATCTCCTTGCAGTCCAAGACACTCTCAAGAGTCTTCTCCAACACCACAGTTCAAAAGCATCAATTCTTTGGTGCTCAGCCTTCTTCACAGACCAACTCTCACATCCATACATGACTACTGGAAAAACCATAGCCTTGACTAGATGGACCTTAGTTGGCAAAGTAATGTCTCTGCTTTTTAATATACTATCTAGGTTGGTCATAACTTTTCTTCCAAGGTGTAAGTGTCTTTTAATTTCATGGCTACAGTCACCATCTGCAGTGATTTTGGAGCCCCCCAAAATAAAGTCTGACACTGTTTCCACTGTTTCCCCATCTATTTCCCATGAAGTGATGGGACCGGATGCTGTGATCTTCGTTTTCTGAGTGTTGAGCCTTAAGTCAACTTTTTCGCTCTCCTCTTACCATTTTATCGATTTCTTCTACTTCCATGCCACGGTGAGGTGTTGGATCAGGCACAATGTTTGTTATAATGACAAACAGCTTAAGCCAAAATTCACTGCTATGGTAGGGGCCTGGACTAGACCATAGCTTAGAAATACATCTCTTATTTCTATATCTCCTTTGCATGCATGCTAAGTCACTTTAGTCATGTCCAACTCTGTGATCCTATGGACTGTAGCCCCTCCTCTGTTCATGGGATTTCCCAGGCAAGAATACTGGAGGGGGTTGCTATCCCCTCCTCCAGGGGATCTTCCCAACCCAGGAATCAAACCCTTGTCTCCAACGTCTCCTGCTTTGGCAGATGGGTTCTTTACCACTAGCGCCTCTTGGGAAGACCTTAGATCATCTTTGGTATCTCCTAAACATCTCTTGATGTTGCCTTTCTTGGAAAAGGAATCTTAATGCGATTCACACACTCATGTGAACCATTTTGATATTCATTCAACCATTCATGTCTTCATAACTCATTTGTTGAGTACCTTGCGTGCCAGTTCTGCCTCAGGCCCTGTGAAGCCTCAGTAGGGCCTGCCTGCCAGCTAGGTACCAACAACTTTCAGAACTGGGATGTTGAGAGTAATAGTAATTCCTTAAAATTTTTTTCCTACAGTTTATTTAGCTCAACTGTGCAGAGTAAGCACATTTAGAAAAATGAATCATACCTGAAATAGAACAACATAATCTTTGCAAGGGCTTCCCTGGTGGCTCAGATGGTAAAGAATCTGCCTGCAATACAGAAGACCTGAGTTCAGTCTCTGGGTCGAGAAGATCTACTGCAGAAGAGAATGGTTACCCACTCCAGTATAGCCTGGAGAATTCCATGGACCGAGGAGCCTGGCAGGCTCTAGTCATGGGGTCGCAGAGTTGGAAATGACTGAGTGACTAACACTTTTCAATCTTTGCAAGTGTTTATGAATGCAAGGTAAATAGATACAGGATTCATACAAACACAGAACTATAAATATAAATCACATGCACATATGATGTGTCTTGATAATGCATATGCAGAATGTTATAATATGTCCGTTTCAAAACTAAATACTAAAATTCTCTTTAAAGATGCCAACAAGTTGCTAATTCATGGTAATTTCATCCCACTATAAAACTTACAATTCCAAGTACAACTGACACATAATTTTCAGTGCTGATATTGAAGCCTCAAGTTAGGAATTGGATAATTACTGTGAAATTGCATGGCTTTTGGTTTCTATACACAGGGACAGTGGTGACAGGAGGAGGGTGGGTTCATTTTGTATATTTATAAATTATTCACCTTTTATGCTGGAGTTCTTGATTTTGCATTCATATATTCAAGTAATATCTCATTTTGTAAGCATTTGCCCACGGCTGAAAAATAATAGAGTCTAATAAAAACAAAACCAAGTTATTGGCCTTTGCTTTACAATGTTCTTGAAAAGAGAATCTCATTTTAAAATTGTCATTTCTAATCTCCAGATCTTTTGGTGACCTAACAAATTCATTTGAATTTTGGAGGTTAAAATGTTTTGTTTGTTTGTTTTGAAGATTCTGGGACTGTGACTTAGGCACGATGCATATGATTCCAAGAAAATTTGCAAGGAGTTGGTTGTTGTTTAGTTGCTGAGTCATGTCTGACTCTTTTGTGATCCCATGGACTGTACGCTCCTCTGTCAATGGGATTTTTTAAGCAAGAATACTGGAGTGGGTTGCTGTTTCCTTCTTCAGGGGATCTTCCTGACCCAGGGGTCTTCCCAACCCAGGGATCAAATCTGTGTCTCATGCATTGGAGGCAGATTCTTTACTGATGAGCCGCCACATAGAGCTATATTGGAAATATGAGCAAAGGAAATTTGTACCCAGCTTCTGATGCTATTGCTGACTTGTATAAAGGGTATTAGTAATTTTTGCTTGCTCATTACCTTTTCTACCTTCTGGGAGTCATTATCCTCCCATGATGTATTGTCCTGTTGGGAAAGTCAGCAAGGTACTCTGCCATCCCCAGACAGAAGGTGAGAAGGCAGCTCACACTAATCAATTTCTGATCTTACGCTTGGGAATATGAATACTGAGTGGGATGGAGAGATGAAAAGTGGAGCTGACTCATTGTATAAGCAGTGCTTAAAAGACACAACGCTTCTGCTTAGATTCACAGAAAATCTATGGTTTCTGATATTTCCAAAATTTTGCTTTTAATGTTTGCCTAGGACTCTCTGTTTTTTCATACCTTTAATATATTCCTTTTATCTGGGTGTAGGGGCAGAGTCTGATGTTATACCGAGCTTATTTGTGATGTTTACAATCCAAGAACCCTAACAGAATTTGGAATTTCAGAGACAATCATAGACTCAGAGGTTTTACATCTAGAGCATACCCAGGAGATCATTTAGTCCAACCTTTTCCTTTTACAGATAAAGAAATAGAAGCCTAGAAAAGAGGTGACTTGTTCAAGGCCATATAGATATTTGTTGGTAGAGCAGGAAATAGAATTAAATTTGTTCAGTTTTACCAATGTACATTGTTTGAGTTAGATCATAAATTTTAAAGCTATGTGAAAACTCAAAGGAGAACCTAGTCCATTTACTCAATTTAGATAATGCATTATTATAATTTTATAGGTGTGGTAGGATTCCAAACATTTGGAATTTTCCTAGTTTTATAGATATCAGATCTTGTTTTTTTTAAAAAAAAAAATCCATGCTTTTTTATTTGGGAACTATCTCACTCAAACTCTGACTCTACATGATTCAAGTGGGACTGACCTTACTCCCAGGAATAGATACATGAAAAAGGTCTGGTTAATCAAAATGCTGCATTTCCATGGCCACAATTATTACTGACCACTTAACTAAAGTTATGGCATGGAAGCCAATGAGCATCAGCCTTGTGAGTTTTGCTAGAATTATTGAGAAAGAGAAGTTCTCTTTCCACTGGTCTATAAACCAGTGGCCCAACAGGAAATAAATGAGACATTCTAATAAGGTGATTCACAGAAGGTCTATTTACAAAGGAACTTTTAACAAAAGTGCTATTAGAGATACTTCAGTACCCTGAGGCTAGTAAGAGCAGAAGAGCTGTCTCCCTTAGTCAAAGTGATGAGGAGAATGAGCAGTTATATGCAGTCAGACAATGAAGTAGAAGAAACCACTTTGTCTGGTCATGGACACAGACAGTTCAATGTGACCTTTGAGGGAGGAAGCCAGCTGAATGAATGCCTCGCACATATTCTCTTTCCTCTCACTTCCTTCCGTAGTCTTTGTTGTTGTTTAGTCACTAAGTCACGTCCAGTTCTTTGCGATCACATGGACTGTAGCTCACCAGGTTCCTCTGCCCATGGGACTTCCCAGGCAAGAATACTGGAGTGGGTTGCCATTTCCTCCTCCAGTGGATCTTCTTGACCCAGGGATGGAACTCACGTCTCCTACATTGGCAGACAGATTCTTTACCACTAAGCCACCAGTGAAGCCCTCTTCTGTAGTTGTGCTGTGCTGTGCTTAGTTGCTCAGTCGTGTCCAACTCTTTGCGACCCCATGCACTGTAGCCTGCCAGTCTCCTCTGCCCATGGGGAGTCTCCAGGCAAGAATACTGGAGTGGGTTGTCGTGCCCTCCTCCAGGGGATCTCCCCAACCCAGGGATCGAACCCAGGTCTCCTGAATTGCAGGCAGATTCTTTACTGTCTGAGCTATCAGGGAAGCCCAAGAATACTGGAGTGGGTAGATTATCCCTTCTCTGGGTGATAATCCCAACCCAGGAATGGAACTGAGGTCTCCTGCATTGCAGGCAGATTCTTTACCAGCTGAGCTAACCTACGAGGGAAGCCCCTCTATAGTCTACTATTGGCCAATCTTTCTGAAATCTGGAAGACATGAAAATCTTTCATGTAGTCCATACAAGGCAGTGTTCCAGGGTGCAGAGCAGAATGGATAAGAGTGGAGAATGGGTATAAAGGGGCAAATGGAAAATGTATGGTGTAGATGGAGACACTAAGCTGTTGTGATAACATTATTTTGGAGCAATCTCAGTTTTTCCAGCTTTATTGAGGTATAATTAACAAAACTGTGAGATACTTAGTGTACAATGCAATGATTTGATATACATACACATTGTGAAAGGATTTCTTGAGTTTTTAATTTTCCTAATTTTTTGACAGGTTTTCTTGGCATTTAGAATTTGGAAAAGCATAATTTTATCAAAAAGTTCCAGAAAGGAATTCTAACTTGGAAATAGTAGTATACATACCATATCTCTACCAGCTTGTTCTTGATATGTTCCTATAGTCTAGGTGAAACAAATCTAAACTTCCTACAATGCTAGCTTCTCATATAATTAAAGTCACATCTCATGTACCTGCTTGTGTATTCTTTCCTAGACAAAGCAATCCTATTTCTACCCATATTCTTGGATGCTTTCCAGTCTTTTCACCATCTTTCCCTAAAACTATTAAGAAGGAAGTATTGTATTTATTGGCAAAGGATGCTCAGAGGAATTGGAGTTTAAGGCCCTCAGATTCACTGGAATTTTCTCATATATATTGTCTCTATTTCAAGGGGTCTTATCCTTTCCCATTCAGGACCTAACTTTAACACAGGACCCTATGAGCTTGTGATACATTTTGTGTTATAATTCAGCTACCTTTAGAATTAGATTTTTGGTTTGGTTTTCTGAAATCTCCACCTGTGGCTATAAGAGATAGTGGTGTCTTTTAGTGTAGCCATGAAGATTTTTGGTTTCTTAATCAAACTTTGAGTTGGGAGTTTAAGGCATTAAGTTAATTTTCTCCTCATGTTCTCCTTTACTCTTAGGAACAACCTACCAACTCATTGGGCTTCCCAGGTGGCTCAGTGGTAAAGAATCTGCCAGTAGTACAGGAGTCGTGGGTTCAATCCCTGGGTTGGGAAGGTCCCCTGGAGAAGGAAATGGCAACCCACTTTAGTATTCTAGCCTGGGAAATTCCCTGGACAGAGGAGCCTGGTGGGCTACAGTACATGGTATCACAAAAGAATCAGACATGACTTAGTAACTAAACTGCTAAGTCACTTCAGTTCTGTCTGACTCTGTGCGACCCCATAGACAGCAGCCCACCAGGCTCCCCCATCCCTGGGATTCTCCAGGCAAGAACACTGCAGTGGGTTGCCATTTCCTTCTCCAATGCAGGAAAGTGAAAGATGAAAGTGAAGTCGTTCAGTCGTGTCTGACCCTCAGTGACCCCATGGACTGCAGCCTACCAGGCTCCTCCGTCCATGGGATTTTCCAGGCAAGAGTACTGGAGTGGGGTGCCATTGCCTTCTCCGAGTAACTAAACAACAACCACCAACTCATTGTTTTTTACTAAAATACACTATGACAGCAGCTAGTTGGCCATTCAAAGACTTCTTGTATATGGGCACTTGATTCTAGGTGCTACAAGATGATAATTTAGGAAAAGATTTTTCCACTTCATGCTGTGGGTGAGCAGTATTTCTTTTACCACTAGCAACTGGGTCATTAATGCCTTTGGATCTAGTCAGGAGAACTAAGGTCTTAAGTTAGGGGAGGGAAATGTATAGGGTGAAAAATTTAAGGGGTACTTGTACAACCCTGAGAGTGAATGTCTTCTTCATATTCACATTCTAGATAACTTTCTTGCCTCATCCTGGTCCCTGGACTCCAAAGAACCAATTCCAGATTTTGTTTCCCTGAAACCACCTCAGCTTTCTATTACTTCACAGCAAGATACCCATACAGTTAGTCATTATTTATTTGTGATTCTGTAGACTGGAAATTTGGACTGGGCTAATCTGTATGATATTGGGCTCACTCATGCCTATAAAGTTGGTTGGTTTGTTTTCTAGGCGGTGGCTGGCCTATAGGATTTAACTGGGACTCAACTGGCATGGTTACAGCGGTTGGGGTGACTGACCTTGTCTACTTCTGCATGGCTTCTCTCATCCCCAAGGAGACTACCCTGGGCTTTTTCATGAGTGGCAATGAGAAAGACCAAGAGAATAAGGATGGAAGTGGCACATGCAGAAGGGTGAGAGGAGAAGCACCAAGAAACCATATAATATCACTTCTCTTGGTTTCTATTGTCAATGCAAGTCACCTGGCCTCCCCAGTTGAAAAAAGTGAGGAAACTGACTCTTTGCCGTCATGATAGGAACTTCAAAGGAATCCATAGTCATTTTTACCCCTTTTACTCCCACCCCAGTTTATCCTCTGGTCATACTTATTTACATTTGTCCCACATACAAAATACATTTATCCTCTCATTATGGGATAAGACCCCCCTCAATGTCTCCTTTCACTATGGCAAAGTCCTGAAGTCATTATCTCACTATTGAAGATCCATCAGATCTAGGTGGAGATGAAGTTCCTTTAATGCAGCTTCTTAGGGGTAGCTGCTCTTGATTCAGAGAACTATTAGTTAAAAAGACAAGATATCTATCTCTCACACACACAGGATACAATAATGAGTTAGTTAGAGAAAGGATAGCTTTAAAAGACATATTCAAAAAGGGGAGGCTTGCAAGAATAGTAAAGAATTTTCATAGAAATTCAGAGATCTAGCAGAGCACATACTCTGAGTCCCCTACTCTATGATGCAGCATGTTCACTGACAAGGGTTCAATTTTGAATCTGTCCTGATTATCTTCTGTTTTGATAGAACTCTCTGAGATCTTTCTCCTTCTTCTTCTTCTTCTTCTTTTTTTTTTTTTAATAAGAACTGGCTTATGTTTACAACTGAGTGCATTGTCAACCTACTTTCTGCCCAAAGTTTGATACCCAGAGGAATTTTTTCATTTTGAATGGTTTATGCTCCTTTTTGTCCAATTTGGCAGTGCTTTTGTTAGTACAAGTTTCTTAAAAATTTTGTGGGTTTCCATGTATCTCCCTCGGGTTCAGTTTATGTCTAAAATCCGTATCTTTTTGAGAAATACCTTTGTTTTGATAAATACTTCTCAATCTACAAGTCAGACTATTAGAGGTAACACGCTTAAGATTTTTGAGTCCTCTTTACTTAGAAAATCCATAAGTCACTAATTTAAGATTTCCTGAGGTCTTAACATAGCTTCTTATGGTCGCATGTTTAATTTAATCAGTACTCAGAGGCTAATTCTTAATTTAAGAAGTTTTTGCTGGCTACAGAAACTAAGGAATGTAAAATTAACTGTATTTTCTAATTCACCAAATCCTAAGTTGCATATGTATCACACACACAGGTGTTCTGCTCATAACAGTCTGATTTGCATATATAGTTTTAACAATTCTGCTTGAAAATGGGTCATTTCTCTTTTTAGCTCATATTTCTCTTCCTGCAACTTGTTGTATATAGATAAAAGATGACAACTGACACTTTCAACATCCTGCTTGGAAATGTTTTAGGCAGATCAACAGGTTATCCAGTACATTTCCTATCTTCCAAATCACCATAAGTGACAGCTTTGTTGGTTGTTTTACCACCATATAATACTGATTGCCCTTTATCTGGCCTCAGATTTACTCACTGATCTTTTAGCCTCTACAAACATTGTCCTAGTTGCCCTTCCAACCTCTGCTTGCTGCTATCTCAAAGAAAATGCTATAATATTGTAGATTTTATACTGTGGTAGATTTTAACTTCCAATCAGAATTTTCTGTATACCTTAAGGATCAGTCTGGGAAGCAGAGTTCCTGTGAGTGTTCAGATAAGGGACTGAGTAGAGGAATTAGACCTGATACAGTTGTGGAAGGAGCTAATGAAGTGCTGGGCAAAAAGAGGGTTGGAGTATCCGAGAAATATGTTGCTAACCAATCTTTTTAAAGTGTTAATATAAAAGAACAAGTTGGAGCTTCCCAGGGGTACTTGAGAAGTCATGCATGACTGATGGAGGGGGAGACCTCAAGGGAGCAACTTGTGAGGAATGAAATCAATTAGAAGTTGTCTTTGCGTATCTACTGCCATCAGTGGTGTGGTGGTGACTCTGGGACAAGCTGTTTTGCAGCAATGTCCAGAAGAAGAGCTTGACATGTAGAGAAGTGAGGACAAGCTGGGCCCACTGGGAACCTCTGTGTTTGTCGCTGATAATAATAAGACCTTCAGAGGGTGATGGCCACTTTTCTACTTCTGCTCCTCAATCTCACACAACTTCCTCTTTTGGCTGATGCTAACTCAGAATCATATATGGAAGGGAATTCTGGGAAACCAAGTTCCCAGTTTAGCCAAGCTGACAGTTGAACAAGCCAGCACAAAAGCCTTCCTATCTTATGCCAGCAATAGTTCCTACCTGCATACTCAATGAGAAAATTTTGATTTTCCCCTTTTCTTTTTGTCCAACTGCATCGTCTTTTCCCCCTTTTTGATTATCTACATATCAGTTTAGTATAACTCATGTCTCCAACCAGAGAAAAATTAATGTCCCTTATAAAGATGTTCAAATAGCCCATTAATTTTAGTAGCACCAACGGTAGCTTTCTGTGTGCTATGAACAGTCTGTTGGTACTCATTTAATTCTGGTCCCATAATAGGAAAATCAGAAAGAGCTTGTTGCCCTATATTAATTGAAAATTAAACCATCTTACAGAGAGGATTTCCTTCTTTTTTCATTTTCTCTTGCATAAAACTGTGTCAGAAAGAATTTTTTGGTAATTCCTCCTTTTACCTAGAGTATACTAGGGGACTTGATGCTTTTTGTTGTTCTATAGATAAAGAGACTGAGACCAGAGTTGAAAATAACTATTCAACATCACAGAGCTACATTTTAGCAAAATTGAGAATAGAATTTATCTATAGCAATTGTGTTTTTCAAACACTTTTTAAGCTATAAAAGTCTTTGTTGAAATAAAATCATCTAGCCTCCTACATTAAATTGTTAGAACTGCTGTCATTGTTATTGTTGGTGGTGTTGGCTAGGGGAGAAGGAGGCAGATATAATATTCTGGATCTTTGCCTGCTCTTTCACCCATCCTATCCTCTACTTCCAGCTTTCAGGGTCTCCAACCCTTGGAAGGGTTCCCTGGAGTACAGTTTGCAAAACACTGTGCTACACTCTGCCCCCTTGCTTTTTCCTTTGGCTCTATAAATAACTAAACAAATTCACAAAGGAACAAAACAAAATCACACACACATCCACTGCCCACAGCCCCTCCTCTTAGCAGGAAGTTTTGTCCACTTGGGAACCCCAATGGGGATCAGAGCAGAGAGTGTCATTTTCAGTCCAACAGTACAAAGTGCCCATTCTTGCACTCTGGGTGATGGCAGCACAGCCAGGCGGGTCTCCCATGGCACATCTGCAGGGCTATATCTCACAGGAAGTTGTGCAGCTCTTCAGAGATAAGTTTCACTGGGGAACAAAGAGGGATTTTGTTCTCGGCCTCAAGAATGATGCATTGAACCTGGACTTGGCTTTTCAATTCATGTAGCTGGAAACAGGGCAAAAATGACCCAGTGTGCTCTTTGCTTCTTCCCAAGCCAAGCAGAGTGACATCCTCCTCCTTTTGCCTTCCAAAGAGATTGAGAAAGAACTCTTCCCCATTCTCTATACCAATCATCTCTGCTATCCCTACCACATACCTCTAAGTCAAGCTTGAACACTAAACACTGTGCTTATTTCATGAATTTTTTCCTCCTTTGGGAATCTGGGCAGTTCATATGTTGACAATAAGCTCCAAATGGTAGAAGCTACTGTTAAGGGTTTTTAACCCTCATGGTTCCAGCAAAGTTCCACCGAGTCACAGTGTTAGAGATTTCTCATTTATGGAAGAGTGTATTTATAAGTCAAGACAGACACATTTGCACTTGATGTCTGGATTCCCTTTGACTAGATATTTGACTCCTTGAACAGCAAGGAGATCAAACCAATCAATCCTAAAGGAAATCAACCCTGAATATTCATTGGATGCTGAAGCTGAAGCTCCAATACTTTGGCCACCTGATGCAAAAAAAACTGACTCATTGGAAAAGACCCTGATGCTGGGAAAGATTGAAGGCAGGAGGAGAAGGGGATGGCAGAGGATGAGATGGTTGGATTACATCACTGACTTGATGGACATGAGTTTGAGCAAGCTCTGGGAGTTGGTGATGAACAGGGAAGCCTGATGTCCTGCAGTCCATGGGGTCACAAAGCGTCAGACACAACTGAGTGACTAAACTGAACTGAGGCATTTGACTTTGACCTTGAGCAATTTTCTAACTCCTCTGTACCCGACCTTTGTTATTTGCAAAATGGGAATAATGATACCACCTACTCCCATTTTAATGATGAAATACCGAATCCCAGAAAGGTGGAATATTTTGCTTAATGTCCCAGAGCAAGTTAGCAACCAAGGATACCTTAGTGAAGCTCCTGGTGTGTGGGCAGGAAGATGGAGTGCTGTGCAGCAAGCCTCTGCCCCTCAGCTTTGTGTCTCCATTTCAGCTTCGGGGGCACAGGTCTCACCACATTTGACTTTCCAGAGGTTGTGCATTTCTTGAGATAATGAGGTGTGGTATGGAGGCAGGCAGGATTTATATGGCAGTTAAATGTAGTTTGGTATCAAAAATATGATTGCATTATTCAATGTGGCATAGCAAAGATCACCTCTGCCCCCTCGCTTTTGGCTAGATCAGCAGATCCAGACCACGATTAAGGAAACACTGTCAATTATTTCTTTATAGTTTAATTTTGCTCTCACTCTCCACTGCCTGCAATGCCCTTGCCAATAAGAAAAGTGGCAACATAAACATAGCTTTTTTTTTTTTTTGCAGTTTTGTCCTTTTAGCTTTTAGGAAATGATATAGGCATTCAAATTGGCTCTAGTGGTTTGTCATCTTTGCTATGTTGCATTTGGGAATGAGTTGGCTAAGTGGGGACTGAGAATCTCCATTTAAAACAAAGACCTTTTGACAGCTGAGAAAGTCCTGAGATGAGAATATCACTGCCCCTCCTGAGGCAGCCCATTTTACTTCTGGAATGCTTTCATCGTTAGAAGCAGACACTTTCTAACAACCAGAGACACTCCATGATGGGTCAAATGTGGATTATGAACTCTTAGTCCCAGAAAGTGGTTTCAGTTCAGTTCAGTCGCTCAGTCGTGTCCGACTCTTTGTGACCCCATGAATCGCAGCACGCCAGGCCTCCCTGTCCATCACCAACTCCCAGAGTTCACTCAGAGTCGCATCCATCGAGTCCGTGATGCCATCCAGCCATCTCATCCTCTGTCGTCCCCTTCTCCTCCTGCCCCCAATCCCTCCCAGCATCAAGTGGTTTAGCATAAACTAAATGTTCTCTTTTCAGAGAAGCTACCAAAGGGATTTCTGCAGGGAGGTTAGACAGTCCTGGGCTTAAATATTAACCTGCCACTTCATTCTCTAAACTCTGAGTCTCAGTTTCCGCCTGTGTCAAATGGGGCTAATAATGCGTACCTCACTGTGCTCTTCTGGCAGATAGTCTACATAAAATGCCTAGTATGTGATGGGTCCGTAATAAATGTAGTTCACTACTTGCTTACTTCTAGAGATACAGATATTTGGTCTTTGGAAGAGTAAACAGCTTTACCAATGGAGTTAATCATCAAAGAGATTTCAAGTACTACAGGAAATGGGTGGAGGATCATTTTGGGAATGGTAACGTGAACACTCATGGATGAGTTGACACTCCCATATTGGAGAATGATCCTTCTTAATACTCCAGGTCAATGTGGGCCCATGTGAAGCTAAGGAGAGCAGCAGTGGTCCAGAGAATCTCAGTCCCTGTTCAAGGATGAGGGTATTTATATCAGGAGTGGTACCATGAGCATGACTGAGACTGGATGGGGGAATGGAGTGGTGAGATGCAAGGGTTTTGTGAACCTAGTGAAGTTTTCTACTTTCCCAGGAAGAATGTCAATCTTTGGTGTTCCTGCGTTACAACACTCCCCAGAGGAGACTTGATATTGATTAGTGTTTTCTCCAGTAATATATAAACTTCATGAGGGCAGGGAGGGGGGCCCAGTTAACTTTGTACTTATAGCTCTTAACACAGTTGCCTGACCCAGAGGCACTCAATGAACATTTGCTCAACCACTCTTCAGGTTGCGACTGTGAGCTGGAGTGTTGAACTCTCTGGGTTTGCATCCTGGATCTGCTATGTAACTGTGAGTGAGTTGGTTACTTAACCTCTCCATGCCACAGTTTCCTCATCTATTAACTGTGGATAATGATGGTATCTATAGTGTTGGAGGACATACTCTGATAAATAATAGGAGTAAAACATTTAGAATATTCCTGGAAAGTAATGGGAGCTTAACAAGTTTCCTGATCATGTCACTGTAGGTAATTATGACTCCAGAGGGCAGAAGTGAGATCAGAGGTTAGTGGTAACATAAGGTATATTTCAACACAAGGTGAGGAGGAATTTTCTAACAAGTGGAGATATGTGATGGCTGATGTGCGTGCGTGCTAAGTCACTCCAGTCATGTCCTACTCTGTGTGATGCTATGGGCTGTAGCCTGTCAGGTTCCTCTGTCCATGAGACTTTTTAGGCAAGAATACTGGAGTGGTTGCCGTTTCTTCTTCCAGGCGATCTGCCCGACCCAGTGATCAAACCCTTGTCTCCTGCATTGCAGACAGTTTCCTCACCCACTGAGCCACTGGGGAAGCCCCACTCACATGCAAAAGAATGAATTTGGGCCCTTACCTCATATCATGTACAAAAATTAATTCAAAGTGGATCAAAGACATAAGAACTAAAAGTATAAAAATCTTAGAAGAAAATGCAGGGCTAATCTTGACCTTGGCAGTGGTTTAATAGACATGACAACAACAGCACAGACAACAAAAGTAAAAATAAATAAGTTAGGCTTCAGCAAAATCAAAAGCGTAAATTCATCAAAGGACACCATCAAAAGAGTGAGAAAACAGAACGGGGAAAAATATTTACAAATCATGTATTCACCTACAGTCTAGTATCCATAGTATTAAAAAAAAAAAAAAAACTTCTTTCAACAACAAAAAGACAAACCATCTAGTTAAAAAGTAGGCAGATTACTTGAATAGACATTTATCTAAGAAAATATATAGATGGCCAACAAGCACATGAAAAGATGCTCAGTGTCATTAATTATAAGGGGAATGCAAATCAAAAGCGTAACAGGTTACTTCTTCATACCCACTGCTGCTACTGCTGCTGCTGCTGCTAAGTCGCTTCAGTTGTGTCCAACTCTGTGCGACCCCATAGATGGCAGGCCATCAGGCTCCACCATTCCTGGGATTCTTGAGGCAAGAACACTGGAGTGGGTTGCCATTTCCTTCTCCAATGCATGAAAGTGAAAAGTGAAAGTGAAGTCTCTTAGTCGTGTCTGACTTTTAGTGACCCCATGGACTGCAGCCTACTAGGCTCCTCCACCCATGGGATTTTCCAGGCAAGAGTACTGGAGTGGGGTGACATTGCCTTCTCCGCACACCTACTGAGATGGCTATAATTAAAAACAACAGAAAATAACAAGCCTTGACGAGAATGTGGAGAAATTGGAAACTTCATAGATTGCTGATGTGAATGTAAACTAGTATAGCCATTATGGAAACACTTCAATGGTTCCAGACTAAGTTAGACAGAATTCACATATGAAGTAGTAATTCTGCCCCTAAATATATACCCCAAATAATTAAAACAGATGTTCAAAAAATTATTCCAGATAGCCAAAAGCAGTGACAGAAATGGCCAGCAACTGATGAATGGACAGATAAGATGTGGAATATCCATTACATTGGAATATTATTCAGCCATAAAAGGAAATAAAGTACTGATACATGCTCATACATGGGTGAACCTTAAAAATATTACACTGAGTAAAAGAAGCCAGACACAAATGCTCATTTTGTATGATTCCATCGATATGAATTATCCAGAATAGGAAGATCACAGCTAATTAGTGGCAATGGGGAAGCAGGGATAGAGAATAGGCAAGGGGGCTTCCTTTTGGGGTGATTCAAATTTTCTTGAACTAGGTTGTGGCAATGGTGGTGCACCCTTGAGAACATACTAAATGCCATTGAATTGCAGGTTTTAAAATCGTTAAAATGGCAAATTTTACGTGCATTTCGCCACAATATAAAAGGAAATCGTGAGGTTCCTTTTGTAGTTAGTATTTAAGTGGACACTGCAAAGCCACTCACTGGGGATGCTGTCCAGGCAACTTCACAGGGTGGTGAATGCTGGAGGAGGTCACATCGGGGGTAGTTAGTGGACACTGACTGAGTAAGAGCTCTGCTTGTGGGTTGGGCAGGCTAGGAGCCAGTGTGTCCTGTCCTGGCCCTATGATCCTGGCATTACTTAACCCGCTCTGTCTCAGCTGTAATGTGAGGACAATAATACCAGGTTGCTGGGAGGATTCAAGGTGAGAACCCAATGCCTGACGCGTGGTAAGTGCTCTAAAAGACCAATCCCTTTTCCAGTTTGGGATTCTGTGACTCCTTAAAAGAACCTTCCTAATAATCCTCCTACATTTTCAAAATAATCGAGAAATGTGGGCACTGTGGGAGGCTCACAGGAATCAAGAAGGCTAGCCTATCCTTTCCTACCTTGTCTCAGAGGAAACCTCAGTGCCACTAGACCTGTTTTTCAGGACTTGGGAGAGTCTTGTTTCTTGTCTGTCTTTGCTCTGTTTCTTTTAGCATCCATCTCTGAATGAAAAGGGAAACTGGAAAGTGTCAAGCCTGTGAGGAGAACACCCTCTTAGTTCTTGAACAGTTGATTTCTGGAAAATGTCTCTACACGCAACTTGCTTTTGGGTCCCAGCAGTCCCTGGGTTTTGATGCCCTAGTTTCTGTAATGCTTCAGGTTTTTATGATTCTGACTGCACATGGTCAGCTGTCTTTACTTTCTCTGACTAACTACATGCACCAGGATTTCCAAGGCCAAGATCAATATATCCATAGGCTTGTGGTAGAGCATGAGCTGGATTAGAAATCTGGCTCTAACTTTTAAAAATTATCTTAAAAAATTTTATTTATTTATTTTTAGCTGCACTGGGTCTTTCTTGTGGTGTGTGGGCTTCTCATTGAGGTGGCTTCTCTTGTTGAAAAGCACAGGTTCAAGGTGCTTAGGCTTCAGTGGTTGCAGCCCATGGGCTCAGTTGTGATGCATGAGCTAAGTTACCCCATGGCAAGTGGAATCTTCCTGAACTAGGGATCATACCAGTGTCCTCTGCATTGCAGGATGGATTCTTAACCACTGGACCACCAGGGAAGCCTGGCAAGGATACTCCTTAAATTCCCATTGTATAGATGTGAAAACTGAGGCACAGAATAAAAGAAGTACCTTATTCAATGATCAGAGCTAGGTAGTGTTGGGAGACAGAAGTCAAACCTAGCTAATCTAGTTCGAATGTCTATGCTATTCAATATTAAGTTATTCTACCCTGTCAGATATTGTCTTCTTTATACAAAGGTTGAATGTCCACTATTATATGTCTTTCAAAATAGTTGTTATCAAAAGAGAAGGGGAGAGGAGATGCAATTCTGATGTTTCTGAGATTCATAGGATCTTGCCTAAGTGCTTAGAGGTAGTGGTGTTTTTACATCAGCGTCATGGCTTGATTTGGCTTTTAAGCTTCCTGCTGGGGATCCAAATTTTGTTCACAGTATTGTTGCTATAGGAAAACACATCAGACATTCCAGAGGATAGATGGATGTTTCTCTCTAGTACTCATAGCAGTAACAGTAGTATGGTAGTAATTTCCCTCACTCTAAGCAAAGGGCAATATGCTTGACATCTCTTTTTGCTGTTGTTGTTCTTGAACTGTTTAGCATGAGATAGAGAGGGGAACTGGAAAACTGGTTTGAGTTTCTTTTCTGAAAGCAGAAAACAATGTAATTAGTAGGAAATTTACCCTTAATCTTGATCTTCAGAATCTTCCGCCCTTTCATTCCATTAAGATTGCCTTTTTTTAAAGGAAGGAAAAAAAAAAAAAAGGCATAAATAGCCAGGCTACTAAATTCTCTTTAATGACTGAAGCTAATAAGAAATGGCTCTGGTATTTCATCCGGCCTCTCAAATAATGGCTCTGTTGTTTTGATCTCAGAAGTGTAAGGGAATCTTTATATTCAGAGATGGGCATCCCTGTCTCAAGCACCTGAGAGACTGCATTATATGTTTGAAAACCATTTTACAATGTCCCTTCCCAGAGTGTGAGTCCACTGATGCTTTGATGTGGTTAAGTCATTTAGAACAATCATGTAATAGCTTAAATTAGATTTCAACTTCCTTGAAATTTTTGAAGAATACCCATGGAATGAGTGCATCCGTGATCTCGGAGCACTGGGAACATTTCCATTTTTCTATTTTAGTTTTGCAGGTAGAGAAGGCACAGACTCTCTTCTCTTAATCTCTGGTAGAGGCAAAGTAGAAATCGCCAAATTTCATTCTGAAGTATCCATGCCTGAGTGAGAAAATAAATGATTATGGGGAAAAGAGAGGGAGAGTTTTTCTAAGATACAGAGGAAGAAGCTGAGTTTTTTTCCATAAAATAAATGTTACATTGTGGTGGGTGAGCAGGACGTTGTGAGTAAGAACAAAGACTTGGCAAGTGACTTGTAACCAGGCAGATCTGAGTTTTAATTTTGATTCTACAATTTCATTGTTTTCTTACTTAAGCTTCTTGAGTGTTCCCTAATTGGTAAAGTTTTCCTAATCACCAAAATTGAACTGTTAAATGAGATGCCTCAGAATGCTTGGAAGAGTCAATGCTTAATAAATTATTATCATTATTATTTTTCTTCTTATTCCAAGCTGGTCAATTAACAAATATCTGTTTAATTTTTATTTTGAAACATACACTGTATTGAGTACTGGATACTGCATTGAATACAACATAAATTCCCTAATTGAAATCCCCAGTTGGCTGCTTTAGTGTCACTCAGACTTAAAATATCCCTAAATGAACTCCTGGTCTTCACTTTTACCATTGTCCCCTAACTTCAGCAAATGGCACCCTCCTCAAGTGGCTTTCCACAAAAGAAAACTATAAATGCTCTATGAAATCACCCTTCTCTTCACTCCTTATAAATGATTCATCACCGTGCCCTATACATTTTTTTTCTAACATATTTTTAGATCTTTTAATTTCAGAGAACGTTCTCCAAGTTCAGTCTTGTTAGCCATTTCCAAGCCATCTCTACCTCTCCCCTGAATCAAGCAACAGCCCCCTGTCCTCTTCCCCTTGCATTCCCCACCCCTCCTCCTCCACCCAGTTCCTCACACAGAGAGCTTTACAAAGGCAAATCTTATCATGTTATTTCCCTGCCCAAATACCTTTCATCATTTCCTATTACTTCTATAAAAAAGACAAAATCTTTTTTATCACTGTGTACCAGGCGCATAACATTAATGCACTGCACATAATATTAACTCAGTAAATATTTATTGAATGAGTGATTTTACAAAACATTATTGGTTTGTCTGCTGCATATAAAATGAAGTATGAATGCTTTAATGCTAGAGGACAATGCCCAGTGATTCCAAGATACTTTAATAATTATATTAAGCTTTGTTGTTTGTTTTTCATTTATTTCCTCTGATATTTTGTTCCTCTGTTCTTTTCTTTTGGATTCTTTGATGATTATTTTAGAATTCTATTTATTTCCTGGTTTCTTAGTTATAACTCTCTGCATTATCTTTCTAATGGCTGCTATAAGGCTTAAAATATACTTCTTAATTTTAATATTTTGCCACTTCATGCAAAATGTAAAAACACTACAGCTATATCAGTCTATACCTCCCACTGTGATTATCTGATTTGATGGTTTTCTTGTGTATTGTATAATTCTCACAAGATAATATTATAATTTTTGCTTCAAATTGTTGTAGAAAAAGAAATTAAGAGGAAAATAATATTTTATATTTATCCAGGAATTTAATATTTCCAATGATCTTCATTGTTCTTGAAGATCTGAGTTTTCATGTTATTTCTTGCCTTTGGTTTAAAGCATTTTGGGGGGATAATTTCTTATAAGATAACACGATCTTTTAGTTTTCTTTTATCCAGCTGTATCATTATTTCATCTTTATTCTTGCCTTCAAAAATATTTTTTCTAGGTTAGACTCCTGGGTTGTCAATTTCTTTCAGCACTTGTCAGAGGTTGGTACACTGTCGTCTGGCCTTATTTCTCCATTATCATCTGAACCGCTCTTCTCTAGTACGCCAAGTGTCTTTTTCTTTGGTAGCTTTCAAGATGATTTCATCTTTCATTATCAGTAGGTGTGATTTTTCTTCATTTTATTTTTCTTGGAGTTCATTACATTTCTTGAATTTGTAAATTTATGTATTTCATAAAAGTTGGGGAAATTTTTGTCATTTTTTCCCCAAATCTTTTTCTGCTGGTGTTGTTTCATCCTAAAACTGTAATTCATCTGTGTTAAACAGTCTGGTATTGTTTCATAGGTGCTCAAGGCTTTGCTTTTTCTTTTTTCCTTTTATCTCTTTCTTTTTCAGATTAGATGTTTTCTATTTATCTGTCTTCAAGTTAGCAGGTCGACTGTGTCCTCCAATCTGCTATTAAGTCCATACTATGAATTTAAAATTTTCAGATATTTTATTTTCCTTTCTAGGATTTCCTAGAATCTTTTAAAATATTTTCTATAAATTTTCTAAGATTTCCTATTCTTTGTTCATTGTGGTCACATTTTATTTTACATTACCTGGCACACTTTTAATAGCTGTTTAAAATCTTTTTCTGCTGGTTCAAAATTTGGATCATTTTATGGTTGGTTTCTGTTGATGATACTTTCTCGTGAGAATGAACTATATTTTCTTGCTTCCTTTATGCTGAGTGATTTTGGATTGTGTCTTGGACATTGATAACTGGTAGGTTGTACGGATTATAAATTCTCCATGCTCCTCTGAGAATATTCTTTTTTTCTTTCCTAATAGAATATTAGCTTTATTGGTTTCAAACTGAAAAAGCTGTGTCTATAAAAGCATTTCGAATTTTCATTCAATTCTATTATTCTTATTTTAGCTTTCAATAATCTGTCCCATGTATCCAGAGATGTTGACAGAGTTTAAGTACAGAATTTAGCCCACTCTTATTTTCCCCTTTTTGAGGACCCTTCCCACATTCACTTTATAGCAGCTACAGTTATATTAGACTTTTTTCCTCTAGTTTTCAGGATTAAAAAAATAAACGTTCTATTGGAGTTTTAGTTATTTAGTGCTGCCAGTTGTGGCCTGTCCTTAGGGTTAAGTGTATAAAAGTGAAACTTCACTTGCTCCTCCCTTCTCTCCAAAATCTTTCTTCTACCTAAGTAACTTAAGGTAGTTTTTTTCTTTATATTTGTCTAGAGTATATAGGTGTGTGCCCAATAGTTGATTCAGTTTTGGAGTTTATTTAGCTAAACCAGAAAACATTTGAATGGCTCAAATTCACAGGCAAAACCAATCAAGTGTTACCATACGTTGAAAGAAATTGCAGTTATGGATCCATCTGCTTTATCAATGAAGTATGAGTGATTCATATTTGAAACATAATGCATGTATGTCAAAGTCTAGCATTAGATCAGTAGGTAACAAAATACATACATATCTATCATTATATTCTGCAAGGTTAACCAAACAACCCACAAGTGAGATTGATAGTGCTGCTAAAATAGCAGTAAATGGTCATTACAAAGCAAGAATGGCAGAAATAAAACCATGATCAAAGCAATGCTGGTGATGTAAAGGTAACAAAATTTCCTTCCTTCCTATAAATTGCAAGCATTACAATGACCTGCTTGAGTTACAATGGAAAATGTGCAACACAGGGAAGCATTTTGATGAAGTCATTTTTCTTAGTAGAAAATAGAAGTTCCATCCATGGGAGATTCTAGTAATGTGCTAATGACAGTTTTTGAATAATAAATTTTATAGCCTTAAATATCTTAGTAGATAACTTATTAGTAGGTTGAAGATATATCGAATTTTGCACACTTAGCAATTATAGAAAAGACAAATTTGGAAGACTACTTAAAGAAGGTAGTTATTCAGCCACTGGCCTGTCTCTATCTTGGCAAACTCCAGTCAGAGGTTATTTGCTCACTTTGGTACATC
This sequence comes from Ovis aries, assembly GCF_016772045.2. NCBI lineage: Eukaryota > Metazoa > Chordata > Mammalia > Artiodactyla > Bovidae > Ovis > Ovis aries. The sequence continues at coordinate 36,058,463 of NC_056054.1, read as the reverse complement.
TTGGTTGCTCTCGACCAAGGAGGTAAGACGGGTCATGGAGCTGCTCCCACTGGACTGAGAAGAACTAGCTGGGCATGGTCAGGCATGTTCTGTTCTAACTTTGCTTACATTTTATTGCATGCTCTCATAAGTTGGGGCTTTCCAAGTGGCTCAGTGGTAAAGAATCTGCCTGCAAATGCAGGAGATGCAGGAGACATGGGTTTTCTAGCCTGGGCTTGGAAAGAGCCCCTAGAGGAGGAAATGACAAGTCACTCCAGTATTCTTGCCTGAGAAATCCCATGAACAGAGGAGCCTGATGCATCCATGGGGTCACAAAGAGTCAGACATGACTTAGTGACTGAGCATGCACGCATGCACTCAGCAAGTCTTTCCTTGACTTTGCAATAGTAAGAACTGAGTTGTATGAGAGTTTGCAGTAAAAAGCAGGCAAAATAGGACAAAAATTGAAAAAGAGAAACTTCATATGGGCTCTGGAGTCAACTGTATTTTTAAATTCAACTTCATCTTGTAGCTGTGTGAAACAGCAAGTTACCTGACTTTAGCCTCATTTTCTTATCCATAATAGGGGGACGGTAGTAAGAGCACCGTCTAAGGACTTATTCATGGGAGTGAATGAGATAATGCATGCGACACACATTATGAGACTCTCTGAAGACAGACGCTTGATCTCTTGCAGGAACCTCCCAACTGTGTTTGGCATATAGTAGATGCTCGATAAATATTTGATAATTAAATCAATGAACAGGTAATTATAGTACCTAAAATGCAAAATTCATAATAAACGGAAGTTCCTTCCCTTTCCAACCAACTGGTGATGTAGTAGGATGGATGGAGTTTGGGCAAGCACTGGTAGGACTCATTTGATAGATGTGAAAAGAACCTGGCTATCATTCAAAACTCAGGGGAAGAAACAGCTGGGCATTTATATCAGGAGTGAAGAAGACAGATCTAGACCTATGGGGATGGCCTTAGGCAGCATTGTGATAAATGTTCATCATTATTATTTTTATAGCATCTTGCCTGAGTATGTTTCACATCTTTCAATGCACTTTTTACACTATGATTTTGTTTGTTTTTAGTTTATTTCAAAAGAAAAGTTGTTGGCATTTCATGGATGTTAATTATGGGTCAGGTGCTATATATATGTATGTGTGTTTGCATGTATGCATATCATATAATTTATATATACATATAAATATTTTATATGTATTATAAATATACATATAGATAGCATCTGACTATAATTTATTTGTAGAGACCAATAAAGACCCACAGGTTGGGATAACATAGACATTTATGTGAGGCAGACTTTAGAGTCTTTGTCTTCAAGGATACACTTCCTCTTGGAACCTGGGAGGGCAGACTATATTTAATTGTCTTGGCATGAAATGCACACAGTAGCTATTATGCTTATTTAAAGAATGTCTATTCTACTACTCTTCACAATCTCAAAAAGCCAAGTTGTAATCTGTAAATGCCACTGTGTCTCTTTTTGACCATCTTTCCTCCATGATGAAATTAATATCTTTGTGTTTAAGAACTTTGCTATTACCTGTGCATTGTGTATATTTAAAAGAAAACAAGCTAAAATGAAGACGGCTTCTCATTCCAACTGGCTGTGGAAAGCAGTCATTATGAACACCTGTGAGCAATGCCTTATGCATGAAAGCCTCTGATTGGAATGTTAGATAGCAAAATCCTTCCACTCTTGTAGGAAAACAAGTCCAGTGTGGAATGGCTTTAAATGACTTGATGCAAAATTAGCCATGAGAATTGAAATCGGAATGGATAGGACCGCAATCCTGCAGCATACATAAAGCAGTGGTTCTTAAACCTAGTTAAGCATCAGAGTTAACCTATTAAAATACAGATGTAAGACTCCACTCACTGAATTAGTGCCTCTTGGGATGCTGCTTCTGCTGCTAAGTCGCTTCAGTTGTGTCCGAGTCTGTGCAACCCCATAGACGGCAGCCCACCAGGCTCCGCTGTCCCTGGGATTCTCCAGTGGGTTGCCATTACCTTCTCCAATGCATGAAAGTGAAAAGTGAAAGTGAAGTTGCTCAGTTGTGTCCGACTCTTTGCGCGACCCATGGACTGCAGCCTGCCAGGCTATTCCGTCCATGGGATTCTCTAGGCAAGAGTACTGGAGTAGGTTGCTATTGCCTTCTCTGGTCTCTTGGGATGAGAGATTCCTAAATTTATAGTTTGAATTTTCTTCATATTTTAATCTGAAGCACAGAAACGTTTTATAACTAATGGAGAGAAAACTGATTTTGTAACTAATAGAGGGAAATCATTTTTCTCTCTATTAGTACTTTTCTAAGTGTGGTCTGTAATCCAGTTGCATCTGAGTCTTGGAGTGAGCAGATGAGAGTGGAAGTGAGAAGGGACTGCATATTAAAATGCAGGTTCTGGGGCTGAACTTAAATTCTGCTGAATCCACATTTCTAACTAATGTCACAGGTAACTTTTTATCATTGAGGTAATTTTTTTAGAGCAATCTGAGGTTTACAGCAAAATTGAGAGCAAGGTACATAGATTTCTCATATTATTGCCACCCCCCACAGGCAGGGTCTCCGCTATTATCAACATCTCTCAACACAATGGTACTGATACATTTGTTAACAATTGATAAACCTACATCAACACATTATAATCCCAAAAGTCCTTAATTTACATTAAAGTTTATTCTTGATTTTGTACATTCTTTGAGTTTGGACATGTATAACGACATGTATGGATCCTAATGGTATCATACAGCGTATTTTATCACCCTAAAAATCCTCTGTGCTTCATCTGTTCATCCTTCCCCTGCTCCCTAATCCCTGGTGATCGCTAATCTTTTTACGGTCTCCATAGTTTTGTTTTTGTCCAGAATGTCATAGAATTGGAATCATACAATATGTACTCTCTCAGGTTAGTGATGTGTGTTTAAGTTTCCTCCATGTCTTTTCATGGTTTGATAGTTCATTTTTAAAAATGCAGAATAATAGTCCATTATCTAGATGTACCATACTTTATTTATTCACCTATTGAAGGACTTCTGGCCAAATCCAAGTTTTGATAATTATGAATAAAGCTGCTTAAAGTCTCATAGGCTGGCTTTTGTGTGAACATATATTTCAACTCCTTTGGATAAATACAAAAGAATACGATTGCTATATTGTAATAATAAGAGCATATTAGGTTTATAAGGAACCATCAGACTGGCTTTGAAAACTATGCTATTTTGCATTTCCACCAGCAATGGATGATAGTTCCTGTTGCTCCGTATCCTTGCCAGCATCTGGTGTTTATGTTCTGGATTTTGGCTGTTCTAGTATGCGTAGTGGTATCTGATTGTTGTTTTAATCTACATCTTCTTTTTTTTTTTCCTGAGTGGACAAACAATCTTTTATTGTCAGAATAAGGGCAAAGCTGATACTGAGGAGCATGCTTCAGCATACCTATGTACAAAGTCTCCACAATGATTTTATCCTTATTGTAGTAAGCCTTCAAGCTATAGTTGACAGAATTTTTAAGTTATTTGTAAAGCAAAGCTTATTTAAATTTTCCTCAAAAAACTGTTACTGTTTTTAAGATGCTTATATGCATATGAAAAAAATCAACCACAAATTAAAATACTCCCCTGAGAAATATTGGCAGAGGATAATTGATTTGTTGTGTTCCTTATATTAGAACTATCCTTTAGAGGAAATTATTTCCTGATAATATTTATGTGCTCTCTTTTAACACATCTGTAATGTTACTGGAGAACAGTATGAAATATGGGTTCCTGAGAAGCTGATCCTTCTTTCAAACCTGTGAACTGTCTTTATTTCTCTGCTATAAACTTTGTGTGTATGTGTGTTTTTTAAATATATACTATTTTATTTTCAAGAAAGTTCCACAAATAATTATGCTTGTAATTAGGTCAGATTGTTTGAAAATGTATAGAAATTTGACAAAGTAAAATATTACTGTGATTTTTTTAAAGCTTTCTTTTTTCAAAATTGAAGTAGAGTCACTGTACAAAATAATATATTGCAAGTGTACGCTATAGTGATTCATAATTTTTGCAGGTTACACTCTATTTATAGTTATTATAAATATTGTTTATTCCCCATGTTGTACAATAGATCTTTGTAGCTTGTTTTATACCTAACAGTTTGTACCTCTTATTCTCCTACCCCTATACTGCACCACCCACCTTCCCTCTACCCATTGGTAATGACTAGTTTGTTCTCTACATCTGTGTAATATGCATTTTCTTTATAACATAGTGTGTGAAACACCTTTTCATATGGTTATGTGCCATCGGTGTATCTTCTTTGCTGAGGTATCTATTAACATCTTGGATCCGTTTTTAAATTAGATTGTTCAGTTTCTTATTGTTGCATTCTAAGAGTTCTTTGTATATTTTGGATCAGATATACAAAGGTATCAGATATGTCTTTGGCAATATTTTTTCCTGGATTGTGACTGATCTTCTCGTTCTCTTGATCAGGTGATTGTTATGTCAAAGGAATTTGAGAATTACTGTATATTTTCCTATAAATAGATTATGGGTATTGAAAACTTATGTTATTTGAACTGACTAACAATCAAAGGGGTGGCGGTTGTCTCAGCCAGAGAAATAGGGAACGGAGCTAGCTATGCTGGGACCTACTGAATCTGAGGCAACATATACTTGGCAATTTATCAATATAATTGCATTTTTCTCTTGATAACCATGTCATAAAATAGGTATCAAAACACTCTTTATAGAGGGCCTTTTTTGAAGCACCAGAGTTAGAATAAATGGAACCAAGATAGAAATTTGAGTCTGACATCAAAGCATCATGCCTGACTATATCCTACCAAATTGCCAGGATATCTGTACCGAACCACATGTAAGTCAAGAGAACTAAATTTAATCACCCCTCTGATAGTGTCTGTCTCTGTGGTTTCAGTTCTATCTCTGGACATCAGTTTTCTCACTCTTTATGGCCTCAGTGTTGTGTAAAGATGTTTCTCCAGTGGTCTTCCTTCTTAAATATCTAATGAAAGGCATTGGACCACAGAAAGAACGTCCTTGGGAATTGAGTCTGACTTCTGAGGGTCATATCTTTTTTCTCTTCTAAGTAACTGTCTGAAGTCATATTTAAATGTTTAAAAAGAATTCTATTTTAGCTTGAGACAGAAATCTAGGGTGTTGAAGATGTATTGGTGTTATTTATTTACTTTTATAGTTTAGAATGCTCCCTCTCTCCTGCCCTCGAAGTAGGGCCGTATATATTAATACCAACAGAATCTCAAAAGGCTTATTCAGCGAAACCAGAAAGATAAAAAATGGTCCTACATTTGCTATGGCTATTTGCCTTCTACATTCCCAGATAAATAATGTCTAACCTCGGGGACCCTCTGTGTACCAGCAAAGGTTAAGGGCCTTTTTTTCCAGGTGCCTGTTCCATTTATAATACACCCTGCCTCATTTTAGAACTAAATGACTCTGGGAAACATTAGCAACGGCATCTAGGCAGCCACAAGATTTCTGACAGCTAAGTCACCCATACTTAGGCTCACACCATCCTCACAGACCAGCAGGTGACTGAAGTCATGACGTAGGAGGCATACTTGCATGTCTTTCAATGTGCTTAGGTTTTTCTGAATGCTTTCCTCAGCCTTAGTGTTGATGCCCAGGTTTTCTCAAGGTTCTGGCTTGACTTACTTTTTTGTTTCCTTGCATCTCAGTTTTCCTTACAGGATGCTGTCTGTGGCCAGCATTCAGGACTCAATACCTCGATGGTGAACAGCTCTGTTAGTCCCCCATCTCTCCACAGCCCCCTGACAACTGGAGGATAAAATGGATGAGTGCATCAACAAAGATTAAGCTGGCCACATACTGGTTTGCTAGAAAAGATCCTTATTTACTTCTTTGAAAGTGAAGTCGCTCAGTCGTGTCCGACTCTTTGCGACCCTATGAACTGGGATCCTCCATCCATGGGATTTTCCAGGCAAGAGTACTAGAGTGGGTTGCCATTTCCTTCTCCAGGGGATCTTCCCAAGCCAGGGATCGAACTTGGGTCTCCCGCATTGTAGGTAGATGCTTTACCATCTGAGCCACCAAGGAAGTCCCTATTTTATCCCAGCACAATTGTTGATAACACTCCCTTTCACTTACAAAGTTGTTCTGATTTAAGTGATCAAATTCCATTGTTACCCCATATTTAATGGTCTCTAGCCCATGGACGTGGACCTGTAACGTCACACCCAGCGTCCAAGAGACCAGAACGACACTCAAATAAAAAGTTGCCAAGCTCTGTGTTAAAGGAAGACCCAGTACATACTTTCCACTTAGAAATAAAATCCTAAACTTCTCTGACCAGCTTATTGTTTCCATTTTCTATTGCCTGATTGTCTTACAAATTCTGTAGCTCATTTTTAGATAAAGAGAAGTGAGTGTTAGAATGACAGGAGATGCTGCTGCGTAAAACAAAGAACCGAGAGGTCTGGACACAATAAGAGTTTAAGCAATCCAAGGGAAAGAAGGAGAGAATGCACATGGGAAGAATGTCTATTGGGGTTTTTACAAGTGACCATCATTTTATTCAAAAAGAAGGGGAATTCAGAGTGAGGAGGATGACAGAGATTTGTAGGGGTGCTAAAAGTGCTTTCTTTTTATTTTTGTTTTGAGATGTCTGGCTACAGTGAAGGTCTCTGTATTTAGAATGAGGTAGGAAAAGTGCTCTCCCATATTGGGCCCAAAGGAAGTGTGTACTCTCTGAGGCGGCCAGATTCCAAGTCTTGGAATGAACGGTAAGCCTTGGAGCAATCACGTGTCCTCTGCTAGGAATGCATTCCTGGGGATTTGTGGTCTCCCCATCTGGGCTGCAGGTGATGGAGTGGGATTAGATCAGGGAGGAGGAAAAGGCCCAGGAGGGGATCTGAGACCTTGGGCTCGGCAGGAGCTTTAGCTGGATTAACACGAAGGCTGTAGTCATGGCCAGGCAGAGGAACTTTCAACTCCCAGAGGCACTATTCTTGGGGACAGCGCTGGGGAACAGGCCCCAAGAGGCTAAATAATACTAGAGGAACACCTGAGTTTGGAAGTAAAGGAGAGCAGAAAACTTTTAAAGCAGCAAACAGAGAGAGAAGCCATGTCCAAACACATAGACAAGAGCAGAGAGGAAAGCCCAAGCAATTGGTCATAAAAATGAGACATATTTTGGCATGAAACTAACTGCTAAGTACTCGAAGAAAGATCAGACCCCTTAAATATGTGAGACAACTTGTAAGCGAAGGCCCAAGTTTCTAAATAGAAGTACTGTGTTCTATATCCTGACTCAGAAGGTGTTGGTTTAGAGAAAGCTGTACTTAAAAATTGGGGCTTCCCAGGTGGCTGAGTGGGTAAAGGATCTGCTTCAATGCAGGAGATGTGGGTTTGATTCCTGGGTCAGGAGGATCCCCTGGAGGAGGGTCTGGCAACCCACTGTAGTATTTTTGCCTGAAGAATCTCATGGACAGAGGAGCCTGGTAGGCTGTAATTGGTAGGGTCGCAAAGAATCAGGCACAACTGAATTGACTGAACATGCATGCACTCACATACTTAAAAAGACTGGGTTCAAGTCCTAGGTCTACCCTTAACTACTGTTGTGTTTGGACATGTTCTGTTTGGCCTCCTTTTCTTCCTTTAAACACTTGGATTTTAGATCTTTACTGTCTAATAGGGTAGCCACAAATGATCACTTTAAATTTAAATTAATTGAATGAAAAGTCCAGTTCTTTAGTCACACTAGTCACATTCCAAGAGGTCTCTAGGTACACGTGGTTAGTAGCTACCATATTGACCAGGGATGATATGGAAGATCTCCATCACTGCAGAAAATCCTTTTGAACAATGCTGCCTAAATTATCTCTAAGGCACCTTCCAACCTGGATTTTCTCTGAGTCAGCTGGGAAACTAAAGGAAGTTATTGTTGTCAGGGATGAAGCAAGATGTCATTCTGCCCTTCCTAGGATTTGTCTATGAGCAATCTTTGCAATGAAACTCCTGTTGGGCTGCTGGAGATTTTCTCAGAACTGAGCCACAGTCTGAGGCTCTTGCTCTCCAATCCTTCTGTCTCTCCTTCTCCTTTCACAGGCATCAGATCTGCATCACAGCATTGTCTGCTGCTTCTCCTCCTCCTTTTATATTTAACAAACACCATCCTCAATGAATCTCTTGCACTTCTAATTCCACGTTGGCATCTGTGTTTTGAAGGACCTGAACTGAGTCGTGAAGGAAGGTTCTTCATGACAGACAACTGGGATCTCCAAAGACTATGACTACACATAATGGTCTGAGCAGGCAGCCAGGCCTGTCTGATTTATCTCAGAGTCTTTCACAGATCTCTTTTCAGCCATAACCTTCTTGACAACATCCTATGAAAGATTTCTTGCCCTTCGCCGTTCTAGTCCTTGCCATCTGGGTCCTTTACCTCTGTTCTGCCTCTTGATGCTCTGACATTCTTAGGTGATATTCTCAATCACATGGTCCAAGACAGCTCACTACCATGCCTGGATTCCATCCAGAAGGAAAGTGGAAAGGGAATCGGGTGAACACGACTTTCCCTTTAAAGGTAGAGCCTGGACGTCACATACAGTGCTTGTGCTCAGATCCCACTGGCCACCATTTATTCTCAGGGTCCCTGGAAGAGGCCATGTGCCAAGTCAAAGACAATGGCCACCAGTGGATAATTGCCATCAATCCTGTGCATGCTTAATTTACAGAATGTGGCTCATTTCCAACACTTCCCCAGGTGGGGCTTTAAACCTTCTTTTTGTCATCCATCAGACTTACCTCTATTAATACTTTTTTTTTTTTCACTGTGGTTTGTAACTCTGTGTTTATTTGTATCTGTGAGCTTCCTGCCAAGCACGAACTATTCATATTTATAATGGGCCAAACCTGGCCCAAAGTAGATGCTCAAAACACAGGATATCTGGCTGAGTGAAGGCTTGATGAGCCCATGGAATCTTTAGAAATGAAATGTTACAAAAGCCCTGCATGAAAAGAGGGCACTCAATGAATGGCACTTTCTCCCTCTGCGAGGATGGGCTGCACTTGTACTTCTTTTTTTTTTTTTAATGATTTGAAAAAAAATCTATTCACATTTGGTATTATTTACTGAAGAAATGGCTAAACAGGTTCAGAAGTTATATATTTGGCATTCCCATATGCAAAGGTCATTGTGAATGTCAGCCTCAGGCCTCCCTAAGCCTGTGTTCACTCCACTCCTCTGTGCCTAGGAACTGGCTTGGTTATACCAAGTGGAAGTAACATCCTTTCCCACCCCCTGCCACATCAAACAGGCCCTGGGAGCAGGGAGGAGTGTTATTGTGGCTTTTCACTTCAGGAAGCAAGCATAATGATGCTATTCATTGCATTAACTGCAAAAAAACTATTATTAAGTCTTTGACTGTCTTATAATCATGGGGAAAAGAATTAATACTTTGGAGCTCCAAATAGGCCAGGCTCTTAGCGACCACCATCCCTTTCAATTTCCTCAATATTCTAGGAGAGAGGTATCAGTAATTTGAATTCCCATTTTATAGATGGGATTCATCTCAGAGAGAGAAAATTATGAGCCCGGTGTGGTGCTAGGTTGTAACTAAGATCTGCCTGTCCCAAAGCCTGCTCTCTTTCCAAGATGTCGATCAGCTGTCCCTTTTGTTTCTGGACTATTTTGTAATGCATAAGGTGTCTTCATAACATCAGCTCTCTCGGCCTTGACAATCTGTTTGTGCAGGGTGGGAGGCAGTGATTTGGGTCTCCATTTTGCAGATGATGAACAGAGGTTCACAAATTATCTGACTTGCTCTGAGTGAGGCTGCAAGACCCAGGTCTTCAAGTCTACAGTTCTTTGCCCTGTCCACAGCCGCCTTATGCAGAGGTTCTATAGGTGTCAAGAGTATAGAAGTTGATTTCTTAAAATCATCAGCTGGAGTCTAGGGTTGGTGACTGACCTGTCTTGATTTTCTCAGGCCTTTCCTCACACAGGAAGTCTTGTGTCCTGAGAATACCCTCAGCCTTGGGCAAACTGGGAGGGTTGGTACCTCTGACCAGGTAGATTTTCTTGAAATTCACACACACACACACACACACACACACACACACAGACACACACACACACAAAACCAGTGCTTTTCTTTGACAGTGTTAAGGTAAGAAAATAGCATCATAACACTAGACTTCTGAATAATAATGTGATCATTGTTGACTCAAAATCATTCACTAAAAAAGTTAATTCCAGTGGGGAATTCTTGTATCTTAAAGTTTAAGAACTTGCCTCAGTTGAACTGTATCTTGTGTTTGTGCTTTTGCCCCCATTAGTTATCGTCTTAGAGCCGAGGCCTCTCTGCCTCCATCTGTGTACTTAACTATCAGTGATTCTCAAAAATGTATTGTCCATAGAATCGTGCAGGGAGCCTATTAAAATACAATATCCCCAGCCCTAGAGATTCTGACTCCATCTATGGTGGTGCAGGGACTGTGAATGCGGGCATCTAATAAGATCCCAGGTGATACAGATGCTGCCGCTTTGTAGAACACACATTGAATAGCATTTGGTGCATTCAGTTGTCCCTAAAGCAGGAGTGCCAGGCAATCCACTTGGGTGCAGGAAGAAAACTGAACATTTATGTATATTTTTTGTAACTTTTTAAAATTTGAGATTTAAAAATATGAAATAATATGATATATTATTATAGCAGTAGATATAAATAATCTATATGTAAATAAATACACATAATTAGGGGTGAACATCAAAAAGAGCTTGACGGAATTGACCACTCAGCTTCTCTTCAATAGGGCTGAGTTTACCTCCTTCATCAGAGTCCCCTCTGTGGATCTGAACTGCCTCATGGGAGGAAGCGGGGACTGCATGTCCAGGTTATTCAGGTAATTCTTATGCAGATTTACATTTGAGAGCCCTGATCTAAATTCTAGGGTCCATTTTCTGGGCCAGGAATTCTCAAGATGTAGTCCCAAAGCATTAGCTTTTGCATCATCCGGAAATTTGTTAGAAATGCAAATAGGTCCTATCCCAGACACACTGAATTGAGTCCTCTGGGGTCCTACCCAGCAATCTGTTGTTTAACAAGCCCTTTAGAAGATTCTGATGCCTCATAAAGTTGAAGCAACACTGCTCTCCGAGGAGACCTTTAAGGAGACTCAGAGCTAGTGACTCACTAGTGGGTTAGTCTCAGGGTTCCATGGTTTCTGAGTTTTTAATCTGCAGATGTCTTTCTTGAAGCCTGAATTTCCTGAGAAAATACACTCCAAGGGGCTTTCTTCTGTCATGATATCAGAGATGAACAAAGCATGTCATAGATGAAGCCTTGCTGAATATCAGTTTTTTGACCTGTAAAATGGGCTAGCCCTAATAATAACTTGACTGAGAAGATCCAATGAGACAATAGGTGAGGAGAGGTTTTGCCGACTGTAAAAAAAAAAAAAAAAAAAACAAAACTATGAAAATGGTATCTAAATTTAAAACTTCAGCTCTGTTTGAATTTCTGTTTCCTGGGGTTTGTTCATTCTCATTTCGTTCACTTCTGATCTATTCCCACTTGTATTTTCTTCTAGTGATGATCATAGCTACCATTTACTGCTATGTGCCAGGCATTTTGTTACTGTTTATACACATTATAGCTAATCCTTACCAGCCAAGTAGGTATCCCCATTTTACAGACAAGGAGACTGAGATCCAAACAGTTTACATAATTTTTCTAATAAATAATAGAGCTTACATTTAACTCAAGGCTGTCTGACAACAAAACCCACATCTGTTAAGTCATGGCACATTCAACCCTCATTCTGGTCTCATCTTAGAGATTTGACCTTTGCCTGTCTCTTATGGGCCCCAAGCTCCCTTAAGGTAGCTTGTATTAAGGGCCCTGAGCCCTTGTTTGGACTCTTCTGTAAGGGACTAGTCATATCCTGCTGGAGTCAACTGCTGCCAGAGGCACATGAGAGTCTGTAAATATCACCGCTTCACCCCAAAGCAATGGCATTTCTGGTTCTGCCTCAAACCCCATCTGAAAGGCTAGCTTGTAAAATACTGTACTTTCTTTTTTTTTTAGTGCATGCTCAGGCAGGCTGCCTGAGGAGCCAGTCCTATGTGCTCCCTTGGTATCACAGGCTTACTTCTATTATATTCCTTAAAGCAGTAAATTGTGTAATTTAGGATTGTTGGGTACTACCCCCTACTCCTTGTTGTAACGCACTGACTGGGTCAGCTGCCTGCTTCTTTCCCATGTGACTCAGAAGTGACCCACTCTAACTCTAGGAGTAAGTCATAATTGTCTATTTCTGCTTTCTAATATGCCCCTTGAAAGTTGCTCAGTTGTATCCAACTCTTTGCAACCCCACGGACTATACAATCCATGGAATTCTCCAGGCCAGAATACTGGAGTGGGTAGCTGTTCCTTTCTCCAGGGAATCTTCCGGACCCAGGGATTGAACCCAGGTCTCCTGCATTGCAGCCAGATTCTTTACCATCTGAGCCACCAGGGAAACCCAATATGCCCCTTAGGGAGGGCCATATTACAGTGATAATGAATGGCTGAGAGGAGAAGTCTCCCGAGGGCTTCTGGAAAAATGTTGTTCAGCATCAGGGATTTGCAAGAAGCTATGTCTCTGCTTCCTCTGCTGCATGATTTTGCCCTACTTGTGGGTTCCTAGAAATATGGTGACCATGTCTTGTCTATGTAAAGAGCTAGCCTATGGCAATTCCAGTTTGCTGGGAATGGAAAGAAGCTGAGTGTTCATACCAGCATTGAGCCATTGCATACACCATTCTTGGAAGAGTTCTGTCCTAGCTTGGTTGGACAGTTTTAACAAAACACAACAGCCTTGCCAGGCTTGCTGGTAAGCTTACTGTGGTAGCTTGTAGATAACAAATATGTATTGCTCACAGTTCTTATGGCTGGGAAGTCCAAGATTAAGGCTCCAGCATGGTCATGTTTGGTGAGGGCCTCTTTCATAACTGGTACTTTCTTTGTTTTTTAAAATTTATTTTATTTTTAATTTGAAGGATAATTAATTTACAGATTTTTTTTTAACCAAATATCAACATAAATCAGCCCTAGGTATACATATGTCCTCTCCCGCTTCAACCTCCCTCACATCTCTCTCCCCATTCCACACCTCTAGGTTGTTACAGATCCCCTGTTTGAGTTCCTTGAGTCATACAGCAAATTCCCATTGGCTATATATTTTACATATGCTAATGTAAATTTCCAAGTTACTCTCTCCATACATCTCACCCACTCCTTCCCTTGGAACATGTCCATAAGTCTGTTTTTCCAATGCTGCCCTGTAAATAAATTCATCAGTACCATCTTTATAGATTCCATATATATGTGTTAGTACATGATATTTCTCTTTCTCTTTCTGACTTACTTCACCCTAGGCTCTAGGTTCATCCATCTCATTAGAACTGATTCAAATTCATTCCTTTTTATGGCTGGGTAATATTCCCTTGTGTATATGTACCACAGCTTCTTTATCCATTCATCTGTTGATGGACAGCTAGGTTGCTTCCATGTTCTAGCTATTGCAAACAGTGCTGCAATGAACACTGGGGTACGTGTGTCATTTTCAATTTTGGTTTCCTCAGGGTATATGCCTAGCAATGGGATTGCTGGGTCATATGGTGGTTTTATTTCCAGTTTTTTTTTTTTTTTTAAAGAATCTCCATACCATCTCCTGTAATGGCTGTATCAATTTACATTCCCACCAACAGGGCAAGAGGGTTCCCTTTTCTCCACACCCCCTTCAACATTTATTGTTTGTAGACTTCTTAATGATGGCCATTCTAAGTGGTGTGAGGTGATATCTCATTGCAGTTTTGGTTAGCATTTCTCTAATAATGAGTGATGCTGAGCATCTCTTCATGTTTTTGTTAGAAGACATCTGTATGTCTTCTTTGGACCTGTATGTCTTCTTTGGAGATATGTCTGTTTAGGTCATTTCCCCACTTTTTGATTGGGTTGTTTGTTTTTCTGGTATTGACTTCTATGAGCTGCTTATATATTTTGGAAATTAATTCTTTGTCAGTTTTATTTGCTATCATTTTCTCCCATTCTGAGGGTTGTCTTTTCACCTTGTTTATAGTTTTCTTTGCTGTGCAAGAGCTTTTAAGTTTAACTAGGTCCCATTTGTTTAACTAGTACTTTCTTGCTATGTGGTCTTCCCTGGTGGTTCAGATGGTAAAACATCTGCCTGCAACGTGCGAGACCCAGGTTCGATCCCTGGGTTGGGAAGATCCTTTGGAGAAGGAAATGGCAACTCACTCCAGTACTCTTGCCTGGGAAATCCCATGGACTTTCCATTGGAGGAGTCTGGTAGAGTATAGTCCATGGGGTCACAAAGAGTCAGGCACGAGTAGCAACTTTACTTCCTTGCTATGTCCCTCACATTGTGGGATGAACTAGGGTGTCTCTGGAGCCTTTTATGTAATGGCACTAACCCATTCACTCTACCCTTCAGACTTAAGCACTTCTCAAAGACCCCATTTACTGTCATCATTTGGGGGTTAAGATTTCAACACATGAATTTTGGTGGCATACAAGCATTCAGACCATGACACCTACCTTGGGCATCTTGTCATATGAGATAGTAAAACCTCCATAGGTATAAACTCATGCTTTGAATTAGGGTTTGTATTCCCAGTATTTGTAGCTGAAAGCATCTTAACTGACACCTTGAAACTTTCTCTTTCTCTCTCTCTATACTGGAAGGAAGAGTTTTTTTCTCATTTAAAGTATAGCCTCACTGTCTAGTATTGTGACTGACATACAGTGGATGCTCATCAAATGTTTGTTGACTGAATGAATGCTCTTTCAGGGAAACTCACTGAAAGTGAAAATGCAACATTCTTGCCTATAAGGCAGTTTGAAGAGTCTGTGAACCAGTAAAAATTAATGCTGGGTAATCCTTACTTGGAGAAAGAAATGGCAACCCACTCCAGTATTCTTGCCTGGAAAATCCCATGGATGGAGGAACCTGGTAGGCGACAGTCCATGGGGTCACAAAGAGTCGGACATGACTGAGCAACTTCACTTTCACTTTCAATCTTAGAGTAGAATCTGAATATCAGATTAGGAAGATGTCTTAAACACAGCTATCCCAAACTGTTTTTTAAGATGAAGCAAAGGAGGCAAGTAAATTGTCCAAGGAACTAAATGTTTGTGTTGCCCTCTCCTCCAGGTTCAGATGTTGAAGTCCCAGTCTCCAATGTGACTGTGTTTGGAGATAGGGTGAAGTTAAATGAGGTCACAAGGGTGGAGCCCTGATCCAGCAGGATTAGTGTCCTTATAAGAAGAAACATCAGAGAGCGCATGCTCTCTCTTTCCCCCTCTGCCACATAAGAACACAGCAAGGAAGAGTCCTCACTAGAAATAGAATTGGTCAGCACTGTGATTTTTGCATTATTGTGCAAAATTCCTATTGTTGAAGTCATCTAGTCTCTAATATTTTGTTATAATGACTAGAGTCAGGGCTTCCCTGATAACTCAGTTGGTAAAGAATCCCCCTGCAATGCAGGAAGCCCCAGTTAGATTCCCTGGGTGGGAAGATCTGCTGGAGAAGGAACAGGCTACCCACTCCAGTATTCTTGGGCTTCCCTTGTGTCTCAGTTGGTAAAGAATTTTGTTATAATGACTAGAGTCAACTAAGTCAGCATCTACATATATTATGGCTCTGTTTATTTAAGCTGCCTGATCCCTACTTGCTCTGATACTTGCTGTGTGGTTGGGACGCAACACACCTATTCTCTGAGCCTCTTTTCAACATAATTAACAAAGAGTAACTATTCCTGCTTGTTCACTTCCTAGGTCCATGGTAAAGATAGACGCTATGACGGAAGTGGAAGAGTTTTGCAAATTGCACATTCCAAGCACATTAGTTTTGCTATTACACTCGATACCGTATTTGTATATTGAGATGAAATAAGGGGAAGAGCTAACCAGGGTGCTAACAGGTCTTGGTGGGGGGGTTGTAGCAAACACCCAAAAGAAGGGTTTCAAATAGAAAAGGAGAGTACAATAAAAGATGTTGGATTGCAAGACTGTTAGCTTTTGAGAGCTTGTTTGTGTGCCAGGCATAGTGTTAGACACGACACAGCCATTATTTTGCATGATCATTGCATTTGCCCTGAAAAACAGGTGGTTTGGTTTTTACCAGTGAGGAATGAGAGGCTGTGAGAGATTCGGTGGGTGAATGGGTGAGGCGATGGATGGCAGAGCAGGATTCGAAACTTCATCACCTGGCTTAGCATCCATGCTCTTTCTGCCACACCATTGGCTTCTCCAGAAACTAGAGGACATCAATCTAGATGACCTAGCTGAGTCCCTTCTGCCTGAAGCACACCTCCCATTTTCCCACAGGTCCTTCTGTGCCTGAGCATGGTAGGAGTACCACAGTGCTGTGGATAGTGAAGGTTTGGAGGTCATCGTGTAGAAGATCATGGTGACCAGCCACAGCAACCTCTTCCCCCCCCATCAGCCTATTCCATAAAAACTTAGGCAGAGAAAACTCTTCATTTTTGCTTTGGTGCCTAAGTCACCAAGTTTGTGTTCACTTCAGTCATGGTAAGTCTACAAATCTGGGCTCTGGGACAAGGGAAGCAGAAACTAGTGTGTGTGACTCCAAGTGAGACAGGCCTGGGTTCAAACCTTGGCTCTCCCACTACTCATGAGGTGGGCTTGTGCAAGCTCTAGGTCTCAGTTTACTTACCTGTGGCTTGGGGATAACACCTTACTTGTAAGATTATGGCATGTGATGTTGAATATAGTTTCCCCATTTGATGAATACTTAAAATGAGAGTCATTCCATGAACTCATTTATTTAAAAGAGAAAAAAATTCATCACTTTTCTTCATCCCTATTAGGACCCAGATCCTTCAAGTTCGATTACTCTCATTCTTCCTTCTCATAGCCATAGATGTCTCATTTGTTCTCAAACCATCCTCCACTACTGACAATTATAATTCCTTTTATTTTTTAGGAGAATCAAAATCTTTTATTTTTGTTCCATGACTTAATAATTCAACTGTATTTTTATTTCTTCCAAAGCAGATAGGCATAGATAATGACTGCAATAGGTAAATAGGTACTTTTTCTTTTAAAAATCTTATGCCAATACAATATTGTAAAGTAATTAAACTCCAATTAAAATAAATAAATTTATATTAAAAATCTTATACCATCTTTAGGATCAAATTCCTTCCAAATTTAATTTGATTTACTTCTGAATAGGAAATACCATTTTTAAGTAAAATTATTGCATTCCAGAGAGTATTATAGTTTATTTGGCATGTGGGATCTGAGTTCTCTGGGCAAGAATTGAACCTGTGCCCTGCTACAGTGGAAGCTCAGAATCCTAGCTATTGGATTGCCAGGGAAGTATTATTAACAGCTAAAAAACAAGAAAGGGAAATCATATTGATTTAAACCATGCTAGAATAAATATTTTGCACATCAGTTCAGTTCAGTTCAGTACAGTCTCTCAGTCATGTCCGACTCTTTGCAACTCCATGAACTGCAGCACGCCAGGCCTCCCTGTCCATCACCAACTCTCGGAGTTCACTCAGACTCATGTCCATTGAGTCAGTGATGCCATCCAGCCATCTCATCCTCTGTCATCCCCTTTTCCTCCTGCCCCCAATCCCTCCCAGCATCAAAGTCTTTTCCAATGAGTCAACTCTTAGCCAATAATGGTTTCCCTGATAGCTCAGTCTGTAAAGAATCTGCCTACAATGCAGGAGACCCTGGTTCGATTCCTGGGTCAGGAAGATCCCCTGGAGAAGGGAAAGGCTACCCACTGCAGTATTCTGGCCTGGAGAATTCCATGGACTGTATAGGCCATGGGGTCACAAAGAATCAGACACGACTGAGGCAGTTTCACTTTCACTTTTGATAGCTAATAATATTTGGAAGATTTGGAGATGATGTGGTCTGCATTACACATATACACTTTAAAATATCTCATGAACAGTCAAGCTTTACCTCAAACAGATGCTAAGAAATATGAAAATATGTAGAGTTTTGCTGTATTTAAGATCATTATCTAAAAACTGCTTGGTTTTTGTTTTTCCAGAAAGCACAGTCAGTTGAACTGGAAAAAATTGAAAATCATATTCAGTCCTCCAAAGACAAGGAAAATGCCAAGTCTCTGGACAAACCTGAGGAGTAAGCATACTGTTGGCCCCATGGGCAGCATGCAGGCCATGGGGGGCTCTTTCCATTGGGAAAATGAAGTATCTTCTGTGCATCAGTGTCATGAGTGATGTGAGGATGAACGTGTTTATGTGCATTATCTTTTTCCTCTTAGTTCAGTTCAGTTCAGTTGCTCAGTTTTGTCTGACTCTTTGTGACCCCATGAACCACAGTATGCCAGGCCTTCCTGTCCATTACCAACTCCCAGAGTCCACCCAAACCTATGTCCATTGTGTCGGTGATGCCATCCAACCATCTCATCTTCCATCATCCCATTCTCCTCCTTCCCTCAACCTTTCCCACCATTAGGGTCTTTTCAAATGAGTCAGCACTGCATCAGGTGGCCAAAGTATTGGAGTTTCAGCCTCAACATCAGTCCTTCCAATGAACACCCAGGACTGATCTCCTTTAGGATGGACTGGTTGTATCTCCTTGCAGTCCAAGGGACTCTCAAGAGTC
The DNA here is from genome assembly GCF_016772045.2 of Ovis aries. NCBI lineage: Eukaryota > Metazoa > Chordata > Mammalia > Artiodactyla > Bovidae > Ovis > Ovis aries. The sequence continues at coordinate 36,039,782 of NC_056054.1, read as the reverse complement.
TTCTCCAACACCACAGTTCAAAAGCATCAATTCTTCAGTGTTCAGCCTTCTTCACAGTCCAACTCTCACATCCATACATAACCACTGGAAAAACCATAACATTGACTAGATGTACCTCTGTTGACAAAATAATGTCTCTGCTTTATATTTATTTATTTATTTATTTTTTAGTTTTTTATTTTTTTTAATTTTAAAATCTTTAATTCTTACATGTGTTCCCAAACATGCACCCCCCCTCCCACCTCCCTCCCCATAACATCTCTGTGGGTCATCCCCATGCACCAGCCCCAAGCATGCTGTATCCTGAGTCAGTGTCTCTGCTTTTTAATATGCTGTCTAGGTTGGTCATAACTTTCCTTCCAAGGAATAAGCATCTTTTAATTTCATGGCCGCAGTCACCATCTGCAGTGATTTTGGAGCCCAGAAAAATAGTCAGCCCTTGTCTCTACTGTTTCCCCATCTATTTGCCATAAAGTGATGGGACCGGATGCCATGATCTTCATTTTCTGAATGTTGAGCTTTAAGCCAACTTTTTCACTCTCCTCTTTCACTTTCATCAAGAAGTTCTTTAGTTTCTCTTCACTTTCTGCCATAAGGGTGGTGTCATCTGCATATCTGAGGTGATTGATATTTCTCCTGGCAATCTTGTTTCCAGCTTTTTCCTCTTAACTTGACATTATTTCCTTAGGTTCCTTTATGAACTGTCACTAATCCCCAACTTTTCAGAGCAAGTGTTTTGGCATCCTTTTTCAGTCCACATTTTCAGAAAGCATTTGCTCAATTTGGTGCAAACTGGAGCTGTTACAGAAGTTGTGTGAGGTGGGTGCTTGTGTTCTGATACTTAATTGTGCTCAGTCATGTTCATATTTCAGACAAGTTGTCTTTAATTTACAGTAAATACTGCCAACTGAGTACCATTTGAATGCATTTTCTTTATTTCCCTCCATTTTGCAGTGAACCCCTCAAAAAATTGTTAGTGACTCCAACCAAATGCATCAGGGATAGCTATATGACTCGACAGAAGAGAAATATTCTTCTGGTGTTTCTGGCTCTTGACCTGTCTTGGCGCCAGTTGGTGTGTGTGTTTCTCTGGGTGTGAGTCGATAATTATAATTCTGATAGGTCCTTCTCCATATGTTCTCTGCTTTCTCCTCCCAGCTTTGTTTATCCCTCCAAGTGGATTCTTTTGTTCTTAGCCCCTCTGTCTCTCATTTATCTCTATTCAAACCCCACACTTGCCGTATATACTCTGCAAAAGGGGCCTTTCTAACCCAGACTCCTTACATGTGGTCATAGAGACAGTTGTGTTGTGTTTGCCCTGAGCTTGTCTCCAGCTCCATTCAGCATCTATCCTGCTCCAGGAATTCTTGAGGCCAAAACATTTGGCTGTGGAAGTGACTCCCCATGGCGTCCATGGAGGTGCATCTGGATTCTGCAGTCAGCAGCCTTTGAAGCCCTACAGTTGCATCTGATTGAAAATGTTTTTGGCCAACAAGGAGCTCAATTATCTATGCACTTTTTTTCCAATCTATCTTTCAATCTGTTAAAAGCATCCAGATTTCTTGGGTTCCATTTAGAATGGAAAACTATAACCACTTGGGGCCTCTGATAGTAAAAAGCTTTGCTGGCTCCCCATTGCCTACGGAATAAACGCTGAAGCCCTCTGCAGGCAATCAAGGCCCTCTGAGTCCAGCCTCACATACAGCCTTTAATCAGGTTTCTTAATCTGGGGTTTGGGAATCCACTGAAGCTCCAAGCAGTATAGTTTGCATATACTTTTTTCTTTTTTTCTGGAAAGTGAGTCCAAAGCTTTCATTAGTTTTTCAAAGAAGTCCAAATCAAAATGATTAAGTATCCATCAATCTGTTAGACTTGCCCTTAAATTGGGCAACTGGCACATAAAACTCATTTTTATTGACTTAGTTTTGAACTTCTTGCCTAGCTGTGCCCCTACTTATTACTTTCTTTAGCCCAAATCTTGTACTTTCTTTCACTTTCCTATTTATTGGCTTATCTCCTCTGTTTCTTTTTATAGCATTTTCCTGCTCATCTAAGCTGACCACTGGTTTTATTTTCTTGATAATCACTTAGCCTATCATTAACGATAATTTCCTGATAGTGTCTCAGTTTGGCTTCCTCTCAGAAGAAGACCATGAGACTAAGTCAGATGTAAATGGTGTATTTTGAGGGTGATCCTATAAAACCTCAGCAAGGGAGTGGCGAAGTAAGACAGGTTAGAGAAGAAAGCTGGTAGAGAATTATTATGCAACATGTTTAAATTGTGGGAAGCTGGAGCCTAATTCTGCTGGGCTGCACATCCTCCAGTGTTTCCATATATGGGGAGTGAAGAGGGTGTTTATAGACCGTTAATCATTGCTTGGGGAAGGAGGAGAGAAGATATATAAATTCTCTACAACTCTAGCCTGCCTAGCATGCAGGCAGAGTGGGTTATAGCAGCTGGAGCATTCTAGGTGACCACAGTTGCAAGTTAGGCTGACTTGGACTGAAGTGGTAAAGGATGAAAGACAGGTGGGGTCCCAACACTGGGGCTTCAGCTCTACTTGATTCAGCTTTATCTTCTGATCACCTTTTTTTTTTTTTTTTTTTTTTTTTAAATAGCTCTGGGTAAACACATGTTCCAGTATAGCTCAGGCTCTGGGCCACCTCTCCTTACAGGAGGCATTCCCCTTGGGTTTCCTGTACCATACTTCTCACTAATTCTAAAGTATGAACAATATGGTCTTGCTTCTGTCTGATTTTTCATCTTACTCTCTTTACCTAGTCTCCTGCTGAAGACTTAGTCATCATTCAAGGCCAAGATGAAATGTTTTCATTTCCACGAAGCCTTCCCAGATCCACTGAAGTTAGAATCAAACTGCTCCTCTCATTCAGTCACTTAGCATTTCAAGTTTACTTCTAGGAAACTGGCAAAATGTCCCAAGTGGATGTACTTTCTTCTCTAGATAGTGGATTCCTGAGATCAAGGGTGGGTTTAGTAACCTTTGTGTTTCAGAGAGGAGTCAAATGCTTGGCACAGGGTAGGTATTTGAAAAAGACTTGTTGAGATGAAGTTTACAGTATCCAAGAAGATAGGTCTTAACTATGTCATATCATTAAACACTGACTGCTTTATTTGGCCTCTGAAATCTGACTCATGTGGCTCATCTAAGAGACAAAGTCCTTTTCTGTCTTGCACTGATGTCTGTCATATCTTCATCTTCAGTTGCTGCTCTGGAAGTGTTGCATAGTGCTTCAGGATTGTCCTAAGATAGTCCTTCAGAGAAGGATGTTGATTAAGCCTACAAATATTTACTGAGCACTAACTATATTACAAGTACTGGAAATACTCACCTGAATGTACTTTCAAGGAACTCAGTCTTGTCTATCACTTCTTGGTCATGTGATCTTAACTGATCAAGGTCAGTTTTCTCAGAGGGTTAGATTCACTAACTTTGTACAGCCCACTCCTAATTCACTGATGCTGAGAGAGTTTTGATGAAAATGATAGCCTTCTCTGACTTCTTCATCCTCTGTTTCTTCTCCTTTATCAACACTAAACTGAACTCATACAGTTGAAAGCACAATATCTAGCCTATATCTACCATACTGGAGAAGTGACTGTAACTTTTCCATGGACATTTAGAAGTCTTTTCTCTGTGACTAGATTGCAAACTCATTATAGAGATGTCCAAGTCTTCCTGCAGCAGAATGTGTGCACTGGATTGGATTTTTGTAAAACAATGAGGGTCTAATGAACATCTTTTGAGTAGCTGCAGGCCTATCTCAATGATTCTTAGCTTTCCAGGCTCAATTAAAATGTGTCATTGGGAAACATTTGGGCATTCAAGTTGGGCTAGGTACCCATGAAGTGGGTCCTCTAACATTTGATTCTTCTCACATCATGTTAAAATTATTAACTCTGTTTACCTAATCGAGGCCTCCCTAGTGGCTCAGTCAGTAAAGAATCCACCTATGATGCAGGAGACCTGAGTTCGATCTCTGGGTTGGGAAAATCCCCTGGAGAAGCAAATGGCAAGACATGCCAGTATTCTTGCCTGGGAAATCCCATGGACAGAGGAGCCTGGTGGCATACAGTCCATGGGGTTGCAAGAGTCAGATACAACTCAGTGACTAAACCACCATCACCACATCTAATTGACTTTCAGCTCATCAAACTCAGGAGTTGTACTTTGTTTGACTTCTTCTTGAATGGAATGCCTGAAGAAAAAGTTCTCAGTTGGTGTTTATGAAGGAAATTGAACTCAGTTGTACGTGTTTGCCTGTTTTGGAGGGAGAATCTGTGGTAATTCCAAAGGCTTTTCTCAGCAGTTCTTCTTCCAACATCCCCTTCTTCCTTGAATCTGTTCAGTGTTTACCTTCTTTGATTGATTTGTAGGACAGGCTAGGTTCAACTCTAATGAAGCAATTTTTATTTTTACACTATCTCTGTGGATTGCTCCTATAGATAATTCACTCAGGCTCTCAGTTCATTTTTTGTTCCTTTATTCAGATATGGAAATGTTTTATGCCTCCCAGAGGGTGAGAAAGGCTCCAGATTATTAAAGTTGGTCAACATAAAACTTTGGTGACTGTAATGAGCATGAATATGCCGTGTTGTTTTCTGGGAGGGATTTGTAATTTTAGAAAACCATTCAATGTATGCTTAGTTCTTGATGTGTCCTTCATCATTTTTATGGCCTTTCCCAGATATTTTCTTTTATTTTAATTTACTATCCATTGATTTTTCTTGCTCTCAAACATTTCGGTGCCATGTTATTGGAATGCAGCTTCAAGAGTTCAAGGGTGGGTCAGGGCTTTCCCTCTATCAAAGAATGAGATTGATAGGGGTCCTTTCCACAGGGTAGCAAATGGGTCCAGGGTTGCGGAACAGGGCTGAGTTACCCAGGGCAGCCAGAAGCAAGGTACCCAGTTGGGAGAAGCAGAGCAATCTATCTTCCAAGTAGCCTGTTTTCTAGGCTATGAAAACATGTGTGGTAAAAACACAGTGCGAGGAAAAAGGTGAAGGGAGACAGGAAGTCACGGGTGAAAGAAGCCACCAACACTACCCATTTAACTGGTGCCTCATATAGAGACAAGTGCAGCATCTTAAAGATGCCAGTAGTTTGGGTGGAAGATACAGACAAAAGTCCCTGTTTATAGGATTTTTCCCTCACCCCATAACATTTTGCTTCCACTCTGTAACACTCTTCCAGCCCCTGGAAACTTCCTTGGAATGGATTGTACCATCCATGGAGAGAGTAAATATCTCAGGCAGTCATGCCTTTTATGATTTTTCTCCAACATCTATTTCCCATTCATTTAGATTTTACTTAAAAGAACCCTCAACCCACAGACTTAACATGCCTGTATTTCTTCTGTCTGGTATGTGAGCCTGTGAGATAGCTATGCAAAGTCAAATAGAAAACACATGCCCAGGCCCTGAGAACAAGAGACGGCAAGACCAAACTGATTCCAGTGCCATGCAAGAGACACCTCCATCAGAACTCAGCCCTGAATGCTGCCTCTGCATCCACCACTCCTGTTGTGGCTTTGACCCTCCAATACGTATGCCATGTGTTATGGAGTGTAGCATCAATGGGAAAGGTACAGTTTCCATACAGTTCAGCTCACAGCACTTCAGCACTTCTTTCATGCTAATGCTGGCATAGCCACCCAAAAAGTAAATCCATTCTTTCAACCCAGATGGACCACAATGCCATATTACTTTTTAAAGATTAAAATCTTACAGAATGTTGTTAAACAACAGGCAAGCCTTACACTCATTCATTACAACCTTGGTAAACTACCACAGTCCGTTCTAACCAGCTATTTCTTTTTTCTTTTTTGGTCTCACTGTGCGGTTTGTAGGATCTTAGTTCCCTGACCAGGGATCTAACCTGGGCCTCTGGAAATGGAAGTACAGAGTTCTAAGCACTGGACCTCCAAGGAATTCCCCCAACTAGCTATTTCATAAAAGATACAAATTGAAATCTAATTACTGAAAACTGTGGACTGAAACCCAAGAACCTTGATTCAATGTGTCTCTTGATTTTATAATGGAAGTGAAAGAAATGGAAAACTCATGGCTGTCCACAGGAAGCATAGTGCGTCAAGTGATTCAATGCACATGTTCTGCACACAGACAGTGTTGGGCTCTCTGAGGACAACAGGCATGTTTAGATGCTGCTTCTGGCCTCCAGGAGCTCAGTCTAGCGAGGGAGATATTCAAGGGCACCATCTGCTGATACCACATGATGACTTCCACTCCTTTTAGAGGCATCACTGAAATATTTCTGCATTCCAGTTCCATTTATTGCAATGAGGTATTTCTTCTCAACTCAGAGTCACTACTGTAATTGAGCCATGCATTCCCAGGAACTTGAAATACGTTCAAGAGATCAGTCCTGATTACAGTCACCCTGCAAAGAAAACGTAAGAGATTCTGAGCTGAGGCATGCATTGGTCCTGTTAACTGCTGTAGTTATTCTCAGAGGGAGTTGCCCCTCAAAATCAGGCTATTTCTTTGGATGTGGCCTGACCATTGCAGTAAGTGTTACAGAGTCCCAGACCCAGTCACAGAGACCAGGTATGCCTGTCTGCTGAGAGGTCAGGCAATCAAGTGCAAGAAATACTAAAAATATAGGGAATTTCCTGTCAATCCAGTGGTTAAGAATCCATGCTTCCACTGCAGTGGGTACTGGCTCTATCCCTGGTTGGGGAACTAAGATTCATCATGGTCTGTGATGTGGCCCCCCCCCCCCCCAAAAAAAAACAGAAACACTAAAATTATAAACTTGTCTTCACCCCTCTGCCATTGGTGGCTAAAAAGGCATAACACGGTCTTCAGTTTGGAGCTCACAGAACTGAGAAGGTGTTTTGATGTGTTTTCCATATTAATGTTTAAGACTTTCAGTTTTCTAGAATTGTTAGGATGGAATTTCTGGGAACTTTTTATAAAAATAGAAATATTAGAGAAGTTGCAAAATTGGAGGAGATAGCCCTAAGTTCAACTTTGATCATGTTGATTCAGGGGCTCCCATGAATCATTTGAGAGTAAATTTGGGGATAGCATTTAAATATAAAAGCCTGGAGTTATAAGATGTAAATTTATATATCATCATATTATTATCAATCCCACATTGAGGATGAGGTTAAATAACTTGCTGGAATCTCTTCCTTATCTTACATGATCTCTCTAACTGTTTCTTTCTTTCAATCATTTCTGTGTGTCTCTGTGCCTAGAATTGAGTCTTGTTCCTAGAGATGCTCAATACATTTTTTTCATATATCCCAAGGGCTCCCTAGATAGTCACCTCTGCTGCTAAGTCACTTCAGTTGTGTCCGACTCTGTGCAGCCCCATAGACGGCAGCCCACCAGGCTCCCCCATCCCTGGGATTCTCCAGACAAGAACACTGGAGTGGGTTGCCATTTCCTTCTCCAGTGTATGAAAGTGAAAAGTGAAAGTGAAGTCGCTCAGTTGTGTTCGACTCTTAGCGACCCCGAGGACTGCAGCCCACCAGGCTCCTCCATCCATGGGGATTCTCCAGGCAAGAGTACTGGAGTGGGTTGCCATTGCCTTCTCCTCAGACCCACTTAAAATCAGCTGGCACTCTGGTCAGTGGAAGAGTGTTTTTGAAAATGTGAGCTTTTTGATGTCTGTACTCCCAGAGACAACAGATGAGGAAACGGAGTGGTGAGACTGCTAATTGCATTTAATGGACCACATGCCTTCCTGGGCTCTCAGAGGAATACACGGTTCTAAGAAATATGAGGTTTGTCTGAGGTCCAAGGGCACTTAGACAGTGGAGAAAACAAGTCCCCCAGGTTGTAGTGAATGCCTCTGCCCATCTCAAGACCTAACCTACTATTGCCATACTATGTCTGAACAATCAGTGCTTCGGGATACTTGTATTCAGATTTCATATATATAAATTTAAGACTTTTTTTCTTAGTTTGGGTGAATAATTCCCTGTCCAAAGATTTTATGCTCCTAATGTGAGGTGGATATGGGCATCTGGATTTGGAAACTGAAGACCACGCTCTGTATGGTGTTTCTGACCCAAGAAACATGTGACTTGCGCAAGTAACTGTAATTGAGTGCTGTTTTCTTTACTCTTAACAGGGATTGACACTACCTACCTGCTAGGGTGGTCATGTGGATTCAGTGAAATGGCCAGTGGGAAAGCACAGGCTACACATTCATTTAAAAATATCTGGCAGATGTTAGCAAAGCCCAGTCCACCAAGGCTTCTTCCTGTCTTCAGTTGGAGACTATCTTCCTATTTCACACTTTACCCCATCTTTGGATAAATTAAACTCAACTTTAGGCCAATTCTTGTGGTAGGTAGAGAGGATAGAAAGCTTTATATAGAATATCCAAGAAATTTATAATCCAGGGATGTATTTCCTAAAGCATCTTTTGAAAAGTTGGGCTCCATAGAGTATTAAGCATTTAATGAAGAAAAAATTATCTTATAAAATATTTGAAAAATTCAGGGTTCAATAAAATCAAACATGCCTCTTTATTATAAGACTTGTAGGGCTTTAATGTGCATTTATTAGCATTTTCCTGTTGGCTCAGATGGTAAAAAAAAATCTGTCTGTACCGCAGGAGGCCTGGGTTCCATCCTTGGATTGGGAAGATCTCCTGGAGAAGGGAATAGCAACCCACTCCAGTTTTCTTGCCTGGAGAATTCCATGGACAGAGGAACCTGGCAGGCTACAATTCATGGTATCTCAGAGTCGGACATGACTGAGTGACTAATACTAACTAACTTTTAGCCTGAACAAACATTTGTCAAATAAAGGTTATTCAACAAAAGTGTATTGTACAAGGTGCATACCAAGGTACAGGTAGGATTTTCTGAGTCCTGATTGTCTCTCCTTGAAGCTTACATCTTAACTATTTTATTGTGAAAAATATTTTAGGAAGGAGGGCAGGAAAAGAAATCAAAACATTCTTTTTACATTCCTCTTTTTTCTTTTCAAGTTGTTCTTGTCTAAGGTCTGGACTTCTGCCTCAGTTTCCCTGTGTTCATTCCTGTTTCCTGAAGACATGTAGACACAGCCCTGTCTGCTGGTTGAAAAACTATGACAATCCTTCTCATTCTTGCTAGGATTGCCTTCTAGGAGCTGTGTCCTGTGTCAGACACCTCATGGACAGACAGTCTCCTCCCAGTGGACTGAAGTTCCAAACCATGAAGCTAGTATTCACCAGAATTTGAGAATCTCTCATTCATTAGATTGTATCTTAAATGTGGCCTTCCAGAAGCATGCCTGAGTTAGCTGGTCTCTTCTTGGCAATTATGATGAAACTGGTTGCCATTTACCAAGGAATTATGTTGGGCCAAGTCCTGGGTAAAAGTATTTGCAATACCTTATCCTAGGTTGAACCACACAGAAATACTATTTTTGTAGGTCAAAACAGTTAAATACTGGCAATTGCGTGGTTCCACCTAATATCACTTAATTTTTACATTTCTATGAGCTAAACCTTAGCTGGGCTGGAACAAAACACATGGGAATTGTGGTAATTGAATGGTCTGTGCCCTTTCAAATTGATCATCTTTAAATGTCTAGTAGTTATAGGATGGTTAAAGGAAAGTTGAAGGAAGTAGATAAAGGGGATTCCTGTTAACCATGCAAGCCATTCCCCCTTTACAAAATAATTAAGCTTTAACTCAAGATTTCATAAATAATTCTGCTAAACAAAAGTCCTCCTGTTAACTAGACACACCTGTCTTTAGAAAGCAGCTTAACAACTCTTTAATATTGCCTCCCCCACAGCCTCCTTCACAGCCAACAACTGATTAAAATAATCCTTCTTGCCACATATTTTACTCTTTGTGAAAGAGGTTCTGGAAAATACATTTTTCTCTTACTTCATTTCACCTTCATTAATGTTTTGATGTAATATCATGGCTATCTGCCTAGAGGGATTAAGATTTACCTGGCTCTGGGTGTAGTCTCCCATTTTTTATGTGGGGACCTCAAAACTCAGTGGGTTAATGAATTTATTAGAGTTCCTACTCTGGCCAGTATGTGCTGGAACTGGGATTTGAACTCACATCTGGATGACTCCAAATCCAGTTGTCTTAACCATGCTAGTGTCCAGCTCTGGCTGCCTCAAACTATTGTTTCCCTAGTTAAATTAGATAAAACATGATCTTAAGGATGTGGCCAGCCTGGGCTTAAATACTGCTTTGCCACTTACTAGCTGCATCATGCATGCTCAGTCATTCAGTCACGTCCAACTCTTTGCAATCACATGGACAGTAGTCTGCCAGGCTTCTCTGGAATTTTCCTGGCAGGAATACCAGGTTTCCATTTACTACTGCATGGGATTTTCCCAACTCAGGGATTGAATCTGAGTCTCCTACATCTTCTGCATTGGCAGGCAGATTCTTTACCACTGGGCCACCTGGGAAGCCCTGCTAGCTGCATAATTGGGGTAAATCACTTGACCTCCCTGTTTCAGTTTCCTCATCTGTAGAATGCAGATAAAGATGGATTCTTTAAGATATTATGAAGAAATCAAATCAACAAAATTAGAAATGAAAATGGAGAAATCGCAACAGAAAACACAGAAATACAAAGGATCATAAGAGACTAATATCAGCAACTATAGGCCAATAAAATGGACAACTTGGAAGAAATGGACAAACTCTTAGAAAAGTATAACTTTCCAAAACTGAACCAGGAAGAAATAGAAAATCTTAACAGACCCATCACAAGCACAGAAATAAAAACTGTAATCAGAAATCTTCCAACAAACAAAAGCCCAGGACCAGATGGCTTCACACCTGAATTCTACCAAAAATTTAGAGATGAGCTAACACCTATCCTACTCAAATTCTTCCAGAAAATTGCAGAGGAAGGTAAACTTCCAAACTCATTCTATGAGGCCTCCATCACCCTAATACCAAAACCTGACAAAGATGTCACAAAAAAAAGAAAACTACAGGCCAATATCACTGATGAACATAGATGCAAAAATCCTTCACAAAATTCTAGCAAAGAGAATCCAACAACATATTAAAAAGATCATACATCATGATCAAGTGGGCTTTATCCCAGGGATGCAAGGATTCTTCAATATTTGCAAATCAATCAATGTGATACACCACATTAATAAATTGAAAGATAAAAACCATATGATTATCTCAATAGATGAAGAGAAGGCCTTTGACAAAATTCAACATCCATTTATGATTAAAACCCTCCAGAAAGCAGGCATAGAAGGAACATACCTCAACATAGTAAAAGCCATATATGATAAACCCACAGCAAACATTATCCTCAATGGTGAAAAATTGAAAGCATTTCCCCTAAAGTCAGGAATAAGACAAGGGTGCCCACTCTCACCACTACTATTCAACATAGTTTTGGAAGTTTTAGCCACAGTAGTCAGAGCAGAAAAAGAAATGAATCCAGATTGGAAAAGAAGAAGTAAAACTCTCACTGTTTGCAGATGACATGATCCTCTACATAGAAAACCCTAAAGACTCCACCAGAAAATTAATAGAGCTAATCAATGAATATAGTAAAATTACAGGATATAAAATTAACACACAGAAATCCCTTGCATTCTTATATACTAACAATGAGAAAACAGAGAAATTAAGGAAACAATTCCATTCACCACTGCAATGAAAAGAATAAAATACCTAGGAATAAATCTACCTAAAGAAACAAAAGACCTATATATAGAAAACTATAAAACATTGGTGAAAGAAATCAAAGATGACACAAATAGATGGAGAAATATACTGTGTTCATGGATTGGAAGAATCAATATAGTGAAAATGGGTATACTACCCAAAGCAATCTTTAGATTCAATGCAATCCCTATGAAGCTACCAATGGTATTTTTCAGAGAACTAGAACAAATAATTTCACAATTTGTATGGAAATACAAAAAAAAAAAACAAAAACAAAACAACACCTTGAATAGCCAAAGAAATCTTGAGAAAGAAGAATGGAACTGGAGGAATCAACCTGCCTGATTTCAGGCTATACTACAAAGCAACAGTCATCAAGACAGTATGGTACTGGCACAAAGATAGAAATATAGATCAATGGAACAAAATAGAAAGGCCAGAGATAAATCCACACACCTATGGACACCTTATCTTTGACAAAGGAGGCCTGATTATACAATGGAGAAAAGAAAATCCCTTTAATAAGTGGTGCTGGGAAAACTGGTCAACCACTTGTAAAAGAATGAAACTAGAGCACTTTCGAACACCATACAGAAAAATAAACTCAAAAGGGATTAAAGATCTAAATCTAAGACCAGAAATGATAAAACTCCTAGAGGAAAACATAGGTAAAACACTCTATGACATAAATCATAGTAGGATCCTCTATGACCCACCTTCCAGAGTAATGGAAATAAAACAAAAAAGTAAACAAAAAGAAAATTAAATGTAAAAGGTTTTGCACAATGAAGGACACTATAAGCAAGATGAAAATACAGCCTTCAGAATGGGAGAAAATAATAGCAAATGAAGCAACTGACAAAGAATCTCAAATATACAAGCAACTCCTGCAACTTAATTCCCCCAAAATAAGCAACCCAATAAAAAAATGGGCCAAGGAACTAAACAGACATTTCTCCAAAGAAGACATACAGATGGCTAACAAACATGTGAAAAGATGCTCAACATCACTCATTTATTTGAGAAATCCAAATCAAAACCACAGTGAGATACCATCTCACGCCAGTCAGAATGGCTGCTATCCAAAAGTCTACAAACAATAAATTCTGGAGAGGGTGCAGAGAAAAGGGAACCCTCTTACCCTGTTGGTGGGAATGCAAACTAGTACAGCCACTATAGAGAACAGTGTGGAGATTCCTTAAAAAACTGGAAATAGAACTGCCGACCTAGCAATCCCACTGCTGGGCATACACACTGAGGAAACCAGAATTGAAAGAGACACATGTACCCCAATGTTCTTCCCAGCACTGTTTACAATAGCCAGGACATGGAAGCAACCTAGATGTCCATCAGCAGATGAATGGATAAGAAAGCTGTGGTACATATACACAATGGAGTATTATTCAGCCATTAAAAAGAATACATTTGAATCAGTTCTAATGAGGTAGGTGAAACTGGAGCCTATTATACAGAGTGAAGTAAGTCAGAAAGAAAAACACCAATACAGTCTATTAATCATATATATGGAATTTAGAAAGATTGGTAACTATGATCCTATATGCGAGACAGCAAAAGAGACACAGGTAAAGAACAGACTTTGAGACTCTGTAGGAGAAGGTGAGGGTGAGATGATTTGGAGAATAGCACTGAAACATGTATATTATCATATGTGAAATAGATTTCCAGTCCAGGTTCGATGCATGAGACAGGGTACTCAGGGCTGGTGCCCTGGAATGACCCAGAGGGATGGGATGGGGAGGGAGGTGGGAGGGGGGGTCAGGATGGGGAACACATGTATACCCGTGGCTGATTCATGTGAATGTATGGCAAAAACCACCACAATATTATAAAGTAATTAGCCTCCATTTAAAATAAAAAAGATATTATGAAGATTAAATGACTTCAGAATACTAGCTACTGCTATCATACATCATTCCCTATCCTCATACCACTTTATTTCTATCTTTCTTGCTTTTCCACGGACTTGTGTCACTAAAGACACAGTATAAATTGGTCTAGCATTTATTTAATTTGGAGTCAGTGTATTTAAGAGCCATAGAAGTTGCATTCTCATCCTTAACCTATGCCCAAGAATTCTAATTGGCTAATCACTTCATGGCAAATATGGGGAAACAGTGGAAACAATGTCAGACTTTATTTTTTTGGGCTCCAAAATCACTGCAGATGGTGACTGCAGCCATGAAATTGAAAGACGCTTACTCCTTGGAAGAAAAGTTATGACCAACCTAGATAGCATATTGAAAAGCAGAGACATTACTTTGCCAACAAAGGTCCTTCTAGTCAAGGCTATGGTTTTTCCAGTAGTCATGTATGGATGTGAGAGTTGGACTGTGAAGAAGGCTGAGTGCCGAAGAATTGATGCTTTTGAACTGTGGTGTTGGAGAAGACTCTTGAGAGTCCCTTGGACTGCAAGGAGATCCAACCAGTCCATTCTAAAGGAGATCAGCTCTGGGATTTCTTTAGAAGGACTGATGCTAAAGCTGAAACTCCAGTACTTTGGCCACCTCATGCGAAGAGTTGACTCATTGGAAAAGACTTTGATGCTGGGAAGGATTGGGGGCAGGAGGAGAAGGGGATGACAGAGGATGAGATGGCTGGATGGCATCACCAACTCAATGGATATGAGTCTGAGTGAACTCCAGGAGTTGGTGATGGACAGGGAGGCCTGGCATGCTGCGATTCATGGGGTCGCAGAGTCGGACACAACTGAGCGACTGAACTGAACTGAGGGGATTAGATGGTGCAAATTAAACAGCTACCAATAATCCCCTGCTGCTACTGCTGCTGCTGCTAAGTCGCTTCAGTCGTGTCTGACTCTTTGCGATGCCATGGATTGCAGCCTACCAGGCTCTTCTGTCCATGGAATTTCCCAGGCAAGAGTACTGGAGTGGGGCGCCATCACCTTCTCTGATAAACACAAAGAGTTAGGGACAATTAGTGGAAAATTAACTGGAAAATTTAAAAGACTGAGAGGCTGAATTTATAAACAATGGCAAGACCATATATGATGATACAACTCTGATATCCATCTTATCCATGAACTAGATATGCAGGCTATAGTAGAACTGAAACCATGAACACATGCTGAATTAATGCTTGGGGCTGGTGCATGGGGATGATCCAGAGAGATGATATGGGGTGGGAGGGGGGTTCAGGATTGGGAACTCATGTACACCCATGGCGGATTCATGTCAATGTATGGCAAAACCAATACAGTATTGTAGAGTAAAATAAAGTAAAAATAAAAATTAAATAAAAAAAGAAAGAAAATATAAGTACACAAAAATGCCTGTAAAAGAAAAAAAAAGAACTATAATTAAAGATTTCCCTTAACTCAGACATGACTAGCAATTGCTCATAGAAAAATTTAGGAGTTTTGAGTGCATACAACCCAGGATTATCTGACCTACAGTCAACTTTTACACATAATGATTGGAAACTTAGATGCTAATCCTGGGTGGCAAAAGGAATTGCACAGAACCATAAAGGGATCTACAGGTTCCTTCTTTCCAAAATAAATTCGAGATTCAAAGAAAGGCCTGGAAAGTAAGGCAGTATCCTAAAAGCCATATGTGAAGCATTTCCAATACATATAGATTGGATCATAATATAATCAGGCAAACAGAAAAGATGAAACTATATGAGATTTTGCAATAGACTAGAAAATAACCTCTGATAATATTTGGGAGTTAAAAAGGCACTGACATAACAGAAGTCCTTTCACTGGAAACCTAAAAAGGAAACTGAAATTGGAATGGGAGAGAGCCCTTTTACCTGAACTACTGCACCTGATAGAAGATTTTGAAAGGACTCTAAAACAAAAATGAGACAGGAACACAAATAGATGTGTGGCCCTGATGACCATAACATTGGGTGGCCCACTTCCTAACAGGCCATGTATTGACAAAGATGCCTGTAGAAACTGTAAACAGAAAGGGCAATTAAAAAAAAGATGGTCCCATCTTGGAAAAGAAAACAGAGGTAAAGAAAAATTCCCCAGTTCAGATCAATGAGGGTGCTCCAAGGAATGAGAAAGTACCTGATATTTTGCTGTAGTCTTATTGAACATGCAAGGTAAATTAATTATAAATATAAATGATCAACCTCACTAATTCTTGGTAGAAATGCATGCTACTCTTTCTACATTAAGCTCTGCCACCTTTGATCAATCTCTTCACTGGAGTAAATATACCACAAAGGTGATGGTTGTTTCAAATAACTTAGGTTCTCTGTCTCCTAGCCTTTAGTTACAACTCTTGGACTCTTGACTAAAACATATTCCTTCCTGCTTCATAAATTTGGTTCACTCAAATTTATGAGACTGCTATTGAGAACTTTGTTCTATTATTATTTCATAATGGATCATACTCAAAGCAGAAACTGGTGGTTACCAAGCAGAATATGGTATCACTAACTTAAACCATCCTTCAGAGTATACCTCTCTACCTGAGGCAACATCAGCCTAGATGGCTGAAATTATGGTGTTTATCAGAGCTTGAAAAGTAGCCAAAGACTGGAAGGTAAATATATATCTAGATAGCAATATGTTTTGAAGTAATATACACCTTTGAGATTCTTTGGAAACAAGAATTTCTCACCTCCTCTGGAACTCTTATCATAAATGGACATGTTAAGAAACTTTTAGATGCTACACATACTTCCTATTGAAAGATAGCCATTATAGAAGTTGAGGCTCATTTGAAAAGGGTGGGATTTTATCCAGCTTCCTCCCTCCATGAGGTTTAAATATGTTTTAGTTACTGTATGTCTGTTTTCAGGTTGTGTTGATGTTGATTATTTCCTTGCCAAAAACTATAGCTCTTACAGTTGCTAAAAAACTGCCTGACTTTTTGTTTCCTAGCTGAGGTATATCAACTTTTATTTTATATTAGCTGATTGAGACACACAATTTATGGGAAACATGATTAAAAAAAACTCTATAAGGTGTTATTAAAAACTCAAAAATTATTCTTCCCTTATGTCCAAATCTTCTGCAAAGATTAAAAGAACCAGTGGCATCCTTAAATTGGAAGACATAAATAGACATTTTTCCAAAGAAGACTACAGATGGCCTACAGACACATGAAAAAAATGCTCAATATTGCTAACCATCAGAGAAATGCAAATGAAAACCACAGTGAGATACCATCTTACACCTGACAGAATGGCTATCATCAAAAAGACCACAGATAACAAGTGTTGGCTAGGATGTGGAGAAAAGGGAACCCCTAGCACATTCTTGGTGGGAATATAAATTGGCACAGCCATTATAGAAAACAACGTATAGGTTCCTAAAAAAAAAAAAAAAAGAACTACCATATGACCCAGGCTTCCACTCCTGGGTATATAGCTAAAGAATATGAAAATATTAATTTGAAAAGATACATGCACCCCAATTATCACAGCAGCATTATTTACAATAGCTAAGATATGGAAGCAACGTAGGTATGTTCATCAACAGAAGAATGGATAAAGAAGATACGATATACGTGTTGGTGAATACACATGATGGAATACTACTCAGCTGTAAAAAAGGATGAAATGTTGCCATTTGCAAAAACATGGGTAGACTTGGAGGATATTATGCTAAGTGAAGTAAGACAGAGAAAGACAAATAACTGTATGTTATCACTTATAGGTAGAACCTAAAAAAAAAGAATGAATATAATAAAAAGAAACAGACTCATAGATATAGAAAACAAACTAGAAGTTACCAGTGGGGAGAAAGAAGGAGGAGGGGCAAGATAGGGGTTGAGGATTAAGAGGCACAAGCTACTGTGTATAAAATAAGTGTGCTACAAGGATATATTGTACAACACAAGGAATATAATCAACATTTTATAATCTCTTTAAATGGAGTATAATCTCTAAGCATATTGAATCACTATGTTGTACAGATGAAATTAATACAATATTGTGAAACAACTATACTTTGATATAATTAGCATAATTATAATATATGTAGTAATAATAATTAGCATAATTATAAAAAAATTCACTAACACTTGGTCAAAGATATTTCCACCAGCCCTTATGGCCATATAGTTCACTCTCCTGGGGTCACATCAGTTATTTTCTTAAGAACTGGTCCGTGGAAGGCTTTTATATTCAGAGATTTTATCTCTACTACTAGACTCTTCCCTGTTGCACAAAGACATGCCAAAATATTGCAGGGGACTCATGTACTATCCCTAGTTCTTTCCCATCGCTTAAGGCCTTTTTCCCAGAAAATCTACCTAAACAACCTTTTCATGATTTTCAACCAGGAAATTTTATACCTTGGAAAAGACTTAAGAAAAACAAAAAGAAAAACAAAAACACCTGCATTTGAGCTTGATTGAAAGGTGCTTTAACAACAAATACAGTGGAACATTTCTTGGGTTCTTGTTTCACAACTAAACAAGCAACACAGAATTCCACACAATTGGGAAGTTATTAAAATATAAAATCTCAAAAAAGTTTTCATGGATTCTCTCATAATAGTTGATCTTTGGAAGTAAATATCTGACCCAGGATCTTTAGAACAATCTGACAACATCAGATTATGGATAGCTTGCACCCAAGATACTGGACCAACATCTCTGTGTAATTCTGGTTTTGTTTTTCATCTGCTTATTTATAATCACTTGCCTATCATTTTCTATAGAGTCCTGATTTATAATGGCTCCTTTTCTTTCATCATTCCCCTTTATGATAGTTGTTAGGTTAGAACATATTCATTGTAACACCATTCTTAGATTATCCTAAACAATAGCTCTATCTCTCACTGTAACAACATTTGGGTGTGCCATTAACCACCAGACTCTATGATAAAAACTTTAGATCTATTCCAATCTCCTCAAACAAACCACGAAGAATTGCAGCTAATATCATTTCTATTTGCATGGACAGGGACCCTTAAATAAACCAACCAGTGACTTCACTATGTGTCCTTTCCTAGCAAAAGGATAATTTATTACAATCTATTGATCAGAATTTAGATAATATAAATTTGAATTCAATAACTTTCTTAGAATGAATGGTCTACTAAATACTCACAACTGGAAGAGGCTAAAAAAGATACAAATATGTAACCCAGCTCAAGTAAGGCCGTGACCTCATGTCATGAACAATTTTTTCCCTGGATGTCCTTATGCTCCTATCTTGAACCACATGGCTAGAATTTCCTGGTTCTCTTTCTCTCAGACTAATATTTCATGCACTTTAGGAACAGCATGCCAAAACTTGTCACTACACAGGCACCCTAATTCTATAAATCACCAAAGCTGGAAATTTCAACTCAGGTGTGAGCTTCAGAAGAGGCTACCCTTGATTACACAGGCACTCAGCTTTGGGGAATTAATCATTGTTTATGTGAACAATCAGAGCAATGTTCCCAATTGTGCAAATCGACAAATGGGGAAAAAATACCCTGCAAGGAGCATATCACTAACTCTAGAAAAGATTATTAGCGGTACTATTCTTGCCCTAGACTGATATGGATCAGTCTTAACTTGTTGGCATAAGTAGCAATGAACAATAGCATTGCTCTAGATTTTTTTGTTGACTGCTCATGGTGGTAGTGTTTGTATCATTACTAACAGTACTTGCTAACATAGGTCAATGAAACAGGCAAGATAGAGCAGAGTCTATATCATCTGAAAGAAAAAGTGACTAGGCCCTCTAAGGCCAACTGTTATGGCCTATGGAATTTATTCTTTTTGCCCATATCGCACAATTGGAGTCTCTGGTTCCAACCATCTTAAAGGGACTATTCATTGTTTCTGCTTTGTCATAGTTATAATGTTGGTTTATTATGTTCTGTTGAGGGTTATAAATGGTTCTGTGCAGCATTTCTCTCTGCAGCAAGATGACTCAGCAATTAAAGGTCAGGAAGATCTTGGGATACAATTGACTATGGAGACAACTGGATAATCCCTCATCAGGAAGATCTGGTTTTCTAGTCTTCCTTGAGTTGATCAACTTCTTAGAGGTGAGAGAATAACAAAAAGGGGACTGAGGGATTGAATATACAAATAGGAAATGGTCTGGTCTTATATAACAATAGAGCTCTGCTCCAAAGCAGTAAACATGGATTTTGGACTTGAATAGCTTAGGTCAGAAATCAATAATTTTTTCTGTTAGGGCCAGATATGGTCTCTGTAGCACCTAAGCAGTCATAGGCAATAGTAAACAAATGGGCATGGCTGTGTTCCAATAAAACTTTAATTATAAAAGCAAATGGTGGGCTTATTTGGTCCACTGGCTGACCCTTGATTTACTTCTCTGTAGGTGAAAAAGCTTCTCACTTATTTGACAAAAGGGGCAAATGGAGGGAAATTAACAT
Source organism: Ovis aries (assembly GCF_016772045.2). NCBI lineage: Eukaryota > Metazoa > Chordata > Mammalia > Artiodactyla > Bovidae > Ovis > Ovis aries. Next base: position 36,019,774 of record NC_056054.1, on the reverse strand, counting down.
TGATTGAGGTCATGCTGTAAACTAGGCACTGTACTCATGGCTTTTATTGATTTATTTATGGTTGCACTGGTTCTTCATTGCTGCGCATGGGCTTTCTCTAGTTGCAGTGAGTGGGGGCTACTCTGCATTGAGGTGCACAGGCTTCTCATTGCTGTGACTTCTCTTGTTGTGGAGTACAGGTTCTAGGTGCTCAGGCTCAGTAGTTGCGGTACACAGGCTCAATTGCTCTGCAACATGTGGGATCTTTGTGGACCAAGGATGGAACCCATGTCCCCTTCATTAGTAGGTGACTTTTTAACCACTGGACCAACAGGGAATTCCACTCATGGCTTTTATAATTCCACTCATTTAATACCCACAACTTAATCCCTGTGCCACAGGTCAGAAAATGGAGCTTCAGAAGGTGAAACAGATTATCCACTATCTTATGGCTGGTGGAAAGCAGGATCCAGGGAATTCAAAATGCTGTTTGTTTCCCATCATCAAAACTCCCATTATTTCCACGCACATGCTTTCACCAGGGTCTCTGGGCACGTTTGCTTCTGACTCTATAATAACAATGAAGATAAAGAAATAACAATAGTAGCTAAACATTTTTGAGAGGTATATCCCCCCCTTACTCTCTCATTCTTATTTAATCACCACAAAAATCCCATGAAATATATTGTCCTCATTTCACAGAGGAGGATCACTAAGTTCACAAAACTGGAAATTGGCAAGTCTAGCACAAGAACCCTGATTTCCTAACTCCTAATTCTCTAACTAGGACCTTGTTTCCTGGTCAATATTTGTTTAATTAACACAGAAGAATATTTTCCTCTCTCTGGACCTCTCTAAGTATAGCTACAAGATTTATTCTGACCAACAGAAGTAGCTGAGACTAGATTGATGGTTTTGGAGGGAATATCAAGTTCAATGCAATGAAATCCTGTTAAAGCAATATGGATTGGTGTCCAGGAAATATAAGAATCTCTGGTGCTTTGTCAACAACTTGGCTATCAGGCTGAAGGCCACCTGGATTCCTTTTTAAGGAGTTTCCCAAATGAAAAATGTCTTCTCAGAACATCTGACTCCTAGAACGTCCAGAGTTCTGGGTTGGAAGAAGCCACTGTCTTTGGCTGACATGTCCGAAAATATAAATAAAGAGGTTCAAGGGTAGGAAGTCCTTTTATTTTTTTAGATCTGTGTATTGAAAGAGAGAGAATTCAGAACTATTGCCACATGAAGCTGTTGGAAACTCTTTAGCCGTTTTTCCATTGGCAGCCTCATTTTAAGCAGTTTCCTGGTATGACTCAAGGGGAGCTTCTGAAAGAGAAGGGTCCCTGTCTCCCGCTCAACTTCCCTATGCCAACAGAAGTGTGGGGCTCCACAGAGCTGGTTTGAAGGGAAGGTTTCAGTCCGACAGTGAAAGTGAAAGTCACTCAATTGTGTCTGACTCTTTGTGACCCCATAGATTATACAGTCCATGGAATTCTCTAGGCCAGAATACTGAAATGAGCAGCCTTTCCCTTCTCCAAGGGATCTTCCCAACTCAGGGATCAATCCCAGGTCTCCCACATTGCAGGTGGATTCTTTATCAGTTGAATCACAAGGGATGCCCAAGAATACTGGAGTGCATAGCCTACCCCTTCTCCAGTGGATAAGGAAATTGTTATGTGAGCCCCAACACTGCTCAACTATGTAAGGGTCTGATCTTGCACCGTAGACACTGAGATGCCACTAAGGAGAGGGGAAGAAAAGAGGAGGAAAGAATAAGGGGGTGGAGGGGAGAAGAGAGGAGAGGATAAGCGGATAGGAGGAAACAGAAAGAAGGAAAAGAAAGGGAAGAGGACATATGTACTCATGTTCCTAGGTCCTGGTTCCTACCTGTGCCTTGGATGCAAATAAGTCTGGGAAAGCGAGTACCTAGGGGTACAAGAGTACAAGAGGAAGCAATTTTATCCTATACAAGATGTATACTGAGTAGCAAATGTACATAACTATCGTCTATTGCCTGCAAACAAACTCTTGGCTTCCAAGGAACCCTATAAGCATCCTCCAAGGCGGACGCTCTGAGATCTGAAACTGCCTCTTCGTCTTGGATCCCTCAGAGCCCCCCTCTCTCATAATGAGCTTGGTGTCTGAATTACAGAAACCTAGCATCTTTGTCACAGAGGCACCTGAACCGCCATCCATGTCAATGTTTTCAAACATGCTCTGGGAAGCTATGGAACTTCCTCAGATATCCCACTGAAGAAGAGCCCATCCTCCCTGCCCTGCCCTCCCCCTCCACACACAGCCTGTTTCAATTTGGAGCAGCTCAGCTTGAAACTGTATTGCATATTGGGCTTTTGTTCTTTTGAAGGGAGATGACAAGACTCAAAAATGTTTGATAGTCACTGGTGCAGCCCAAGCCCCTCTGTGAGTCTCATTCATCTTTGTAACCCTGGTGCCCACCACCGACCCTGGTGCAATGGAGGTGCTTCATAAATATTTATGAATGAGAACAAATACATATTTCATTGATTCATCTAGTCACCAGAGAAACACTTGTTCTTCTGCTGTTAATTTGTGAGGAGCATTGGCCCACAACTTCTGTGACCCCACTGACTGCCAGTCTTTAGTTAGCCAGTGTATGGGGCTGGAAAGCATCTCTTTTTCTCCTCACCTTCTCTGTGGGCCCCATGTTGCATCCCAGGCTGAACTGGCCTGAGGGTTAAAAGTGAGGTCATATTAACAGGAACAGAAACATTATATTTTTTGGCTTTACTCCCAATATGTTATTGCACTTTTTCTCTCCTTTGCTGGCCTCATTTCTCTTTGAGACATTCTCTAGTTGTAAGCTTTGTCTCTTTCCTAACACAAAAGATAGAAGTGGTAGAAAGAGCCTTTTGCTGCAAAGAATGTATATCTGAGAGTGCTCCTAGCAAGAGAAATGACTCCTCAAGGGTCAGAGGTTTCTATTAAGAAAGGCTGCCTGCTAGCCAACTGGGTACTTGTGAGAAATTTAGGATGCTGGGGAGAAGATACCCAGAATAATTGATGCTGTTGTTTAAAAAGCACTTTGTGGTCAAGTCACAGCCAAATCTTTTCCCTTTGGGAAAAAGCTACAGCTTGTTGGTCATGTCTCTATTTGGCACTGGTATCATTCTTTCAGCTCTTTTAGCTAGACTGTGCCCCTTTGCTTCATGAAACTAACATTTAATGCATCTCTCTTTCTTTTGATTTTTATTTGAGTATAGTTGATTTATAATGTGTTAGTTTCAGGTACACAGTATAAACAGTCTCAATGATTCATTCACTCATTCATTCAACAAATACTTATTGAGTTTATACTATGTACTGAGGGTACAACATTAAAGAATCAGGAATCTTTGTCCTTTCAGAATTTATTTTCTAGTAGTGGTAACATTTTCATACTGTTCATGGGGTTTTCATGGCAAGGATACTGGAGTGGTTTGTCATTTCCTCCTCCAGGAGACAGAGGATGAGATGATTGGATGGTATCACCAACTCAATGGACATGAATTTGAGCAAACTCTGGGAGATAGTGGACAGGGAATGCTGGTGTGCTGCATTTTATGGGGTCCCAAAGAGTCAGATGTGACTTAGCAGCTGCACAACATCTGCTTGGTAAAATTTAAGTGAAAAGAGAGATACAACTGTAGAAATATATGATGTATCAGATGATGATAAGGACTGAAGACAAAAAAAAAAAAAATACAAGCAGGGGAGAGAGAAGGAGTGTTGGGGAGCTGAGATTACCATTTTAGTTACCATGACCCAGGTAGGAAAGACCTCATCACAAAGCTGATGGTAAATCTATGCTGCTGCTGCTGCTGCTGCTAAGTCACTTCAGTCGTGTCCCGACTCTTTGTGACCCCATGGACTGCAGCCTACCAAGCTCCTCCATCCACGGGATTTTCCAGGCAAAAGTACTGGACTGGGGTGCCATTGCCTTCTTTGATAAATCTATGAGTTAGATGTTATTTCTATCTTATAGATGAAGCATCTGGGCTCAGAGAGGTGAAGTGACTTGGCTGAGATCTCACAGGGAGTTAATGACTAAGTAGGTATTTGGGTGACCTTGAATGTAGGCTGTTTCTGCAATGCTACTCTGCTTGTAGATTTTTGTTTGTAAAACATAGGGCTGGGCTAAGTCAGGACATATATAACCCTTTGTTCTGACTCTGACATGCCTAGTGCCAGTGATCTTTCCCTAAAGTGATAGAACACACAACTGCTGTCAATAATAGCAAAAATGTCTCATTATATTATACACCTTCTTGCTCACGTTGGAGTCATTATTTCTGGTTAGAGATTTGGTCTGAAAGTTAGATCTTTGTGAAAAAGAGCCTTCCTGTTGCTGCATGATGCTCTTAAAATGTAGCAGTGTGGGGACCTCCCTTTTGGTCCAGTGGTTCGCACGCTCCTCTTCCAATGCAGGGTGCACAGGTTTGATCCCTGGTCCGAGAACTAAGATCCCACATCCCTCATGGTGAAGCCAAAAGAAAAAAAATTTGTAGCAGTGTGGGTGAATTTATGATAATACATTATTTAGATTTTTAAATAGTATTCAAGAAGATCCTAAAACAAATGTATGGTTACCAAGGGAGAAAGAGAGGAGAGAGAAAAATTGTGAGATTGGGATTGACATATACACAGTGCTATATATAAAATAGATAACAAATAAGAACCTACTGTATAGTACAGAGAACTCTACTCAATACTCTGTAATGACCTATATGAGAATAAAATCCTAGAAAGAGTGAATCTACACATATGTATTGGAGTAGGAAATGGCAACCCACTCCAGTATTCTTGCTTAGAGATCCCATTGATAGAGGAGCCTGGTGGGCTTCAGTCCATGGGGTCACAAAGAGTCAGACACAACTGAGCAACTGAACACACACACACACACACACACACACACACACACACACATGTATGACTGATTCACCTTTCTGTACCATAGATATTAACACAACATTGTAGGTCAACTATATTTAATAAAAGTTAATTTTAAAAAAGATAATTCTAGAAATATAATATGGAAGAAATCTAAAAAATCGGATACTGGCGAATTCTGGGAGGGTGATTGTACAACCAGACTGAGTACGGTGTGCTAGAGTTGGGAGTCAATGAATTTCATGGGGTTTGATGTAAGAGGCACATTGCCACTTGAAGTGCCTTGAGGGCAGAGCCTCCAGGATTATAAACTGGATGTTGTAGCTAAGTTCCCACCCTGAGTTCAGGGGCTACCTTCTCATTCTCTTGAATCTGCAAGGCTAGGCATAGTAGTTAATTGATTTGTCAATAAGTGTTTGTTGAATGAGTAAATGTATGATGACAAGGAGATCTGAAGCCATAGAAGTCAAGAATGGATACTGGAATTGGGAATATGCATTGCGTTTTCCATATCCCCTCATCTATACTTGAGCTTCACTTCTGCTCCCTAGCATTACCTCTGTATTAGTTCTAAAGCGTTGTGGTGAGAAACGCCACAGATTGGGTGGCTTAAACAACAGAAATTAATTTTCCTGTAGGTCTGGAGGCCAGGAGTCCAAGATCAAGGTGTTGGCCATGTTGATTTCATCAGAGGCCTTTCTCCTATGTTTGCAGATAGCTGTCTTCTCACTCTGTCTTTGCATGCTCTTTCCTCTGAGCTGTCTGCATCTCAATCTTTTTTCTTCTATGGAGACTAGCAATAATGTATTAAGACCTATTCACATGACTTCACATAACGTTCATGACCCTGTCTCCAACTGTAGCACAATCTGAGGTACTGGGGTTTAGGAATTTAACATGAGAATTTCGTTGTTGTTCAGTTGCTAAGCTACGTCCAACTCTGTGGAATATGGGGGAACATAATCCAGCCCATAAGAACCTCTTAAACAAATTATTTACACATAAAAACCCTTTCCCTAGCTCTGCTTTGGCAAGGGAACATAGGCTATGCTATGAAGCTACTCTTTCTTTCTTTGCCCCCTCTTATCTCCATGTACATATCTATATATTATTTACCCATCTATCAATCAGTCAATCAATCTATCATATATCTATCTATCCACCTAACATCTAACTGTTTTATTTATTTATTTTGCTATTGGGGTGGTGGTATGAATGCATGTGAGTGTGAAATTACATCCAAATACAAAATCTGGTCATCTCTTCAAGAAATTCTGTTAAGAAAATTATAACAGTATCTGAGAAGAAATAGACTTCTTTCATGCCTGACATTTAAGCAGCCTTAATTGTCTAGTGCTTTTGACAATGCTCTGCTGATAACCTGAGTTACATGCTTTGTAAGCCCCATAAAAGGCTATACAAACCCCTTTTGAGCTTTCTCATGGCTAAGCAGTTATGCCTTGATTGATGGAAGAGTAAGCATACCTTGATTGCTTACGTAATTTTGAATTAATTATATTACTTCCAGATTCGTTTGTTATTAAGGAGGGTGCTTATCAACTGGTTCTAATTAATGTATAACAACTTAATGATATAATAGAGGCTTTAAACATTTAAGATATTACAGTTCCCAAGGTTCAATTCATTCATTCATTCAAAAATATTAAGTGAAGTTTCAATATGTAGAAAGTACTTTGGGAGTTGGTGTGATAATGCAGAGAATGTGTAACACTTGGTGCCTGCATCCTAAGGTGGAAATGACAATCATAGAGTAAAACGGAAATGTAGGGAGTAGTTGTCCTAGATTTCTGTTGTCATCTTCACTTGTTTCAGTCCAACTGGGAAAATAAAACAAGTTTGAGGGAACCGGCTATACATGTGATAGAAAAGAAGGGGAGCCAGCAGGCACAGAAGGCAACACAGATCTGCAGCAACAAGAAGCCCCTAACCCTACCAGCTTAGAGAGGCCAAGAAATGGGAGGGTTTCTGGAGCCTAGGGGTGGGTTTCACTAGGAGAATTTGATGATGACTGGTCTATCAGATGGGATCTGTATCAGTGGAAGAGATGTGGCTCTTGAGCATAGAGAAGGGATGTGGGATGCTCTGGCTTCCCCTCTTCTCTTGCTCCTTCAGTCCCCTCAGAATCTCTCCTGGGAGTTGCAGGCTGTGGAGATGAGCCCCTGTTGTGATACAGTGCAGGGCACAGGGGAGGACTGCATCTGGCCTTGGCCTTGCACAGAACTCCAAGATTTATCAGGGTCTAAAGGCAATGGCACCCCACTCCAGTACACTTGCCTGGAAAATCCCATGGACGGAGGAGCCTGGTAGGCTGCAGTCCATGGGGTCACTAAGAGTCGGACATGACTGAGCGACTTCACTTTCACTTTTCACTTTCATGCATTGGAGAAGGAAATGGCAACCCACTCCAGCACTCTTGCCTAGAGAATCCCAGGGATGGGGGAGCCTGGTGGGCTGCCATCTGTGGGGTCACCCAGAGTCAGACACAACTGAAGCGACTTAGCAGCAGCAGCAGCAGCAGCAGCAGTAGCAGCAGCAATGCACAGTACCCTAAAGTGTAGATAGTACTCACATCACTAGTAAACACATATTAGCTTGCTGTTTGCCGAGGGAACCCTTAGTTGTATGTATCTGTGTGTGTGTCTGGGGTGCACACCTAACTGGTTGGAAGAGGAATGGGGTGGACTGTTTGCCTGGAAGAAAAGGGAAAGACAGATTCCTTCAAGTAGGACGATCAGTAGGAGATGGTTAGTGATAAACTGTCTGCCATCAAGGTAAGATATTTGATAAAGGCGGACAAAAGATTGGGGCTTATTTTAAGGCTGAGTGGAGGTAAAGATCCAATAATGTATAGAATGTAAAAATATAGTCTCCCTGAGAAGCACTTAGCAGTGGTTAATCCATTAACTAATTAATTCAATAAACATCATTAAAAGCCAACTATGGACCATGTGCTATTGATAATAACATGTGCAAAAATAGACTTGCTTCTGGCCTTTTGGATTTTATAGTCAGTGGGTAAGAAAGATGCTTATTTTTTAATAAATGAGAAGTGCAGTAAAGGAAGAGAGTAGAGAGCTATAATGGTATATTGTCAGGGATACTTGTCTAGCCTGGGGGATTAGGGAAGACTTCCTAAAAGAAGAGGTTAGTGATCTGAGATTCTTCAGCATCAAAGGAGTGGGTCTAAAAAATCAAGCAAACCAACCAAACCAAAAAAAAAAAAAACAAAGAGAGGGAGTGGGGAAGAGTGTTCTAGGGAGAAAGAAGAGCCAGGCAAAGGCCCTAGGGTGGGAGGGAACATTCTGGTAAATGTTTTCTGGTGTGAAGTAGAACCTTTTGGTGGAGTTTTCAAAGAAGTTAATCAACTACAGCCAAGACTGTTCCTAAAATCACATGGTTTACAGCATTTAATTGCTTGGGTTCAATCCAGTAAGAGCTTCTTTGAGAGAGAAAAGAACAGCAAGAGACAGGGTGATTTGGTGAGTAGAACCTAACATGCCAACAGGTAACCATATATGTCAGCATCTGATTAAGGACCACAGTGAGGGGTCTCTGTGGCTAGGAGAGTTGGAGGTCAGGGAAGAAAGTGGTGTGTATGGAGCTTCCTGTTGTCACGTCTCCAGATCAGCCAGCAGGAATTCCCCACTCTGCAGAAGGGAGTTTGACTGACGAGGAGAATTCTTGGCAGACAGTAGGTAATCCCTCCATCAGCTGTCAGTGAGCAACTCTCAGGAAGGAGCAAGGACACCAGGGAACCATTGATGATTTGTACCAGATGCTTCTAGTGTATTGCCTCAGTCTTCACATGAACTGTATGAAATAGTATTGATTCCCATTTTACAGACAAGGAAACTAAGATTTACTGATTTGGATTATGTGTCCGTGGGTGCATATTTAGGGAATGACTGTGTTAGAACTCATTTCTGTCTCACCACTCAATGTTCCTACTGTAGCCCTAGGCTTTTGCCCCACTCTGAGGTGTGTATGTGTGTGGTTGGGTGTGGCTATGCATCTTGCTTTATTCCCTATGTTAGAGTATATGTTCTTAATAAGGGAAGGAGATAAAAGAGTGGGGAGGGGGAAGTAATTTTTTGAAAAATCTGCTCTTCACCAAGAGATATACTTACTAATTACATAGAATATTTCACTTAATGTTTATCACAAACTGCATGCTACGTTATTCTCTGTGTTTTAAGATGAGGAAAATGAGTCATTTGTGTCTAAGATCTCTCGTCTACCAAGGCAGTGGAGCTGAAATTGGTTTGCGGGTCTGATTGAGTCCAGAGTCCATGCTCTATCTAGCCCATTTCCTGTGCCGTGTCATGAGCTTTCGAATGTTCAATAAATATTTATTCATTTATTCACTGTTAAAACAAACATTGTTTGTGCACCGCTTTTGTGCTTGGGCACTCTACTAAGCACAGAGAGTGGAAAAGAATTCTTTTAATTTCTTTTGCCCTTGTAGCCAGTACCAGGCTGTGTGATACTTGGTTGTTCTCATACAGTTTCTTGGGTTTTACTTAATGGATATTAGAATTGAACAGGATCTTAGTCAATGTTTTCATGCTTTAAAACATCCTTGTAGTGAAGGTGCAAAAGTTCCAAGTAAAACATTAGCTAGCAAAACCCAGAGGCATATTAAAGAATACTACACCATGAGGAAGAAGAGTTACTCCAGGAATATAAAGATAAATTAATAAATAGCTTATTAATTAATAATCCATATTAATGGATATAATGAGATATAATTTCTATGATTTTATTACAGAGATAATGAAAGGCAACTGATTAGTGTGCAACATCCCATATCTTTTACATGTATATGAATTATATATGCATGTGTAATACAGTATATACATGTATGAAAGCAAGCACCTACTTGTCTACTTGTCTACACGTACACAACAAACCCACATATGCTTCCAAAATTCCATAAAAGAAGAGCTGAACAAATGGAAGGGCATATACTAACTTCTTGGATAAAGAGAGTCAATCTTTAAATATGCAAATTTTGTACATTAATTAAAAAAACTTATTCTCATTGGAGGCTAGTTACTTTACAATATTGTAGTGGTTATGTACATTAATTTATAATGAATCTAATTCTATTAAAAATAACAAAATAATTTGTAAAAGTTCTTTTGGAAAGAGAAACACATCAGAATAGTTATAAAACACAGAACAATGAGGGAGTGCTTGTTCTAGAAAATCTTAAAGCCTATCATAAATCTTTAACAAATCAGTGAGGTATTGGCTAGTAAACAAGAACCAATGGAAAATAATACAATATCTAAAGATATGTGGATTTCAAATATATATGGAAATTAGAGTATAGTAAAGTTAGCAACTCAAATTAGAGAGAGAGAGAGAGAGTGTATATGTGTGGAGAGGAAAGGAAACAGACCAGTGGGTGCGGCAGCAGGGCTTCCCAAGTGGCAGTAGTGGTAAAGAACCCACCTGCCAACGCAGGAGACTAAGAGAGTGGGTTCAATCCCTGCGTCAGGAAGATCGTCTGGAGGGGGGCATGGTAACCCGCTCCGGTATTCTGGCCTGGAAAACCCCATGGACAGAGGAGCCTGGCGGGCTATATTCCGTGGGGGTCACAAATAGTCAGACACACCTGAAACAACTTAGCACGCACATACAGTATTAACTGGGTAGCCATTTGGACTATAATTGGATTCACATTCATATTGTGCTTGAAGATAAATTCCAAATGGGTCAAAAATTTAAAAGTAAAATATGAAATCATAAAAATAGATGAAAACACGTGAGAGTTATTTTATTACCTAGAAATGGAAAAATCATTTCAATTATTATACAAAATGAAAAAGCCAGAAGAAAAAAAAAAACCTCATTTCATGTATTTAAAAAATCTGTTTGCAAAAATGGTCTAAGCAGAGTCAAAAGACAAATGACCCTTGGCAAATATCTGTAACTGTTTTCAGATGAATGGCTAATATCTTTAATATATAAATAGGTCTTTCAAATCAATATAGAAAAGATCATCAAGCCACTGGGAAAATGAGCAAAGGGTATGCATAACAGATTAGAGAAAAGGAAAATCCCAAGCTAAAGATTCTAAAAGAGTCAATTGACTTTTTGCATAATAAGAAAATTTAAATTGTTCTCTTATACCATTTTCATCTACCAAACTGGCAAACATTCAAACACTTGATGATACCTTATGTTGCCAAGCTTACTTCCCTGGTGGCTCAGACAGTAAAGCGTCTGTCTACAATGTGGGAGACCTGGGTTCAATCCCTGGGTCGGGAAGATCCGCTGGAGAAGGAAATGGCAATCCTCTCCAGTACTATTGCCTGGAAAATTCCATGGACAGAGGAGCTTGGTAGGCCGCAGTCCATGGGGTCACAAAGAGTCAGACACGACTGAGTGACTTCACTTTCTTTCTTTCTTATGTTGCCAAGACTGTGTGGAAACACTTTATATGCTGCTGGAGGGAAGTAAATTGGTATAGTTTATATTAATATCAAACAAAATTACAAGCACATCTATTCTTTGACCCTACAATCCCACTTCCAGAAAATTATACTATGGATATGTTTTCCTATGTGAAAATTGACATAAGCAGTATTATTCCTCATGGCAAATAATTGGAAATCACCTAAATATTCATCAACAGAAGACTGGTTAAATGGAATCATACAGCTGAAGCTTTTAAAGAACTGAAATGGCAAGATCTCCAAGTTACAATTTTGAGTGAAAATCAAGATGTAGAACAGTGTGTATGGCATGGGAGTAATGGAAAAAAAGAATAAATATTCATATTTGCTCCTATATTAATTTAAATATGTCTGAAAGGACACAGATGACTTAATGACAGTGATAAATTTTTCTGTTCTTGTTTGGCTTTTTCATTTGAAGAGAGGTCAACTGGGTAGCTGTAGGATTTGAACAGGAGAAAGACTTTTTATTTGACACAATTTTTTACTATTTGAATTTTGAATCATGTCTAATATAAAAATAAATAAATTAATATTTATAAAATAAAAAAAATTATTTTAAGAAACCAAATGCCTGCAAGATAGATTAATAAACAAGTCACACATTTTCAGTTTCTTTTTCTGAATGAAGTTGGGAGAGCCAGACTCATAGACCCATCCAATGAATCTCCTTACTTTTCAATAACATTTATAGTATTATTTGGGAATCCTGTTACTACATGAAGAGTTTGAAAACCAACTTTTAGAATCCAAAAGTTAGTGCATATAGAGCATCTTTTAAAAGCCTGGCATATAGTGATTAGCTTGGCAAATGTAAAGTGTCATTTTTATTTCCATATTTTGTAGATGGGCAAACTGAATCATGCAGAAATACTCAATGAAATTTTAAAATCCCCCTTTTTTCTTTTTTATATGGTGCTTATCAATATCTTGACACACCTCATTCTGTGGTATTGTCAGTGGTTAATAGAGGTCATATTTTCGCTGGAAGCTTATGGGTGTGCTCCTGCTGCTGCTGCTAAGTCGCTTCAGTCATGTCCGACTCTGTGTGACCCCATAGATGGCAGCCCACCAGGATCCGCCATCCTTGGGATTCTCCAGGCCAGAACATTGGAGTGGGTTGCCATTTCCTGAGGGTAACAGATATCAGAATGTGGTAATCTGTCCTACTGCGGGCCTGAGGTCCTCCATCTCCTGTTATTGTTCAGTTGTTAAATTGTGTCTGACTCTTTGCAACCCCATGGACTGCAGCACGCCAGGCTCTTCTGTCCTCCACTACCTCCTGGAGTTTGCTCAAATTCTTGTCCATTGAATCAGTGATACTGTCTAACCATCTCATCCTCTGCTGCCCACCCCCTTCTTTTGCCTTCAATCTTTTCCAGCATCAGGGTCTTTTCCAGTGAGTTGGCTCTTTGCATCAGAGAGCCAAAATAATGGAGCTTCAACATCAATTCTTCCAATGAATATTCAGGGTTAATTTCCATTAGGATTGATTGGTTTGATCTCCTCACTGTCCAAGGGACTCTCAAGAGTCTTCTCCAGCACCACAGTTTGAAGCACTGATTCACTGGTACTCAGTCTTTCTTATGGTTCAACTCTCACATCCACACATGACTGCTAGAGGTGAAGTGAATTTCAAATCACAACCTATGGAGGAAAAATGCCATCATGGAATGCACGCAGAACTTGGAGTCAAAAGATCTAGTTTAGATTCATGATTTATCCACAGAGTAGCTTAGTAGACCCTGGGCAGTACTTTATAGCAGTATCAATCATTGACCACATCCCTGTGACATCTGTCCTCCTATCCTGATATGTGTGTTTGTGTGTGTGTGTGTTAGTCACCCAGTTATGTCTGACTCTTTGTGACCCCATAGACTGTGGCCCACTAGACTCCTCTGTCCATGGAATTCTCCAGGCAAGAATACTGGAGTGGGTAACCATTCCCTTCTCTGGGGGATCTTCCTGACCCAAGGATAGAATCCAGGTCTCCTGCATTGCAGGCAGATTCTTTACTCTCTGAGCCACCAGGGAAGCCCTCCTATCCTCATAGGCTGCTCTAAAGCTTAACAAATCTAACTGGATTAGAAAGCACTTCAAAACTGAAAAGTAGCACAGAGGTGTGCAGCATAATAGATGACAATTTCATCATAATGTCAGTCCCATTCATTCTCTGCATAAGTGGCAGAGGATTTGTGGCTGGTGAGGACAGTGTTAAATTTACAGAGCAACCCAAGGAGAGACTCGCTTGCCATAAGGGGAGACCCAAGACTGATGGTAGGCACTTAACAGCATGTTCCAATTACAGCATTTAAATCTAATTGCATACTCTGTTAATCTCTGTCAGTGCGGCATCATTTAATATCATCTCGGCAGCCTCTAATATTGTGAGCAATGTGAGCTGAGCTGAGACTATTGAAAAAGTTCAGTCCCAGGTCTTCATATCCCCTTTAATTCTCTCTGTCAATTATGCCTCCGCCAAGAGTTCAAATAAAGGTCTTGGGATCCGGGGTTGGAGCTACCTTTTTGAAGCAAAGCCTCTTATAAATATACAGATTATATCAGGAGCCTCCAACTCCTTGCCCTGGTTGTGTTTGATGGGTTTAGTTGCAGTGACTAGTCCCTAGGGTATAACTTACTATAGGCTTCTTTCAAACAAATATTGTAAATACAATGTGTTCCATGAATTATAGGTCTGGAAATAATGTGATATCACTTGCACGTATATTTTCTCCCCTCCCCAATCCCCCTGGCTCAAGTAAGGTCGATGTGAAAACTCCTCCTGACTCTTACTTAGCTCAACTTTTTTTGTACATAGACAGCTTTTAATCTTTATTTATTCTTATTATAAATTTTAGTTAATTAACATGAAACCTCTGGTCATGGACTTAGATTTTAAAATAAAATTCTTGAATCCAAGAAATAAAATGTAGGAATAACACTAATTCTGTTTAAATCCAACTTTCATCAGGAGTCATTTATTCAGTCAATAAACACAAATGAATGATGTCACTTGTGCCATGCCTTTGCTGGCTCTGTGACTGATAAGTTACATTCTTTCTAAAGAAAGTGAAGTGAAGTCGCTCAGTCGAGTCCGACTCTTTGTGACCCCGTGGACTGTAGCCCTCCAGGCTCCTCCATCCATGGGATTCTCCAGGCAAGAATACTGGAGTGGGTTGCCATTTTCTTCTCAAGGGGATCTTCCCGACCCAGGGATCGAATCCAGGTCTGCAGGCAGATGCTTTAACCTCTGCTGAGCTGCAAATCCAGGTCCATGTTTTATAAGCCATATGGTTAGATAATTTTCTAAGCTTCTCTAAATCTGAACTTACTTTCCTGTAACATTTTAATACTTTTGTCTCCCTTGAAGCACTGCTTGGGGGATTAAATGAGATAATATATGTAAAGTACCAGGTAGATTTTCGCACACTTTTTACAGCTGTTTAGTTTTTGCTGATAGTTATGAATAGTTATCATTTGTCAGTCAAAGGGCTAAGACTCTTTCATGAAGTATTCTTTTGTAATGTTTTGGGCAGCCTTATAGTTCGATACCTTTATTACCCCAATTTTGCAGTTGAAGATTGAACCCCAGATTGAAACCTGGGGAAATGAATTTTGTCCATGGTGACCCACCTGGAACATGGAGAGTAGAAATTTAAGCCTATGAAACGAGAAACCACAGGTGTGTTCTCTGACTACAATAGGATCGATGCCATGCCTTCAAGGACTTCTCTTCAAATCTCGCTGGGGAGATGAGACTTACCCAAAACTATAATTGGTGAGCCAAACACAGCCATGTGTGATTAAGCATCCAAAATGACTCCACCTGCTTTATTTGGAAGGTGCTGAGACAAAGCAGCTAGAGAACAAGCTGAGCTGCTCAAAGAGACTGGAAATCACATAATTGAAATAAGAGGGAATAGGTTTCTCTCTCAAGGAGTTATCCGAGGCTATGTGGTTCTGTGGGGTCTGGTTTCATCTTCCATTCTCAGACACGTGTTTGTTCCTAGGCAGCTGGTCCAGTTGTCACTGGTCTTAGGTTCCTCCAACCTGGGTGGACTCGTGGGACAGTGCAGTGATTAAGACTTCTGTCACTTTTGCCTGTGGGAACTTGGGCAGGGTATTTACTCTCTGTGATGCAGGTTTCTCTCCTGAAAAATAAGCATAATAATAGAGTTACTGATAAACCTGAACATGTTTAGAACAGTGCTTGGCACATAGTATTACATTATGTGTGTGTGTGACTATTATATGTATATGGTGCGGTCTCAGTCCTGGAGATGGGTGTCCATCAGTTAGTTCCTGGAGATGGGTGTCCATCTTTCTGGAGATGCCTAAGAAATTACTCATTGGAAATCAGTGAAGATTGTAATCACTTGGAATTCTTGCCGGGGAAAGGGGAACCCAGACAGAGACTAGGGGAGATGGAAACAAAAAGATCAGCCCACAGTGCAGAGTGTAGGGCAGTTCTGCTCAAAGAGACTGGAAATCACACAAGAGAAATAAGCTGGAATATGTTCGTCTCTTGAGGGGTTATCCAGGGCTGTCTCGTCCTGTGATGTCTGATTGCATGTGCCATCCCTGTGTCTGCAGGGAAAGGGATGGAAAGCAGTCTGCGTGAGTGATGGGAGTAGTGCCCCACCTGTGCCCTCTAGTAGTACTGAAGGATTGTTCCATCCTCTCCTTCCCTTCCCCAGTCTTTAAGAGGAGATGAGCTCCAATTTTAGTCAAGGACACACCATGAGCCATGGAACTAGGCAGAGATGCTCTACTATTCTCTTTCTTTGGGGGGTCTTATCCAATATCATTGCAAACATATTAAAATGCAGTTACATTCCTTGTTTCCTATAATTAAGAATAACCATAAGAGTATAATTGTAATCTAGTGGCTGAAAAGATGTTACATTTATATAGATACTTAGTTCAACATTATTTTGATTTGCAGTTTTTGTTCTTTGTTTTGGATCCTGTATTATTTTACCTGCATGCAGGTCTAAGAATCCGGAGCTCCCAGTACTGAATAGATGAAGTAGCCCTGGCACTAGTGGCTGGGAGCAGATGATTTATTCAAAACAAGAAACTGGTTGAAATGATGAGTTTTGCTTTCCACTGATATATTTTTGGAGATTTTACTCAAAACTTTTGTGGTTGGAACGTCTTATGCATGGAAGGGGAGAAAGAGGTCACAAGCCCTTGCGTATTTTTTTTTTTTTCCTTTGGGAATTGCTCTTTACTACTGGTAGTGAGGTTTGATAGTCTGAGGCCTCCTCTCACTGAAGAAGTAGGGTTCTACCTCCACAGGCATCTCAGGGTCAGGATGGGGCTGAGTGGAAGGAACCTGAAAATGACTGCTTCGATCTGATGCTTGAGTGGAAAAAGGATTCTGGAAATGTCCAACCCAGATCATTAGGCCTGGGGAGAAGGCCTTAATAGTGGTGTGATCTTCAGTAAGGGCTAGTGAGATAGTGGATAGGGGAAATTGGAAGCTATGGGACCAGGGGTCCAAGTCAAACATTTGGTAAACCCCAGGGCCCCCCATTGATATGATGAGCACAAGGTTTTGCAAATATGTCTTTCTTTGTTCCATGGGGGCCGAGAACCTTCTGAAGGGTCAGTGCGAGTCACTTAATTCCTAGCATCCTAGAATCAATAACCTTTCCTAGAACCAGAGTTAGGAGAATCTTCATGGGCCAGCCATTCTTCTTACTTTAATAGACCAAGAGCCAGTAAAATGCCTTAAAGCTTAAAACTTCCCCTTTAGGCTGTTTTGGTGAACTTTTACCTGTTCCTTGGCAATAATGAACAATACATTCCCTTATAATAAAAATGGCCAGTGAGCTTGCCTTCCAAGCAGTAATATATATTTTAAAAGATCCTTAATAATATAACCTGAAGGAAATGTACTTATGGGAAGGCAAAGGTAGGTCCACAGATGAGGGCAGATTTGAGATGGGGCAAAAATAAGTGGTCAGGAACACAAAGTTTTGAGTTAAACCAACCTAAGTTTGAATTTTATTTTGGATGTTATTAGCTGAGTGATTTGAGGAAATAATTTAACTTTTATGAAACTTAATGTCACCATTTGTAAAAAAGAGTTAATTATCGCTGTGACATGACTCCTATAAAATGCTTATCATGGTGCTCGGTGCAAACAGATATGTAGCATGGGAAAGTAAAATAACACGGAGGCAGCGCACAGCTGGGAGAAAAAGATGCCGTTACCTTCCCTTCTAAAGTCAAAGAACCCATCTGTTCCACTGCTCAGTGATGGCCACACATTGGTTTTACACAGCATGGCCCTCCAGAAGGAAATATATGACAACCCCACTCCCACTTGTCTAAGCAAAGAGAGCTTTGTGTGTGTGTGTGTGTGTGTGTGTGTGTAGAAGTGGCTTTGCAGAAAGTGTTTAATGGAGAGTATTTTATAGAAAGTTAGCCTCCATTCCCTATTCTAATTGAATTCTTGGGTTTTATTCACGAAGGGAAAACTGGTAGCTCATTCTCCAGATGGGTGTTTGCTAGGTTTAAGACACACACCCAAGATCTTGGAGTTTGGAGATACAAGTGGTATTGATGTTGCAAAGAGACAGAGGTCATCCCACCTACTAGTGTGGGGTCTCAGGGAGCAGTGGAAAATCCCATTTGCTTCCGCAGACTCTGAGTTTGGGATGAGGTGGGTAAGGAGATTGATGATCTGCAAGTTTGCTACATCTCTTGTGGATATTGAGGAAAGGGGGCTGGAGTCAGATTGAAGATGTTCTCAAATGTCTTTTGGGTCTCCTGGCTAGAGGTATGTCCATGACTCAGTGCCCACACAGATGGGCATATCTCAGATGAACACACAGACCATGAGTAGATTGGTAATGAGAGAGATAGGGGAAAGGTCACTGGCACTCCTAAGTGTGCCCCTTACATTCTCCTGGGTAAAAGACAGCTTCCCCCATTTACCCTCTCCCATGTTAGCCAGTCCATAAGACATGGAGGAGAAAGAAGAAACACAAGAGCATGAGGACAAATGGTTGGGGCTGAGCACATCACACTTTAATCCTTTGTTGTCCTCTTCCTGGAGCTGCTTCATGGATGATGCAGGGATGGGGGCTGTTAATTCCTCTGTGGGACTGAATGTTTGCCTGGAGTGAATCAGAGGATCAGTCCAAAAATTGCTGAACCAGGTTGAATTATGGGAAGGACTAATCTATGATCAAATGACTAGTAACTTTAAGGGATCACCAGATCCTTTCCCCCACTGCCCCTCTCCATTAACAAAAACCTAGACAGCATATTAAAAAGCAGAGACATTACTTTGCCAACAAAGGTCCCTCTAGTCAAGGCTATGGTTTTTCCTGTGGTCATGTATGGATGTGAGAGTTGTACTATAAAGAAAGCTGAGTGTCAAAAAATTAATGCTTTTGAACTGTGGTGCTGGAGAAGACTCTTGAGAGTCCCTTGGACTGTAAGGAGATCCAACTAGTCCATCCTAAAGGAGATCAGTCCTGGGTGTTCATTGGAAAGACTGATGTTGAAGCTGAAACTCCAATACTTTGGCCACTTGATGTGAAGAGCTGACTCATTTGAAAAGACCCTGATGCTGGGAAAGATTGAGGGCAGGAGGAGAAGGGGACGACAGAAGATGAGATGGTTGGATGGCATCACTGACTTGATGGACATGGGTTTGGGTGGACTCCGGGAGTTGATGATGGACAGGGAAGCCTGGTGTGCTGTGGTTCATGGGGTCACAAAGAGTTGGACATGACTGAGCGACTGAACTGAACTGAACTGAACAGATGGTACTTGAAAAGCAATCAACATATCAACAGAATATCATTAAAAAAATGGAAAATAGTATGGTAGAGATAAGAAGGGGATGCAATGGGTACCCAATCAGAAAGGAGGACTGAGCTCATGGGGAATGTGTGCACGCAGAGGTATAAGTATTGAATAATAGCTCTCTGAAAAAAAGTTATGATCTATAGTATTGGCCAGTTTCCATGGTGTAATTACTCCTGCCATGGCTATCAACATGGTAACATGCTGAGAAGTTGAGAAAAATATGCACAATCAACTCTAGTGAGCTATTTCAGAAACTTCCAGCATACCAGTGTGTGTGTGTGTGTGTGTGTGTGTGTGTGTGTGTGCGCGTATGCATGCATGCATCAGTAAGGCTTCCTGGAAAAAGGGACCCATGACCTAAGTCTTAAAGGATGAGTAGGAAGGAACCAGGAAAAGAAAGGTAAGAAGGACATTCAAAGTAGGGAAATAGAACAAACAAAGGAAGGAGGCCCCAGATGGCATGATGTGTAAGGACAAAGAACTCAGTCCACTTTATGGTCATTACTGAAAGTCAGCATGTATTCGGTTCTGCTCACCATTTTTTCTTATAAAAGACATGTTGTTATTCAAAACAATGAACTCAAATTGTTATCATGTTTAAATCTATTCATAGTATTTTTTCTTTATTCGTCAGTCACA
The DNA here is from genome assembly GCF_016772045.2 of Ovis aries. Lineage (NCBI taxonomy): Eukaryota > Metazoa > Chordata > Mammalia > Artiodactyla > Bovidae > Ovis > Ovis aries. The sequence continues at coordinate 35,999,933 of NC_056054.1, read as the reverse complement.
ACAAACATTTATGAGAGCCTACTTAGTGTTTTTTACCGAAATGATTTAAAGATGAGTAAACAGATAGTCCCTGTCCTCAAAAAACCTGTAATGAAGCAGAACATAAACAAATACATATGACACGCCGCGATGGAAATACTGAGTAAAATATGCATATGTTATTAGGTATTGCGGGAGATGGAGGGATGGACCCCAAAGATACGGGCTTCTTAATTCCTAGAACCTGTGAATATATGACCTTACATGGCCAGAGGGACAGAGGCATGTGACTAAATTAAGGAGCTTGAAATCGATAGATTGTCCTGGATTATCTGGGTGGGCCTTGAATGCAGCCATAGGGATCCTTGTAAGAGAATAAACATGTAAGGATGGAAGCAGAGGGAGTGAGAACATGCTGTGCTACTGGCTTTGAAGACGGAGGAAGGGGCCACAAGCCAAGGAATGTTGTCAGCAGCCTTTAGAATCTGCAAAAGGCAAGAAAATGGATTCTCCCTCAGAGCCAGCCTCCAGAAGACATGCAGGCCTATCACAACTCAATTTTAGCTTATTGAAATTTGATTCAGACTTACGACCTATAGGCTGTAACTGACTTTATGGTTTCTTTATGAAACCTTTTTTTATTTGGCTGCCCCAGGTCTTAGTTGCAGCATGTAGGGTCTGCCAGTTGGGGGTGGTATGCGGAATCGTTTTGGCTGCAGCGTGTGAACTCTTGGCTGCTGCATGTGGAATCTAGTTCTTTGACCAGGGATCGAACCTGGGCCCCCTGCATTTGGAGCTTGGAGTTTTAGCCTCTGGATTACCAGGAAGTCCCTACATTGTTGTAAACTACTGTGTTTTGAGGTAATTTATTACAGCAGTCACAGGAAACTAACATAGAGGTATTGAAAGCAGAGATGTAACGTGGTAATTAAAAATCTTGATTTGAGAGTCAAATGTCTCTTTTACAATCATGGCCATATCTCTTAACATTTCTACAGCTTTGGGCAAGTTACTAACTGCTTCATGCCTCAGTTTTCTCATCTGTAAAGTAAGACAATTATACCTACTTCATAGATTCAGAGTAGGGTGTTGTGAAATTATATACACATTGTGTGGAGTCCATAGTGAGCAATCCATGAATGTAAGCTACGGTTTTTATTTAGATAATTAAGTTTCTGCCTTCTCTCTGCTCTCTGATCACGCTGGTGAGTATAACTGAATATGTTGAGGATTAGATGGGATTTTGTGATCTGGCCTAGACAAAATTTTCCTATTTCTAATGTTATTTTTATGGGCAAATATGATCTCAAGTTGAAAAAGCCAGTCCTTCACACATTTTGGAATTGCCAAATGATTTTAATTCTGAGTACAGTCTTGTCTCTCTCAGAACAAAAATTCTTGTTTGATCAGTCATTAAAAGGGTTAAGAGTTTGCATCTTTTCCATCTCCCTGCTACCCCCTCGCCCCAACCCCACCAATAAAAATCATGTTATGAACACCCTCTCTTTGGCGCGAGTATTATTCTCTGCTCTGTGATTTGGAGTCAGCCTGTCTGTCCCCTGACTGAGCAGGAGCAACCGAACAGCTGTGAAAACAATGCAGAAGCTGAGGAGAGCTGTGATTAGTGGGGGAGCTGGGGAATCTGGGGCCCACCAGGCCTGTGTCCCACATCAGCACACAGTCTGCAGAACCTGGGTATCACATGGCTGGGCTCAGCCTCGGCAGGCCCGTCCCCAAGCTGGGGCTCACCATTACTGGTGCCGCTCTTGTTCTCAGGCACCTTCACTTCAGAAAGGGTGTTTATTCCCCTATATTATTCCCTGCACATCCTTGGGACCATTGCATAAACATAGTGTTGCTAGGCGGACCTCTAGCCTCCTTTCATCCTGGGTCCCAGCAAATTCTGTCCAAGCAAATTCAGAGGAGTGTACTTACAGCTGGTGTTGTCCACTCCACCAGCTCTCCTCTCTGGCCCCAGTTTTCCTGCCAGAAATCCCCCAGGTTCTTCCTTGTGCATTTGATCTCCTAGATGTGGATATTTAAGTGAGTTTACAGATCCCCCTGGCCCCCAACTCTTCCCCCTGCTACTGTGTCCATTACTCCGCAGAGTGTGCATAGGAAACATGTAACTTAATCAAGCGTGTGTTGTGTTAAGTCGCTTCAGTCGTGTCCAACTCTTTGTGACCCCATGGACTGTAGCCCACCTGGCTCCTCTGTCCATGGGTTTTTCCAGGCAAGAATACTGTGGTGGGTTGCCATTTCCTCCTCCAGGGGATCTTCCTGACCCAGGGAATTGAACCCATGTCTCTTGTGTCTCCTGCATTGGCAAGTGTGTTCTTTATCACTAGTGCCACCTGGCAAACTTAATCATATTCCTTTGCAAGTAATCAGTCCAAGATTACTGGAGAACAAAGAATTTTGCTTACTGTCCCAATGAAACACCTGCTGATCTGCCAGCAGCACTTGCTGCTTTCACTCTAATTTTTCAAACTTCCACCTGCCAGCAGCTCCCACGTGCCCACCCTCTCCTGGTTCCCTTCACCTAAGTGACAGTCTTGCCCTCTTCTGCCTTATGTTTCTCTTCCTAATGACAACGGTGCTGTATTCATCTTTCTAACCCCAGCAACCAGCACAGAACCTGACACACACAGGGTTCAGGAAGCATCTGGAAGGTGAAGAAATGCTGAAACCATTTAAATGTACTCTTTCCTTGTTTCTCCTTTGAAATATAATTAAAAAATCTGTTACCACGCTGATTTAGGTTTAATATTTTCTCTTCTGGTTTTAGTCACCACTGTAATTATTCATAGTTCTCAATTGATCACAATAATTTACATATATTATGAATGTTGATAATTAATTATTAGACCTCAAATTAGAATTTCATTGAAAACACATCTCTCAATAATGGACTTATTCATGTAGTTTATGGATCAGCAGAGGACTACTAGTTATTTTAATGACTGCTGCTGCTGCTGCCAAGTCGCTTCAGTCGTGTCCGACTCTGCGACCCCATAGACGGCAGCCCACCAGGCTCCTCTGTCCCTGGGATTCTCCAGGCAAGAACACTGGAGTGAGTTGCCATTTCCTTCTCCAATGAATGAAAGTGAAAAGCAAAAGTGAAGTCGCTCAGTAGTGTCCGACTCTTAGCGACCCCATGGACTGCAGCCTACCAGGCTCCTCTGTCCATAAGATTTTCCAGGCAAGACTACTGGAGTGGGGTGCCATTGCCTTCTCCGATTTTAATGGCAGAGGCTTCTATATTAACTCTATTCTATTTTTTGTAAGATCAGAAACTATAAAACTCCTAGAGGAGAACATAGGCAAAACACTCTCAGACATAAATCACAGCAGGATCCTCTATGATCCACCTCCCAGAATTCTGGAAATAAAAGCAAAGATAAACAAATGGGATCTAATTAAAATTAAAAGCTTCTGCACAACAAAGGAAAATATAAGCAAGGTGAAAAGACAGCCTTCTGAATGGGAGAAAATAATAGCAAATGAAGCAACTGACAAACAACTAATCTCAAAAATATACAAGCAACTTCTGCAGCTCAATTCCAGAAAAATAAACGACCCAATCAAAAAATGGGCCAAAAAACTAAATAGACATTTCTCCAAAGAAGACATACAGATGGCTAACAAACACATGAAAAGATGCTCAACATCACTCATTATTAGAGAAATGCAAATCAAAACCACAATGAGGTACCACTTCACACCAGTCAGAATGGCTGCGATCCAAAAATCTGCAAGCAATATATGCTGGAGAGGGTGTGGAGAAAAGGGAACCCTCCTACACTGTTGGTGGGAATGCAAACTAGTACAGCCACTATGGAGAACAGTGTGGAGATGCCTTAAAAAATTGCAAATAGAACTACCTTATGACCCAGCAATCCCACTTCTGGGCATACACACCAAGGAAACCAGAATTGAAAGAGACACATGTACCCCAATGTTCATCGCAGCACTGTTTATAATAGCCAGGACATGGAAACAACCTAGATGTCCATCAGCAGATGAATGGATAAGAAAGCTGTGGTACATATACACAATGGAGTATTACTCAGCCGTAAAAAAGAATTCATTTGAATCAGTTCTGATGAGATGGATGAAACTGGAGCCGATTATACAGAGTGAAGTAAGCCAGAAAGAAAAACACCAATACAGTATACTAACACATATATATGGAATTTAGGAAGATGGCAATGACGACCCTGTATGCAAGACAGGGAAAGAGACACAGATGTGTATAACGGACTTTTGGACTCAGAGGGAGAGGGAGAGGGTGGGATGATTTGGGAGAATGACATTCTAACAAGTATACTATCATGTAAGAAAAAAAAATATTTTAAATATTTAAATATTGTTGGAGATTTCAAATATGCACTAACTAGAGAGACTAGTAAAATAAATTGTCCATTACCATTTGCCCATTTTTTATGTTTGCCTATAAACTGCACTTTCTACTGCGTGTAAGCTATTTAGCATGTGTAGGTCTTTGCTTCAGAGAAGCCAATGGTACCCCACTCCAGGACTCTTGCCTGGAAAATCCCACGGATGGAGGAGCCTGGTGGGCTGCAGGCCACGGGGTCGCTAAGAGTCGGACATGACTGAGTGATGTCACTTTCACTTTTCACTTTCATGCATTGGAGAAGGAAATGGCAACCCACTCCAGTGTTCTTGCCTGGAGAATCCCAGGGACAGAGGAGCCTGGTGGGCTGCCGTCTATGGGGTTACACAGAGTTGGACATGACTGAAGTGACTTAGCAGCAGCAGGTCTTTGCTTAGTCTATTTTACTGAGTGAATGGTGTGTCCGTCCTTATTTGACTTCAGTTGTTATACACAAAACACTACTCTCATTTTTATTAGTCTTTTGAAATGCTGACTACATATTCTGTGTGGCATCGCTACTTCTTGAGAGCCATCCATGGCAGATTCACTGATTAATCAGAGTATTGTTTTCTGCTGATATTTAATGCAGCTCAAAAATCCTTCTTAACATGGTGCTCCAGGCAATTATTATCAACCAACAGAGTGGCATGAGAACTGAAATCAATTTTAGTCCTTGTGTGTTTATTTTAAAGAATAATTTCTTTCTTATATTTGCAAATATGGTAAGTAACACAAAAATCAAGCAGTATTGAAAAGTTCATAGAAGAAAGTAAATTTTTCCACTAATTTCTCCACCCGCATATTATCATTGTAAGTTTGAAAGTGTATTTAATATTATTTTCTACATTTCTTTTTGGGAACAAAGGGATGTGGCAGAAGTAATTATATAAAAGTGTGGTAATTAAAATGCACATCATTTTTAATAGAGAGTATGTTTATGTTTTTCTTAAATCTAATGGAAGAAAAAAACAAGGTATTGCTAAACCTCAGACTGTTACTTAATAGGATATTTATTATTAAAAAAATCCTTCCAAACTTAAGAAAAACATTATGAAATACATTAATGGGATGAGGAAAAATTGCTTTTAAATTAGATGCTCCAAGTTGGGCTTTATCTATAAGGGCCTTTTTTAAAATGTAAGACTTGTGGGTCATCTGTGTCTTCACAGCCCTTCCACATGCCTTCCATTTTTCCTTAGTGAAATTATTTTACATTGTTGTAATTCCTAATATTAATATCTAATTTGTAAACATAATTCCCAGTCATCTAATCTTAATTCAGTACTCAAATCCATTTAGCACTTTTACTAGCCTTTTCACCATGGCTTTGTGTTTGCGAAATTCTTTAATTTTGAGGCATCATTGATTTCCAATATTTCATTATCGGGCACCTTTTTCACCAAAAGCTCATAGGTTTTCTGTTTCTAAGTTTTTAATGCACTTGAGAATGCTCTCATCTTTATGCTTGAAGGGTAGTAATTAAATTGTCTTTATGGTTCTGTGATTTAGACAACCAAATGATGCTACTATTTCTTTACAGAATGACTTAAAAACAGTCCATATCTCTAGCATTTAGGTGTTCTCTGGAAACCTGCCTGAGACCTGAGAGGATAAACCTGTTGCTCACAGACAGCATGGCTGCACCCTGGAGGCCCCCTTTGCCTTCTCTATGTCACTTTGTCTCTCTCCAATCCTTTTCTGCTCTTGTCCCAGCCAAATACCTTTTCCTTGTTTACCATGTGGATCATAATTCTGGCCTTGGTCCATCCTCTGTGAGATTTAATTTCTTTAACACCTGCTCTGGAAAGATCTTGTTTTCCACAAAATTTCCTCTTCCTTACTCACAAGGAAAATGCATTCTGTCCTTGGCACCCCTGAAAATGGAAGTAAATGATTTTTCTAAGTCTTCCTGCAGGTTTTGCTGCTTATTCCTTAAGGTTTCCCATGTCATCTCTCTTATTTCATAGCCCAGTGTTTCCTCAGTTCAGGATATAGCTGCTTGCTTTGAGCAGTTCTTCACTGTATCTAAAAATGAGGTATTTATTAGAGACCCATTATCCCATAGTTCTAAGATGCTGACAAGTTCAAAGTCTGATAACTGATTAGCAATGTCTAACTTGGTTTCTGCCTTCATCTCTTGCCCACTAAACTAAATAGCAGAGGCCACTGTAATAACCCTTTTTATTAGCACCGTACAAACACAAAATCTCACTAATTGTGGTTGATGCCTGGTTTGTGATTCTAATAGGGAAGACACACAAGCAAAAAATATAGTATAAGTTTTGCTTTAACTGGGTGAGGGGAGGGATGATGGGAGAAGATGATCTAAATCTGTGGAGGCTTCAGGGAAGATTTTACAAAGGATTTGGCTTTTGAAGGAAGATTTGAAGATCAAGTTGGAGTTTGTCAGGAACTCAAGCCCTTGGGGAGAGCTCAGAAGAGAACGACAGGATGCGCAGTGAAGTGGCAGCAAGGAAAAGCACGGCGGGCCGTGGGAACTGGGAGAATGTTAGGATGGCCTGGAGGGAGGAAAGTTGGAATCTGTGGTTGATGAGGTAGATAAAACTCTGCTTCTCCGAGACAAGAGTTTTGATGTTATCATGTAGGTGAAGGAAAGTCAGGGAATTCCAATTCTGAAAGGCAGAACTTTACTGTAATCAGATCTGCATGTCATGGGGGTTGGTTTTGGCAGGGACTGGTGGCTGTTGTCAGAGGCTGAGACTAGAGGCCGTGAGACAAAGCCTACTGTAAGTGAACAGGTGAGAGACAGTAGGCTTGACTTGGGTATGACCCACAAAGAAGGCAGTAGATGTGAGGGTGAAGAAGGGGGCCTCTGTGAGAGGTTTCTTAGATGATCCCAAAGCAGAGCAAATCCTCAGAACAAAGATCAACAGGTCTGAGTGCATCTGACCTGGTGGCACCTTGGCTCTATCTATTATTGGTAACGTGATCATGGGAGAGTCACTGAACCATACTGGACTTGGTTTACTCATCAATATATATGCAAATGAAAATGCTTGGTGTGAATATTATTTGTAACAATATTTTCCCTTGGGAGAATGCATGGTGCCCTGTAACCCTGCAAAATGAGTTAGCTGTACTCATTCCTACCCTCCTTGCCCTAATGGGTTGTTTGACTCTGGGAACAGTGATGCTCTCAGCTCTGAACAGTTTGATGAAAATTCTACATTTTGGGCTTCTCTGGTGGCTCAGACAGTCAAGAATCTGCCTGCAGTGCAGGAGATCTGTGTTCAATCCCTGGGCCTGGAAGATCCCCTGGAGAAGGGAATGGCTACCCATTCCAGTATTCTAGTCTGGAGAATTCCATGGACAGAGGAGCCTGGCAGGCTACAATCCATGGGGTCACAAAGAGTTGGACACAACTGAGCAATTAACACCCTAGCACCTACTTTGCATAACTGAATAGTTCAGAGGGTGAGTCAGGAATATAAAATCAATCAAAGCCCAACTAAGTTCATTTTGCATAAGAAATCTTATTAGTCATAGGATGAACAGTCATTTCAAACAAATAACCTCTGTTTGCAGGTTCTTGGGACTGGAATCTATGTGGAGGGTAGGGTAGTAGGAAGCATATTGCTACTTCTACTATCACTAATCTTAATCTATAATGAATGGAATAGTTAACATGTACCAGGAACAAATATTTTACTTATATAATATCACTTAAGTTGCACAATAAACTTATGAAATAGGACTTGTTCATCTGTTTTACAGATAAGAGTATTAAAACTGAAACACTGAAAATAGCTTGCTCAAGGTCACTTAACTAGAAAATATTAACTCTGGTTTTTCAGTTAGCTTTTGCTGAATAACAACCCCTCTGAAACAGTGTGGCTTCCAAGAACTATCATTTATTATTCCTTCTGAGTCAAGGGGACTGTTGGGTGTTTTGAAGATCTGGGTCAGGCTTGGCTGGTGTCAACTGGGTTTACTCCTGCATCTGTGGTCAGATAGAGGGCAGGCTGGTCTTGAATGGCCTCTCTCAATAGCCTTCTCTGGCTGTAAGGCCGATTGACAACTAGAGAAGTGAGAGTGACTGGACCTCATTAACTAACAGGCCAGCCTGGCTTATTCACATGGCACAGGGTGAATGTTCCAAGACCAAAAGCAGACATGAGCAGACACTTGCAGCCCCAACTTAGACTATTGCTTCTGCTACAGTCTTTTGGCCAAAGTAACACAAGTAAGTAAGTAAGTAAAGTCGCTCAGTTGTGTCTGACTCTTTGCGACCCCATGGACTGTAGCCTATCAGGTTCCTCCATCCATGGGATTTTCCAGGCAAGAGTGCTGGAGTGGATTGCCATTTTCTTCTCCAGGGGAACTTCCCGACCCAGGAATCGAACACGGGTCTCCTGCATTGCAGGCGGACGCTTTATCCTCTGAGCCACCAGGGAAGCAAGTAACACAAGGCCAATACAAATACAAAGGATGGAAAAGTAAGTTCTGCCTCTTAGATGAAGAAGTGAAAAGAATTGTGGCCATTTGTGTTATATGCCACACAAGCCTACGTGTGGTTTTGGACCCCAACACCCAAAATCCTACAGTGAAGGACATTATTTTTAATCCTTATTTGTATCAATAGATGAGCAAACTGAGATTCAAAGATATTAAGCAACTTGCTCAAAGTTCCTTGACTAGTGAGTAGCTAAGCCTTGGTGTGAAGCCCAGCATGTCTGACTCCAAAGCCAGTGAGTTTGTATTGGACCTAGATGGTGACACTCAGGGTTCAAGTCTGTGAGAGGTGGAGCCATTTGTTCCTGGAGGTGGAAGAGCCCTCAGAGGTTGTCTGGTCCATTCGCTGATAGACTTTTGAATTTCCATGGTTCACTATAATTTCAAAAAGTATTTTGGCACCACCACAGATTTCTTAACTTGCTATATTTTTTTGTGTGTGTGCCAAGTCAGGCACTGTAAAGACCATCTATCATCCTCATTTTATAGAAAAACAATGAAACTTCAACACCAAAAGACGTAATTTTATAATTGAGTTATTGTTTAAATTGAACTAATTTAGCTTTGTGAAAACTTATTTTGCCTTTGAACTGAAGTGAAGTTGCTCAGTCGTGTCCGACTCTTTGCGACCCCATGGACTGTAGCCTATCAGGTTCCTCCTTCCATGGGATTTCCCAGGCAATAGTACTGGAGTGGGGTGCCATTTCCTTCTCCAGGGGATCTTCCCAACCCAGGGATCGAACCCGGGTCTCCTGCATTGTAGACAGATGCTTTACCATCTGAGCCACCAGGGAAGTCCTACTTTGTCTTTATTATTTGCTTATTTTTTGGTGGGCCAGGGATGTCTTTAGATTGGCTGAAGGACCTGCATATAGATGCTACTAATTTATCCCTGTCTTTTCACTTGTTGGCACTCAAATACCCTCTAAAACTTTCCTAACTAGTGGTATTCAATCATTGCTTGCATTCTTCTAGAGACAGGGAGCTCACTATTATCTGAAGCATAGATAGCATTTAGATAGCTGAACGAAAAAAATAATATTCTTTTATTTTATAGAACACTAATCCTTCTCCCAGTGACAACTACCCATCAGCTGAAGTTCATCTCCTGGTGTTCAATTAGAAAAACTGAACGCACTAAGGTGTTTGAAAACAGCTAAAGCTCTCCTGAGTCATTATGAATCCTCATCTCTTTGGTCTCCACTGAGACAATGCTGTCTTTGAGTACCATCTATTCTCATCTTGCTCTCAGGCTTCATCCAGTTTGACTACATCTACCTTCAGGTAGATATAGAAGTGTTTTTCTCTGTATTTGGCCTGATTAGCTGCAGTAGATTAGGTCATCCATTTTCTCTTTTACATATGATTCTTCTGTTAATGAGGTTTATGATCATATTTGCCTTAGCAGGAGATCATATCAAGCTGTTGACTCAAGGCTCAAGTTTAACCCTCAATTACAATGTGAATAAAATGTGAGCATAATAGAGCTGTTTCGAAGACTCAGTAGATACTCAATAAAATCCAATATAACTTCAGTAATGTTGAGAGTATCTATCATGAACTAGAACCTGTGAGAGATGCTGGGAATATAAAGAAGAAAAGACATAGTTTCTGTTCTCAAGGAAGTCAAAGTCCAAAAAGTAAAACAGACATGCAAAAACAATAATACAACATTATCAATTTTCTTCTCTCTCTTGCTTTTTTTTTTTTTTTAGTGGTGGGTACCAACTGAGATGGGAGAATGGGGAAAGTATAATCAATGCCTCCTGGGGTTCAAGGAGGGTTTTATAGAGGATGTAGCTTCAGAACCAAGACCTGGAGAGTTTTACGAGTTGGCAAGTGGACCTGGTCTTTCTATATTTGGGGCAGGTATTAAATCCTGGAGGCTAAGGAACATGGGCTTTGGGACCAGACCATCAGAATTCTAGTCATGACATTGCTACATCTCACAGTATATATCAGCTTCTTTCTCAAGGACATTATTGCTCCCTCCCCAGTGTTGTTGTGAGGATCAAATGAGACAATATCCATAAAGTTCTTGGCATAATTCTGACACATAAGTGGTGTGTGTGTGTGTGTGTGTGTGTGTGCACGCTCAGTCACACTGTCGTGTCTGATTCTTTGTGGACCCATGGAATGTAGATCCCCAAGTTCCTATGCCCATGGAATTTTCCAGGCAAGAATATTGGAGTGGGATACCATTTCCTACTCCAGGGGATCTTCCCAACCCAGGGAGTGAACCAGAGTCTCTTGCATCTCCTGCATTGGCAGATAGATTCTTTACCACTAGTGCCCCCTGGGAAGTCATAGGTGGTAGCTATTCTTATTCAAAATGACCTAAGATGACTCAGGTCCAAGCCTGATCAACTATACCATTTAATTTCCTTTTATTACAGTCTTCCTGATACAGTGAAGAGTACACCTAGGATACATCCTTACTTGCCAGACACACGGGAGAATGACTTTAAGAAGAACACATGGGTAGGCCAAGAAGTTGTGCACCCAGAAGTGCAGATATTCACTGGAGGAGGAGACAGTCCGAGACAATCATGTTCACATTTTTCTTAGGAAATGTCATCATTAGCAACCCAACCCAACAACAACAACAAATTTTAACTGAAAACAACTTCAAGCATAAAGAAAAATTGTAAGAATAAGAATAGTACAAGGATAGTCATATGCCCTTTAACAAGATTCTTCTATTGTTGACATTCTGCTCCATCTGCTTCATCATTTCCTCTCTTTACCTTTGTGCTTACATATGGACACACACACAGTGTAAATAAACATACGCACACATATATATATACACACACACACACATATATGTATACTATTTTTCTGAACCATTCGAAGGTAAGTTACATATATTATAGACTTTACCTTAAACATAGCAGTGTCTATTTTCTAGGGACAATGGTATTTCCTTACATAACCGCAACATAGTTATCAACTTTAGTAAACCCTGACAAAAATATCTTGATATAATTTATTGTCCTTATTCCAACTTTGTCAATTGACCCAATAATATCCTTTACAGCATTTAAAAACTTGAAGTATAGTTGATTTACAATGTTGTGTTAATTTCAGGTGTACTGCGAAGAGATTCAGTTTTATAAATATACATATATATATATTCTTTTCGATTATAGGCTGTTACAAGGTAGTGATCCTTTACATTTTTAAGCCTCTATTATAGAATCCCAAAGTCAAAACTATATAAAAAATTACACTTAGAGGAATTCACTCTCTTACCTCCCTTCATCTCTGTTTCCTTAATCCTATAGGTATCCAGCTTAGTTGTTTTCTTGTTTATCCTTTTTTTTGGGGGGGGGGTAAAAATAAGCAGAGATTTGTATGTTTTCTTGTTTCCTCTTTTTATTTTACATAAAAGCTAGCATGCTATATATGTTATTTTGCATCCTGACTTTGTCAATTAATAATACTCCCTATAAATTATTCCTTCAGTATATAGTGATCATCATTTTTTTTTTACAACAGCATAGTATTCCGCTGTGTAACACTATGGTTTATTGAATCAGTCCTTTATATTTGGACATATAAGTATTTTCCAGTGTTTTACAAATAAAAATGATACTGCACTGAACAATCTTGTGTATGTGTAGTTTTGTATTATTAGAGATTTATGTTCAGGGTGAATTCTTAGAGATGATATTTTGGGTAGAAGAGTAAATACACACACAGTTTTACTATGTATTGACAAATTGTCCTCCACAGGGATTATGCTGTTCTTACATTCCCACTAGTAAGCGACCGCCTGGGAAACCCAACATTTTGACTTATTTTTCACAGGATGATAAATTAGAAGGGATTCAGGAGCCAGGACAGAATGAAGATCAAAGGTTAGGTACTGCACAAAGTGGGAAAAAGGATGCCCAACACAAAAATCAATACACAAAGTGCCTTTTTTTCCCAGACCCTTGGACACCATCTGCTTAAGGGCAGGGCAGTCTTATTTAATTTTTCTCTTTAGGGCAAGGCATTTCTAGTAAGACATCTTAGCAAGATGCCTAGCACATTGTAGATGATCTATAGATACTGATTGTTTAAGTGAATGAGAGAATAAACTGGGAAAAACCTGGCATTACCCCTGGGAATAAATAAACCTGGCTGGGAGATTATTTTGAAAGGATAACTCTCACCTCTTCTCCCCTTCCATCCTAGACAGACGCTCCCTTGTGCAGCCGCTCCTGGGGACTGAGCAGTTTGAAGTTTCCAAAGATGAAAACATGTAGGCAGTCCTTGCATTAGGAGATGGGGCTTCACAGAGGCCTATTGTCTGCTGGGACACTGGGAGCTCTGTGGTGAACAGGGAGTGTCCTCCACTGCAGCCGGGTCTTTTCAGCCAGAGCATTGCCTTTTCTCTCTGGAATGTAATATTCTACCCGTGCCCTCGGAGTGGCATTATGCAGTAGTAGGGTCAGCAGTTGGGGGGGGGGTGCGCAGCCAAGGAAATTATCTCTGTCCAGGGAACCCAGTAAGTCAGAGGCAGCATCAGAGGGCACAGCCAGGACGGGACCGCTGAATGAGAGCTTTGTGCAAGTCTTGGTGGCGGTGGCTGGAGAGGCACCCTCCTCTTGCAGCTCACCTGGGGGCTGAACAAAGCTGCCTTTCAGGCCTCGGGGCCCACAGTAAACATCGCACAGGTGATAGACCTGCTTTCCTGCTCCAAAGCGGCCCAAGGATCACATTTCTGGCTGGTGTTTCTTGTGCATTGCCGCTAGGGCTCGTCCTCCCTCCAGGATTATGAAACAGTAGAACTCACCTGTGAGAAGCGGGGTCACCTGTTCTGAGGCCACGAGGGTCACTTCAACTCTGAGGACTCTTTTTTTTCACAGTCGCGGGGAGCAGGCGCAACTAATCTAGGTTTCTGCTGACTTTTGACCTGATCCGCACTAGTAAGCACTCTTTGTCCAGCTCTTAGGATTTGAAGAATTCCTGTTTCACTTGATCTTTCTGTGGTTTGGGGAGGTCAATGGGACAATTTTTACACAAGAGAAAATGAAGCCATGATGAGCTGCAACGAGTCCAGAAGGTGGAGTCTTCTGACTCTGGATTCAGAGTTCTTTGCAAGACATAATTATCCACAGTATCATGGGAACTAGAATGATCCTGGGGGGAAAATACTACACTGCAACATGATGTTGGTATTTTTTTCTGGCTGTTATCTCTCCAGACTTGAAAGAGCAAGGTACCTTATATAAGAGCCCAAGCTCTGATCTGAATTTGCATTCCTTGTTTGCCTACTAAGTTGCTTCAGTCATGTCATACTCTTTGTGACCCTATCAACTCTAGTCCACCAGGCTCCTCTGCCCATGGGTTTCTCCAGGCAAGAATACTACAGGGGGTTGCCATGGCCTCCTCCAGGGGATCTTCCCAACCCAGGGATCAAACCCACGTCTCTTATGTCTCCTGTATTGACAGGAGGGTTCTTTACTACTAGTGCTACCTGGGAAGCCCATTCCTTGTCTAAGAGATTGTTAATATTTTTATATGTCAGGGTTGAAAACAGAAATTATGAAGCACTCATTATTCTATTTAGGCTTATGAACTCATGAATAGAGACTGGTGCTGTGATTCAAGAAACAAAAGGGGGTTTATTTAGAAGGGAAAGGGAGAGTTTCCCTTTTCTGACTGAGACAGGGTTAGTTAGCACTTGGGGTGCTTCTGTGAGTGACAGAAATCCATGATCTATACGGATGAAGCACCAAATAAGGGAAGATGGCTATGAGAGGATCGCTAACACTGAGGCTTTTGAAGCAGGTATTGGATCTGTGGCTGGGCTTGTGTTGGTTGGAGAGCTCTGCTGGGAAAGCATCTCTGAGCTCACCTGAAGCACCACCACCTGCCAAATGATAGAGGACTGTCTGCCTGGCAATGTCATATACAGGATGCATGTAATTGTAAGGAGAGTGAACGCCATGTAGCAGTCCCTCACTTTGTGCATACCATATATACTGCCAAGACTGTTTTCAAAACCCTAGGCAGGGAAGGAAATCACCCTCAAAACTGACTGAAATGGAATCTTCCCTGCCTGTGGCAAGTAGGGGCTCAGAGCCAAACTTAATTTGCTTAAAGTAAATGAAACAATTTACTCATTCATTCATTTATTCATTCAACAATATTTATTGAGTTGTCACTGTGAGTCGGTATGATCTCAAAGAATGTCAGTATGTCCTTCTCTGGACAGCTTAGCAAAATTTGTGTAAAGTGGATTATTTTGATATTTGGCCTTTATAATGGTTCTGCTTTCTCTTCATGAATCATTTGCTGCAGTGTTTCCATAAATCCTTCTCTGCTTTCAAAATATGGCTCAAATACCTCCTTTTCCACAGATACTTTTTCTCCCACCTCACCCATAAATTAAGGTGTAGCTGGGTCTTGGCCTGAGCACTAGCTACGTCTACCCATGGATCTAGACATGTCTGAGGGTGTCTGGAAAACTGCAGATTGAGACCTGATGGAACTCTCTTTTAGGGGATATTGAGAATTCTCCTGTGAAATAAATCATGTTTCCACTTGTGGGATCCAGACAGACACATCTCAGCATGTCTGGAGAACCAATCTAGTGACCTCAGGTTTTAGGAGGCATGGCAGATTCTCTAGGAAAAAAATTATCCTCTACCAAGAAGGAATCCCATCTAAAGCTCTTCCTTCACAGGTGAGAGAGAGAGAGAGAGAGAGAGAGAGAGAGAGAGAGAGAGAGAGAGAGAGAGAGAGAGAGAGAGAGAGAGAGAGAGAGAGAGAGGGAGAGAGAGAGAGAGAGTTCTGAATACAGAACAGTATTTGTCATTTGGATTTGTCTCCTATCTTGTAAAGGCTGTCTTGGGAGCACAGAGTGGCCATATATAAAAATAGAAATGACAACTTTGTTTAAACCTCTGCATTTAAACATTTTGGTACCACCTCTCATCCCTTCATTCCTGGAGATTTATACAAATGGAATAGAAATATTCTCCTTTTGACCATGAAATTGTACTGAAACTTTGGCATGTTGAAATTTCTTGGTCATTGAGATTTGAGCCTTGGCAGAATGGAGGTAAAACAGCCATTGACCTGGGTCTAGAGCTTGGTTGGGTGGCACAGAGTAGCAATGAACATGGATTTGCCTTGGGTGGGTTAACTCTGCATGGGTGGGTTTGTTCAGGACTGAGATCTCCCTATGGTCTTCCAGAAGTTACTTGAAGAAGTCATGAAAGCGGTTAGTGCTGGCCTAATGGTGGCAAAAGCCACAAAACGTTTGGTTATTCAGGTCAATATGATCCAGAAGCAGAGAGAGTGCATGGAGGAATTATGGAGACAAGGCTGAAGAGGGTGATGGGGAAGATCATGTACAACCTTGTAAACTGTCCAAGACAGTTTGAATCAATTGTAAAGACAGGTTAGATTGTGTTTTAGAAAGATCATTTTGGAGGCTGAAATGGATAACTGATTGGAAATGAGTAAAACTGAAGGAGGGGAAACTAAAAATTTGATCTGATTGTCAGCATTTCTTGGGTTACTCCTGGCTTTGGGATACGCCCGGAACTGGAAGGATTACCTCAACTAGGTCCTCTATTTGGATGGGCTAACTGTCCAGGGAATAAGGTGAAAACTTAGTCTTTATCTTGAATTCTCTTTTGATGATTCTGTTTTCCAGTCATCAAAGAGTCCTTTAAATTAGAGACTTTTGTTGAAGAATCCTTTATTTTATGAGCCTTCTCAATAATCAAAGCTTTTGTCTCAGGAACTAATTTTTACCTTTATTATAGACTTCTGATTATTTGGGGGGCAATAGTTAATAAAGAAACAATGAAAGAAATGTGATCCCTCCAGTTGGATTCTCATTCCTTCCATGTTTTCTCCATTTTGCTCTAAAGTTACAGGAATATTCCATTTCTTACAACTTATGTTTGCTTTTTAGTGTACCTAGTAATGTTTGGTAATAACATTACACCTACTAATGTTACAGTTGTCAGCTCTTTCTTGACTGAAATACATACCACACACACACAGAAACAAGTACATACCAACCACACACATATTACTTACACACCTACTCTGAAGTGTTTGACCATCTTCCATAAGAAACAGTGGTTCATTGTGGCAAAAGATCAGGACATTTAAAGAGGCAAAGAATGCAGTTTGAAAATGTCACATAGACATGAGCCTCATTCTAAAGAACTGAGAATCACCAGCCTAACCGGATGGAGGCCCATTATCCTTTTGGATCATTCACATCTACCTTCAAGATCCACTTACACTGGCCTTTGAAAAAGGAAAATATTTATTGGATCATAT
The DNA here is from genome assembly GCF_016772045.2 of Ovis aries. NCBI lineage: Eukaryota > Metazoa > Chordata > Mammalia > Artiodactyla > Bovidae > Ovis > Ovis aries. The sequence continues at coordinate 35,982,781 of NC_056054.1, read as the reverse complement.
TCTCTGTACTTCTCATGGAAATTTGACACATGTGGCAATGGAAGAAAATTAAATGGAAATTCAAACACAAGGAATTGTTAACAAATGTATAATGATGTTATTGTCATCCATTTGAAACATCATTGGGGTCATCAGAGGATGCTTTCACATGGTTCGTGGTGAAGATCCACAAGGTCATGGGAGATGGGCTGAAGGATCATATGGACTGAGTGGGGAGGCTGATTTTCAGGGTGACTGGAGTGACGTAATGAAGGAATTGCTGGTAATTGATGAATTTCTTATAGTTCTTAGCTATTTATATCTTTTTATGACTGACAACTACTTTAAGACATTGAATTGAAATTGGGCCATTATAATATTAACTTTGAAAAAGATAATGAGCTCCTTAATGGTTTAGATATCTAAACTTTAAGAATAACATTAAATCATTACATGAATGGTGGTCATGTAATTCTCCAGACAAGATTGCTCGTGTAAAGAATTGCTCAAACCTTCCACAGTGCTTCAAATCCTCTTCTTCCTAAACACCATGTTTCCTCAGAAATGGTTTAACATTTTGTGGTCAAGCCATATTCGAAGACTATTCTTTTTCTACTTCTGGGAAAGAATCCCCTCTGTCTCATTTTTATTTGTACAAAAAATGGTTAAAATGGGACAATGCCAGTTTTTACCCTGAATGGTGACTGCCAGCTATTAAAATGCTAATTCTCCCCCCAAATACAAAAAAACCCAAATAGAAGAGCCAAAGACAGCCAGGAAATAAGAGAAATGAAATCTATGGAGTGATTAATCATTTGATTAACCAGGTAAGTCTCTGGCATATTGCTAATTAGCTCACTTACAAAGCCCTGGCCTGAGAAGCCCTGGTTTGATTAAAGAGGTGCCGAGCCATTCAAACCGTGATGCTTGAGCTCCTTTTATAAAACAAAATATGACGTTCATGCTAAGCTCATCTCTTTCATCCAGCTGTGATTTCTCAGGCCTCTGATACTCAGGCCTAGGCACATAAATCAATGAGTAGAAAGGTGTCCTCATGAATGTTCGGAGACTAAGATCTATACTTTAGGACTCTTTTTTTTTTTTTTTTCTAATTTGAAAAGTGGTTGTTTACATTCCTAGATTGCAGGAACTACCTGTTGACTGTCTTAAAGCTTTTGCTGACTCTTTAGGTTACCTGGAGGCACCAGTAGAAGACTCTGTCTTAGGAGGAGGGTATGAATCTGTTCTACCTCTATTCTTTTCCATTTCTCTGGGAGGATTTATGAGCTGGGATAAAGGATATTTGACATTAATAATAAAGATCTTATCAACTTTACTAGGGAGTCTACTTTTAAAATACACTCAAAGCTGATTTCTTAGTTAAGTATTTCTATTCTTAGTAATGTTAAAGGTTTTGTTTTCTCCCTGCTAGATTGAAATACTCATCTTCTCAGTGGTACTAAATTAGGGCCACCCTTACTATTTAAAGGATAAGGGGTAAAGTAGATACATTCTGATTTTATTTCGAATCTTCATATAGGATATATGCTTCTTTACACTTGTGTGTGCACTCACTCAGTCCTGTCTGACTCTTTTCGACCCATGGACTATAGCCCAACAGGCTCCCTGTCTGTGGGACTCCCCAGGCAAGAATACTGTAATGGATTTCCATTCCCTTCTCCAAGGGATCTTCCCAACCCAGGGATAGAACCTGTGTCTTCTGCAATTGCAGCTGGATTCTTCACCCACTGAGCTATCGGGGAAGCCCCTTCTTTACATGTAAGTTTGTTTAAAACAACTTAAGACTTTCTCAGGTACTCTTGCTAAGCTCATGAGTTCAGTAGCTCCATTGCAGTTTTCATTGTGACTGTCATTTAGAGTCATTTTACCATGACTGTAAAAACAGAAAAACTGGCAGAAAAGTGTGGCTTAATTAGCTAGAGTAGAGGGTAGCCAAATTCTCCTCCTGTGATCCTCAGGTTGACAGTGGAATTCCATGGCTGGATGGTGTCTCCATTGTGGGTACCATATTCTGAATGGGCATTGACAAAAACAAAAACGAAACACTCACCAAGCAAAGCAAGCGAAGGCCAGAGATGAGAGGATTGCGTGGGGAAATCTTGTGCTGTGAGAAATAGCTAAGAAACCTGAGAAGACAGGCATGGATATGACACAGAGGAACATGGCACCTGTCTTCAAATAGCTGAAAGGTGTCATGTTGTACATAGTATGAAATATATTCTTGTCCACACTGAATCCCCAACATGAGGTACAGTTCCTGGTAAAGAGCTGTCATAATGATAATAGTAATCACCGCTTTGAGCACATACTGTGTGCCCATCATTGCAATAGTGTTTTGCTTGCTGTATTTCAGTCAGAAGTGGTTATTTTCCCCAGTTTATAGCTTAGGAAACTCAGGCTTGGAAAGATCAAAAAACTTATCCAAAATCACATAGTAAATATCTAAGTTAGGATTCAAGCCAAATCTGTCTTCAGGCTCTGAGTTCTTTTCCTTATGGTGCTCTGTGTCTCTTTTTTTTTTTTTTTTTTAAAATTTTAAAATCTTTAATTCTTACATGCATTCCCAAACATGAACCCCCCTCCCACCTCCCTCCCCATAACATCTTTCTGGGTCATCCCCATGCACCAGCCCCAAGCATGCTGCATCCTGCGTCAGACATAGACTGGCGATTCAATTCACATGATAGTATACATGTTAGAATGTCATTCTCCCAAATCATCCCACCCTCTCCCTCTCCCTCTGAGTCCAAAAGTCCGTTATACACATCTGTGTCTCTTTCCCTGTCTTGCATACAGGGTCGTCATTGCCATCTTCCTAAATTCCATATATATGTGTTAGTATACTGTATTGGTGTTTTTCTTTCTGGCTTACTTCACTCTGTATAATCGGCTCCAGTTTCATCCATCTCATCAGAACTGATTCAAATGAATTCTTTTTAACGGCTGAGTAATACTCCATTGTGTATATGTACCTCAGCTTTCTTATCCATTCATCTGCTGATGGACATCTAGGTTGTTTCCATGTCCTGGCTATTATAAACAGTGCTGCGATGAACATTGGGGTACATGTGTCTCTTTCAATTCTGGTTTCCTCGGTGTGTATGCCCAGAAGTGGGATTGCTGGGTCATAAGGTAGTTCTATTTGCAATTTTTTAAGCAATGAGGATGATGTCACTGGGATCCATGGGTGGCCAAATTCTATCACTTTTACCTTTTCTCTGTGGATGAGGAATTGAGATTTGGGGAATGGAGTTTCCAGGGCCAGTGTTCCAGAGTCAAGATTGAAACCATGTCTGTTTTTGTACAAAATCCAACTTCTTGATCATTATGGTCTACTACCCCCCTGGAACAAACAACAGTGAAAAGTGAAGTCGCTCAGTCATGTCCGACTCTCTGTGACCCCATGGACTATAGCCCACCAGGCTTCTCCATCCATGGGAACAAAAAACTCAATACATATTTGTTTACATTTTGTCCAGAGTGAAATATTGCTATTTCAAGTTTGAATCTCCACTGCTTCTGTCTTCTTCTGCATAACTTCTAAAAACTGAGGACTCTCTGTATCGGAATTTTGGTTTGCCTTCACCTGGTGCTCAGTTCTTCCCTGGATCTTCCATTGTCCTGCTCCAGCTGACCCTTCTCCCTGACAGTGATGAGGATGGTATCATCAAGTATATGAAGTGTTCTGTCACTGTCAAGATATCAGACATAGTACTTAGACTTATTTAAATATTTCTTATTTAAGTAAGAAATTTATATATTTGAATATTCCTTATAACAATTTCAGGAATAGAATTATTTTTGCCTGCATTTCACAGACTAGCGATCAGTGTCTCAGGGAGAATATGTAAATTTTCCCAAGCTCACACAGCTAGTTAATTAATAGCCAATTCAGGATAATAATAAAAAAATCATAATATATATATTCTTTATACTGATGCACGCTAGGAATTCTGTTCACATGTCTCATCTTCACTTGTAATCTTTTTCCTCCTTGCCCTGCAAAGAGTATGAAGATCCCCTAGTTCACTAGGGGATCACTATACAAGTATCATCTTTATCCTCATAAATTTAAGTAGCAAACTACAGAAAAATATAAACAAAATAATTATTCTGTTCTTAGAGACAGGAGTTGATTATAAACTAAGGAAACTGAAGCTTATAGAAATGAAGTGACTTTCTCAAGGTCATTCACTAGTGAGAAGGCTGTGCCTTGATTCCAGGGATTTAAAGGTTGGGTGGCATATATTTTTAAACAAGAGCTGATGGATAATCCAGATGTTAGTAGAGGGAGAATAGACAAAGATTTAAAAATGTTTTAGAAGTCTACAAAGTTAGTGAAGGTCATAGAAAAGTCATGGGAACCTTAGTAAGGCATAATGAAATGCTTTCAGTGATATTAAGGTATCTGTACAAGTGGACATAGTAGCCCTTTTTAGTTCAGAGGAGATTCAATTAAATGGCCCCTCTTGATTAAGGAAATGTAAAACTTAAGGAGAGTATGCACCTATGGTCCTAGCAGAAGAGCATAACTGGCACTTGAATGCATGTGAGCAAATGTGTGTGACTTAGCAAAAGCTATGCCTCTTGGATCCTTTGACATATGGAGTCTCCAGGTGGGGAGAGATCAGTTTGCCTACTGAGACGGAGGAGTAAAATACCCAAGCACTTGCTTCACATGATGAGAAGAAGGTGGGGAACCTGACTGAAATAAGTCTAGGATGGGCCTGACCAAGAGGTACTGATGAGAAAGGACATCAAAGACCCCAAAGACCCCAAAGAGTAACTGACTTGGAGCAAAATGAAGCTCAGTGACTCCCAGATTCATATACCCAGACTCTTTCTCCTTTATAAAGCCCAGACTTGTATCCACCCTGACATTTCCACGTAACAGGTCAAAAATAATCTCTTGATTCTCCCCCACACCCTCTACTGGTTTTCCATGTTGTGAAGAGTAGGAATGGAAGTCTTTACATGGCCTCTGAGGCCCTGTGTGATCTGGGCCCTGCTTCCCTCTCCTTTCTTATCTGCTCTCTTCCTGATTTGGTCCCTGGAGCTGTAGCCTCGCTGGCCTCTGTGATGTTTCTCACTATGGCAGGCAGGCTCTGATTTCAAGGCTTTTGGATTTGCTGTTCCCTCTGCCTCAACTTCTCTATCTTCATATATTCTCCATGCTTGTCTTCTTGTTTCATTCTGATCCGAGGTACCACTTCACCTGTGAGGCCTTCTGTAAGCCACCCTTGAAATAGCCATGACTCTCCCTCACTACCTCCACCTTGAAATTTTCTCCTTACACCTTGTTTCTCTTCCTTGTGCATATTGCCACCTGACTTGTTCTCTCTAGATATTTTGTTCATTTGCTTGTTATCTGTCTTCCTCAACCACAAATATGAGCTACTGTGTCCCCTTTGTGTGGACCATACAGTGGATACTTCATGGGCACTTGTAAATATTTTAAAATAAATGAATAAAACGGGGCACCTGGGCATGTGATCTTGGTCAACCTAAGAGTCTAAGCAATTGTGATGACTTCTGCCCTGGGAGGTGATGTGGGCTGGCGATGGACCAGTGTCAGGTCTTACAGGCTGAGCCTGCAGTAGTGACACTGTGGCAGGAGAGACCGTGTCAGTAGAGGGCTGACCGTAGACCTTTCAGTGTCCTGACAATCCGCATTTGTAAGGAGAACTGAGTAAGCCTAGAGTCTTGGATAATTCCAAATGCTGTATTTTAAAATTTTTAATTCAATGTATGATTATGGTAAGGTAATATATTCACATGCTTTAATTTGCAAAAGTAGCATAAGATATATGTGAGGGGTTTTCCTCTCACCTCTACCCTTAATCACCTAGAACCCCTCTTCAGGTGTAGCTAGTGCTATCAGTTTCTTGTGTGGTCTTCTGGAAATATCCTAGGTAAGTTTAAACAAATCCACATAGAGACCTTTTAATTTTTTCTCTTTTGCTTATTTTGTGCAAAGTATAAAATGTTATACGTACTGTTTTGCATCTTGTTTATATTTTTGTAAACTAAGGTATAGCATGTACAGTAAAGTGCAGAAATGTGTCCATTGTGGATTTTTCTTCCAACATTTACCCAGGTAATCACCATCTGTATCAAGCTATGTACTTCTAGCACCCTAGCACTTCCCTGTGTCTCTTCCCAGTCTCTGCTGAGGTCATTGCTAGCCTCATTTTTATCACCATCTATTAGTTTCCTTTGCTCTTGAAGGTCGTATGGATGGAATCTTATCATGTGTGCTATTTGGTTTCTGACTGTTGCACTCATTGGTTTTGTATTTTTTAAAATATGGAAACATATCCTGATGATTGTATCTCATAAAGATAAAGGACATAGTTTTTTTTTTCTCATCCTCTTTATTTATTTTTAAATTTAAATTTATTTATTTTAATTGGAGGCTAATTACTTTACAGTATTGTATTGGTTTTGCCATATATCAACTTGAATCTGCCACAGGTGTACATGTGTTCCCCATCCTGAACCCCCCTCCCACATCCCTCCCCACACCTTCCCTCTGGGTCATCCCAGTGCACCAACCCCAAGCATCCTGTATCCTGCATTGAACCATTTCTTATATGATGTTATACATGTTTCAATGCCATTCTCTCAAATCATTCCACCCTCTCCTCCCACAGAGTCCAAAAGACTGTTCTATACATCTGTGTCTCTTTTGCTGTCTCGCATGCAGGGTTATTGTTACCATCTTTCTAAATTCCATATATATGCATTAGTATACTGTATTGGTGTTTTTCATTCTGGCTTACTTCACTCTGTATAATAGGCTCCAGTTTCATCCACCTCATTAGAACTGATTCAAATGTATTCTTTTTAATGGCTGGGTAATACTCCATTGTGTATATGTACCTCAGCTTTCTTATCCATTCATCTGCTGATGGACATCTAGGTTGCTTCCATGTCCTGGCTATTATAAACAGTGCTGCGATGAACATTGGGGTACACGTGTCTCTTTCAATTCTGGTTTCCTCGGTGTGTATGCCCAGCAGTGGGATTGCTGGGTCATAAGGCAGTTCTATTTCCAGTTTTTTAAGGACTCTCCACACTGTTCTCCATAGTGGCTGTACTAGTTTGCATTCCCACCAACAGTGTAAGAGGGTTTCCTTTTCTCCACACCCTCTCCAGCATTTATTGCTTGTAGACGTTTGGATAACAGCCATTCTGATTGGTGTGAAATGTTACCTCATTGCGGTTTTGATTTGCATTTCTCTGATAATGAGTGATGTTGAGCATCTTTTCATGTGTTTGTTAGCCATCTGTATGTCTTCTTTGGAGAAATGTCTGTTTAGTTCTTTGGCCCATTTTTTGATTTGGTCGTTTATTTTTCTGGAATTGAGCTGCAGGAGTTGCTTGTATATTTTTGAGATTAGTTCTTTGTCAGTTGGTTCATTTGATATTAGTTTCTCCCATTCTGAAGGCTGTCTTTTCATCTTGCTTATAGTTTCCTTTGTTGTGCAGAAGCTTTAATTTTATTTAGGTCCCATTTGTTTATTTTTGCTTTTATTTCCAGTATTCTGGGAGGTGGGTCATAGAGGATCCTGCTGTGATTTATGTCTGAGAGTGTTTTGCCTATGTTCTCCTCTAGGAGTTTTATGGTTTCTGATCTTAGTTTAGATCTTTAATCCATTTTGAGTTTATTTTTGTGTATGGTGTTAGAAAGGGTTCTAGTTTAATTCTTTTACAAGTGGTTGGGCAGTTTTCCAGCACCACTTGTTAAAGAGATTATCTTTTCTCCATTGTATATTCTTGCCTCCTTTGTCAAAGATAAGGTGTGCATAGGTGCATGGGTTTATCTCTGGGCTTTCTATTTTGTTCCATGGATCTATATTTCTGTCTTTGTGCCAGTACCATACTGTCTTGATGACTGTGGCTTTTTAGTAGAGCCTGAAGTCAGTCAGGTTGATTCCTCCAGTTCCATTCTTCTTTCTCAAGATTGCTTTGGCTATTCGAGGTTTTTTGTATTTCCATACAAATTGTGAAATTATTTGTTCCATCTCTATGAAAAATACCGTTGGTAGCTTGATAGGAATTGTATTGAATCTATAGATTGCTTTGGGTAGTATTTTCATTTTCACTATCTTGATTCTTCCAATCCATGAACATGGTATATTTCTCCATCTATTAGTGTCCTTTTTGATTTCTTTCACCAGTGTTTTATAGTTTTCTATATATAGGTCTTTAGTTTCTTTAGGCGGATATATTCCTAAGTATTTTATTCTTTTCATTGCAATGGTGAATGGAATTGTTTCCTTAATTTCTCTTTCTATTTTCTTATTATTAGTGTATAGGAATGCAAGGGATTTCTGTGTGTTGATTTTATATCCTGCAACTTTACTATATTCATTGATTAGCTCTAGTAATTTTCTGGTGGAGTCTTTAGGGTTTTCTATGTAGAGGATCATTGAAACTGTAATCAGAAATCTTTCAGCAAACAAAAGCCCAGGTCCAGATGGCTTCACAGCTGAATTCTGCCAAAAATTGAGAGAAGAGCTAACACCTATCCTACTCAAACTCTTCCTGAAAATTGCAGAGGAAGGGAAACTTCCAAATTCATTCTATGAGGCCTCCATCACCCTAACACCAAAACCTGACAAAGATGCCACAAAAAAGAAAACTACAGGCCAATATCACTGATGAACATAGATGCAAAAATCCTTCACAAAATTCTAGCAATCAGAATCCAGCAACACATTAAAAGGATCATAAACCATGACCAAGTGGGCTTTATTCCAGGGATTCAAGGATTCTTTAATATCTACAAATCAATCAATGCAATACACTACATTAACAAATTGAAAAATAAAAGCCATGTGATTATCTCAATAGATGCAGAGAAAGCCTTTGACAAAATTCAACATCCATTTATGATAAAAACTCTCCAGAAAGCAGGAATAGAAGGAACATACCTCAATATACTGAAAGCTATATATGACAAACCCACAGCAAACATTATCCTCAATGATGAAAAATCGAAAGCATTTCCCCTAAAGTCAGGAGCAAGAGAAGGGTGCCCACTTTCACCACTACTATTCAACATAGTTTTGGAAGTTTTGGCCACAGCAATTAGAGCAGAAAAAGAAATAAAAGGAATCCAAATTGGAAAAGAAGAAGTAAAACTCTCACTGTTTGCAGATGACATGATCCTTATCCTCTTTTAGAATGCACTATGCTTTAGTTAACTACTCTGTTCTGATGTACATGGAATTTGCAATAGTATCAGCACAAGCAAATGTACAGGTGTATCTGTTTGATGAATACAAGGAAATGAAATTGCTAGGTCACAGGGTATGTATGGAAAGGTGCTCCCCATTTGTCCTCTTGTACATCTGTGTGTTTGTGTGTGCTCAGTAATGTCTGACTACTTGTGACCCCATGGATGGTAGTCCATGAGGCTCCTCTGTCCATGGAATTTTCCAGGCAAGAATACTGGAGTGGGTTGCCATTTCCTCTTCCAGGGGATCTTCTCAACTCAGGGATCAAAATCTGTCTCTGATGTCTCCTGCATTGGAAGGTGAATTCTTTACCAATGCACCACCTGGGAAGCCCACTGTACATTTGTAGGACAGTACAAAAATATCCCACTGACAATATCCAAGAGTGTTAGCTTTCTTCACCATCTACACATATTTTCAAAATATGGATCATTGCCAATTTTTAAGAGAAAAGTGGCTTCTCGGTATATCTTCTCATGATGAGTGACGTTGAATAGTATTTATTATTTTAAAAACACACTTGTATTTTCCTGTAAACTATGTACATATAATTTGATAATTTTCAGTTAGATTAGTGATATTTTCTTTATTACTCTTCAGATACTTTTTTATGTATTAGGAAAAGTATCTCTTTGATGTGATATGTGATATGAAAATAAACATATTTTCCCCAAATATTTCATTTGTCTTCTACTTTTTAATCATTCATAAATATTTTATTTTTATATGGTCAAGCTTATTGATTTGTTTAAAGTTTCAGGGTTTTGTATTATTCTTTAAAAAACCTTTCCTACTCTAAGATTGTTCAGATAAATCATACATTTTTCCTTAGCTTTTTTTTTTCAGTTTCCTTTTACATTATTGAAACCTTTCATACTTCTAGAATTAATTTTTGTGTGAGGTATGAAATAGGATCTAACACTTTTTAAAAATTGTACCTATCACATTAATTCTGTGTATTCACTGATAAAGCTTTCCCAGAACTAAAATATCACTTAATCTAAATTCCTCTACGCATTTGGATTTATTTCACAATTTGACATTGTTCTATTTATGTGTGTGTCAGACTAAATTATTGTAGGTTTAATATGGGGCTTATTAGAAAGGGTATGTCAATGTGGAGGTATTGTTTTTTCTTCTAATAATGGCAACAGGCTCCAGAGCAATTATCTATGATAATAAAAGAGACATGAATATTTATATCTCAAATTTGGGGAGAAAAACATAGTAGCTAGAAAAGAATAAAATATAGCCATGAGAGGGCTATAGTCCATGGGGTTGTAAAGAGTCAGACATGACTGAGAGACTTTCACTTACTAACATGAGAGGGATCTTAGACTAAGATTGCAAAGTGCATTTCTGTCACTCAGCTGCAGCGGACACACACACTCAGCAGATTGCTTGACTGGAGCAGGCAGGACCATTTGCCCAGAAGAGTGCAGGTACCATGAAAGCAACAGGTTAGGGTTTGATTGTGGAGGCTCTCCTTTTACTCCCAGTCATCTAAAAGTGATCATATAAATAACAATGTCATAGCTCTACTTTCTTAATGATTTATAACTCTATTTCATCTTGATTTATAACTAAATATTTTTATTAAAAAACATTTGTTAAGAGAACAAAAAGTGAAAGTGTTAGTCGCTCAGTTGTGTCTGACTCTTTGTGACTCCATGAATTGTTCCCCACCAGGCTCCTCCATCCATAGAATTTTCCAGGGAAGAATACTGGAGTGAGTTGCCATTCCCTTCTCCAAGGCATCTTCCCAAGCCAGAGATTGAACTTGGGTCTCCTGTTTTGCAGGCAGATTCTTTACTAGCTGAGCCACCATATTTATTGACTGTACAGCTATTCAGTTCAGTTCAGTCACTCAGTCGTGTCTAACTCTTCAAGCTGGTTTTAGAAAAGGCAGAGGAACCAGAGATCAAATTGCCACATTCCGCTGGATCATCAAAAAAGCAAGAGAGTTCCAGAAAAACATCTATTTCTGCTTTATTGACTATGCCAAAGCCTTTGACTGTGTGGATTACAATAAACTGTGGAAAATTCCCATGGACTACAAAACGCCAGGCCTCCCTGTCCATCACTAACTCCTGGAGTTCACTCAAACTCATGTCCATTGAGTCAGTGATGCCATCCAACCATCTCATCCTCTTTCATCCCCTTCTCCTCCTATCTTCAATCTTTCCCAGCATCAGGGTCTTTTCAAATGAGTCAGCTCTTCACATCAGGTGGCCAGCTTCAGCATCAGTTCTTCTAGTGAACACTCAGGACTGATCCCTTTAGGATGGACTGGTTGGACCTCCTTGCAGTCCAAGGGACTCTCAAGAGTCTTCTCCAACACCACAGTTCAAAAGCATGAATTCTTGGGCGCTCAGCTTTCTTTATAGTCCAACTCACACATCCATACCTGACTACTGGAAAAACCATAGCCTTGACTAGATGGACCTTTGTTGGCAAAGTAATGTCTTTTCTTTTGAATATGCTGTCTAGGTTGGTCATAACTTTCCTGCCAAGGAGTAAGCATCTTTTAATTTCATGGCTGAAGTCACCATCTGCAGTGATTTTGGAGCCCCCCCCAAATAAAGACAGCCACTGTTTCCACTGTTTCTCCATCTATTTCCCATGAAGTGATGGGACCAGTTGTCATGATCTTCGTTTTCTGAATGTTGAGTTTTAAGCCAACTTATTGACTTTCCTCTTTCACTTTCATCAAGAGACTCTTTAGTTCTTCTTCACTTTCTGTCATAAGCGTGGTGTTATCTGCATATCTGAAGTTACTGATATTTCTCCCGGCAATCTTGATTCTACCTTGTCCTTCATCCAGCCCAGTGTTTCTCATGATGTACTCTGCATTTAAATTAAATAAGCAGGGTGTCAATATACATCCTTGATGTACTCCTTTTCTGATTTGGAACCAGTCTGTTGTTCCATGTCCAGTTCTAACTGTTGCTTCCTGACCTGCACACAGATTTCTCAAGAGGGAGGTCAGGTGGTCTGATATTCCCATCTCTTTCAGAATTTTCCACAGTTTATTGTGATCCACACAGTCAAAGGCTTTGGCATAGTCAATAAAACAGAAATAGATGTTTTGCTGGAACTGTTTTGCTTTTTAGAGGATCCAGTGGGTGTTGGCAATTTGATCTCTGGTTCCTCTGCCTTTTCTAAAACCAGCTTGAACATCTGGAAGTTCATGGTTCATGTATTGCTGAAGCCTGGCTTGGAGAATTTTGAGCAGTACTTTACTAGAATTGTGAGTGCAATTGTACAGTAGTTTGAGCATTCTTTGGCATTGCCATTCTTTGGGATTGGAATGAAAACTGACTTTTTCCAGTCTTGTGGCCACTGCTGAGTTTTCCAAATTTACTGACATATTGAGTGCAGCACTTTCACAGCATCATCTTTCCGGATTTGAAATAGCTCAACTGGAATTCCATCACCTCCACTAGCTTTGTTTGTAGTGATGCTTCCTAAGGCCCACTTGACTTCACATCCAGGATGTCTGGCTCTTGGTGAGTGATCACACCATCGTGATTATCTGGGTCGTGAAGATCTTTTTTGTACAGTTCTTCTGTGTATTCTTGCCACCTCTTCTTAATATCATCTTCTTCTGTTAGGTCCATACCATTCCTATCCTTTATCGAGCCCATCTTTGCATGAAATGTTCCCTTGGTATCTCTAATTTTCTTGAAGACATCTCTAGTCTTTCCCATTCTATTATTTTCCCCTATTTCTTTACATTGATTGCTGAGGAAGGCTTTCTTATTTCTCCTTGCTATTCTTTGGAACTCTGAATTCACATGGGTGTATCTTTCCTTTTGTCCTTTGCTTTTTGCTTCTCTTCTTTTCACAGCTATTTGTAAAGCCTCCTCAGACAGCTATTTTGCTTTTTTGTATTTCTTTTTCTTGGGGATGGTCTTGATCCCTGTCTCCTGTACAGTGTCACAAACCTTGGTCCATAGCTCATCAGGCACTCTATCAGATCTAGTCCCTTAAATCTATTTTTCATTTCCACTGTATAATCATAAGGGACTTGATTTAGGTCATACCTGAATGGTCTATTGGTTTCCCCCACTTTCTTCAATTTAAGTCTGAATTTGGCAATAAGGAGTTCATGATCTGAGCCACAGTCAGCTCCTGATCTTGTTTTTGCTCACTGTATAAAGCTTCTCTATCTTTGGCTGCAAAGAATATAGTCAATCTGATTTTGGTGTTGGCCATCTGGTGATGTCCATGTGTAGAGTCTTCTCTTGTGTTGTAAGAGGGTGTTTGCTATGACCCATGCATTCTCTTGGAGGAACTCTATTAGCCTTTGCCCTGCTTCATTCTGCATTCCAAGGCCAAATTTGCCTGTTACTCCAGGTGTTTTTTTTCTTCCTACTTTTGCATTCCAGTCCCCTATAATGAAAAGGACATCTTTTTGGGGAGTTAGTTCTAAAAGGTCTTGTAGGTCTTCAAAAACCGTTCAGCTTCAGTTTCTTCAGCATTACTGGTCAGGGCATAGACTTGGATTACCGTGATATTGAATGGTTTGCCTTGGAAATGAACAGAGATCATTCTGTCATTTTTGAGATTGCATCCAAGTACTGCATTTTGGACTTTTTTGTTGACTATGATGGCTACTCAATTTCTTCTAAGTAATTCTTGCCCACAGTAGTAGATATAATGGTCATCTGAGTTAAATCACCCATTCCAGTCCATTTTAGTTTGCTGATTCCTAGAATGTCGACGTTCACTCTTGCCATCTCCTATTTGACCACTTCCAATTTGCCTTGATTCATGGACCTAACATTCCAGGTTGCTATCCAATATTGCTCTTTACAGCATCAGATCTTGCTTCTATCACCAGTCACATCCACAACTGGGTGTTGTTTTTGCTTTTGCTCTGGCTCTTCATTCTTTCTGGAGTTATTTCTCCACTGATCTCTAGTAGCATATTAGATGGGCAAAATTTGAAACACTGATAACACAAAATGCTGTCGAGGATGTGGAACAATGGAAACTCTCTTTCATTGCTTGTGAGAATCAAATGGTACAGTCATCTTGGAAGACAGTTTTGCAGTTCCTTACAAAATTAAACATGCTCTTAGCACATGATCCAGCAATCATACTCTTTGGAGTTTACTCAAAAAATTTGAAAATTCATGTCTATAGGAAAGCCTGCCCACAGATAATTATAGCAGCTTGATTCATAATTGCCAAAACTTGGAAGCAACTAAGATGTCCTTCAGTAGTTGAATGGATAAGTAAACTATGGTATTCCCAGACAATGGAATATTATTCAACACTAAAAAATTGAGGTATCAAGCTGTAAACATGCATGGAGGAAACTTACATGTATACTGTCAAGTAAAAGAAGGCAAAAGAAGGCTATGTACTGGGTGATTCCAACTATGTGATATTCTGGAAAAGGCAAAACTATGGATACAGTGTAGAAATCAATGGTTTCAAGGGTTAAGGGCTAGGGAGGCATTAATGGGATGAAAAATAAGACTTTTAGGGCAGTGGAACTACTTTGTATGATGCTATCATGGTGGATACATGCCATTATATGTTTGCCAAAACCTGTAGACTGTACCACACCATGAGTGGATCCTAATGTAAACTGCAGACTTTAGGTTGTAACAGTGTTCACTGGTTGTAACAAATGTACCACTCCTGTGCAGGTTGTTGATGGTGAGAGAGCCTGTGGGGGTGTAGGGCAGGAGATATATGTGAAATCTCTTTTCCTGCCTCTCAATATTGCTGTGTACCTCTAACTATGCTAAAAATAAAGTCTATTAAAGAATTAAAAAAATATTGAACATTCATTGTACTTTAGATACTTTAAATGTAGTACTTGGGATTCAATGACAGTCCCTTCCCTCATGGACCTCGGGAGTGCCAACCTAAAGGTTATGTGAGGTATGATCAAAGAGTCCTACAAATTTTCAGGGTCAGGGAGCAGTAAGAGTTGAAAGGGCTTTGCTGGTAGTCAGGAGTGGATTTTCATTCTGACTGCAATTTATAGGCACAATGTGGGCAAATTTTCAAGCCTCAATTGCTCAGTTGCAAGAAGGAGATGAAAATATTTCTCTTGTATAATTTCCTGAGGATTAACTGATAACTGTAAGAGGGAAGGTTGCACCTGACACATAGTAGGTGCTTACAAGATAGGGTGCCCTTCTTTGCTTCTGTATGCCATTCCACTTGGGCAAACAGAAGGGAAATGTGGCTCAGTGAGCGTTGGCTGATCCTTTACTAATGCGTAGTGTGCATACCTCAGAGAGAGTTTACTTGGCTCTGGCAGTTCCCCCTATAATCTTCCCAAATTGCACATGTTCTTTGCAGACTATTAGACGTAGACTAAACATTCATCCTCCACTTCCATCTACCTTTTTCTCGGGCTTTTCATGTTTACTCTCTCCTCTTGCCCTCGGCTGAAAAATTGACTTTGTAAGAAATTTCCCACATAAAATGCTCTTCTTTTTAACAAAGAAAATAGATGCTTTTGACAACTGCACATCATTATGATAGTTATACTACATATAATATTCCTAGCATCTGCTCCTTTGTCAGCTTCGCAAGGCCTAACTGACTAATAACATAATGAACTGATACAAAATCCACTGTGTTGGTTTCATGCACAGCTCTGCTTTGGGGCAAAGGCACTGGAGGTCAGAGCTGAGTATTCATTTTAGTATTAGCCTCAATGGAGATCGAATTATGTAAGCCAGACAGGAAATGTGTGCCATTCTTGGAACACAGGCTGGACTAGATTCCCTTCTTCTTTGTTCCCACAACTCCTTGGGTGTTTGCCCCTGGACAGGGATTAAATTCCGTGGGCTCTGGAATCTGACTGCCAGGTTTGGAGCCAAGTACTGTCATGAAAGCATGCTGGCTCCGTGCTAAGTTGCTTATCTGTTTTGTGCCCTACTTTTCTCATGTGTGACATGGGCTTTAATAACAGTACTCATGTCACATGGTTGAGGTGAGGATTGAGTGAATAAATGCATAAGAAGCACTTGTGCTTGGTACTACTGTAAGTGCCTCCTATGCATGAATTCATTCAATCCTCACAATAACCATATAGGTGGTTGCTATTATTAAAAGTGCTCAAAAATGCTTATTATGTTTTCCTATGTCCAAGAAGTCATCATACCAAATTGTAGATGTATGTTTACCTGTCTGTTTACCCCAGTAACTGGTGAGGTCTTGATGACAGGAAATGTGTCTTGTTTGTTTCAGTTTCATCAGAATCTAGCACTGAGCTTGAACATAGTACAATGTTTAATATTTGTTTAAAAATAACAACATGGATGTCTCGATAGAAACATTTTTCTATTTACACCGTACTACTTCAGGCCCCACAAAATTTCTCAATCAGTGGGTTAGAGTGGTGTATTGGGTTAGCCAAAAACTTCATTTGAGCTTTTCCATGAGATGTTATGGAAAATCCAAAATAACCTTTTTGAGCAGTGATGATATTGTCATGCTGAAACTTCCCTTATTCAAAAGTGCCAGGTACTGAATTCAAAGGTTAAACAGTGTGAATGAAGAACTGCCTACCTAGAACAGCACTCCTAAGTCATGGTGGCACACCTAGGAGGGCCAACTAAATTGGAATTTCAGGGTCAGGAATGGTTTCTAGAGAAAGTGGCATCCAAGCTGGGATACAAAGGGCAAGTGAGAATTATGTAAGGGCCACTTAGGCATGGAGGGTCTTGGCCAGCATGTATACCACCCAGAGGAGAGAGAAGCTTGAGCACTGAGGGATTTGCAACTCATTTGTTACAACTGCAGTTGAGTGAGAGGAAGGGGTGTCTCTAGATGAGTATTCAGGGTTTAGGTCTAGAGGGTCTTGCTAGAAATTACAAGAGTGGGCTTTCTAATATGGGCAGTGGAAAAATCACTGAGGGAGTTTTAATAAGGGTGAGGGCATGAGAAAGTGTTGTTTATAGAATAAGCTTTCTGACTACAGTGTGAAGAATAGGTAGGGAAGGAAAGACAGAAAGGCAATGAGGCCACATAGGAAATTACTGCAATAAAGTTGCAAGAGATGATAATGACTCATGAACATGGTACTCTTAGGGATGGAGAAGAGAATATAGATTCTAGAGACATTTTAGAGGCTTAATATATGGAGCTCTATGATTTATTGGATATAAGGAGTAAGAAAGAGGTGAGGCATATAGGTTTAAGCAATTGGATAATGTGGGTGTCATTAATTAAGAGGAGAGGAGTGTGTTTTTTGGGAAAGAAAATAAATTCAGTTTAGGACATGATCCATCCAATCAAGATGAAAATCAGGAGATAGTAACACCAAAGCCAAGGGAAGAAGTCTTTCCTAGGAGGAAAGAGTGATCAAAATACAGATATTGCCAATAAGTCAAACAAATTAGAAAAGTGTAGGAGATCCATGTTTCAGTTAGGATAAAAAATTGTAGCATTATTAAACAGGTTAAAGATGCAAAAGGGTAAAGTTTCCATGGAGAAGGGTTTCTAGTGAAGAGGTTTGGGAGAGAGGGGGAACAGTAAAAAAAAAAAAAAAAAAGGTCTGTAGAAAGTTAAACAGCAATATCTTTAATATTTGTAGAATGCTTAAATATGTACCTTGAAAAATGCCTTACCAGTTTACAAATTTAATATTCTCACTATCCCCTGAAATTGGCACTCTCATAAGCCTTCTTGTACAGATGAGAAAATTGAAGTTCTGATGGGTTAAACAAATCTCCATAAGATCATATAGCAAATGACAGAGCCAAAATTTGAAAACAGACCTTGACTCAGAATCCAGTTCATAATTACCAGCTATGCTGCTATCTAGATGTCACATACAAAACACTATGAACAGTAGGGTATAGGAGATAGCAGATGGCAACACAGACTTGAATCTTTGAGAGTTTGACCCTGTGGGTTGCATCATTTGGGAACCATTACTGGTTGCCTTCAAATGAGGTTCAACCAATGGGAGACTAGTGACCATAAGGAGAGAAGTCTCTCCTGTTTTGGTGCCCCAAATCTGGCAATAGCTGCAACCCTCCAGCCAGGGCTTCCTCCTTTAGAGCTTCAGTCCTCATTCTCTTAGCTCTGGCAGAAACTGTTACTCTTTCTTTCATTTGTAAGTGGGGAGCAAATGCTTCCAGCTCCTGCTGGCCTCTTGGTACCTCTTCATCCTTTGTTCACTCCCTTAACTCTCCCTACACCTTTCTATGTAGAGGTTCATTAGAATCACCTCATTTGAATTATCTGGAAATGAATTATGTTTTCCGAAATGATAGAGACAGTAGCTAAGGGGTTATGGGGACATGAAGACGGAAAGGTTTAACTGGCTGCAAAGCCTATATGCTCCATCACCATAAATAACAATGATGAGAGTTCTAACACACAATTGTTGGCACTTTACAATTTGCCAAGTGCTTGCACATAAATTATATCATTTGAGTCCAGAAAAAATCCCAAATAGTAAGTTCTATTATTTACCTTTTAGGCAGGCAAACTGAGGCTCAAAAAAGTTAATTTGCCCAAGGTCTCCCAGGTGACAGAGCTGTGCTTCCAGAGTAAGGCCTCCTGAGACCAAGACCAGCTTCTTTCTACCATACCTCGTCTGCTTTTCATTAGTTAGTGAGATGACAGGATGCCTTTCCCGTATAAAGCCTCCTGCAGTGGGCAAGCAAAGAACGTCTAAATCATGTCAGGCATCCCCAAGGACTCCATGCGTTTCACACATAGCTAGTTTCACAAGAAACAGAACTTTCCTCCACCTCCTGGGACCTGTCTCACAGTGTGTAGGTTGATGAAGGCTCATAAAGCATGCCAACTTTATGAACAGCATTGGGATAGTGTGGAAACTGATAAAAGGCCTCAAGGGACTGAAAATAACTGGACAAAGTACTGAAAATTACCCCACAATACCAACACATCATGCCGATGATTTCATTGAGCTTATTCCTTGGGTCTGCGGCCTTTTCCCGATATATCTGACATCTCCCATATGAACGCTACGTATTTCTCAGGTTCTATACTTTAGATTCAGATTCCATAAGCATCTTCTGAGGGCTTACTCTGTGCCAGATGTTTCCATATGCGTGATTTCCTTTTAATTCCCTGCAGCCCAGACAGGTGAGGCCACCTTTGCTGAAGTCCACATGGCTGTTGAGTGAGAAAGTGAAAGTGAAAGTGAAGTCGCTCAGTCGTGTCTGACTCTTTGCGACCCCATGGGCTGTAGCCTACCAGGCTCCTCTATCCATGGGATTTTCCAGGCAATAGTACTGGAGTGGATTGCCATTTCCTTCTCCAGGGGATCTTCCCGACCCAGGGATCGAACCCGGGTCTCCCGCATTGTAGACAGACGCTTTACCATCTGAGCCACCACCGAGTGAGTGAGAAGGTGGAGTAAAACCCTGATCTCCGGGTTCTTTTCATAGTCTGTTTCCCTCAATTCTGCTGCCACAGGTTGGAAAGTCAGTCTTGTAATTTCCTCCCCTTTATTTTCCTTTCCTAAAGTCCTTAAGTCCAGTTGAAACTTAAAGTGAAATCAAGTCCATGGCATTGAATCTGTTAACTCAGTCTGGAGGTGTATGGAAAGGACTCTGCTGAATAAATAGGGAACAGAGCTGGTGACCTGGGAATTAATGTTTTTCCAAAACCAAGGCTTCTCTCATCCTTCCCTAGATGCCTATAGAGAAAGGAAGAGATCTAAACGTGTTTTTTTGGATTAAGAGGAAATTGGCCTGGAAAACCTCTCCACTAAAAGTAGCCTTTGAGAGATTGTGTTCTGATCCAGTGCTCCAACCCAGGAATGACTGTGACTGACAATTGATATATACTAGGTATTGTTTTTTTTAGTATTGTTTGTTGCTTAAAAATTATCAACATAGAGTACCAGCCTCAGGGTTTATATTCTTAAAAACTAATGTTTCCAGATAGTCACTCTCAATGGAAGTCTTCAATTTTTAAATGTGACAATAACAGCCTGAATTAGGTAGTGGCAATGGGATTATGCAGAGAAGGTGACTATTGAATAAACTCCTAGACCTTTAGTATGAGGGCTTCCCTGGTGGCTCAGACAGTAAAGCATCTGCCTGCAGTGCAGGAGATCCGGGTTTGATCCCTGGGTCAGGAAGATCCCCTGGAGAAGGAAATGGCAACCCACTCCAGTACTCTTGCCTGGAAAATTCCATGGACAGAGGTGCCTGGTAGGCTGCAGTCCATGGGGTAGCAAGGAGTCAGACATGACTGAGCGACTTCACTTTCTTTCTTAGTATGAAGTCTTAGTAGAAGACTTCTCACTTTGACCCAAACTTCCTCTCTTGCCATATAACTTGCTTATGATTCTCCCTCATGCAACCTGTGTTAAGGTCACACCAAATTGCTCAGACTCGTTGAACATATCTTACTTTCATGCCTCTGTGAGGTTTTCTTGCAAAGAACTTCCATCCTTTTCCATTTGAGGAATGTCTGTGTTTATTTTAGGACCTAATTCAAACATCATCTTTCTGGAAGCTTCTATGACCTTCTCATCTCATCTCTATGCTAGAACTGATCACTTCTTTTTCTGTACTCTGTAAATAATGATGTTGTACCTTTGTTGCAGAGCCCATCCCTTTATAGAAAGAAAGCTGTCTATATTCCCAATGCTCTGATAAGCTCTCCTCAGGGAACGTGGCTGTACCAGAGTGGGCACTCAGGGGAAGTTGAGGCCCGAGTAAGGGGCTGAATTCTCATTCAGTATTGAGGAGTCAGGCATTTGATCATTCTCTGATCCTTACAAAGCTTTCCAGATTGTGGTTGCACAACAGCAATTTATATCTCTGCTTTCAGATAGGACCAAGTTTTGGCTGGGTGCCTAACAATATAGTGGACGTAAATTAACAGCAGAGCAATTTACAGTCTGTCATGTCTTATTGCTTAATGAATTTGTCAAAAATCATATTACTCTGAAAATTATGGCAAGCAGGGTCCATGGGACTTAGGTCTTTAAGAGCAACGTTGATCCAGCCTCACTCATGCAAAACTGCCTTCCTATGTTCCTCTTGTGAATGTGGACACCAGAATCTCTGAGCACTTCTGTTTATTATCAAATCTCTGTTGACATTCACTTTGCATTAGGGCTACCACGGATGACCTTGGCCAGTTTGCAAATCCCCAACCCCAGTCCACCTGCTGTCAGAGCCAAACAGGATTTAGGAGTCTCCCTTAAACTCCTGATTCTATGCTAATATGATGTCATCCAGTCCTGGCTTGTGCTCACCCCAGACTTTATTACTTATTTTTCAAACAAAGCTAAAGCCCTGCCCTCTATTTTGAGGGCCTCAAGCAGGACCCCTTTTTGCTCTGCACCAACTTCTCCCTCATCTTTCCTCCTCCCATTTCCTTCCTTTTCCCCTATTCATTTGTTCCCTAAACCTCTCCCAACCTTTGTACTCCTCTGTTTCTCAATATGTCTGAGAAACTGTTTGCTGTTTTACAGGATAAAGAATCAGATAGATTTGGATTTCCCTGGATGTTACTTTCCTCATTTGTAAAATGAGATTAATAACAGCTAACCTACTGGGCTCATGTGAGTATTAGGGTGTCTGGTATCCATCCATCCGTCCATCCACCCATCCATCCATCTATCCATTCATCCATTTAAAACACACTCATTCACTTTTTAAATATTGTTTAAGTATCTAAAATGGGTCTGGTCTGATGCTTGTCATTTAGGATATGTATCTGAACTCTAGACTTCATTGTCAAGGACCTTGGAGCCTATTGGAAGGATGTTCAAATAGCTAAGAACTAAGGTTGGAAGTTCAGTGGTTAAGACATGCTCAACCAGGACAACAGTTTCATAGCAATCTTCACAGGGCTCCTGGGAGGTGTGTGTAGAGCTGGCAGAGCTCTGTTCTTGGGGGAATGCTGCCCTTAGGTTTGAGGCCATAGCTAATACCAAAAAATGATGGCACTGCTGGTGGCAAAGGCAGCACTGGCAACAGTGTCTCTGATCATTATTATCAACTTTCTCTGCCAGTTTTTCTCTATTCTTTTCTTTCCTGCTTCTCTGTCAGGTTTTTTTTTTTTTTGCATGTTTCTCTCTCTCTCTCTCTCTCTCTCTCTCTCTCTCTCTCTCTCTCTCACTTTTTAACTTTACATCTCTGCATTTCTTTTTTCATCCTCTGTATATTTTATAATTCTTTTGGAAGCATGTAACTATGGATGAACTGATTGCTGATTAAAACAAAACTGGATCTTTTTATTACCTGCTTTCCTAAGGAAAAATTGCCCCAGTGGCATCTGACCATATGAAAGAGCCACAGCTGGGTTGCAAACTGATGGGGGCTGTCCCATAGAGGTGCAAATGCCCCTAGGCCACTCCTGGGCTCATCCCGTGATCTATTTGGTCAGCCAAATGGAAGCAGGCCAGCCGTGTAACAGTTAACTGTGATTTCCCCCCCACCCCATTTCATTTCAAGCTCTTTGTTCCATGCAACCAAAAAACTAATGGCTGGCGAATTTATTATGACCCTTTGTTTGGCTTGTGGAATAAACCGATTCTTCCCCTTTCTATGTTCTGACTCCTCTTTTTGTCTGCAATTTTATTTTACAGTTCTTTTTGTACACATCCAACACATGCTGAGGTTATTGAAAAGCACAAATTACACAGAATTCAATTTGCATATCTATTGAGGGTCCAATCCCAGAGTCCTTAGTCAGGCAAAATGCCCATTGACTCTTACCTCCTTTATTCTGCTCCTTCTTGGCACCGAAACCCATAGGCTAGCCCCTGCTGCTTCTAGTAGATCCAGCAAAAGGCCTTCATGAACAGAGCAAGCAGTCACACTGTAAAGCATAATGGGTTGGACTTTCGCAAAGTTGTGAAATGTTACTCAGTATCTTAGTGGACAAGGTGCAGAAGGAGAGATCAGAGGACAGCAAAGTGGGACCAATTTAGTACTCGTATGACTGAAGAAGTGTAGGAGCTGGAGTCACTCAGGGTCACATGTGAATCCCTGCTCTGCCAATCACTTGTCTTAAAAAAAAATTAAACTTTTTATTTTGAGATACTTGCAGGTTCACCCACAGTTGTCTGAGAATACAGATCTATCTCATGTACTCTCTGCCCTATCTTGACCTTGGATTGTTCAGACAGTAAAGAATCTGCCTGCAATGCAAGAGACCTGAGTTTGATCCCTGGGTTGGGAAGATACCCTGAAGAAGGGAATGGCTACCCACTCCAATATTCTTGCCTGGGGAATCCCATTGACAGAGAAGCCTGGTGGGCTACAGTCCATGGGGTCGCAAAAAGTCAGATATGACTGAGTGACTAACTTTTTTCTTTTCAAGTTACTTAATGTACCTAGGTCTCATTTTTCTCATCTGCAAAAGGGGAATAATAATAGTACACATTACATGAGACTGTTGTGAAGATCATCTGAAATAATGTCCATAAGAATTCCTAACATAGCACTTGTACTTAGCCTGTTCTCAATAAACAGATAATCTCCTTAGATGAAATGAGGGTAGCCAAATAATTTTGATTAATGGAGGAATATTGACCTTGAGGGGCCTCCCTAGTGGCTCAGCAGTAAAAAATCTGACTGCCAATGCAGGAGATCCAGGTTTGGTCCCTGGGCTGGGAAGATCTCCTGGAGTAGGAAATGGAAACCCACTCCAGTATTCTTGACTGGGAAATCTCATGGACAGAGAAGCCTGGTGGGCTATGGTCCATGGGGTTGCAAAGAGTCAGACAGGACCTAACCACTAAACAACAACAACATTGACTTGGAGAGTCTATAGCAGTATGTATTCATTGTTTTAATGTAAAACCTATCAGGAAAAAGAACATTTATTTTTAAAGTTTTATTTAAGAAGAATGTTTTTATAGAAAACATTAGAAAACGTATTAACATAAAATAAACTATCATCTTACTGTTAAAATTGTTACCAATGATTTATTGTGTTTCCCCCATAGTTATGCTTTAAACAAGAAAAAACATGATTATATCTCTCATATGTAGCACATTAGATTCTCGTGTCTAATGCACTCAGTGCTCAGTCATGTCTGACTCTTAGCAACCCAATGGACTATAGCCAACCAGGCCCCTCTGTCCTTGGAATTTTCCAGGCAAGAATACTAGAAAGTATTGCCTTTTCTGAACTCATGTCTCTTGTGTCTCCTGTATTGGCAGGTGGATTCTTTACCACTGAGCCACCTGGGAAGCCCAGCAAAATCACTATTAAAAAATGCAGCAGTCTGTTTTTGGGCTGTGTGATACTGAGCAGGAAGTAGTGCCACATTTTATTCACTTTTTTGGGGTGCCTGGTGGCCCACTGTTGGGCAATAAATTTCTTTCCTTTCACCGCTCCTTTTCCTTCAACTTCTTCAATCCTTCTGCCTTCTCCTTTTCCTGTTCCTCCTTCTTATTCTACTTACAAAGAGATTTGTATTAAGCATCCTTGTAATCCAGTCTTTTTCCTCATCTAGGATTATTTCCTCAGCATCCACTTCTAGGAGTGAGTATTGATGGCTCAAAAGGTCAGCGCATTTTGTGGTTTTTGATATATAGTAAACCACAGTATGATTAGTTATTTAGATCAGTGATTCTTTAATCAGGGTGTATATCAAAAATAATCTGGGGAGCTTTTGAAGCCAGTTCTTTCCCAGGCTCGACTTCTGGAGGTTTTTATTCCAGGGATCTGGCACTTTTAAATGCTCCCAGAGGAATTTCATATGCACATCTGGTTGGGCATCACTGACTGAGAGGAAGATAGAGGTAAAATGTCAACAAAATTTTCAAGTGACAGGAGGCTGGAAATAAGAATTAATTAATTGGGTAGTAATATAAGTTTTCCCCAAGGTGTCCATATGCTGGAATAGTAAGGGGATGTTCTTAAAGAGACAATATAAATGGAACACCTTCGGTAAGCCCCACACCGTGTAGCTACAGCAAGTTGATTATCTGATAGTTGCGACAACACAGGAAGAACGTGTTCTGTTATTCTGCAGTTGAGGGAATTGAAACTCAGGCCAGCATTTGCAGAGGAGGTTTTGAATACAAGTCTTCTTATCTCCAAAGCCCATGCTTTGTGTTTTCTTCACCACAGTTTCTCACTGGTGAATTTAAGAGGAATCGATGCAAAGTTATGAACTTGAACCCTCAAATCCAAATGCACAGAAAACACCATTAGGAGATAAGACTTAACTAAAACCTCTGTGAGAAAGATTTAAAGCAGAATTTCTCAAAGTTACAGCCCCCAAATCACCCAAACTAGAATTACTGGTGGTGGGGGAGATTGTTAGAAAATGCAGATTTTTGGAGCCACATGATAGATCTACTGAATTTGGATCTTTAAGTTGAGATCCAGAAATCTAACAAGCATCCAGGTGATCTTTACATGTACACTAAAGTCAGAGAAAAACAGGCGAAGAGTTTAATTAAACTTGGGTTTAATATAAACCAAACTATTTATATATATTTCTGAAAATTTAATATGATATTTCTGAAAAGACAAATACATCCTGAAGTGAGCCAAATTTACATCAATCAAGGAGCAAACCTACCTGCATTGTTGAAGTCACTTTTGAACAACTAATTTTAAGGTCATTAAAATTTGCAAGGTACCCACAGAAGAGTTGGAGAAGGAAATGGCAAACCAATGCAGTGTTCTTGCCTGGAGAATCCCATGGACAGAGAGGCCTGGCGGGTTATAGTCCGTAGGGTTGCAGGAGTTGGACACGGCATAGTGACTGAATCACCCCCAGAGAAGAGCAGTCGGCTTGGTGGGTGCCCATAATGCAGTTGAAGGGTTGATGATTGCTCAGCCTGGAGGAGAGAAAACTTGATGATCAAACAGCATTGCTATCATCCAATTCTAGTTAAATAGTGCTCTTTGCAATTTAATGTAAACCAGAACTCAAGTTCTAGGAATATAAAAATTAGACATTAAACTCACATAACAAATCATAGATTACTGCTTTGAATTATTATGCTAAACTACTCTTTAGTCTTTTGACTGAATGAAGTAGTCAAAGGGCCTATGGAAATAACTACTTTTTCTTGAGTCTAGTGAGGTTCTGCTTCCATCATGCTATCTATAAAGTTTATTGATAGTTTCTTTTAAAAGACTAGAATGAGGGCTGGACACTTATCCTAGGACCAAGAGTTTAAAAATTGTGTATAAGCTCTTCATTTAAAACTCAAAGGAAGATCAGTAAAATATTTAAGATAAAAAGGTATATATCATAATATAAAATATTAATAAGTTGAAATTTATTAAAATTAAGAATTTATGTACATTAAAAGCCATTAAGAGAGTGAATATTCAAGTCACACACTTGGATAGAATTCTACAGAAATAATTTATATCCAGAAGACACAACCAGTTCTTACAGGTCAACCAAACAACAAAAGAAAAATACCACAATTTCAAAATGAGCTGGAGATTTGAACAGTTATTTCATAAGAAGGACAGACAAATGGTCAATAACCATTTGCAAAGTTATTCAACATCATTACTTATCAGCAAAATGCAAATGAAAATCACAATAGTATTTCAGCACACATCCATCTAATTGGCTAGAGTGAGCAATAAAAAATGTTGGTGACAATGTCAACCTCTTACACATTGCTGCTAAGAATGGGAATTGGTATAGATAAGTTGGAAAAAATGACTGGCAGAATATGCTAGGGATAAACTTATGTTTCCTTTAAGACCCCCTAGATAGATACTCCAAAAAAGTGAATGCACATGTGCACCAAAAGACAGGTACAAGAATGTTTTTATAGCAGTTTTATTCATTATAGCCAAATCAAATAACTCAAATGTCTAATGGCAGTGGAAAAGATGAGTGAATTTATATGATGCGAAAGAACACAGTAATAAGAATGTGACATATTGCTGTTCATAATGACATGGACAAATCTCTAGACATAATAATGAATGGAAGAAGGTTGATTTAGAAGACTGCACACTTCATAGTTCCATTTAGTAAAGGTCAAGAATAAACAAAACTAATGGATGGTGATAGCAGTCTGAAAGTGTT
Organism: Ovis aries; assembly: GCF_016772045.2. NCBI lineage: Eukaryota > Metazoa > Chordata > Mammalia > Artiodactyla > Bovidae > Ovis > Ovis aries. Next base: position 35,955,532 of record NC_056054.1, on the reverse strand, counting down.
TATCTTTGGAGAGGGGTAGTAGATATTGATTGGGAAGAGTTTTGAGGGAAATTTTCAGTCTTGGAAGTGTTCTTTGGATTGAACTGTATTGTGGTTACAAGGATGTGCATCCACACATATATACTTTATATAGATGTAACCTAAGATTTACTATAAAATTTTAGTAATAATAAGAATTAAATGTAAAAGAAGGAAACCAGCACTTCTGAAACCCTAACATAAGCCACCCACTGTAATAGAGGCTTTTAAGTGACACTGATAAAAAGAAAAAGAAAAACTACCACCATTTATAAAGTGCTAGAGTCTTTAAGTTTGTTACCTCATCTTAAAACCACAATGATCCTATGAGACAGGCATTACTATTTTACAAATGAATAAACAAACCGAGGGAGGTTAAGTCACTGTCCTGTAGTTTGTGAAGCTAGGGTTCAAAAGCAATTTTATTATATTCTAAATATTTGCCTGTAAACTTTGAGTTTCTTGGAGGATGAAGACATATCTGTTTAATATACATGTGTATCTCCAGCACCTGGCAAAGGGTCTTGCATAACATTAAATACAATATATAGATAGATAGATAGGATGGATAATGGTTTAATGAATGAATAAACTGTCATTTTCTTCCCCCTTACCACACTAGATATCTGCTGGTAACATCAGCATTAGTGAAGATCAAAATATATTTCTTCAGATTTGCCTGGAGTCTAAAAAGCAGCTCAGAGCAAGGAACACTCATGGAAAGGGAGTGTCATGGGAATCCCAGCCAATCATGAGGTGCCTTGAACTGAGATGCCCTATCTCCCTCCAGCCCCACTCACCTTACTAAAAGGGTCTCCTGCAGATAAGCAATTACACCTGTTCTGTATGGCCTTAGGGCTTGACTTGGACCAGGGCTGATACACAGATGGCAGGCACTGTGTCAGCCCGGCAGGTTGTTAATATTTTGAATATCACCCTAACTTGAGACCAAAGAGCAATAAGCTTCATGGCAGGACTGATCACTGCTTAACACAGCGAAGAAATTCCGAACAGCTGAAGATGACATGAACTGCTTCCTGAAGTTGCCATGTTCCCACCAGTGGGGAATGTCAGGTTCTTTGGACACGTTCTTGAAGATGCTGTAAAGAAGATTAGAATATCAATTGAGAGCATGGACAAGATTTGTGATTTTCAAACTATTTGTTTATTATTCATGGCAAAACTCTTTGAATGGAAATCTGAGGCAGAGGTTCAGTCCATGAGAGAGGTAAAAGACACTGAGACGGTGAGTCAGGCTGAGACTTCTTCACCTCCCCAGCAGACCCTGGCAGTGCAGCTGGAGACCCTAGGACTGGGGAGCTCATGTTCTGTTCACCAGGGTAATTGAGAACTTCCTCTCTGAGCTCTCCGAGTCTGTGGAAGTCTCCCCACTTCCACAGGAGTTGGGAGGAAGGGCTGTCACTGTAAGATGAGACTAATGGCATCTCCCCTTCACAATTACAGGAAGCTGAAGATTTCATCTGTTAGGTTGCCCTCACTGTTAAGTAATTTTGTGGTGCCAGAGAGGTGCCCTCACTATGGTCCCCTTTTGGAGGCACTGCCACATTCGTCACTTCTTTCCCCCTAATGTGAGACACTGGACAGAATCTGGGCTTCTGTATCAAGGGAATTGGGTTTGGCCCCAGGTTTGCAGTTAACCAAGTGGTGAAGGCAGGACCTGCAATCACTCTGGAGTGTTTCTTCATTGTGCCTGCTCTGCTTCATCATGATAAGCTGTTGTTGTTCAGACACTAAGACATGTCTGATAGGGCTGAGGGCCAAATTAAAAAAAGACATTGAAAATGTTATAATCATGAAATACAATATTAAGTCAGGAATTAATACCATTCCTTCAAGAGACTTTAAAATATGTATGCTTAAGCATCTATATTGTTTGCAAACAGAAAAAGTCCTGTGGGTTAGCTTAAACTCAACAGTCACAGAACAGATTATGCTAAGTACTGATACTGAAGCTGAAGCTCCAATACTTTGGCCACCTGATGCATAGAGATGACTCACTGGCAAAGACCCTGATGCTGGGAAAGATTGAGGGCAGGAGGAGAAGGGGATGATAAGAGGGTAGAAGGTTGGATGGCATGATCGACTCAATGGGCATAAGTCTGAGCATACTGAAGGAGATAGTGAAGGAGAGGGAAGCCTGGCATGCTACAGTCCATGAAGTTACAAAGAGTCAGACATGACTGAATGCTTGAACAGCAACAACACAGTAGGAAGGGTTGGGACACATTAACTAAACAATGAATGCTTGCCCCTCTACACGAGCCCTACTTTCCACCTTATAGGATTATTGTGAAGGATGCACAAGTGTGTAAGGAAGGACCATGAATTTGCCAAACAGTTTAAATACTTTGATTATTATATTCCTACCCAAATCCTTGAGGAACAGCTATTGGCCATCCTTTATTTTACAGTTGAGGAAGCTGAGGTCCAGAAATTGTAAGCATCCTGCCCGTAGTGATGACTGGTCGCTCCAAATGACCTTAGGCAGTGGTGACAGGGGAGAGGATTGTAGTCTTCTTCGCTGATGTCATTGGTAAAAAAAAAAAAGGTACCATAATTTAGGTCAGATGGAGAGTCAGGGAGGAGCAGAGAAGTTGAAAAGTACAGTGGGTCTGGGACGATCTTGAGACTGGCTGGTCTTGTCTCTCATGCGTTTAATGGGGTTCCTGCTCTGAGTTATACACTCTGCTAGTTACTGGTGAGACAGCCAATAACACATGGTTCCTGCAATTACAATGCCCTCAGTGCTGTGTAAACAGTTTACATTGACACGTTCTTGCTTTTGCTTCTGCTTCCTTCCACCTCCCTCCTTTTCCTCCCTCGATTCTCGTCCTGTAAACATACGACAGAGACAGAGTTTGACTATTGTTCCTTCTCTGCCTCATTCTCCCTCACCTCACAGTTTGCCTTCCTCTTAGTAGTAATTTCTTCTGTATTTACTGTGTGTCAGACTTTGTGCTGCATACTTTATGTAGACCATCTATTTTAGTCTTCGTAACAACATTATGGTAGGTTTAATTATCCTGTTTTTAAAATAGATCTAGCATGTTAAATAATTTATTCAAAATAGCCCTCTGTGGCTGGTAAGTTTCTAAGCTGGCTTTTAAGACTGGGTCTTTGGACTTCAAGGACATCACACTTAAATGATACAGTAACTGCCTTTATTAAGTCTGTGTATATATTTGCCATTGATGTTGATAATCACTTCATCAGACATTAAGAAAAAAACCCATAACCTCTGTAAACCATATTTGAAGAGAGTTGTTGTGCTATGCATGTGAGAATTATACGTAAAGGTCACATGTCTTAGAATTATTTATTTTGTATGCAGCAGTAGTAATGGCTACTTATAGGCTATCTTCATTAGGAGCCTGTAGAGTTAGAAAAATTGGATTTAAGTCTTGACTGTACCATTTAGTTGATCTGTGACCCTGGAAATTTAATTTTGGTAAGCCTCATCTGTATAATGGGGATTGAACATACGGTAATTATAGCAATCTGAAGCATAGCATAATTTCTAAAAATAGTGAGTGATCAATATAATAAAAATAATTATTATTGTTATTATTATGACTATGAGTCTTTTATGTTTTTCAGACACTCACAGAGGTCTTATAAACAATGCTGTCACTCTTTCTTCTTTTCAACTCAATAAATGTAGAATGCATGGAAAGTTGGTGAGCTATTAAACACTGTTAGAAGGGAATATCTTTTCCTTACACTTTGAGATATTTATATTCTTTGTCCATTTTCTTATGGAATTGCTGTATCCTGGGAGAGATGTCAAGATGCTATGAAAAAAACTGTGTAAGAATAACTGGGAGTTCTCCCTTTTTTCCCCAGTTGATTTCTCTTCTGCTTAACCACACTGTGAGTGTCACCTAAGCCTGCCTCCCACAGTTAATGAGTTATAACTGAACCTATGCTGCCAGGGTTTTTGTTTTCAGTGCTAGGAAAGCCAGTTTGATCCTCTTATCTATCAGTTCAGGCACTAAAGTTGAACTTTTGACTGCCACTATTTTGGGCTTCCCTTGTGGCTCAGCTGGTAAAGAATCCGCCTGCAATGGGGGGAGACCTGGGTTCAATCCCTGGGTTGGCAAGACCCGCTGGAGAAGGGAAAGGCTACCCACTCCAGTATTATGGCATGGAGAATTCCATGGACTATACAGTCTGTGGAGTCACAAAGAGTCAGACACGACTGAGCTACTTTCACAATGCCACTATTTTGCTTATTTCTCAATGTGTTCAAGACTCAGGAAGAGAAGAGGGTGCTACACACTGTGGTCTCCCCCAGAGACCCCCCCAACAACCACATTTTGGTTAATTTGGGATAATTTATTAAACAAGTCATGAGACCTACAATGCAAGGGACAGGTAAGTTCAGGCTGAAAGGGATTACAGTGATGTGGGAAAGGCAGGACTTACCCATGGGAAGCCCAGGGTCCCAGATGACAATGGGAGTGATGTGAATGAGTAAGCCAAACCAGAAAGGAACAAAACCAGGAACTCTATGGGCTGGAGTTGGTGGGGAGGTGGGCCCTGAGATGTCCAGATGTCTAGAAGGATGGAAAAGATTGGGTAGTTGAAGAATAGTTGGCAGGCCTTCCAGAGAGCAGGAGATAGTGTTAACATCAAGAAAATAACCTGGCCTTAGAGTTTGAGACTTTGATTACTGCCCAAAGTGATTGTGGACTTGGTTCAGGTCCTTACTTTTGTCATTTACTCACTGAGTGAGCTTGAGGAAGTAAATTTCCCTCTCTGAACTATGGTTTCATCATCCAAAAGATGAGGACAATCATTTTGCCTTTGCCTGGCAGTTGTGAGATCTTGTTGTTTTTCAGTCACTAAGCTGTGTCCAACTCTTGGCGACCCCATGAACTACAGCACACCAGGCCTCCCTGTCCTTCACTATCTCCTGCAGTTTGCCAAAAGTCATGTCCATAGTATCAGTGATGCCATCCAACAATTTCATTTTCTGTCACCCCTTCTCCTTTTGCCTTCAGTCTTTCCCAGCATCAGGATCTTTTCCAATGAATTGGCTCTTCACAGCAGGTGGCCAAAGTATTGGAGCTTTAGCTTCAATGTCAGTCCTTCCAGTTTGATCTTCTTGGAGTCCAAGGGACTCTCAAGAGTCTTCTCCAGCACCACAATTCGAGAGCATCAGTTCTTCAGTGCTCAGCCCTCTTTATGGTCAAACTCTCATATCTGTGCATGACTACTGGAAAAACCATAGCTTTGACTAGACAGACCTTTTATGGCAAAGTGATATCTATGCTTTTTAATATGCTATCTAGGTTTGTCATAGCATTCCTCCCAAGAAGCAAGCATCTTTTTATTTTACGGCTGCAGTCACTGTCCACAGTGATTTTGAAGCCCAAGAAAATAAAATCTGACACTGTTTCCACTTCTTCCCCTTCTATTTTCCATGACGTGAATGGACCAGGTACCATGATCTTAGTTTTTTGAATATTGAGTTTCAAGCCAGCTTTTTCACTCTCCTCTTTCAGGCTCATCATGAGGGTCTTTAGTTCCTCTTCACTTTCTGCTATGTTAATGAGACTGGAAAGAAAGCATATAGTCCAGCGCCTGACACATATTAAAAAGCTTAGTATATTTCTTTCTGATGATTGAAGTGTGAACTGAGTAGCATGCGAATGAAGTGATTTACCTGCAGTCAGGGAGTGTTGTCTTTGCTTTCCATTAAATCATATTAGAATTCTTTGAACTCTGAAAGCAATATACCCTAGTTTTTTAAATGGATATAGTCATTATTCAGTAGGCCAGAGTTCAACCTTTAACTTGTCACTGCAAAAGTCTTTAAGCTCTGGTGTTTCTTCAATTATTCATTTTCACTAAATTTTTAATAAAAGAAATGTAAATACAGAACCGGCTTAACCAAATCATAGTGCTTATGTTTTGTACCAATTATTATGTGTAGGTTTTAAATATTAAACAATAGGATTACAGAGAAGGACTTTATGAAATCAGATCTTACTAGAGGTTTCATCTGCCTTGAGTTCTTAATATAGATTCTAGATCAAAGTCCTATTTTCTCTTAGCAGCTCATACTTTTGTGTGTTTTGGAATACTTTCAAATATGACTCTTGGGTGAAAATAACCAGATCCTTAGACAATAGTTAGTTCACAACTAGCAGAATGAGAAACATTCCATAGGAAATGAAGAATGGTTCTTGACATGCAACCAGAACCAGCTGTGCACTTGAGGAGGTCACCTTCCATGTCACATGGGCCACACTAGTGATAGCAGTGGACAGTCTATGTCGCCCACTTGGTAACCATTGCCACCACTGCCACACAAATTACTTCCAAAACTAGATCTCCAGCCTAGAACTCTCTTCTCCTCTTCACACCCACCTGCCCACCTCTTTGATTGGCTTTTCCACCATGATATTACATGTGCCTTGATAACATGCTCCGAAACAAACTTGGTCTTTCTCCCAATATCTGTTCTTCTGTTAGGATGTAAATGGCATGACCATCCATCCACTACTCAACTAAGCTCTATTACTGGTATTGTTAGTGGTTAAAAACATAGGCTCAAGGGGAAGACTATCCATTCATGGGATGTGGGCCTTGGGTAAAACACTTATCCTGACTGTGTCATATTTATCCCATCCATTGCATAGAATTGGATAGTAATTCTAACATTGTAGTTTTGTTGTGATGATTAAACAAGTTAATATTTTTGAGGGCTTAGAATAGGGCTTGGCACATAGTAAATGCTATGTAAATGTTTGTTAAGTAAATAAATCACACATCACATTCCTTGAAAGGCTGTTGACTTCACACATTCCTCTCCATCTCCACGGAGGCTGCCTTCATTGACTCTAACTCCTCTGGCATCATATGGTGATTTTTGAGCTCCTGCCCCCAGGCCTGGGCTCCTCCCGGCTATAATCCCTAGGGTAACCAGAGTGATATTTACTGAATGCAGAGCTAATCATTTTTCTCCCGTCTATAGCTCTGAGTGACTTTTGATCATCTCACCCAGGCTGACTTGGCTTTGCGTAGCCTGGCTCCTGCCTGCATCTCCAGGAGCCATTGCCCTTTCTCATCATCTGGGGTTCTAAACGTTACCAATGAAGTCTGTTTCCTGAAGCCTGTCTTCATTTCTTCTGCTCCCTGTTGGGGGAAAGAGCCTCTCAGCTTTAGTCACATTTAGATCCAACTTAAGCATTTCTTTTTCTCTGAAGATTCTCTGACCTTCCACCAGAAAGAATTGCTCCTTTTGCATTTCCCCTCTATGCTGCTGCTGCTGCTGCTGCTAAGTCGCTTCAGTCGTGTCTGACTCTGTGCTACCCTGTAGACAGCAGCCCATCAGGCTCCCCCGTCCCTGGGGTTCTCCAGGCAAGAACACTGGAGTGGGTTGCCGTTTCCTTCTTCAATGCATGAAAGTGAAAAGTGAAAGTCAGGTCACTCAGTTGTGTCCGACTCTTAGTGACCCCATGGACTGCAGCCTACTAGGCTCCTCTGTCCATGGGATTTTCCAGGCAAGAGTACTGGAGTGGGGTGCCATCATCGCCTTCTCCATTTCCCCTCTATAGATGATGATTCTTGCATAGTACATTTATTTGTTTGCACATCTATCTTCCCAACCATAATGTGAACTCCTCTCTGTCTTTCTCACATTTAATTTTAGTTAACATTAAACAATTTTATTCCAGTGCCTTTCACCATATCTGCCACACGGTAGATGTTCAACCAACGTGCATTGGTTGAATAACCAATAAATGGAATAGCATCTTATTGATCATCTAACCGAAATCCTAATTTTATAATGACAGAATAGATCTCAAAGAAGTTAGTCACCTTGTTCTATGTTACCAGTCTGGGCAGTGTTAAGATCGAGACTAAAATAAACTTTTGAGTTTTTACCATTACCACATAGCCTCGATTATTAAGGCCCTTTTGGATCAATTACACCATTTAGAATTCTAAACTGAGGAAGCCAAGTTCTCTCTAATCCCGTTCTACTCACATATCCCCAATTGGAGATACCTTGATACTCTGCATCCAGACTCTGTGGACCAGAATGTTAGGTGAATTCCCAAATCTCTCAGGCCTTTTAGGGTAGGAGAAAGATTTGCCTACTCTCCAGGCACCACAAGTGACCTTTACTCTTCACCGTTTTAGTTTGGGTTGGGGTTGTGTAGCTGACTACTTTTAAAATTTAAATGTGGGAGCTCTCATAGGAAGAATTCTTTTGTCTTTGACAAAAGTGTGTGTGTGTGTGTGTGTGTGTGAGTGCGTGTGTATGTGTGTGTGGTGTGTGGTGAGCAAGGGGTGACAGGTTACTGGAAAGACTGGTTCAGAGACGAGAGCGTGGGGCTGCTTGAATTTTGCCTTCCAGTTGAAAAGTCATCAGAAAAGTGTAAGGTCAACTCTGCATTCTGCCAAGTTTTGCCTTCAGTTCTACAGAATGAAATGAGGTAATGTACTTTATGAGCTGTGAAGAGCTGCAGAAATGTGAGGCATTTTTAGAAGTGTTGATTTATGGAAGAGAAAGGCATTTAGAAATGAGGTAGCCCTCCCACTTCCTTACTTCACAGAGAAGGGAAGTGACTCTCCCAAGGTCATTGCTAAGAAGGTAGAAGAGCTAGGGCCTGCTTCCTTTTTGGCCCATAGCTCACCCCTCTCCCCAGGCACTCTCCTCTTTCACCAACTACTGTGGCACCTGACACTTTGGAGGCTCACTCTAAATTTTCTGTGCTTTTGTAATTCCCAATGCTGGGATATTATTTCTTTCATGGCTGCTTGGGATACCTCCTCATCCACTGAGATTCTGCCTCATCAGACTCCCAGCTAGTCTCCCAGTTCTGTACTCCGAAAGCCTGGTCACAATATAATCATCCAAGTCAGGGGAGTTAAAAAAAAAAACAGTTATCTTGGGGCCATATGACCTTTAAGCATCTATCTGGCTCTGAGGTTCTTGATTCAGTGGCAAAGAACCCATCGCATCTCCAGTTCTGGGTCCTGATCCCACACAGTGAAGAAGGGTTTTTCCTGTGGACCTCCAGAAGAATGCTGTTTTAATCAAGATTGGATGACAAAGTGAAGGTTCTTTGAAATGTGAAAAGTCATAAGTGTGGTTTATATATGCATCTGAGTATGGTTATGTAACTTTTATCTCCCTCCTCTTTTCCAACCATTGACAATTCTGTGAAAATCAATTCAACACACATATATTGAGCATGCCTTCTGTATCCCAGTCTCTAAGCTAGATACTGGGGCTACGGATTAAAAGAAGAATAAAATTTGGACATTGTTCTCAATTTTCTCAGCTTAGTGGGGAAAGAGAGACAGCAAAGAGAGCCTCCTCACCTCTCTCAGGTAGCTCTGAGCTGGTTTAGTGCCGCAGTATGTCCTTGTCAAAATATCCCTAACAAAATATATTCATTATTCCTGCATCTAAAAATGAATTCCCATGTCCACACGCTTATTTAGAGTTCCTTTGTAGGACTTACAGAGTATGAGTCTGTCAGAGTTCCAGAAAGAATGGATAGTGTACTCAAACTGAGTGATTATAGAAGAATTGAATCAAAGATTCAGTTACAAAGGTGGGTGGGTGGGTGGGGGGGTCTGTTGTATGGAAACGACAACATAATGTAGGTCCTGGAGCTTGTAGCAACTGCCTATTTTTATCCTGGTATGTGAGGGATAAAAGGAGGGGGCCACTACCAGGATCTAGAGATATGGAAAATGGAGAGAGAGGGCCACTTGGCAGGAGCTGTGCCCTTCTGCCAAGGGTGTGGCAGCCCGAGATGACTGCAGAGGAGGAAACATAAATTGACTCTTGTGTCTGATCTATGATGTTCTTTGTTGTGGGCCCTAGCTAGAAGTCAGCAAGGGAGCTCTCTGTTAGAGTCTAAACAGGCCAGGCTCCCAGGACACGAAGCTGGAGACAAGGGGTCATGAGTGATTCTGGGGGAACAAATTGGAGATGGATAGTTCATTACATTAGATAAGGTAAGTCTTCAGTCTTACAAAGACACACTCAAGGGCTCCTCTCTGATCCATGCACATACCCACACATATTCTCCAATGTCTCCAAGTTTATGAAAACTTGCTGGTGTCAGATACTGCTTGAAACGCATCATCCATTTTCTCATTTCACCTTCATAATCATGCCTCAAAGTAGATGAGGAGATGGGAAAAAAATGAGAGAAAATTTGACTCCAAAATACATGCTGAATGTATGTATTTTGAGTTTCTAAGTAGTATGAGCACGTTGGTAGTTTCGTTGAGTTTCGTTGAGCACGTTGAGTTTCTAAGTAGTATGAGCACGTTGGTTTTGGACAGCGTCTTTAGAGACAAAGTCCCTTTTGTATGTATTTTGAGTTTCTAAGTAGTATGAGCATGTTGGTAGTTTCGTTGAGTTTCGTTGAGCACCTTGAGTTTCTAAGTAGTATGAGCACATTGGTTTTGGACAGCGTCTTTGGAGACAAAGTCCCTTCTGTCCGGATACCCTTCCAACCCCACTCTCCTTGACCAGCCATGATTCTTCACTCGACCCAGGTTGGTTTTGCTTTCTAGGAAGATTTTCTAAAAGTTCATCACTGGTGGCGTGTCCCTCTTTTGTGCTCCCTGTGTGCACTGACCTCACTTCCTAGGTGACACCAATCTTATTGAATTTAATCACTCTGATTGTTTTTCTTGTGAGACTGTTAGGTCTCTGGGATCAGGGCTCATTTCTTTTCATTTACATGTCTGTACAAAGCACAGTGTCAGCCGTGCACTAGGGCTCAGTAAATATTTCTTAACTGAGCGACTAAAAAATAAGGACTTTGTCTCTAACCAGAAAAGATCAGGTGCAGGGGAGCTAGGATGATAAAGTGCAGAATATCCTTAATTCCTCAATGTTTCAGGTACATTCAATACTCAGGAAAACTAGCAGGTTCTGTAACCAGATAAACCAAAGTAATGTTATGAAAATCCCACTGTTTTCGCCCATGAGAACATCGCACTATAGCAGTTAATGGAAATAAGTGTACCATTTAGTACTTTAAATCACAAAGCAACATAGCTGCTTCCTCTTTTTGGTGACCTTCTGGTGCCCTCATTATTTCCTCACTGGGGATGCCTGTACCTGATCTTGTTGATTCAGCATAAGGGGGTGCACCATAAGGTGATTCAGCATAAGGTGAGCTTCAGAGAGGTGAGAGAGTGGGGGAAGGAGGGCTCCAGAGTCATCTGAGGAGTGGTGAAGGACCACCCATGATTCCCCCATCCTCATGCACGTTCATCCATCCCAGCTCTTAGCACATTCATTGCAGGGCTTTTCATATGTCCCCACCGTGAGCATCCTGATAATTGGTATCACACTGAACTCATCTCTGGGTCCTTAGGCTCTGCTATTGTGTATTGGGGGAAGGAGAAGCTCAGTGTATATGCTATGTAAATGACAAATGAGTGAGAAAATCAATGGTTAGAGGGAAGACTAGATAGAAGCCTCTACTAAAGATTCAGAAGAATGGCTGAAAGTGTGAGAGGGAGTTAAGACTCTGTGAAGAAGATAATGATTGAATCTGGGGGGAGCCCCCTAACAGGGAGCCATTTGTTCTTCTGCCGGCACCCTTCTCTTTCTCTCTGACAGCCCCCTTACTCCTTGGTGCTGACGTCTACCAATGTCAGATTTGGCACCGTAAGCACTGTAACTACTTGGTTCATTGAACTCACTGCTTTGCACAGCTGTACATGCTTGTAGCTCAACAAATTTATATCTTTTAAATAATGTTAAAATCTCCCTCTTGGGGCCTTCATTCCTCCTCTCTGTGAGAGGAGTCTGTCCTACCTTCCCTGTCTCCATCTCCAATACTGAGTGCACACCTGAATGACCTTGACCAGTGGATCTTCTAATGCAAAATAGGAAGAAAACTAAGCTCTGATTGCATTACACTTTCCGTTTTACAAACAAAGAAAATGAGGCCTAAAAGGGAAAAATACTCATCCCAAGTCATAAGAAGTAGCAGACAGCATTAGAAAATGAATTTCCTTTGTTTGCCATCATATGTTATAACACCCAAGTTCAATTTTGTTTTAGTGGCTTTCAACCTTGTTTTTTTTATTAAACTAGGGAGCCCTTTTTTCAAAGAAAATCTGATCTAAAGCTCAGTATGTTAAACAGGTAAGATCAGTGCTGCTTTGGTTAGAGGAGCAACAGAGACTCCTCCAAAACTCAAACACAAATGGCTCCTAGGGAGCTTGCAAGAGCACAGTTGGAAAACCACTGATGTAACAGGATGCATGAATCTTAATTCAGAGTATTCTGGTGTGGGCAAAAGAATTGTGAGACTGGGCTATTCTGCATAGTTTCTTGGGAGTCTAGGTAATCGCAGTGGCAGGTATGAAATAGCTATGCCCAATAGAGGGGAATCAAACCAACAAGGACCTGTTGTATTGCACTGGGAACTCTGCTCAATGTTATGTGGCAGCCTGGATGGGGCGGGAGTTCGGGGGAGAACAGATACATGTATATGTATGGCTGAGTCCCTTTGCTGTCCACCTGAAACTATCACAACATTTGTCATGGCTTATGAAAGTGAAAAGTGAAAGTGTTAATTGCTCAGTTATGCCCAATTCTTTTCAACCTCATGGATTGTAGACTACCAGGCTCTTCTGTCCATGGAATTCTCCAGGCAAGAGTACTGGAGTGGGTAGCCATTCCTTTCTCCAGGGGATCTTCCTGACCCAGGGATTGGACCCAGGGATTGAACCCAGGTCCCCTGTGTTGCAGGTGGATTCTATACTATCTGAGCCATTGGGAAGCCCTTTGCTAACTGCTTATATTGCAATAAAAAATCAAAAGTTATTTAAAAATAAAATAAAAAATTATTTAAGTAATTAAACTTTCTCCAAAGGTGATGGGGAGGCAGGACAACTTGGAACAGAGGTTCCAGGTCCAAGGCCCAGAGCTATGAGTTACTAAGGGCAAAAGTTCTCCTTTTTTCCTCTAATTCATTCTTGATTTCTTCAAGAAGATATAAGTGAAACTTCATAATATCAGTGGTGAAAAGCTATTCATCTGCTAATGCTGATTAATTCAGGAAATAAAAAATGTTTAAGTGCCACTTATTTTAAAAAATCCAAAGTGAAAATAACTTTATTGAGTTCTACAGAAAAATTATATTCTTATAGCCTATATTGCCTCCTTTATTAAATAGGAGACTTTCAATGAGAAACTTGAAAGCTCTTTAAACCACTAAGATTAAATCTTAGGCATACTTGAGAAATGGCAATATAGAGACAAGTTCGTAATATTCCATCCTGAAGTTGTAATTTAGCATTCACATTTGTTCATATGCATTATCTCTATTCATTAATGAAAAGTCCTGCAATGGTGGTATAATGGATAGGAAGACTTAGAGAGATAAAGTGATTTTCTCTAAGTCATCTAGCAAGTTTACCACAGAGCCGGGACTCAAAGTAGTTAATTCCAGTTAATGAAATGTTTACTAACTTTATTAATGAAGGCAGATATAACATCTGTAATAAGTAAAACTCCAAAATTTAATGCTTAATGCTATAAAAGTTTTTTTTTTCCCCTAATCTGAGAGCCCACCGTGTGTGCTTGTGGTTAGTGGGTCTCTTTAAGCAGTGATTCAGGGAGCCAGGCTCCTTCCATCTGTGGTTCTACAATTGTAAACACACGGCTTCCCAGTTACCTGGGGGGCCATCTCAGTTCCATTCAGCTGAAAGGGGAGAAGCACACAGAGGATTGCATGAGAACATTTTAATGGAGCAGGTCTGGAAATGACACACCATTTTCCAGTAGTTATAAGTCAATCACATGACCATTGCTAACCACAAGTAATGTGGGAAATACACCCTCACTGTGTGTCTGGTAAGGAAAGGAGCATGATGATCTGCCACCCTGTTACTGTGAGAACTTTAAGGACTAGTGATGGGGGATCTTATCTGTCTCTCAGGATTGCATATAAATTGTTCTCACATGTAAATAATGTGTTGAAAGGGGCTTCCCTGGTGGCTCAGCAGTAAAGAATCTGCCTGAAGTACGGGAGATGAGGAATGGCAATCCACTCCAGTATTCTTGCCTGGAGAATCCCATGGACAGAGGAGTCTGGTAGGCTGCAGTCCATGGGGTTGCAAAGAGTCGGACACGACTGAGCGACTTCACTTTCACTTTCACAGGAGATGAGGGATTGATCCCTATGTCAGGGAGAGATCCCCTGGAGGAGGAAATGGCAACCCACTCCAGTATTCTTGCCAGAAAAGGTCCCATGGACAGAGGAGCCTGGTGGGCTATGGTCCATGGGGTTTCAGAGACTTGGACATGACTGAAACGGCTGATCATGCAGGCACACTATGTGTTGGAAATCTTTCCATTGTCAAAATCTCTCTCTGCCATTGTTGAGGGGTCTTATTTCTGTTGGTGAGATACAGTGTAAAATCCTAAGTCCTCTCCCTTCTTCTGGTGGTACTCCCCTCTTTCCACAGGGATCTAATTGGGGTTGCCATACCGTTGAACATAATGCTTTTCCTGTAGACAAAGTTGTTTGGTAAAGGGGTAGGCACCACCTCACTCTCAACCAAGCAGAATTCTCCATATAAGCCTTCCCCTGGAATTATTTTCAAGTTATAAACTTCCTTCTCTGGAGGTAGGACCTGTTGGTGGCTGTGTTTTTCACCTTGCAGCAAAAGGCAGTCTGCAGTGATTGACAAGGAAACTAACAGTACAAAACCGTGGAGGTACAGAAAAGAGATGAGACACTTCCTTCTGGTTCATATCCCTGAGTCCAACTGTTCCACAGCCCAACTACAAGCATATATTCCTGCCATTTGGTCCAACACTTCCATCCATGTGAAATAACCCCATTATCCTTCCAATAAATTCTCCCTCTGCTGACCTAGTGTGAGTTGGGCATATATCTAAGCAGTCACTAGAGGCCTGATCACCGGGCATGAGCCAGAGGGAGCTGCTGTTTTCCAGAGCGGCTTTTTCACTCTAGTGGGCAGCAGTGAGCTCATTCCTCTTCCTGCAGTCCTTTCAGCCTCAGCAGGGAAAGCCATTGTCCCTCCCACGGGCCTCTCAGGAGGATGCGTGCCTGACAATCCTAAGAAAGTGTTCTGTGCAATTGCCTGGGAGGCTTTCCTTTTCTCTTTCATCTGCTTTGTGCAACTGTAATGGACAAGTTTCCAAGCAGACTGAAGATCTGTGGAAGCTAGGTGGGCTGAGGGTGGAAAAAAAGAGTGATTTCTGAAGTGTCTCTTCTTACAGAGCAGCTCCCCCATCCTTTTCTCTTTTAAGCCTCTAAGGGGATAAATGACTCCATCACATATGAGCTTGGTAGTCCAGTGACCTTTAGGATTTCTGTCTTCTCATTTATGGACTTAGTGATTAGCAAGTATTACCTTGTATGAATATATTAAAAATACTCAGCACAGGGACGGGAACTTGCAATGTGCCAGTTTCTCCCTCTCATAGCACACTACCCACCTCTACGCTGAGGGTTCGGAGCAGTGGAAAGAGTGTAAGACAAGAGGGTTACAGTGGTTTCGTCTAAATTCTCTCATGAACCACCCCTTAACCCCCTAACCCGCTCCCCTTGGTCCTCCTTTCCTTCCTCCCTCCACAACACCTCTTTTCCTCCTGTCCTCTCCTTGCAGTGTCCTTGTTTTCTCCCTAGAGCGCCTTCTCCCCCTCCCCCGGCGACTCCCCTCCTCCCACGCACCCGCCCCTGCTGCTAGTGTGGCTGGCTGTTCTGAAGCTATTGATTTTGCTCTAGAAAGATTGCTCAATTCATTTTCCCCACTGCGGCCCAGTGCCAGACCTCAGGGTAGGCCCCACAATGACCGAGTGGATTAGGCACACTGCTTCCCCTGAAGGTCAGCAACCACATTCCCTCTCCATGCCCAGGCCAGATAAGACAGTGAAGGTGAATGTGATTCATAAACTCCTAAGAGCCAAGCAGAGCAGTGGACCCTGACCTCCGCATGTCCATATTTACAAGGTTAGCAAGGGACTGGCACCCAGTCGGTGTTGATAATGTTGGCTGAAATTAAATGAATCTCTTAGCTTCATAGCATTCAAAAGTGAAAAGAGTCTCTCCATTGACTTCTGATTGCCTGCAGCAGTGATTTGCAGCTCTGGAGGCACACTGGAATCACCTGGGGAGATGTTAAAAACACTCATGACCATGTCTTACTCAAGACCAATTAGCTGAGAATTGCCCCGGGCATTGACAGCTTGTCAGAGCTGGACCGGTGACTCTGCTGGGCACCCGCGTGGGCCTCCAGGATGAGGCTAGTTTCCCTGGCCTGGCACTGCAGGCCTTCCGTGCCTCAGCGCCTGACAGTCTTTAGCCTCACCTCCTCTCACTGTGTTCTAGGCACTCAAGGTCCCAGCTGCTCGACTTTCTCACTCTTCACTTTGGACATCATGTGCATTTGCCCGTGCTGTTTCCCCTTTCAAGACACCCCTCTCAGGACATCCCTTCCCTTGCGTCTCTTCCTTGCAATTTCTTCCTCATCTTTTAAGACTGAGATCAAACACCATCTCAACTGAGTAGAGTTTTCCAGCCTTTTCAAGACTCTGGTACTCCAGATTGTCACTCTGCATTGCGTTCTCTCTTCTGATTGGGTTTTGCCTGATACTTCCAATTTCTATCCTATTGTCCTGGTTTTAGTTTCTTTCACAATAGCCCCTCCTTGCCTGATAGTCCAGGCAGATCTGTCACTTGGCTTTGTACTCCAGCTTCAGTCCCTGGACATGGGTCATTGGGAATCCTCTTCAGCTCTAAGCTTTGAAGTCCACTAGCTGCCCTCCTCTCCCCTCATCCCTTCTCTGCTTCCAAAACTCCTGCCTGGATGCAGCGGCTGGGACTCCACAGCTCTGGGAGAGGTATTTGAATACAAATTGTGCTGGGTAGCAATGGTCCAGATTTATTGAGTGTTTATCACACATCCTGTTACAGTGCTTCACTGCATTATTTCACATAACCTTATACCAATGAATCACTGGGACTTAAAGACCTAAATGAACTGTCCAAAAGTAAACAGGCAGCTGGATTTCCCCAAGGCTAAGTCTCCCAAGTCCACAAGCTTCATGCCTGTGTGATACTTTAATGCTGCTTCTCTGTGCACTTGATTTTTAACTCTGCCCTTAACGCTCTCAGTGCTGTATTGTAATTTATTGGTTTGTATGTCTTGTCTACCCCACTAAACTGTGACCTTCTCAAGGTGAGAGATTGAGTTGTTCAGGTCTATATTCTTAGCACTTAGCAAATTGCCTGGCATGGAACAGAGGCTCAGAAAATGCTTGTGGCCTGAATAAATAAATGACCATTATAGCCCCAAGGGAGACCGGTAGGGAAAAGGAGACAGAGCCATCTAGATCAAGGTCTGAAAAAGCCCATTCTCCTATGGCCCTGATTAGGGAGATCTGTGCCAGGCAGGGAAGGCAGATGGGTGGACGAGTAAGGGCAACAAGCCCCAGGGCGCATTTCCCTGGTTTCCTTGAAATCCGGCGTCTGTCCTGTCCTGTCACCCAGCAGCCAGAGAACATTTGTTCCCCAAAGGGCCGGCACTGCGCCAGCAGCAGGTGGTGGCCCGTCCTCTGGGAGGGAGGGAGGCAGCCGGCGGGAGCACTGATGTGTGCTGGAGACAAGATGCTGTGAGTCTGCTGCGGCACGCTGGTGACAGCAGCTGGGCCAGGGCTGCGAGTCCCCATTCTGTAACCATTAAAAACCAGTTGCTGTCCCTTTCATAATAATAAATTAAAACATCACTCCATATTGTGCTATTTTCAGGGAGCAAAAAGAAAAAAACCCAAAGACCAAAAAAAAAAAAAAAAAAAAGGAAGAAAACAGTAGGAAACAACAATGTTGGACAATATGTTATCAGTTGGGTTGTCTATAAAATTGATAGATTTCTAGGTTATTACAGAAAAGCTTCATGGCTGCTTTTAAGATGCAATTTTTTCATTTCTTTACAGAAAAAAGAAACAACAGCCTATAAGCAACCAACAGCATATACATTTGGAAATAAGAAGATGAGGAGAATAGAGGCAAAATATTTCTGTCTGCTTATTTGGTTGCTCAAAGAACTTATGTGTTATTACTAAGCCAAGTCATCAGTATCCTTCTTCACAGCTGTATGAAAACATGCAGGTTTGATGTCAGCTGGACCTGAATAGAAGCCCGTGACGTTGACCTTGATAGACCCATGTGTGTTGGCCTTCTGCAGGCTGCTTTTTACTTTAATGGCCAGACAGAGTGACCGGGAGCAGCACTTCCCTCTGTAATGGGCAATCCAGTGCCCTCAAGTAGATTGAGGAGGGTTCATGACACTCACCCAGTGATCTCTTAGAGCCTCTTACTGTGAATTTCAGCTTCTTGATTGACCAGCTCACAGTTTTGTCTCTTGTGGCTGTCCTCATGCCTCTCTCCCATCTGTCTCATTCATTGATGGGAGTTTTCTCCTTCATTCTCTAAAGCATCACTCACACAAGGAAGTTATATGCAACAGACTTTCACTAAAAATTTAAGGATGGCTCTAGGAATTAGAGCACAGAGCAGGAACCAACCTAAAATGCAAACCTAGATTACTAGACATCTTGAAAACTGCCAGCCCTCCTTCCTGCAGGGAAAGCCTCACTTGCTCTTTTTTATGTTCAGGTCCTGCTTGCAGATGTGTCTCATTAGACCACAGCTACAAAATTTCTATTCCTAATCATATCCTTTTTTATTTTTGTAAATTATTACCCACCCAGAACAATATAAGAGGCCTCGTTGTGTACAAGGCTTGTTTTATTTTTTTTTTAAACAGTAAACAGTCTCTAAATTTTATTCTCAAATAAATGATTGTTGTTCAGTCACTAAGTTGTGTCTGGCTCTTTTGTGACCCCATGGAGAATAATCTGCTAGGCTCCTCTGACCTGGAATTTTCCAGGCAGGAGTGCTGGACTGGATGGCCATTTCCTTTTCCAGGGGATCTTCCCAATCCAGGGATTGAACCCATGTCTGCTGCCTTGACAAGTGGATTCTATATCACTAAGCCACTGGGGAAACCCCAAGAAATAGGAATCTAGCTTTTATCATACTAAGAAAGAAAGTCTAATTGGATAATTTTGATATCAATTCTTACTATAAAATATTGATACTACTCTTACTATTAAAACTACCATGACTGTAAACGGAAAAAATTGAAAAGATTTTTGCCACTTTAGCTTAGAGGCTCTGAGCTCATGCTCTGAGCCCTGATCCCAGCAGTCTGAGGAGGGTATCAGGGTAGCACTGTGGTGATCATTGAAATGTCACGCATGATGCGCTTGGAGTGATTTCCTTAAAAGGGGCCCTGAGGATGGCAGATATTTAACTCTTCTTCTCAGTAGGGTAAACCTGGGCCTTTGAGTGAAGTGGTGGACTGACATCCTGGCTGTGGGCTCAATAGTTGGCTTAAGAAATGGAAGGAAGAGCATTACTTAGTGTCTAAAAAGGCCTGTTTCACATTTGAAATCATGCCAAACATAGATTATTTATGAGATTATTTGTGAGGTCTTGTTCTCGATGAATCAAAATAAATTCTCCAAGGCAATGGCAGTAGACTGTGGGATTTTGCATTCTCTCTACAGAGACTTGCAGAATACATCCCCTGGAGAAGGAAATGGCAACCCACTCCAGGATTCTTGCCTGGAGAATTTCACGGACCGAGGAGCCTGGTGGGCTACAGTTCATGGGGTCATAAAGAGTTGGACATTCCTGAGCAACTAACACTTTCTGGCACATACTGGGCACTCTTATTTGCTAACTCAGTAATGCAACAAATAGGGTTATTCCACCAAAGAATAACGCTGACATAGGTTATTTCTGCACCCTGGAATGCCTCCTGTGAATATCTCTGTCAGGGACACACACAGACGCAGACACATATACACACACATCTTTCTAGCTTAACTTGGTTGACTTTTATGTGTCTAGTTCCTTGTTACCTATGTCATAATAATTGTTAAATTTACCCCTTGTACCCACTGCTCTCATCTCATTTGCAATGGTGTTGTTTAAATACATGTGTTCATGATTAGTTGTTGAAGCTCTTGATTTTTCTTCATACTTTTGGCTTCCCAAGGGAGGCCACGTCTGTGTTGTAACTGCTGTCTTTTCAGTGCATGACCCAAAGCCTGGGACTAAGTAGGAACTTCTGGCAGAAACAAAGTAGCTTTTACTGAACTTGTTTCCTCTTATTCATGGGCATGAGCCAGCCTGCACTTCCTCACCTCACTTGCTGATAAGAATGGCAATCTGATGGAGTTCCGGCCAATGGAATGAGAGAAGTATGTACCCCTTCCCAGACTTGCCTTTTAAGACCCCCGTGGGAGACCATCCATGCTTTTTCCTCTTACTACTGGCTTATGGGAAACAAGGGAAGAGATTTGGCAAGCTGAATATGGAGGTTGGTGGGGGCCACAGAGGGGAGGAAACACCTGAGATATGGGGGCTTTTCTCCTACAGTAACAGCCTGGCCTGCACTAATCAATCAATTTTCAAAACTTGCCTAGTTCACAAAACCAACAATTTGTAAAGCACACCAAGGAAACCAGAATTGAAAGAGACATGTGTACCCCAATGTTCATTGCGGCACTGTTTATAATAGCCAGGACATGGAAACAACCTAGATGTCCACCAGCAGATGAATGGATAAGAAAGCTGTGGTATATATACACAGTGGAATATTACTCAGCCATTAAAAAGAATACATTTGAATCAGTTCTAATGAGGTGGATGAAACTGGAGCCTATTATACAGAGTGAAGTAAGCCAGAAAGAAAAACACCAATACAGTATACTAATGCATATATATGGAATTTAGAAACATGGTAATGATAACCCTGTATGTGAGACAGCAAAAGAGACACAGATGTATAGAACAGTCTTTTGGACTCTGTGGGAGAGGGAGAGGGTGGGATGATTTTGGAGAATGGCATTGAAATATGTATAATATCATTTATGAAATGAATCACCAGTCCAGGTTCGATGCATGATACTAGATGCTTGGGGCTTGTGTACTGGGATGACCCAGAGGGATGGTAGGGAGAGGGAGGAGGGAGGGGGGTCCAGGATGGGGAACACGTGTATACCTGTGGTGGATTCATGTTGATGTATGGCAAAACCAATAAAATATTGTAAAGTAATTGACCTCCAATTAAAATAAATAAGTTTATATTTAAAAAAATGTAAAGCTTCTATTTAATCTTTTTTATTTTCATCAGTGTTCTACTGAACCCAGTTTGTAATCACTCCATGTGGTTTTCTGCTTGATGCTACTGATGGCCCTCTAGGAGAGTCACTTGCAACAACTGTGTTCTTAAAAGCTGAAGGAGGAGGCATTGATTTCCAGCTCTGTGGCCACCTTGGTGGCAGGGCCAGGTTGCCATGGCACTCCACCTGCTTCCAGCCTCTCATGTTAACACCACAGCTCCTGTTTTGTGGCTTCCTTGCTGCTGTGGAGATAGGGAAAGACACAGAGCTCTGAGCTTCTGAGCGATGCTTATATGCTGGCTTGCTGTGGCTCAGCTGCCCCCCACTGGGCTCCTTCCACTGTCCAGTGACTCACAACCCAGGTACTGCTGGAAGCTGGTTTCCTTGAGGTTGCCAAGGGGCTGGGTAATGCAAGTTGTACTTCTGAGACAGTTGCCCCTGTGAGATGAACTGCACCAGTGGGATCATTCTTTCTTTTCCTCCATATTTGGCTTGCATGGAGAGGAAATACTTCCATAGGATCTCTCCAAAGACCAGGGATGGGGTTGGGAACAGTAATGCCTTCCTCACACTTGACTTTCTTTCTTCCCATCCCCACTTCCCTTTTACCCTCTTCTGCTTCCTTAAGACAGTACTCTCTAATAAACCTTTCTAAGAAAGCTTTTATCTGGATCTGATACTTAAGGAATCCAGACTAAGATAAAAAGCTTCATGTAGGCTAAGACTATGCAAGCCTACCTATATTGGGATATTTGAGCTGCCTGAAAAAAATGAATATAATTATCAGAATACAGGGGTGAAAATGTTTAATATATTTATTTTTCAAATTATGAGAGTAATATTTTTATAGAAAATTCAGAAGATAGACTATTAAAATGGATTCATTTTCTCTCTCTCCACCTTTCCTCACTCACTCACAAATTCAAGCACTCATTCCTCTTATTAATGAAGGAAAAGTTTGAGAAATTCATTACTAAAGAGGCATTATGTAATTTCTTCATTGCCTTTTTCAGGGAGAAGCTCAGTCTCTTTAGAAATGCTAACCCCTAGGGCTGGAACTGAATCTGTCAGGCAGAGAATGAGAGTAAGGGATTTCTTGAATCATGAGAATAGAACATGGGAATACAGTTGTGGGAGCATTGAATGATTTGTTTGGAGCATAGAGAGGTACCCAATGGAGTAGGTGAGATTATTGGGCAGATGCAAAGATGGGCAAAAACCATGCCATCAAGGACTAGGGAAGCAGCATTGGCACCCAGTGTCTTGGACTGGGAAGACGCTGACCCGTGATGCAGAACTAGCCCTCCAAAAGTCTGTCTCCAGACTTGTTATCTTCAATCCATTCTATGTGATGTGCTGCCCTAGTCATCTCTCTAAATCTCAGAGGTGAGCAAATGATTCCCCAGATAGAGCTCTCCATGTCTCTCCATTTCTACAGGACAATAAAGGACAGAAATGGTGTGGACCTAACAGACACAGAAGCTATTAAGAAGAGGTAGCAAGAATACACAGAGGAACTGTACAAAAAAGATCTTCACGACCCAGATAATCATGATGGTGTGAGCACTCACCTAGAGCCAACATCCTGGAATGTGAAGTCAAGTGGGCCTTAGAAAGCATCACTATGAACAAAGCTAGTGGAGGTCATGGAATTCCAGTTGAGCTATTTCAAATGATGCTGTCAAAGTGCTGCACTCAATATGCCAGCAAATTTGGAAAACTCAGTAGTAGCCACAGGATTGGAAAAGGTCAGTTATCATTCCAATCCCAAAGAAAGGCAATGCCAAAAAATGCTCAAACTACTGCACAATTGTACTCATCTCACACGCTGGTAAAGTAATGCTCAAAATTCTGTAAGCCAGGCTTCAGCAATACATGAACCGTGAACTTCCAGATGTTCAAGCTGGTTTTAGAAAAGGCAGAGGAACCAGAGATTAAATTGCCAACACCCGCTGGATCATCAAAAAAGCAAGAGAGTTCCAGAAACACATTTCTGCTTTATTGACTATACCAAAGCCTTTGACTGTGTGGATCACAATAAACTATGGAAAATTCTGAAAGAGATGGGAATACCAGACCACCTGATCTGCCTCTTGAGAAATCTGTATGCAGGCCAGGAAGCAACAGTTAGAATTGGACATGGAACAATAGACTGGTTCCAAATAGGAAAAGGAGTCTGTCAAGGCTATATATTGTCACCTTGCTTATTTAACTTATATGCAGAGTACATCATGAGAAACGCTGGACTGGAGAAACACAAGCTGGAATCAAGACTGCTGGGAGAAATATCAATAGGCTCAGATATGCAGATGACACCACCCTTATGGGAGGAAGTGAGGAAGAATTAAAGAGCCTCTTGTTGAAAGTGAAAGAGGAGAGTGAAAAAATTGGCGTAAAGCTCAACATTCAGAAAACTAAGATCATGGCATTCGGTCCCATCACTTCATGGGAAATAGATGGGGAAACAGTGGAAACAGTGGCTGTCTTTATTTTTTGTGGTTCCAAAATCACTGCAGATGGTGATTGCAGCCATGAAATTAAAAAGACGCTTACTCCTTGGAAGGAAAGTTATGACCAACCTAGACAGCATATTAAAAAGCAGAGACATTACTTTGCCAACAAACGTCCATCTAGTCAATGCTATGGTTTTTCCAGTGGACATGTATAGATGTAAGAGTTGGACTGTAAAGAAAGCTGAGTGCTCAAGAATTGAAGCTTTTGAACTGTGGTGTTGGAGAAGGCTCTTGAGAGCCCCTTGGACTGCAGGGGGCATTCAACCAGTCCATCCTAAAGGAGATCTGTCCTGAGTGTTCATTGGAGGGACAGATGTTGAAGCTGAAACTCCAATCCTTTGGCCACCTGATGCAAAGAACTGACTCATTTGAAAAGACTCTGATGCTGGGAAAAATTGAAATCAGGAGGAGAAGGGGCCAACAAAGGATGAGATGGTTGGATGGCATCACTGATTCTATGGACAGGAGTTTGAGTAAACTCCAGGAGTTGGTGATGGACAGGGAGGCCTGGTGTGCTGTGTTCCACTGGGTTGCAAAGCGCCAGACTCCACTGAGTGACTGAACTGGACTGAAAGCTCAGCCCCCTTAGCCTGGCTTTCAAGGCCCTCGTGATCACTCCAGGACCCCGTGTGTCTCTGCTGCCACAGCTGTGCTGCACAGAAACAAATCTCCCGTTCCTGCTGCTTTGTTTCTCCAGCTGTAGAGTCAGAGCTGTGGAGAGGGAAAGGGACGGATGGAGACCAGGCTATGTGTCAGCACCTCCGCTGCAGGCGGCTGGGAAAGGGAGAACCTCCGCTCCCATTTTTAGGAAAGCGTGAGATTGAATCACTTTTTCCATATTCCAGCTATAAATGGTGCTGCCCTTTCCAGGGATGCTTGTATTTGAATGAAGCTGGGAATTTTTGCCATGGTGTATTCACAGATATTTCACCTCCTTTTGTTTCCTATCTGCCTTTACAAAGGAATAAAAATACATTCTTTTACATCTAATTTGTATGGAATCTTAATTTTAGAAGTAATAAGAACTTAGCAGAAAATTAGCAGTGACTAAGGCTTTGTATGATTAAATATGTTCGGTTCAGTTCAGCTGCTCAGTCGTGTCTGACTCTGTGACCTCACGGACTGCAGCACACCAGGTTTCCCTGCGCAACACCAAATCCTGCAGCTTACACAACCTCACGTCCATCGAGTCAGTGACACCATCCAGCCACCTCATCCTCTTTCATCCCCTTCTCCTCCCACCTTCAATCTTGCCCAGCATCAGGGTCTTTTCCAGTGAGTCAGTTCTTCACATCAGGTGGCCAAAATACTGAAGTTTCAGTTTTAGCATCAGTCCTTCCAATGAATATTCAGGACTGATAGGATTAACTATGTTACAGGTAGAAAAATAGGTAAAAGTGAAAACGTAGACATTAACTGAGAAGATAATAGTTTCCAGAAAAATAACCCCCAAAACTATCACAGACTGAAACTCGCTAATGTAAAGATGTTATTAAGATATTAATGGGTAAATAAAATAATTTAGGAAAAATTTATAAATGCAAAATTAAGAAAATTAGACTTTTGGAAATAATAACCCCTAAACAAAACTTCCCATGGAAGAAGTTATTATGATCATTCAATTTAGTGTGGATGAAAAAGTTAAATAACTATAAATTCTATTATAAAATATACATGGAAAATGGTGGATACTCATGAAAATCATTGAAGTAAGATAGAAGTAAAGATAGAAAATATGAGTAAATAGAAAATTGGTCAAAGAATTAAAATGATTGAATCATACTGGAGAAATATACATTTTCCCCTTCAAGAAGATTTATCAATATTAGTATAGTTCTTGGGACATGTTTGTATTTGTGAATATTGACTTTAATTTTAGGGTTGCTACAATCTGACTGAATTGAGCAAATGTCGACCAGACATCATAGCACTCATTTATTGGCAATGGCATTGTAAAACTACTTATTAGAAAAACAACTTTTGGCTGAAATATTTCTCTGAACCCAAGATAGAAGGCAAGGACTTAGGCATTTCTTCTGAGTTGATAATTAGATTCTAGGAGCAAGCTGCCATGCAATGTACTACTAACTTGAGACGGTTCTCACTGGGGAGGACAGCAACGGTCACCCTGTGCTTCATGGAAGCTTATAGAAAAGTCTATGCTCATCAAGGCACCGGGTGGTGAACAACCCAATACAGCTCAGACTGAGCTTCTCAGAGTGCCCTCAAGGGGTCTCCAAGTCTCTTAGTCTCTTTTGTTATCTCCTCAAATAATTTCCTTTCTCTGTTTCTGGGACATGAACAGGACGAAGGGATCCCTGGTCTTGCTTCTTACACTTGGCAATGCCTTGCCATGCATTTAATGTGGGGCTTTACTGTTTAGAAATAGGCCATGTGGGATATTTCCTCAACGTAGCCCCATGGATGCTATCGGCTGAGATCCGTTTCTGCATCCATTATCAGCAACTGAAAACATTACTAAGATCTCTCTGTGCATGCTTCATTGTGACACTGGATGCAATAAAGGGAACAGATGTGGTGGGCCACCTCCAGGGGTTTGTAATCCAAGGCAGAAGGACAGACATTGCGAACACAGATGAGCGCTCAGGCGTAACCTGAGAGCCAGGACACAGGTATGACAGTTGGGACTGACACAGCCCTGGAACCTCCCTTTACATAAGGATGCTCCTTCTTATCACAGGGTCTCTCCGGGGTGCCTTTGAACAGCCGGCTCTCTTTGTGCATTTCTAATAAGATCTGATTTACAGAAAGTCTCGGGAACAACGTATGCAGGAACATATTGACTGCATACAGCTTATGATGTTGATGCAAAACCAGTATCAAACAGGAAGGTAAAGAAAACGGAAACTTGCATTTACATTGTAAATAATCTGAGGGGCTCCTTCCAATGTGTATGAACATCGAAAACCCTGGTTAATTCCTGTGCCTAGTCAAATGCCTGGTATGTGGTAGATGGTCAACTAATATCTATTAAATGAATGGATTTAAAACAAATACACCATTGTTTCATAGGGAAGATACATACAACACATTTCCATTTTCTGCTTTTTTCCTTCTCCATTCTCTTCCCCTTTCTCTGGCTTTCCTCCTCCTCTTCTTTTCCCCCCCTATTTCTCTTAACACTTTTTTTTTACTGTATGTGTGTGTTTGTATGCATGTGTGTGTACACTCAGTCATGTCTGATTCTTTGTGACCCCATGGGCTGTAGCCTGCCAGGCCCCTCTGTCTATGGGATTCTCCAGGCAAGAATACTGGAACAGGTTGCTATTTCCTCCTCCAGTGGTTCTTCCCAACCCAGGGATCAAACCCAGGTCTCTTGTATCTACTGCATGGACAGGTGTGTTCTTCACCAGCTGAGCCACTAGGGAAGCTTTGTCATTTTACTAAATATGTCATTTCTTTTGGTATAGGTTATCAGGAGAGCCTTTATATATTCTCCCCAGAATATCAATAAATTCCCAATGATATTCACTAAACAGTCCTTCCTTTGCTCGCTAACTTAAGCTCCTTCAGGACACTGATCTTTACTGACCTTTATGTCTCTAGAACAGGGTGCAGAACCTGTAAGATATTATCCTTTTATTAGGTGTATGATGTATTTGTATGCCACACTTAGCACCTGTTATGAGCTGAATTGTGACCCTTCAAAATTCATATGTTGAAACCCTAACCCTTTAGAATGGGACTGCATTTGGAAATTGTGTCTTGAAGAGGCAACTAATTTAAAATGAGGTCACTAGTCAGTCAGTTCAGTCACTCAGTTGTGTCCGACTCTTTGCAACCCCATGGACTTCAGCACACCAGTCTTCCCTGTCCATCACCAATTCCCAGCATCTACTCAAATTCACATCCATCATGTTGGTGATGTCATCTAACCATTTCTTCCTCTGTTGGCCCCTTCTCTTCCTGTCTTCAATCTTTCCCAGCATCAGGGTCTTTTCAAATGAGTCAGTTCTTTGCATCAGGTGGCCAAAGGATTGGAGTTTCAGCTTCAGCATCAGTCCTTCCAGTGAACATTCAGGACAGATCTCCTTTAGGATGGACTGGTTGGATTTCCTTGCAGTCCAAGGAGCTCTCAAGAGTCTTCTCTAATTGAACCACAGTTCATCCCTTCTTTGGCACTCAGCTTTCTTTATAGTCCAACTCTCAGATCCATACATGACTACTGGAAAAACCATAGCTTTGACTAGATGGGTCTTTGTTGGTAAAGTTGGTAAAAAACTTGTACCTTTGTAGATAAAGTTGGACTTTTGTTGATAAAATCCAATATGACTGGTCTCCTTATAAAAAGAGGAAATATGGACACAGTCATACATAGAGGAAAGACTATATGAAGACAGAGAGATTATTATCTACGACCCAAGGGGAGAGGTTTCAAAAGAAATCAATCCTCCCTTCACCTTGATTTTAGGAAAAATCAAGCCTCTTAGACTCCAGAACTGTGAGAAAAGAAATTTCTGTTATTTAAGCCACCTAATCCATGCTCCTTTTTTATGACACCCTAGGAAACACCATTAGGAAACTAATAAAGTGCCTATAAAAGTACATATTTTTATATTAGGAACTATTTATGGATTATCTACCTTATTACTTTGAGCTATCTGAATTATTGTTCATTTCAAATACGTAATATATATTTAGGAGAAAAAACAAAGGAGATTAGTCAAATTTTTAACCAGGGTTATCTCTGGGTGTAGATTTTAGGTTAAAGTATGCTTTTTCTTTGTGTCTTTTAATATTTTCCAGAACTTGTGTAATGATCATGAGTTACTCTTCTGTCTAGGGAACTGTGCTTAATTGCTCAGTAAAGTCCGCCTCTTTGCGACCCCACGGACAGTAGCCCACCAGGCTCCTCTGTCTATGGGGATTCTCCAGGCAAGAATATTGGAGTGGTTTGCCATGTCCTTTTCCAGGGGTCTGCATAAGGAAAGAAGCCATTTAAAATTTTTATGAGAGTGCTAGTGTGATTATAGATTGATGATCCTGCTGTGATACCCAGGTGAGGTTTGTGCGTAGATGAGTTTTGCAGTTTCTGATGCTCCTTATCTATTTTTGAATTGCTGTATCCTAGGTTTAGTCTGTAAAACATGCTTGGTTCTGAAAATAATGATTTGTTTGGATGATCGATCCATTTGCCTCTTTTTGTCTTTTGTGCAGTTGTAGTGAGAAGGCATTGTTCGCATAGACTAGCAGAGTTCGTACTATTCCTGTCACTGACAGTATTATTTGCAACTGCTTTTTTTCTAGGCCTCTTCTAATTTCCATGCTACCACTTACTGTATTTCATTAAAACTGGTTTAGAAATGCAAGGCATATAATTAGATTGAGAAATATGCTATCGATTTAGTTTTCCATTATGATGTTATCACATGCACCAAAAAAAGCCATTTGGTGCAATTGTTATGATTAAAACCACAAAAGAGATCTATTACATCAGACTTAGTTTTCAGTGCTTGATGCAGTGTAAACTATGAAAGAGAGGGGTTAATCTGTTTTTATTAGAGCTGCATATGTCATGTATCCATAAATGCCTATAGGCTAATAATTTCAATTGAATCTTCAGTAGACCAGGGGTTTTTTTCAGGAAGTCATATTAAATAAAAATAAATCAATAGTTAAGTACTTCATTTTTAAGGTCGCTGGGGATCATAATCCTTTTCCAGCTCTGCACTGCGCAAAAACACATGCGCCAAATCTACACAAGATGGCTTTCTATTGCAGGAAGGCTTACAAAGGGCAAAGAGCATGGATTTTAAAGTCAAACAGAAGCGGAGTCAAATCACAGTCCCACTGCTCTCTGGGAGAAAGTGGGATCACTATTTAAAAAGTATGTACCTTGTGCCGGGCTGATGGAGACATCATTTTAGTCACTTCCTACAAAGCTGTTAAATTACTGGTTCAAGTTCATAGCCAGTAATTTATATGATTTTAGTTCGTTTCACCTCCAAATCCATGCACTTTCTGCAGTAATATTTCTCCTTTGCTAAACAAGGATAATAATGTTTCTTCGTAAGGTAGTTTTGATGATCAAACAAGTTAATATCTGTATAAAATTGAGCATCCTACTTGGAATGTAATGCCAGTGAACACACTTACCCTTTCCCACTGATAATCGGAGTGAACCTAGAGGGTGTGCTAGTTTGGAATAGAGATACTGTTACTCCTTACCCTTGCATACATAGGTAAGGAAAATGTGGGTTGAACAAAGTTATGATTACTGATATAGAAAAATCTTACTTATTAGAATAGCTTGGGAAGTAGCTATAAATATTATCATGTGCTAGTTTGGAATAGAGATACTGTTACTCCTTACCCTTGCATACATAGGTAAGGAAAATGTGGGTTGAACAAAGTTATGATTACTGATATAGAAAAATCTTACTTATTAGAATAGCTTGGGAAGTAGCTATAAATATTATCATATGGTAATTTTTAAAAGTTTTTAAAAATAATCTTTATTTTTAGAGCAATTTTAAGTTTATAGCCAAATTGAGAATTGGTGCAGAGTTTTCCCATATATCCCTTGCCCCAACACATAGCTTCCCCCATTGTCAACAATTCCCCATCAGCGTGGTACATCTGTTAAAACTGATGAACCTATATTGAACATCATTATCATCCAGAGTCCATAGTTTTCATAGTTTACTCTTGAGTGGTATATTTTATGAATTTGGAGAAATTTATAGTGACATGTATCCATCATCACAGAACCACACAGGGTAGTTTCACTTCTCCAAGAATCCTTTGGGCTTTATCTATTTATCACTCCCTCCCTCTTAACCCCTAGTAGGCACTGATATTTTTATCTTTTTTCTGTTTCCACAGTCTCACCTTTAGCAGGATGCCATATTGTTCAAATCATATAGAATATAGCCTTTTTAGATTGCTTTCTCTTACTTAATAATATGTGTTTAAAGTTCCCTCATCTCTTTTCATAGCTTGATAGCTTATCTCTTTTTAGTGCTGAATAATATTCCATTGTCTGTATGTAACATAGTTTATTTATCCAGTCACCTACTAATGGACATCTTGCAAATCCAATTATGATAAAAGCTGCTATCAACATCCATGTGCAGGTGTTTACATGGACATATTTCAACTCCTTTCGATAAATACCAAAGAGTGTGATTACTGGATCATTCGATCAGAGTATATTCAGTTTTATAAGAACCACCAAACAATTTTCCAAAGTGGCTGTACCATTTTGCACCCCCACCAGCAAGGAATGAGAGCTCTTGCTGTTCTACATCCTCACCAACATTTGGTGAAGTCAGTGTTCTGAATTTTGGACATTGTAATAGCTGCGTAATGATATTTCACTGTTGTTTTAGTTTGCCCTTTTCTGATAAACCATACTGTGGGATGTTACATATGCTTATTTGCCATCTGCTTGTTTTCTTTGGTGAGGTGTCTTTTAAGGTTTTTGGTCTATTTTTTAAAACATAAATTTGTTTATTTTAATTGGAGGTTAATTACTTCACAATACTGTATTGGTTCTGCCATACATCAACATGAATCTGCCACAGGTATACATGTGTTCTCCATCCTGAACCCCCCTCCCTCGCCCCTCCCCATACCACCCCTCTGGGTCATCCCAGTGCACCAGCCTCAAGCATCCAGTATCATGCATTGAACCTGAACTGGTGATTTGTTTCATATATGATATTATACATGTTTCAATGCCATTCTCCCAAATCATCCCACCCTTTCCATCTCCCAGCAGATGAATGGATAAGAAAGCTGTGGTACATATACACAATGGTCTATTTTTAATTAGGTTGTTTATTTTCTCATTACTAGGTTTTATGTCTATTCTTTATATCTCTTTGTATATAGTTTGTGTATTTCTGACAATAGTACTTTATTAGATACGTCTTTTGCAAATGTTTTCTTCCAGTCTGTGGTTTATTTTTTCATTCTTTTGACAGCATCCTTGGTTCATGATCTATTTCTGGGGAACCTAACTTAGGATATTTCATTGGTCAACTGTTGCAATAGCGCTAGATAGAAGAGGTCATCATAATCTCAGGGGCTTACCACATCAAATATTTTATTTTTACTAACAAGTTGGCTAGAGAAGCTCTACTTAGTCTACGGATTAAGTATAAGCCACGTGTCTTCTCTTGTGGGACCAGGAGTTATCCAGGGCACCCCCTTCTCAAGACAAAGCCAAGCCAAACAAGCACATTCAAACCTTTTGCTCACATTATATTTATTGCTCAAACATTTCATTTACCAAAGTAAATGACCTGTACCAAAGGCACATGGCAAAGAGCATGGATACAAAAGTCTATCACCAGAGCAGGATAAGGAAGAGAGCAAAGGATATACTGTACAGGCAAAACCAACAATTTTGTACTCAAATTTACAATAAGCCAAGTGTGATAAGTTGAATAATGGCCCACTAGATGGCCATGTTCTAATTCCTGGAACTTCTGGATATAGCAAAAGTGACTTTTCAAGTGTGATTAAATTAAGGGTTTTGAGATAGGGAGATTTCCAAGATTATATAGGTGAGCATAATGGAATTACAAGCGTCCTTATTAGAGGCAGGAAGGAAGTCAGAAAGTAGAGAAGACGCTGCTCTGCTGACTTTGAAGATGTAAGCAGCCATGAGCAAAGGAATATCAGCAACCTCTAGAAGCTAGTAAAGGCAAGGAATGGATTAACCCCTGGAATATCCAGAAGGAAATAGTCCTGCCAACATTTTGATTTTAGTCCTGTAGTATTCATCTGATTTCTGACTTCCAGAACTGTAAGAGAATAAATGCATGTTGTTTAAAATTACCAAATTTGTGATAATACTATCTGTATGAAACGAATATACCATATGATTTATTTACATATTTTCCCCTAGCACTTTATACGGTATGCGTTGTTCTTCCTATTTTTAAAGAGGAGCATCCTGAAGTTCCAAAACATTAAATAATTGGCCTAAGATCATACAGCTGACAAGTTATCAGTCACCACTGAAGCTTGGGTCAAACTTCAGTATCAATATCCTTGCTGTCAAAGCATTAGTTCAGCTTCTGTTTTATGTTGATGGATAAATTAAAGAATAAATACAATAAACACTAGATCCTTCATAATTCAGCAGGAGATGGAGAAAATAAAGTTTCTTTATCAATTGCCCCTCTCCACTGCAGCTTTATTGATGTATAACTGACATATAACATTCTGTAACTTTAAGATATACACATTTATTTCACATACATATGCATTACTAAATGACTTCCCCAATAACATTAGTTAACACAACCATCAACTCACATGACTACTGTTTTGTGGGGGAGTAAGAAAAATTAAGATTCACTTTCTTAGCAACTTTTAAGTATATTATATAGCATTATTTACTGTAGTTACTATGCTATACATTAGATCCCCAAAACTTACTTATCTTATAACTTGAAATTTGTATTTTGAAACCAAAATCCCACCACTTTCCCCACAATCCATTCCTTGGCAACCATCATTTTATTCTCTGTTTCTATAAATTTGAATTTTTAAAATTTCATGTATAAGTGATATTACACAGTATTTATTTTTCTCTGACTTATTTCACTTGGCATAATGCCTTTAAATTCCATCCATGTTTCAAGTGGCAGGATTGCATTCTTTTTTATGGCCGAACTCCATTTTATATATATATATATATACACCACATTTTCTTTATCCATTCATTTACTGATGGAAATTAAGGTTGCTTCCTTGTCTTGACTATTGTGAAAATGCTGGAGTGAATTTGGGGATACAGATGTCTTTTTGAGATAATGATTCAAGTTCCTTTGTATATATTCCCAGAAATGGGAACATACAGTAGTCCAACATTTAATTTGTTGAGGAGCCTCCATATTGTTTTCCATAGTGTATTTTTCCAAGTTTGTATTCCTTCCAACAGTGCATCTACAGTCTTGCCAACATTTATCTATTGTCATTTTGATTATAGCCATTTTAACTGGTGTGAGGTGATAGCTTATTCTGGTTTTAATTTGCATTTTCCTGATAATTAGTTATGTTGAAATCTTTTCATGTACCTGTTGGCAATTTAGGTGTCTTCTTTGGAAAAATGTCTATTTAGGTCCTCTGCCCAGTTTTTAATCAGATTATTTGTGTTTTTCTATGGGAATTGAATGAAATCCTTCATCAGATACATGGTTTCCAAATGTTTTCTCCCATTGTACAAGTTACCTTACCATTTCGTGCGTTGTTTGTTTCCTTGGCTAGGCAGAAGCTTTTTAGTTCTATGTCCTGTTTTACTGTCACTGCTTTTGCCTTTGGTGTCATAGCCAAAAAACCCATTGCCAAGACCATTGTCAAGGAGCTCTTTTCCTATGTTTCCTTCAAAAGTTCTACAGTTTCATGTCTTCCATTTAAGTCTTTAATCCATTTGAATTAATTGTTGTGTTTGGTATAAAATAAGGGTCCAGTTTCATTTTTTAGTTTTTCTCCTGTCTGAATATCTAATTTTCCCAGCACAATTTATTGAAGAGACTACCCTTTCCTCATTCAGTCTTCTTGTCTCCCTTTAAAAATATAAGTTGAACATACATGTCTGGGTTTATTTTTGGGTTATTGATTCTGTTCCATTGGTCTATGTGTCTGTTTTTTATGCCATTAAACACTGTTTTCAATACTACAGTTTTTGTGTTATAGTTTAAAATATAGATTGAAATGTCTTCATCTCTATTATTCTCTCCCTGATAAATATAGATGCAAAAATTCTCAACAAAGACTAGCAAACAGATTCAACAGCAACCATAGGTAAACTATGGATTTATTAGTTAATTGGAGTATGGATTAATTTAGTTATTTCAGGTCTTTTGTTGCTTCCTATGAATTTTAAGATTGTTTGTTCTATTTGTACGAAAAATGCAATTGGAATTGTGGTAGGGATTCAACTGAGTCTTTGGATGACTTTGGGTAATATGACACCTTAATATTATTAATTCTTCTGATCCATAGACATGAATCTTTCCATTTATTTATAACTTCTTATTAATAAATTTCTTTCACTACAGTCTTAAGAGTTTTTAGGTTACAAATCTTTAATCTCCTGGATTCAATTTATTCATTTTATTGTTTTTGATACAGCTATAAACAGGATTATTTTCTTTCTTTTTCAGATAGTTTGTTGTTAGTGTATAGAAACACAGCTAACTTTTTGTTTCATATCCTGTAACTTTACTCAAAAGTTTTATTGGCTCTAACAGGTGTGTGTTTTTTTTTTTTTTGTATTTTATATGTATAAGATCATGTATCTGCAAATATAGACAATTTTACTTCTTTCTTTCCAATTTGTATGTTTTAATTTCTTTTTCTTAACCAATTGGTCTCACTGGAACTTCTAGTGCTTTGTTGAATACTAGGTGTCGTATGGGCAGCATATAATAGGATCTTATATTTTATCCATTTAATGTAGACATCCTTGTCTCATTCCTGATCTTAGAGGAAAATCTTTTAATCTTTCAGTTATGAGTATGACATTAGCTGTGGGCTTGTTTCATATTTGGTCCTTATTTTGTTGAGGTATGTTCCTTTTGTACACAATTCATTGAGAATTTTTATCATGAAAGGATGTTAAATTTTGTCAGATGCTCTTCATGCATCTATTGAGATGATCATACATTTCAATCTTTCATTCTGTCAATGTGGTATATCACATTTATTAATTTGCCAATATCAAACCATCTTTGCATCTCAGGGATAAATTTTACTTGATCATGGTGTATGATCTTTTTTTTTTCCTTTAAATTTATTTAGTTTTAATTGAAGGATAACTGCTTTACAATATTGTGTTGGCTTCTGCCATTTATCAACATGAATCAGCCATTGGTATACATATGGCCCCTCCTTTTTGAATCTCGTCCACCTCCCATGCCATCACACCCTTCTATGTTGTTACAGAGCACCAGTTTGAGCTCCCTGAGTCATACAGCAAATTCCCACTGGCTATCTAGTTTACCTATGGTTGCTGTTGAATCTGTTTGCTAGTATTTGTTGAGAAGTTTTGCATCTATATTTATCAGGGATATTGGCTTTTATATCAGGGTAATAATAGACTCATAAAATGGGTTTGAGAGTGTTCCTCCTTTTCTTTTCTTTTTTTTTGGATGAAATTGGTGAAAATCTGTTAGCATTTCCTTAATATACTTAGTTGCTTTGATGTGGATACATATATATTTACAACTGTTTATTCTTTTGATGAATTGACCCCTTTTGCATTACATAATGACCGTATTTCCCCTTTATAATTTTTGACTCAAAATTGATTTTTATGATAAATATAGATACCCCTACTCTCTTTTGGTTTCTATTTGAATGGAATATTGTTTTTACATCCCTTCACTTGGAGTTAATATGTGTCTTTAAAGGTTAAGTGGGTGTCTTGTAGGCAGCATATAGTTGGATCTTATATTTTATCTATTTAGACACTCTGTGTCTTTTTATTGGAGAATTAATCCATTTACAGTTAAATAGATTATTTAATGTAATTATTTAAAGTATTTTCAAGTGAGGAGTTACCAGTGAGATTTTACTAATTCTTTTCTGGCTGTTCTGTAGCCCCTTATGCCTTTCTTCCTTTTTGAATTCATGATTCTCTGTAATTTGTTTTGATTCCTAATCTTAATCTCTTATGTATCTGCTATAAATTTTTGCTTTGTAGTTACCAGGAGACTTACAAAAAACATCTCAAAGATGTAAGTCATTTTAAGCTGATACCAGCTTAACTTTGATCACATACAAAAACCTTATCATTTTACTTCCCTTTCCACATTTTATGTTTTGATATCACAATTTACATGTGCATCAATAAGTTATTGTAGCTATAGTTATTTTTAATACTTTGCCTTTTAATGTTTATACTAGAGGTAAGTGATTAATATACCACCATATTACTCTATTAAAATATTCTGAATTTGACTGTAGACTCATTTTATCATTGTGCTTTATATTTTCTTATGTTTTCATGTTAGTAATTAGCATTCTTTCATTTCAGCCTGAATATTTCTTGATAAATTTCTTCAGATTTTGTTTATCTGAGAAAATCTTTATTTCTCCTTCATTTCTGAAGGATAGCTTTTCTGGGTAAAGTATTCTTTGTTGGACACATTTCCTCCCTTTCAGCACTTTGAATAAATCATCCTACTTTTTCCTGGCTGGCAATGTTTCTGCTGATAAATCAGGCTTATGGGGGTTCTTTTGTATTGGAGAAGTGTTTTTCTCTTGCTGCTTTAAAAATTCTCTTTTCATCTTTGATTTGACAGTTTTATTATAATGTGTCTTACAGAGGATTTGTTTGAACTGAATGTTTTTAGAAATCTATGAGTTTCATTAATTTGGATAGCAAATCTTTCTGTATATTTGTTTAGTTTTCAGCCATTATTTCTTTAAATAAACATTCCTCCCCTCTCTATTTACCTCCCTTTTCCCCTTTCTTCTCAGTCTTAATAAATAAATAGATTGTATCTTTTCATGATATCCCACAGTTTGCATAGGGTTTTTTTTTCACTCATTTTATTTCTTTTTTTCTTTGACCTCTTTTGGTAAGATAATTTCAAATCATCTTCTACCTTATCATTTTTTTGTGTGTGTGGTTAATCACATCTGATGCTGATTTTTCAGTTTATACATTTTATTCTTTAGCTCCAGAAATTCTGTGTGTTTTTTTTTTTTGTAATAATTTTTACCTCTCAGTTAAGTGTCTAATTTTATTTGTGTATTGTTTACTTGATTTTGTTGAATTGTATTCCTGCATTTTCTTAGCTCACTGAGCTTTCACAAAACAACTGTTGGGCAAATGGCAGATCTCCATTTCTTTTAGGTCAGTTACTGGAAAGTTAACATGTACTTTTAGTGTGTCATGTTCCCTTGAATTTTCATGCTTCTTGTAGTCAAGCATTGTTTTCTTTACATTGAAAGAAGAGTCACCTCCTCCAGTCTTTATTGATTGGTGTCAGGAGGGAAATATCTTCCATGATCCCTGTTGGGGATTCTGAGGACCCCTTCACACCTTTCCAATGTGCCTACTCCATACTTCTTATTCCCTCTTGTAAAGGAATTCTTAGGATTGTGTATGTTCTCTTGTTCCTGCAGAGCCAGCTCAGGAGCTGATGGGCTCCCTTCCATTTGTTTCCCTAGAGTGGTGCTCAGTGGTCAAATTTGTAGACTTTTTCCCAATCTTGGAGAATTTGGCTAGCTTTTTATACACACCCACAGGCTGCTTGCAAAGGCTTACTCTTGTTTTCCTCAAGGACCTGCATCAGGAGCCAACCATGAGGTGGGGGTGTGGTAGGTGGTATATGAGACACACTGAACATTGGGGGAGTTCAGGCTTCTTGATGGAGTCTGCTTTGCAGTCACTCAGATCTACATCCCTTTTATGTCCTCTGAGAAGGGTGGCTGTTGCTCTCCCAGTGGTTCTCCACCCCTTAGTTGTGCAGCACACAATATTCTAAGTGAGGCAAGAAAGAGGTGAGTATTTTTGGCAGCATTTTTTATAGCTGGGGAAGCCAGGTGCTCACTGACATTCTCTTACTTTTCTTTTGTGGGAGAAATTAAGAGCTTAACTACTTTTTTTTTGAGGTCAGTTATTAGAAAGTTGGGCTCCCCTGGTGGCTCAGATGGTAAAGAATCTGCCTACAATGTGAGAGACTTGGGTTTGATCCCTGGGTTGGGAAGATCCCCTGGAGGAGGGCATGGCAACCCACTCCAGGATTCTTGCGTGGAGAATCCCCATGGACAGAGGAGACTGGTGGGCTGAAATCCATGTGGTAGCAAAGAGTTGGACATAACTGAGCAACTAAATACATTAGAAAGTTATCATGTTTCTTTGGTACTAAACTCTACCAGCTTTAGTTAAGGGTGATGCAGGTAAAGTGAAACTGTTTCTCTTACCCTCTTCAATATGTCCAGTATCATTTTCCCCCCAGTTTTGTGCTAGAGTTTCTCTGCTGGACTACTATACTTGTCTAAAGACACTCTTGTCCATGGACAATTGTCAGAATCAAGGTTCTTTGTGGGTGAGATGGTAGAAAATTCCTATTTTGCCATTTTGATGATGTTACTCTCTAACAATCACCTTTGCTTTTGTGGTAGAGCTATAGATTTCACATCAACCAGTTTAGCAGAAACAGTGATGGGCTCCTTGGGAATAAAGGTATCATGCTGCTTCTTCTTCTTCTTTTTTTTTTTTTTTAATTTGTACTGAATTCTCAGAGTTTATTCATCTTACAAATGACAGTATTTACACTTTGAACAATATATCCCCATATCCCTCCTCACACCTCTCGCAGCCACCTTTCTGTTTTTAGGAGTTCAACTCTTTTTTTTTTCTTTTTTGTTCTTGAGTAATAATTATCAAAAATTATAACTGTGTAGTATCGAGAAGCATAGAACAAACTATTCTGCCATAAAAAAAGAACACATTTGAGTTTTCCACCTAATGAGATGGATGAACCTAGAGCCTATTATACAAAGTGAAGTCTGAAAGAGAAAAATAAACATTGTATGTTAATGTATATACATATGGAGAAGGGAATGGAAACCCACTCCAGTATTCTTGCCTGGAAATCCCATGGACAGAGAAGCCTGGTAGGCTGCAGGCCATGGGGTTGCTGAGAGTTGGACAGAACTGAGCAACTTCACTTTCACTTTTTACTTTCATGAATTGGAAAAGGAAATGGCAACCCACTCCAGTATTCTTGCCTGGAGAATCCGAGGGACAGGGGAGTTTGGTGGGCTGCCATCTATGGGATTGCACAGAGTCAGACATGACTGAAGCGACTTAGCAGCAGCAGCATATACATATGGAATCAAAAAGATGGTACTGATGAACCTATTTGTAGGGTAGCAATAGAGACGCAGACATAGAGAACAGACTTATGGACACAGTGGGGGAAGGAAAGATTGGGATGAATTGAGAGAATAGCATGGAAACCTGTACATTACCATATGTAAAACAGGTAGCAAGTGAGAATTTTCTGTGTAAAAGAGGGAGCTCAATCCAGTGTTCTGTGATAGGTATTGTGCTTCTAAGTATGATGTTATGGCCTGAATTGTGTTCTCCTCTTAAATTCATTTTTTGAAGCTTTAATCTCCAATGTAATTAGATTTTGAGATAGGATCTTTCAGGAGATAGTTAAGACTAAATGAGATCATCAGGATGAAGTTAAATTCAGTAGGGACTGGTGTCCTAATGAGAAGTGGAAGACACTAGAAGCATACATGGAGAAAATGCCATGTCAGGACACAGTGAGAAGGAATTTATCTGAAAATTAAAGAGAGCCCTCAAGAGAAAACAACACTGCCAGCACCTTGATCTTGAATTTCTAGCCTCAAGAACTGTGAAAAAAAAATTTATGTTGTTTAAGCTACCTAGTCTGTGGTATTTTGTTATGGCAGCACTTACAGACTAATAGAGACAACATCTGGCCTCTTTTACCTTTATGGATGCTTCAAAGAATATTTGATTTGTTCTCAAAAGTTTCAATAATTCATACCTTTTATAATGGTAAATAATAATTTTTATTTAAAGAAACAGTAGTTTAAGTTAAACTGTTGGGATTTAAAAGCAGTATACCTTTTCATACCATAGAAAAGACCTGGAGAAGAAGAGATCTGAAAAATGGGAAGGCAAGGAGGAAAATTTGCTGTAGAGAATGTCCCAGTTTTTTCTTTCTGATGCTAAGTGCAAACCTGATATATTTTTTATCTTGCACATACATATGAACAGCAGCAGAACCACAGTCACAGCCTGAGGACCGCTGAAAGAAAATGTGTAGGGAGTCATTTACCCAGAAAGAAAATCACACACTCCCAGAAAAGGACATTAAAGAAATTGCAAATAGGCAAGCATATATTATTTATTTAACTCTAAGCCCTATGGGATTTCTTTGGAAGGAATGATGCTAAAGTTGAAACTCCAATACTTTGGCCACCTCATGCGAAGAATTGACTCATTGGAAAAGACTCTGATGCTGGGAGGGATTGGGGCAGGAGGAGAA
Organism: Ovis aries; assembly: GCF_016772045.2. Taxonomy (NCBI): domain Eukaryota; kingdom Metazoa; phylum Chordata; class Mammalia; order Artiodactyla; family Bovidae; genus Ovis; species Ovis aries. The sequence continues at coordinate 35,914,724 of NC_056054.1, read as the reverse complement.
GGGGAAGACAGAGGATGAGATGGCTAGATGGCATCACGGACTCAATGGTCGTAAGTCTGAATGAACTCTGGGAGTTGGTGATGGACAGGGAGGCCTGGTGTGCTGCGATTCATGGGGTTGCAAAGAGTCGGACACAACTGAGCAACTGAACTGAACTGAAGCTCTATGTCATGCAAGATGCTGAGCCATTTATAGAGTCACATACATTATTTCACAAGTTGGGTTTCATCTTACTGCACTCATTTATTTGTATGTTGGTTTTCCTTGAAATGTGAACTCTTGTCCTCAGGATTTGTGTCCAGCTTGTTCCTGTATCTTTGGTGCCTGGCACAGTGCATGACATAGCAAAGGCTAAGAGTCTATTGACTGAACACAGGCATGGACATGTGGATGGATAAATATCAGTTGGTATCACTAAGGTTAGGTGCATGACATATGGGGCAGAGGGGCAAAACAGAGTAGGAGAAAGAAGAGTTTGGGAAATAGACATATACGCTAGGTAGGAGATAGGCTAGGTGTGAGATAATAAACTGATCTTCAGTTCAGTTTAGCTCAGTTGCTCAGTCATGTCTGACTCTGCAACCCCATGGACTGCAGCATGACAGGCCTCCCTGTCCATCACCAACTCCTGGAGTTTACCCAAACCCATGTCCATTGAGTCAGTGATGCCATCCAACCATCTCATCCTCTGTTTTCCCCTTCTTCTTCTGCCCTCAATTTTTCCCAGCATCAGGATCTTTTCAAATGCATCATCTCTTCACATCAAGTGGCCAAAGTATTGGAGTTTCAGCTTCAACAGAAATTCTAGTTAATAAATTCAAGGACAGATCAGAAATGTGTGGGTTGGTGCTATAGTTCAAGCAAGTGGTGAGGAGTTCTCCAGAGTTAAAGGATCTGTGAGCTGTCCTTCGGATGTTATAGGCAGGTATTCATGAGTCTGTTGGGCTAGACATTTCTGGTCTACAAAGTTGCTGATTTAGTAAAACAAACAAACAAACAAAAAAGCCAAGAAAAATATGTATCTAAAATGTTTGGTTACCTAAGATTGAAGAGTAATCAGAATTTTCTGGCTAACGTCAGCACTTTTTTTTTTTTTTTTTTTAATCAACAGATGCACAGATTTAGCTAATCATCCTCCTCAGTCTGGTTGACTCTCATCATCAGCCTTTGTAGGTGCCCTTTTACCTTCTGTTACATTTTTGTACTCTCTCCCTTCATTTTCTTTCCCTACCTCTACTCTCTACTGTTTTCTCCCTCTCCACAGTTGTCACACAAATGGTATATTTGATATATGTCCTTCTGAATCCCCTGCCACACAAAAGCCAATATCACACACTGTTTAAGAATGGAGGCATTGGAACCTCAGTTCCATCCCTCACTCTACCAGTGTGATCTTAGCAAGCTGTTTAGCATCTCCATTCTTCAGTTTCCTAATTTATGTCTCATTATTAGATAATTAAATTAATTGATATATAATACAGCATAAAATTAGTGCCTGGTGTGAAGTAAGTGCTTGTAAACCCTTGAAAACATACATACAGTTTGTGTTTTAAATGGATATATTCATAAACTATTAAATTATATTTAGTTTATATTCATTGCTGTTAAGGTCTATGAGTATTGACAATTCATGGTGGCAGGAATCTACTACCATAGTACCACACACAAAAGTCTCTTGCTCTAAAAATCCTGGTGCTTCCCCTAATCAACCCTTCTCCTCTACAACTCCCTGATCTGTTCTTTATCTCTATCATTTTGCCTTTTCTGAAATGTCATATAAATGAGATTATAGAGTATATAGTCTTTCGAATTGGCTCCTTTCATATAACAGTATACGTGTAAGATTCATTGGTGTTGTTGCATGAATTAGTAGCCTAATTCTTTTCTGTCACTGACTTGTGTTCCATTTTATGGATTAGCACAGTTTGGTTACCATTCATCTATTGAAGGACATCTTGGTTGCTTCCAAGTTTGGACAATTATAAGTAAAGTTGCTAAAAACATTACCATGCTGCTTTTTGTGCAAACATTGCTCCTAGTTTTATCAGGTGTAAGATGGATAACTGGTGAGAAGTTGCTGTGTAGCACAGGGAGCCTAGTCTGGTGCTCTGTGATGACCTGGAGGGATGAAATGGGGTGAAGGGAGAGAAGGGATGTATGTATAATTATGGCTTATTTGTATTGTTGTGTGTCAGGAATCAACACAACATTGTAAAAATTTTAAAAAATTTATTTAAAAAGAGAAAAAAAGAGTGAAATTGGCTAGTATTTTATTTTCTCATTTTGATATGTGAATTTGGTAGCAAGTATGTATTAGTTTCATAAAATGAATAGAGTTGTTTTACTGTTTTATTTTTCTATTCAGAAAAGTACTTGTTTAAGATTGGAATATTTATTTCTTAAAATTTGGTTTAATTCATCCGAAAATCTGTCTATACTGTGGCTATTTAGGTAAAGCAGAGGTTTTTGGTTACCATTTCATTTTTAAAAATATTTATTGATTCATTAAAATTTATAATTTTAGATACCAGTTTTAGCATTTTATATTTTTCTGGAAACACATAAATTTTATATGTTATCAGAAGTATTATTGTTTTATAAGCATCTGTTATTTCTTTTTTTCCTTCTGTGTGTGTGTGTGTGTTCATCTGCCTATATGTGTATTTTCTTCTATGTCAGTTTGTCCTTGCTAGAGATTTATTTACATTATTAATATTTTTTTTAAAATTCACTGCTATTTATCTGTTTTTTTCCTTTTTCATCTATTTCTGTTCTTTCTTTTTGTTGTTGTTGTTTCTTTGTGTTTATCTTAATATTCTTTTTTTAACTTTTCTTTTTTGTAATTCTGCAACAAAAATCCAGGTAACAGCATTTATCCTCTTAACATATTTTTAAACTTACAATATAGTACTGTTATCTATATGCATATATGATATATATTTGCATATTCTTGTACAGCAGATTTCTAAAATTTTTTCATCTTGCATAACAAAAATTCTATACTCATTGAGCAGCAACTCCCCAATTCCCTCTCTCCCTAGCCCCTGGCAACCACCATTGTATTTACTGCTTCTATGAGTGACTAGTTTAGACACCTCATGTAAATGGAATCATATAGTACTTGTCTTTTGTGATTGATTATTTTCACTTAGTATAAGATCTACAGTGTTGTAGTATATGACAGAACTTCCTTCTCTGTTAAGGCTGAATAACATTTCATTGTGTGTTTATATTACATTTTTCTTATTCATTCATCCTTGATGGATATTTACATTGTTCATACCGTTGGCTATTGTAAGCAGTGCTGCAATGGGCATGGAGGTACAAATATCTCTTCAAGATAGTGTTTTCAACACTGGTGAAAGAAATCAAAGAGGACGCTAATAGGTGGAGAAATATACCATGTTCATGGGTTGGAAGAATCAATATAGTGAAAATGAAAATACTACCCAAAGCAATCTATAGATTCAATGCAATCCCTATTAAGCTACCAACGGTATTTTTCACAGAGATAGAACAAATAATTTCACAATTTGTATGGAAATACAAAAGAAAAAAAAACCTCAAATAGCCAAAGCAATCTTGAGAAAGAAGAATGGAACTGGAGGAATCAACCTGACTGACTTCAGGCTATACTACAAAGCCACAGTCATCAAGACAGTATGGTACTGGCACAAAGACAGAAATACAGATCAATAGAACAAAATAGAAAGCCCAGAGATAAATCCACATACCTATGGACACCTTATCTTCGACAAAGAAAGCAAGAATATACAATGGAGAAAAGACAATCTCTTTAACAAGTGGTGCTGGGAAAACTGGTCAACGACTTGTAAAAGAATGAAACTAGATCACTTTCTAACACCATACACAAAATAAACTCAAAATGGATTAAAGATCTAAACTAAGACCAGAAACTATAAAGCTCCTAGAGGAGAACATAGGCAAAACACTCTCCGACATAAATTACAGCAGGATCCTCTATGACCCACCTCTCAGAATACTAGAAATAAAAGCAAAAATAAACAAATGGGACCTAATTAAAATTAAAAGCTTCTTCACAACAAAGGAAACTATAAGCAAGGTGAAAAGACAACATTTGGAATGGGAGAAAATAATAGCAAATGAACCAACTGACAAACAACTAATCTCAAAAATATACAAACAACTCCTGCAGCTCAATTCCAGAAAAATAAATGACCCAATCAAAAAATGGGCCAAAGAACTAAACAGACATTTCTCCAAAGAAGACATACAGATGGCTAGCAAACACATGCAAAGATGCTCAACATCACTCATTATCAGAGAAACGGAAATCAAAACCACAAAGAGGTACCATTTCACGCCAGTCAGAATGGCTGCGATCCAAAAATCTACAAGCAATAAATGCTGGAGAGGGTGTGGAGAAAGGGAACCCTCTTACACTGTTAGTGGGAATGCAAACTAGTATAGCCATAATGGAGAACAGTGTGGAGATGCCTTAAAAAATTGCAAATAGAACTGCCTTATGACCCAGCAATCCCACTGCTGGGCATACACACCAAGGAAACCAGAATGGAAAGAGACACATGTACCCCAGTGTTCATCGCAGCACTGTTTATAATAGCCAGGACATGGAAACAACCTAGATGTCCATCAGCAGATGAATGGATAAGAAAGCTGTGGTACTTATACACAATGGAGTATTACTCACCCATTAAAAAGAATACATTTGAATCAGGTCTAATGAAGTGGATGAAACTGGAGTCTATTATACAGAGTGAAGTAAGCCAGAAAGAAAAACACCAATACAGTATACTAAGGCATATATATAGAATTTAGAAAGATGGTAATGATAACCCTGTATGCAAGACAGCAAAAGAGACACAGATGTATAGAACAGTCTTTTGGACTCTGTGGGAGAGGGAGAGGGTGGAATGATTTGGGAGAATGGCATTGAAACATGTATGATATCATGCAAGAAATGAATCACCAGTCCAGGTTCAATACAGGTTGCTTGAGGCTGGTGCACTGGGATGACCCAGAGGGATGGTATGGGGAGGGAGGTGGGAGGAGGGTTCAGGATTCGGAACACGTGTACACCTGTGGCGGATTAATGTTGAAGTATGGCAAAACCAATACAATATTGTAAAGTAAAAAATAAATTAATAAAAAAATTATTAAAAAAAATGATAGTGTTTTTAATTCTTTTGAATATCCAGAATGAGATTGCTGGATCACATTGTAGTTCTATTTTAAATTTTTATGGAAACTCTGTACTATTTTCCATACTGACTGAAACATTTTATATTCCCATCAACAGTGCACAAGGGTTTCAATTTTTACAATCCATGTCAAAGTTTGTTATATTTTTACTCTCTTTTTTTCTTTCTTCTCTTTCCTTTTAATAATGGCCACCCTAAGAATGGTAAAGTGATATTTTATTGTGTTTTTCATTTGCATCTTCCTGATGATAAGTTATGCTGAATATCTTGTTATATATCCATTGGCCACTCGTATGTCTTCTTTGGAGAAATGTCTATTCAAGCTCTTTGCCGATTTTTTAATTGATTTTTTCCCCCAGCTATTCAGTTGTGATTTTTTTTTTAAAGCTTACTGTTGAATGATTCTTTTATTTGTTTTCAGTCTTATTTATTTTTTAATAAATGTATTCAGAACTAAAGTTTTCCTTTTAAATACTGCTATAATTGTATCTCACAAAATTTGTCATATAGTTCTTTTATTATTTTTCAACTCTAAATTGTAATAGTTTCCCTCTGCTGTAATTTTAACCTATACATCATTTAGTAGTATTATTTAATTGTTAGGTATATGAAATTTCAAAGTTATCTTTTTATTTATCTATGACATTATGGTATGGCAATTAGAAGACCTAATGTGTTTAATTTCTATTCTCTGCTTCCTACTGGGCATTCAATATTTGTCTGAATTCTGTGAACATTTCAAGCACGTTGAAAAACAAAAAATGTAGTCTTTATTCAATCAGTGTAAAGCTATTTATATTAGTTCATACTGGTTGTGTGCTTTTTTTCCCCCAGGGTGTATTAAAAAATATTATTTTACTGAATTTAGTTGATTTACAATGTTGGGTTAGTTCCTGGTGCACAGCAAAGTGTTTCTTTTCCATTATGGTTTATTATAAGATATTGAATATAGTTAGTTCCCTGTGCTACAAAGTATAATTTTGTTATCTATTTTATACATAGTAGTTCATGTATGCTAGTCCCAATCAATCTCCTAATTTATCTCTCCCCCACCCTCTTTCTCTTTGGTTACCATAAAATATTTTTTCTATGTCTGTGAGCCTGTTTCTGTTTTCGTAAATAAGTTCATCTGCATTATATTTTAGATTTCACATATAAGTGATATCATGTTGTATTTGTTTTTTTCTCTCTGACTTGCTTCACTTAGTATGATAATCTCTAAGTCCATCTATGTTGCTACAGATGCATTATTTCATTCTTTTTATTACTGAGTAGTATTCCATTGTATATATGCACCACATCTTGCTTATCCATTCAATTGTACATGGACATTTAGGTTACTTCCATGTCTATGGGGTCTCACAGAGTTGGACACAACTGAAGCGACTTAGCAGAAGCAGCAGCAGCAGCAGCAGCAGCAGCAGCAGCAGCAGCAGCATGTCTTGACTACTGCAAATAATGCTGCTGTGAGTGTTGGGGTGCACAAATCTTTTTGAATTACAGTTTTCTCTGGATATATGCCCTGGTGTGGGGTTGTTGGGTCATATGACAAGTCTATTTTTTTAACTAAAAAAAATATTTTCCTTCATACTGTTTTCCATAGTGGCTATACCAATTTACATTTCCACCAAAATGTAGAATGGTTGCTTTTTCTCCACATCCTATCCAGCATTTGTTATTTGTAGACTTTTTAATGATGGCCTTTCTGACCCATGTGAGAAGGTACCTCATTGTAGTTTTGATTTGCATTTCTCTAATAATTAGTGATTTTAAGCATCTTTTCATGTGCCTATTGGCCATCTGTATACCTTTTGGAGAAATGTCTATTTAGTTCTGCCTGTGTTTTTGATTGGGTTCCTTGTTTTTTGTTATTGAGTTGTATGAGCTGTTTGTATATTTTGGTAGGTTATCTTCTAATCCCTGCTAGTTTTCAGGGATTAGGGAGATGAAAACATAGTGAAGAGATCTTGAATTTGAGAAAATATGACAGGCAGAGGAAATACTTAGAATGATCACAATGCCAGTAGTAGTGCCAGGTATATCAGAATGGACCTGTGGTTTGCCTTTGCCTGTGGCTATTTCCCAGCCCAATTTTTCACCCAGGCTCTCATGGGAGTCTGTGAACCTTGTTTTATCTGTTTATCATCTAATCTATCATCATCTATCTAATTTGTTTAGGAAAAGAAGAGTAATTATCTTTTGAAAGCACCCATAAATTCTGGCTAGAACACTATGTGTATGTACTTTAACCTTTTAAAATGTAGTAAATTTATAGATTAATGAGAACATACACTCCATGGTCTTGTCAAATCAAATAAATGGTTATATACTATAAAAGATTAAAACATAATTTTTTATGCTGTAAAAGAAGAAAACAATTGAATTTGTGAATCTAGTGCTGGAAATTGATGATTTTGAGTAAGATATGAAGAAATGATTATAAATGAGGTCTCAGGAACAAATGTTATTTCAAAAGCAGATGTCATTTACCACCTCCTTTCCCTAGTGAGTACAATTACTTGGTTTCCAGTGGAGCTTCTGTTTCCCAAGCGAAAAGTGAAATTTAAGATATTTTAAAGAGTTTAGCTGTTTATTTTATTTATTTACCTCTTGGTTGTCTTTCCTAATCATGGAGAAACCTCTTTCTGATTAATGAACAATTTTTGGCTCTGTTTCAGTATCTGGCTGCAGTGCATTTACTATTTGATATCTGAGAGATGTACAACATGTTCACAGTGAATTCTCCAACTGAAAACAGTAGAGTTCAAATAAAGTCAATTAATTCACAGAGTGAATGGATTGAAGCCCAGAATCGCGTGTCTTGTGGAGGCCTTTTTGATTCACTTGCCAAAAGATATCTGTTTATAAATGCAGAAATGTAACTCTTTAGTACTAAGGCAGTTACAACCTGATGTGATTCCCCCCTCCCCCACCCCGCATGTGTGGTGGATGATCTCAGACAATTAAGTTACATTTCACCTACATTTCAAACATTTGTTGCACCCCCTCTCTCCCAGTAATTCAGTCATGTCTTCCTGCTTGAAGATATAGATCTTTGCCTCATTTTCTGTCAGTCTCTTCCATGCTTCCAGTTTCCACTTTTCTTCCCTTTCTGTTTCCTTCCTTTCCCCCTACATTTTCTTCCAGTTCTTTGACTCTCCAATGGTTTCCTTCTCTATCTTACCTTCTTCTTCTTTCTGAGACAGGCTGGGACCTGAGACCCTTTGCTGCAGCACTGTCACCTGGACAAACATCTCCTTGAGCAACAAAATACAAAGAAACTATAATGAACTATAAATAACTATGTGCATGTGCAATTGGGGTAAATTATGGACAAGATACAAAAAGACCAAAAACCCAACTGTCACTTCTAAAGAGCCAGGAGCAAAAGAAGGGTGTTGGGAGCAAAAGCAGGGTACAGCACATGTCCCCCTGCATACATGACCACCAAACGGGTGGGTAAACCACCACAGCCACCCCTGTGGCCAACTCCTGGACCCACCCCTACCCTCATCCCATGTAAGGAACCAGCTTGCCTCACCTGAGGAGTGAGAAAGCTAGCAGGGAAAACTGTTACTTGTTTTCACTCCCTCCTGCTATAGCAGGAGCCCAAATAAAGCCTTGCCTTAATTTCTTGTTTGGCCTCTTATCAATATCTATTGATTAAGCAGGTCAAGAGTCCTGGCAGGTAACGTTTCCTTTCCTCTTTTTCTCCCTTCCTTCTTCCAGCCCCTTCAGCCTAGGTCCCTGAGATGGCTTCTCTTCAGGCTCAGGAACCCAGTCTTTCCCAGCAATTAGGAGCCTCATTCTCCTCATACTTCTGATTCCATTATTCTCTCACACAGTGTTTCTGGGGACTGGCTGTCAACACTGAGGCTCTCACTCTCACCTAACTTGCCTATAGATCTTGACCCTGTACCTATAGCTGCTTTGTTGCTATTTATTTTACACTGGATTTCTTTTTTGCTCTAGTTCTATTCTGTATGTGAGCTCTGGCTTAACTCTTAGCTTGGCTAGTGATCAAACATCTCTTTTTAGGTCTCATGTTTTAAATTGGATGCAGTCCTTGATACAAAAAAATAACGAATAGTATCATATTCTGAAAGGTCTGGTAACCAGGATTCTCAATAAGACTTTACTTTGACTTCAAGGATAACAACCTAACTGGAGTTTCCCATAGCTGTGTCCTTTCCATGATATTGCATGAGACTGGATCTCTTCTTACATATCAGGTCTAGCAGGAGAAGGCAATGGCACCCCACTCCAGTACTCTTGTCTGGAAAATCCTATGGATGGAGGAGCCTAATATGCTGCAGTCCATGGGGTAGCGAAGAGTCGGACACGACAGAGCGACTTCACTTTGACTTTTCACTTTCATGCATTGGAGAAGGAAATGGCAATCCACTTCAGTGCTCTTGCCTGGAGAATCCCAGGGACGAGGGAGCCTGGTGGGCTGCCGTCTATGGTGTTGCACAGAGTTGGACACAATGGAAGCGCCTTATCTTAGCTAGCTCCCTCCTGACCTTGTTATATCCTGTCAGACACTCTATACTGAACTGTGGGATACTCTACCTAGAAACTACTGAACAATATGTTTCTGTTCATTCCTGCATTAACAAAACCCTATTTCCCTCCTTTAACAAATTATGTTGTCCATATTCCTCCACCCTGTTTTTATCTTGAATGTTGCGTGCTTATTCTTCCTTGGGCAGGGGGATTGGAATTTTCCAGAGAATAATTGACCCTCCTTTCTTGAAATATGATTTTCTTTTGGCATTTTGACCAAACTTTTTTTTTTTTTAACCTCATTACTCTTTTCTTTTTAGTATTGCTTACACACATCTTTGACTGTGTGGATCACAAACTGTGGAAAATTCTTGAAGAGATGGGAATACCTAACCACCTGACCTGCCTCCTGAGAAATCTGTATGCAGGTCAGGAAGCAACAGTTAGAACTGGACATGGAACAACAGACTGATTCCAAATAGGAAAAGGAGTACGTCAAGGCTGTACATTGTCACCCTGCTTGTTTAACTTCTATGCAGAGTACATCATGAGAAACACTGGACTGGATGAAACACAAGCAGGAATCAAGAATGCTGGGAGAAATATCAATAACCTCAGATATGCAGATGACACCACACTTATGGCAGAAAGTGAAGAACTAAAGAAACTCTTGATGAAAGTGAAAGAGGAAAGTGAAAAAGTTGGCTTAAAGCTCAACATTCAGAAAACGAAGATCATGACATCCATTCCCATTACTTCATGGCAAATAGATGGGGAAACAGTAGGAATAGTATCAGACTTTATTTTTTGGGCTCCAAAATCACTGCAGATGGTGACTGCAGCCATGAAATTAAAAGACGCTTGCTCCTTGGAAGGAAAGTTATGACCAACCTAGATAGCATATTAAAAGCAGAGACATTACTTTGCCAACAAAGTTCTGTCTAGTCAAGGCTATGGTTTTTCCAGTAGTCATGTATGGATGTGAGAGTTGGACTATAAAGAAAGCTGAGCGCTGAAGAATTGATGCTTTTGAACTGTGGTGTTGGAGAAGACTCTTGAGAGTACCTTGGACTGCAAAGAGATCAAACCAGTCTATCCTAAAGGAAAATAGTCCTGAATATTCTTGGAAGGACTGATGCTGAAGTTGAAACTCCAATACTTTGACCACCTGATGTGAAGGACTGACTCATTTGGAAAGACCCTGATACTGGGAAAGATTGAAGGTGGGAGGAGAAGGGGCTGACGGAGGATGAGACAGTTCGATGGCATCACCAACTCAATGAACATGAGTTTGAGTAAACTCTGGAAGAAGTTGGTGATGGACAGGAAGGCCTGGCGTGCTGCAGTCCATGGGGTTGCAAAGCGTTGGGCATGACTGAGTGACTAAACTGAACTGACACTCATCTCGTCCTTACTGGAACTGGTAAACCTATTGATCTCCATGAGAACTTGGAGCCCTATTCTCACTCACACTCTTTCTTGTATTGATCTCATCCATTCCTACCATTTCATATCCCATCTTAATGGTAGTTTTGCCTAGTGATTTGCTCAGAACATTTAGCTTTGTTCATTCTATATGCTTAATGTTAATGGATATGTGTTTCTGAATTAGTAAAAGTTGTATCTTTTTCAAGTGTGGTTGAGAGCTTTCAATGATATAGTGTTTTCAAAATTTCCCTGTAAAAATAAAATACTAAATAATAATGGCAAACATTTATTAAGAAAAACAGATATTTCAGGAACACCTGTAAACATTTTATGTGCCTCCTTTAGTTGAATCATTACAGTTTCCTATAAGCAGAAATTGCTATTTTCTCCATTTTATAGATGAGGTAACTGATGCTAAAGAGAATGTGTTAGTCTCAGTACCAATATGTCTGATTTAAGCAAAAGGGATTTACTAAAAGAATGGATGGAATGATTGGAAAGCCAGATTCAGAGGATACTCCCAACAACACAACCTAAAATCAACTCTATAAAACTGATTCATGAAGGAAAATATTGCTGCTGCTGGCATAGAGCTAGTAATCAGCGGACACTGGACACCAATGTTAGACCTGGAGTGTTATTTTTCAATGGTAACCTTTCTATGACTCTGAATCTTTGGGTTATGAGCTTCTAATTCAAAGCCGATGGAGAATGCTGCTGATATGCCAATTTAAATGCTCAAATATTGTCTGCTGAGGAGACTAAAACAGCAAGCATCCAACTTCTTTAGCTTCTATGCTGAGAATTAGGCTATGCTCTAAGCAATATTTGTAAGGTAGAAAAGATCCCAAATATGTGAAAGGAGCTAAGATAATAAGTATCTAAAAAGAATGGCAAAAGTCCATTAGAAGAATTTGCCCAAACTCACAATGCTGAGGTGTTGAAGGGGGGTTTACTAAGATCCAGGAATGAACTATGCTACTATGCTGTCTCCAGGCTAGAAATGGGAGCTACTGAAAAAAAAAAAAAACAAAACCTGTTTAAGCAAAGCATAGAATTCTAAAATACAAGTATTGGGGGATTTCCCTGGTGGTCCATTGGTTGAGAATCTACCTGCCAAGTCAGGAGACATGAATTCTACCCCTGGTTGGGGAACTAAGGCCCCACATACTGTGGGGCAACTAAGCCCATTCATCACAACTACTGAGCCTGGGCTCTAGAGCCCCTGTTCCACAAGAGAAGCCACCGCCAGAGTACCATGATAAGTAGTCCCTGTTCATTGCAACTGAGAAGGCTCGTGTGCAGCAACAAAGACCCAGCACAGTCAAATAATAAAATAAAATATGGAAGGGTCCTTAGAAGTGACCTAGACTAGAATTCCTTGTAGACTCCCCTCTTCACCCTCTTCAGACACATTGTCTTCATTAACCCAAATGTGGCTAATTCTGTTCCTATAGAGTGGTATTGTGCTATCTGACTGTCACCCTTGCTTCCTAATCTTGGTATTTGGGTTTCTGGTTTGGCATCTCTCTCTTAGATTTCTGAGTTCTGGCTCATGCTGCCTTTGGCTCCTTTTGCTGTTTCCTGATAGATAGCCTTCTTTTTTCTAAGTAAATGTGTTTTGTAAATAAACATAGAGTGAACTCCTCTTATGTCTCAGGATCTTTCGTGTATATTGTCTCATTTCTCCTTCTTAATCCTTATGACACATTTGTAAGGAAAGCACAATTATTGCCTTGTTGCAGGTAAAGACGCTGAGGTTTAAAGAAATTAATTCGTCCAAATTGCCACATCCTAAAAATGGAAGATTTGGGGTTTAAACGTGGCATGGTCAGACATCTGAGAGTGTCGCTAGTCCAACATGTTATCTCACTGTGTCTCCTAGTTACTCTATTTCTCTGAACACTATTTACAGATCGAGGAGTTATTTTATTCTCAGAAGGCTCCCCTCAACTCCATTTCCTTTGCCAATTATTTGTAATATTGCTTTTTAAAAACCTTTTGTGTTCTTACACATTATTATATCTGAATGATGAACATCTCATTTTTTATTTTCCTTTTGGATAACTGAGGAAATGGGATTTTTCCAGAAGCTGATTTTTAAATAGAAATCCTAAATTCCAGGTATGTTAATAAAATTTGCAATTCACCCACTTTTGTATCATTATTAATTAGTAAGTTATTCAGAAAAATATATGTGAAACAACTACCATATTATAAACATAGAGATTTCATGTTGTTTCACTTTAGGTATTTCTTAGTATTCATTCTTGTTTTTCTATTTTTTAAATTTAGATATAATTGCTATATAATATCTTATTATTCTCAAGTGTAACATAATGATTCAACATTTGTATATATTGTGAAATGGTCACCACACTAAGTCTATTATCCATTTCTATACATAGTTTCAAGTATTTTCCTTGTCATGAATAATTTTAAGATTTGCTCTCTTAGCAACTTTCAACAATATAGTATTACTAACTACATGCTTGTACATTGAATCTCCAAGACTAATTTTTACAACTGGAAGCTGGAAGCTTGTAATTTTGGACTATTTTCACTCATTTTGTTCATCCTTCAACCTCTATCTCTGGTAATCATCAATCTATTCTATTTATGAGTTCTTTTATTATTATTATTATTTAATTTTTAGATTCCATTATGAGGTTGTATGGTATTTATCTTTCTCTGATTTATTTCACTTAGCATAATGCCTTCAAGGACCATTCATGTCATTGCAAATGGCAAGAGTTTCTTCTTTTATATGGCTGAATTATATATATATCTCATATTTTCTTTATTGATTCATTCATCAATGGATATTTAAGTTGCTTGCATGTGTTGGCTACTGTGAATAATGCTGCAGTGAATGTGGGAGTGTAAACATCTTTTTAACCCACTCCAGCCTGGAGAGTCCTGTGGACAGAGGAGCCTGGTGGGCTGCTGTCCATGGGGTTGCTCAGAGTCAGGTGCAACTAAAGCAACTTAACATGCATGCATGCATTGGAGAAGGAAATGGCAACCCACTCCAGTATTCTTGCCTGGAGAATCCCAGGGACAGAGGAGCCTGGTGGGCTGCTGTCTACGGGGTCACACAGAGTCAGACATGACTGAAGCGACTTAGCAGCAGCTGCAAGCATCTTTTTGAGTTACTGTTTTTGTTTCCTTTGGATAAATACCTAGAAGAGAAGTTGCTGGATCATATAGTGGCCCTATTTTTAATTTTTGAAGAATGTTCATAGTATTTTCCATAGTGGCTACATCAGTTTACATTTCTACCAACAGTACACAAGGGTTCCTTTTCTCCATATCCTCACAAACTCTTCTAATTTCCTATCTTTTTGATGATAGCCATTCTAATAGGTGTGAGGTCATATCTTACTGTAGTTTTGATTTACATCTCCCTAATTATTAGTGATTTTGAGCATCTGTTAATCTTCTTTGGAAAAATTTTAATCTCCTTGATTTTGTTATCTCCACTTTATATAATAAAAAGCCTGAAGTTCAGAGAAATGATGTGCTTGCCTAAGGTCACACAGCTAGAAAGTAATAGTGCTTGTATTTTATCAAAAAGATTTTTGGTAGTATACTGATTAAAATCCAAAGGATGGAGAAACAAGAATATGTGCTGGGCTCAATATTAGTGAGAAGCCCATACTCTAAAGCACAATGCTTATCTAAATGTGAGATGTTATGGGGAGGGAGGTGGGAGGGGGGTTCATGTTTGGGAGTGCATGTAAGAATTAAACATTTTAAAATTAAAAAAATAAATAAATAAAAAAACTTTAAAAAAAAATGTGAGGTGTAGAAGAAAAGGGTCTTTAGAAGACCCACATCCTAAACCATTAGACTTAAAAGCAGTGAGTAGCAAGTAATGTGCAAGAGATATACCCTCTCTGAGGTGCAGTGTGAAGAGAAAATCAAATTTGAGGGTGGAGCAAACACTGAAAAATAATCTCTCTGGCAAGAAAATCCCCATTGTCAACCAAACAGGATAATCAAAAGGAAACAATCTTCCAGCCTAAAAGAATTCACCTTGGCATGTCATATTCAAGTTTTTAAAACAAAGAAAACTGAGAAAATCATGCAGTTAGCCAGAGGAAAAATAGTCACATTCAATATGGAAGAAAAAAATAAGAATTATAGCAGACTTCAGAAACCATGCACACTGGAAGATAATGGTGTGATATCTTTAAGTGCTGAGAGAAAACCCAAAGAATGCTTCTACTACCAGTCACGAGAATAGGCTTACTTTTCCGCTGTAAATGATCAGAGAACTGGACAATATACATAATTTTTCACACATTGAACAACAAACACTGCAGAACAGTAACCTCTTAGAAAAGGGAAAAAATGTGAGTTTTGTAAGTCACATGCTTTATCTGGAGGAACTTCCTGGGCTGCAATGTGGGAAGGGGGATTCTACACAGAACATAACATTCTCACTGAGTTCAAGATACAGGGCTAAGAGTTTGGAAAGATAGAAGTATGAAATGAAAGAGCAGATTAGAAAACCAAGAACAAAATTCCAATAAACTTGAAATATCCAAATATAACTGTAAAGAGGAAAAGAGTTTTAAAAATGAACAAATATAGACTCTACTTCATCCCCAAATGGAGTAACAGAAACTAGATTTACTCTCCCATCTGAAAGAACCAAGAAACAAACACCACCTCTCCCTGCAAAAAAGAAAAAAAAATCTCAATGAATTTTAAGAAAGATGGGGAAAAATTAAGTTGGACCTATAATCTTCCGATCTTGCTGCCTTGAGGGGATTTTCAGGCCACAGAACAGGGGACAGGAATCACATGAAGCCCACTGGACTCCTTGAGTTGAGGAGATAGGGCTGACAGTCTGAGGATGCCGTGACAGGTTTTCAGGTCAAACTACTGGGGAGGAGAGAGCTGTACAGAGAGAGAACTCCAGAGATCTGTAGAAGATTCTCCTTGAGTCTTCAGTGGAGAAATCAGCTCATACTGGTAGGAAGAGTATCTGAGGATATTGAATGCACCACCTGAAAGTATAAAGAGATGAGTGCTCATGCAGGGCTGGGGATAGTGCCTATTTCTACCAGTCAGTCAGGAAAACTTCATGAATCACAGGAATCTGGGTAGAGCACCCAAAGAACTAGCCTCAGTAGTGGAGAAAAAATAGCTTCATACTAGGCAATGCTCTGATCCTCCCTCAGTTCAGTTCAGTTCAGTTCAGTCGCTCAGTTGTGTCCAACTCTGCGATCCCATGAATAGCAGCACGCCAGGCCTCCCTGTCCATCACCAACTCCCGGAGTTCACTCAGACTCACATCCATTGAGTCAGTGATGCCATCTAGCCATCTCCTCCTCTGTCATCCCCTTCTTCTCCTGCCCTCAATCCCTCCCAGCATCAGAGTCTTTTCCAATGAGTCAACTCTTCGCATGAGGTGGCCAAAGTATTGGAGTTTCAGCTTTAGCATCATTCCTTCCAAAGAAAACCCAGGGCTGATCTCCTTCAGAATGGACTGGTTGGATCTCCTCGCAGTCCAAGGACTCTCAAGAGTCTTCTCCAACACTACAATTCAGAAGCATCAATTCTTCGGCACTCAGCCTTCTTCATAGTCCAACTCTCACATCCGTACATGACTACTGGAAAAAACATAGCCTTGACTAGACGGACCTTAGTCGGCAAAGTAATGTCTCTGCTTTTGAATATGCTATCTAGGTTGATCATAGCTTTCCTTCCAAGAAGTAGGCGTCTTTGAATTTCATGGCTGCAGTCACCATCTGCAGTGATTTTGGAGCCCCCCCCAAAATAAAGTCTGACACTGTTTCCCTTGTTTCCCCATCTATTTCCCATGAAGTGTTGGGACAGGATGCCATGATCTTTGATTTCTGAATGTTGAGCTTTAAGCCAACTTTTTCACTCTCCTCTTTCACTTTCATCAAGAGGCTATTTAGTTCCTCTTCACTTTCTGCCATAAGGGTGGTATCATCTGCATATCTGAGGTGATTGATATTGTTCCCAGTCTTGATTCCAGCTTGTGTTTCTTCCAGTCCAGTGTTTCTCATGATGTACTCTGCATATAAGTTAAATAAGCAGGATGACAATATACAGTCTTGATGTACTCCTTTTCCTATTTGGAACCAGTTTGTTGTTCCATGTCCAGTTCTAATTGTTGCTTCCTGACCTGCATACAGATTTCTCAAGAGGCAGGTCAGGTGGTCTGTATTCCCATCTCTCTCAGAATTTTCCACAGTTTATTGTAATCCACACAGTCAAAGGTTTTGGCATAGTCAATAAAGAAGAAAGAGATGTTTTTCTGGAACTCTCTTGCTTTTTCCATGATCCAGAGGATGTTGGCAATTTGATCTCTGGTTCCTCTACCTTTTCTAAAACCAGCTTGAACATCAGGAAGTTCATGGTTCATGTATTGTTGAAGCCTGGCTTGGAGAATTTTGAGCATTACTTTACTAGCGTGTGAGATGAGTGTAATTGCGTGGTAGTTTGAGCATTCTTTGGCATTGACTTTCTTTGGGATTGGAATGAAAACTGACCTTTTCCAGTCCTGTGGCCACTGTTGAGTTTTCCAAATTTGCTGGCATATTGAGTGTAGCACTTTCACAGAATCATCTTTCAGGATTTGAAACAGCTCAACTGGTATTCCATCACCTCCACTAGCTTTGTTCGTAGTGATGCTTTCTAAGGCCCACTTGACTTCACATTCCAGGATGTCTGGCTCTAGATGAGTGATCACCCCATTGTGATTATCTGGGTCGTGAAGATCTTTTTTGTACAGTTCTTCTGTGTATTCTTGCCACCTCTTCTTAATATCTTCTGCTTCCATTAGGTCCATACCATTTCTGTCCTTTATTGAGCCCATCTTCACATGAAATGTTCCCTTGGTATCTCTAATTTTCTTGAAGAGATCTCTAGTCTTTCCCATTCTGTTGTTTTCCTCTATTTCTTTGCATTGATCCCTGAAGAAGGCTTTCTTATCTCTTCTTGCTATTCTTTGGAACTCTGCATTCAGATGCTTATATCTTTCCTTTTCTCCTTGGCTTTTCGCTTCTCTTCTTTTCACAGCTATTTGTAAGGCCTCCCCAGACAGCCATTTTGATTTTTTTGCATTTCTTTTCCATGGGGATGGTCTTGATCCCTGTCTCCTGTACAATGTCACGAACCTCATTCTATAGTTCATCAAGCACTCTATCTATCAGATCTAGGCCTTTAAAACTATTTCTCACTTTCACTGTATGATCATAAGGGATTTGATTTAGGTCATACCTGAATTGTCTAGCAGTTTTCTCTACTTTCTTCAATTTAAGTCTGAATTGGGCATAAGGAGTTCATGATCTGAGCCACAGTCAGCTCCTGGTCTTGTTTCTGTTGACTGTATAGAGCTTCTCCATCTTTGGCTGCAGAGAATATAATCAATCTGATTTCGGTGTTGACCGTCTGATGATATGATGTCCGTTTGTAGAGTCTTCTCTTGTGTTGTTGGAAGAGGGTGTTTGCTATGACCAGTGCATTTTCTTGGCAAAACTCTATTAGTCTTTGCCCTGCTTCATTCTGCATTCCAAGGCCAAATTTGCCTGTTACTCCAGGTGTTTCTTGATTTCCTACTTTTGCATTCCAGTCCCCTATAATGAAAAGGGCATCTTTTTGGGGTGTTAGTTCTGAAAGGTCCTATAGGTCTTCATAGAACCATTCAACTTCAGCTTCTTCAGCATTACTTGTTGGGGCATAGACTTGCATTACAGTGATATTGAATGGTTTGCCTTGGAAATGAACAGAGATTATTCTGTCATTTTTGAGATTGCATCCAAGCACTGCATTTCGGACTCTTTTTTTGACCATGATCCTCCCTAGTAAATCTTAAAAGCATGATCTGAAGGGATCAAACTGTGTCCCAATAACAGCATCGAAGAAGAAAACTCACAATTTTGTGGGAATACAAAAAATTATACAGCACAAAATAAGATAAATTCAATGTCTGGCATTAAATTTAAAAAATAGCAAGCATATAACAAAGGAGAAAAGTGGACTCATAATGAGGCAAAGAAGATCAATCAATTGATACTGATCCAGAGCTAACAAAGAAGTAGAATTAGCAGACATGTTGGTGATGGATAGTCAAGCCTGGCTTTCTGCAGTCCATGGGGTCACAATGAGTTGGACATGACTGAGTGACTGAACTAAACTGAGCTGATGTTAAAACCATTATAACCTATTCTATATGTTAAAAAAAAATTAAGTATAGACGTGGAAGATATATAGAGGCCAAATCAAATTTCTAGAGATAAAAATCACAATGTCTAAGGTAAAAACACATTTAATGGGGCTATTGGTAGATTAGATACTACACAAGAAAAGATCAGTGAACTTGACACATAGAAACAGATGCTAACAAAAATGAAATACAGGAAGAATTTTTTTTAAAAAAGGAAGGGAACATAAAAAAACTGAGTCAACATCAAATAGCCAAATATAGATAAAATGAATATCAAGGGTTCCTTGAAGCACAGAAGAGTGGAGAAATTGAAAATATTTGAAGAAATAATCACTGAAATTGCTCCAGTCTGATAAATATTATAGACTCATAAAATCAGGAAGATTTATGAAAGTCAAATGCAAAAATAAAATGAAAAATATCACACCAAGGAATATCTAATTATGTTGTTCAATACCAATTATATAGTGAAAAAATTTATAGCAACTAAATTAAAAAAAAAAAACACCAGGTTTTAAAATGATAGCATATTTCTCATCAGAAATCCAGTGAGAAGACAATGGAACACAATCTTAAATTTTGAAAGATATCAATTCTACTAAAAATGATCTAGCAATGTCACTCAATACCAACCAAAATATAAACAGGTTTTAAAAAATCTAGCAGTTGGTAATATAAATCTACCATTTATATGAATATGTAAAGGGGTCTAAGCTAGCCAAAACAATTTTGAAAATGAACAAAATTGGAGTACTTACACTCCTAATTTCAAAGCTTGCTATAAAGCTACTGTAATCTAGACAGTGTGGTATTGGTTGGTATAAGGAAGACAGAATAGTATCCAGAAATAGACCTATGTCAATATGTCAATTAATTTTTGACAAATATCCTAAAGCAATCCGCTGGGGAAATGGTGGTCATTTTTGGAGATTGTGTTGGAGGAACTAGAAATCTAGATGAAAAACATTTGGTTTTTAACTCATACTTTACCCAAAAATTGGACAGAGAAGGCTGGCAGGCTATTGTCCATAGTGTTGCAAAGAGTCACACATGACTGAAGTGACTTGACACACACGGACATACACAAAAATTAACTCAAAGACCTAAATGTAATAGCTAGCACTTTAAGAAGTGAAAGTAGAGAAAAATTTTTGCAAATTCAAGGTAGGAAAAGATTCCTTAACTAATACCTCCCACATTTAAAACAGTAAGAGAAAAAAAAAGGATAAGTGAGGTTTAATCAAAATTAAAAATCACTGCTCTTTGAAGAAAATGTTAAGAAAATGAAAAAGCAAGTCACAAATTGGGAAAAAAGATATATATATATATATCTGTTAAAAGACTTGGCATGCAGTATATTTAATAAACTACAGCTTAATAACAGGAAGACAATCCAACTAAACACAGGGAAAAGGTTTAAACATATAGTTCATCATTTCATCAAGGAAGATGTATTAATTGCTAATAAGCATATGAAAAGATTCTTAACATAATTAGTCATCAGGAAAATGAAATTTAAAACCAAAATAAGATACCACTACGCTTTTATTAGAATGGCTAAAATGAAAAAGACTGTAAGATCCAATGTTGGTAAGGATTCAGAACAACTGAATATCTGATAGGTTGCTGGAGAGGAGCATAATATTACAGCTATTTTGGAAAACAGTTTGGTAGTTTCTTAGAAAATGCTACATGCACTAACCATACATACCCAGTATGTCCACTCCTAGTTATTTACCCCAAAGAAATGAAAAAATGAAAGCATATGTCCTCAGAAAGCTGTGTAAGGGGATGTTTATAGCAGCTGTATTGGTAATCAGGCTGGAAACAACCTAAATGCCCATCAGCAGGGGATTAGATAAATAATTTCATTATATATACATACAAGGAACATTACTCAGCAATGAAAAAGATTGATATACTTTTTAATGCATGACACAGATGAATTTGAAAAACATTATTCTGAGTGAAGGAAGCTAGACACAAAAGAGTATATACTGCATAATTTCATTTATATAGAATTTATATAGAATTTAGAAAATTCAAATTAATCTATAAATAGCAGAAAGCTGATCAGAAGTTGCCAAGGACAAAGAATTGGTAAGACTGGCCATAAAAAAGCAATAGGCAGTTTTTTGAGGGATGCAAATATTCTATTTCTTCATTGTTACCAAGTCTCTCTGGGTGTGTACATTTCTCAAAACTCATTAAACTGTACACTTTTAAGTGGATACCTGCACACAGGGTTTCACAAGTGGCTCTAGCGGTAAAGAGCCTGCCTGCCAATGTGGAGACTTCAGAGACTGGGTTTGATCTCTGGGTCAGGAAGATCCTCTGGAGGAGGAAACGGCAACCCACTCCAGTATTCTTGCCTGGAGAATCCCATGGACAAAGGAGCCTGGCAGGCTATGGTCAATAGGATTGCAAAGAGTCGGACTTGCATAAAGTGACTTAGCATGCGCTATAATCAATTAAAACATAGCCAAGGAAGAGA
The DNA here is from genome assembly GCF_016772045.2 of Ovis aries. Taxonomy (NCBI): domain Eukaryota; kingdom Metazoa; phylum Chordata; class Mammalia; order Artiodactyla; family Bovidae; genus Ovis; species Ovis aries. The sequence continues at coordinate 35,892,883 of NC_056054.1, read as the reverse complement.
TATTTAAGGAGAATTCAGAACAGAGTGTATCTGAGTGAATCATATAGAAGAAATTGCCATATTTGAGTTTAAAAGATGTAATACCTGGGCAATACAAAACATTTGGATTTGTTTTACAGCTTAGTAAACAATTAAAACATATATCATTTGTTATCTGTAACAGTAAATATATTCAGAACTAAGTTAAACACTTGATAATATAAATGCCCAAACTATCGATCCCAGCTTTGCAATCTGTATGAAAATCTGCCCCATATTTTCGATGATCTTGAATGACTGGATAGGTTCATGAGGTTTGATGAAGTATTTTGGGGAGAGCAGGAAAAAACTGTGGTCTACCTAATATTAAATAATATTGCATAAGTGAAAATGCATGGTTTTCTGCAGAAGTCATGCATGCATTTGCAGTCTCTCAGTTGTGTCTGACTCTTCGTAACCCTATAGACTACAGCCCACCAGGCTCCTCTGTCCATGAAATTTTCCAGGCAAGAAATACTGAAGTGAGTTGCCATTTCCTTTTCCAGGAGATCTTCCTGACACTGAGTCTCTTGCCTCTCCTGCATTTACAGGCTTATTCTTTACCACTGAGTCAAAGTGATACCTATTGTTAATAAAGAAAATGATGAATCTTGTATAAGGTGAATGGAAGATGAGAGAGTTGTGTAGGCATCATTGTAATGCCACTGATGGGAGATAGCAAACATTGGAACTAGAATAGTGGTGGTGAGATTGAAATGACCTGGATACATTCTGAACATGCTATTAATATCAAATCTTCTAGAATAAAGCTTTTTGTTGTTGGCTATTACACCACACAAGAGCCTTTTATTTGTCAGCCAAGAAGTTACATTTCTAGCTTCCCTTTTCTTCAGTTCAGTTGCTCAGTCCTGTCCAACTCTTTGTGACCCCGTGAATTGCAGCACGCCAGGCCTCCCTGTCCATCACCAACTCCCTGAGTTCACTTAGCCTCATGTCCATTGAGTCAGTGATGCCATCCAGCCATCTCATCCTCGGTCGTCCCCTTCTCCTCCTGCTCCCAGTCCCTCCAGACTCTCTAATTCTGTACAGGCCACCAAACCAGGGATAAGGAATTGCCTTGGTAGAGAAAGACTTGAAATTACTTCGACCTTCAGACTTAGCACAGAAGACTTGCTCAAACATCAAAGTTCAGCTTAGTAAAGATTCAGAGTCATTTGTAGGACATTAATCCAAGCACGGTGAGTATTTGGTTAGTTGCTGGGGTACAAGCGTTTGTCTGACCTCAAGGTCCTCAGGGACAAGTGGCTATGGCCACTGTCACACTGGGCTAAGCTTAGGGGCTGCAGGAGTACAGCTGAAGCTTCCTAACTTCTACTGGTAGAAAAAATAAAGAAGGCTTTCCAGAAATTGTGCCTGAATGCTGAGCTGAGTGCTCCAGTGAAGAAAATAAAAAGGGTACCTCATGGAAGGCATCATCCTGTAGGCAGGGATTAGTCAGTCCCTGGAAGACATCCATAGAAACAATTGTTTGACACTATCATTCTTGCAGCCTCTGTACTTCCCATTTTGAATTCATAAGAACACTGATGTTTTGAAAGGTACTCATAGGTGTTATATTTTCAAAAGCGAACAATACCCAAAGGTAATGAACAAATTTTTAAAAGTATATTTGTTATTATAGGCTTTCTCAGAGCATTTGATTGACTACTGTGAATTACCATTATTCAGGACAGATATAAACACAACATGTAGCATTTTCTAGACTTGTCTGACTACAGAACACTATTTTTTGGTGGAACCCCTGTAAATGTCGCAAATCTGTGTTCTGGGAACAATTTAGGAAATAGTATTGTATCCTACACGTTACTTAACTTTTCTTTTGGCATCTGTCAAGGATATTGAAAAGACATGTTCATGTACAGCTTCTCCTGGTTCTCATTCACGTTCTTTCTCAAATGACCAAAACCTTATACTGAATCAGTTTCAGATTTCCTATAGTAGAAAACCTATCATTTCCTCCACAATGCTGCAGTAAACACACGACAGCCTGGGTTTGATTAGTCTGTCCAGTGCCACAGTCCCCCAGGGCCAGGATGCAGCCTCGGGCATTCCAAGAGGACCTCAGGCTGAGAAAGAGTTCAGTCTCTTCTTGGCTCAGCCAGCTTCTGCACCTTAACGTCTCAGAGCCCACACATGAAGCTCACCTTTTACCTCCTAGATCCCAGCATAGAGTTTTTGAAAAAAAATTTGGGTGCCTATCATGTCATTAAGGACCCTGACATTTGTCCTCTTGCAGCCCCAAATCTTGCTTGAGAAGCTGAGCAAATCTGAAGACACACGTTAGCCTCCACTTGTTACTGGGTGACTTGTCTCTGAGGTTATGCACTACTTACTTCGCATGAGATACAGATTATTAGCCACCTTAGCAGATGAAGACACTAAAGCTTAGAGAGATTTGATGATTTGTCCCAGGGCTTAGAATGGCAAAACCTGCCCCCAGACCTGGAGGTAGGTAACCCCCAAGCCTGCAGCCTTAGCCCCTCACCCTCTATGGTCACTTGGTGCCAAATGCACATGTTAGCTGGCTTTCAAGTCCTGGTTTTGAGAGAAGCCTCTTGCTTCTCCTTGTTTGAATGCTTCAGAAGGTAGTTCAGAATGTCTCTTTTCCTTTTAAAACAGAACACACTCCAAGATATTCCCTTGAGGATACCTCACATAATGGCCGGTCCAAATTCTAAATGAAGAAACCTTTTGAGATTTGGTGATTATTTTCAGCACAGCATTAAGATGTGCCCTCTAAACTCTGTGTGTGAGATGGAAGTCTCCAAGCACACATTCTGAACATCGATGAAGCATTCCCCTGAGAACACTACTATTCCCTTACAATCCCTATGCACTGCTTCTCAGATATTCTAAACTTTAACTCAAATAATTACCTTGTTGGATGGCTATTAGCATTACACACTTGATAAAAACCATGTCTGCCCAGCACTTTTGCAGGCTGTCATAACTTAGTTTATTATTATTTCAGATAATAATAACTTCTGATGGTATGAATGAATACATTCTTTATGTGCTTCTAGGTCAGAAACTTCTGCTGTTAATAAGATCCCTCTGAGTATTTCACATCTAATTTTGATCCCCATGCCATATTTTTACACACACACAAAGCATGTAGTTTTAATTTGATCATGACGGTTACTGTTTGAATAGATTTTTTTAGACTTTGAGCATTCTGGTTATTTAAATGGACTCAGACAGTATAAACCAGACTCCCAGTGGCTTCTGGCAACCACCTGCTCAGTTCTCTACTGAGCCTTAATTAAGTCAGCTTCAACACAGCAGTTCTTTAGAATTACATGCAAGGTCATAGGATTTCAATAAAGAATATTTCAACATGAGACCAGAATACCTATGTATATAACCTACTCTTGAATAAATTTTCTTCCCAGTATTCTTTTCTAGAACACTGTTATCTTTTCATAGATCTTGGCCTTTTGCAATCATCTAGGTTTCTATTGGTTGAGTGACCGCTTTGTATCAGATATCTTTAATTTCTTTCATTTTTATAACTACAAGGGAAATAACATCAGCTCCAGATAAGGAAACTGTGGTTAGGACAATGGTGACTTACTTGTTTGCTGCTATTAAATGATATAACTAAGGTTTAAAAAAATGATATGACTAGGTTTAAATTGTCATTCATCATTTACACACAATGAAGATTCACTCTTAACCTAAATTGAGCGTTTGCTATATTCTAATCACAGTTACATTGGGTTGAATCCCATTAAATTGCTGATCTTTTACCTACAAAATAGCAATATCATGTGATTTAAAGTCAGACTTGATCCTAACAATACCTTTACAAAGCAACTTTTGTTAACATTATTTTGCAAAAGAGGAAATTGAAGCTTAGCTAGGTTATATAATATGCACAGGGTTAAACAGTCAATAACTGGTGTGCTTTTCCCTTTTTCACCTAGGCAATTCTTCTCTGTGAACTGGTGACTGTGACGAAGAAACGTGACACTTTTATTGTCCCCAGTGGTGGCAATTCTGAGTTTGTTACTTCACTGACTTCATTCAATATATTGAGCACATGCTGTTTATGTGAATCACATATATTCAACTTTTGAAGAAACAGTGAAGTGGGAAATTAAGCTAGGCAGTCCAGATTTGGGTTTAAAAAAAAAAAAAAAACACCAAAGCAATCTGAATTAGATTTTGTTCAGTGCCTATTAGGTGGACCTGGAAGACCATTCCAAAAAAATTCAGATATGGGTAATTATTGGAAAGGTGTGTAGCCTTTCAGAGTTTTTACTTTGGAAGTAACTACCCCATTTGGGCATTGTAACTAGACCCTGTGGATACTGTAGGTTTGAAATAGTCACTTTTATTGTTCTTTACGCTTGGAATGCCCTGTCCTTTATCATAAGATTTTTGAAGTCTTAGCTCAATGGCCACCTTCTCCATAAGATGCCTCTAATTTTCCCAGCTGCAAATGATCTGTGCCTAATTTTGGTTCTCATTGCATTTTGTCCTCACTTTTCATGTTACCAATCAGCGGTTCCCAACCTTTTTGGTAGCAGGGGACTGATTTCATGGAAGATTATTTTTCTACAGACCAGGGAGTTGGAGGGGATGGTTTCAGGATGATTCATACGAATTACATTTTTTGTGCACTTTAATTCTAATCTAATGAAGCCAGTGATCTGGTAGGAGGTACTAGTCCGGAGCCTGGAGGTTGTGGCCCCTGTTGCTGCTGCTGCTGCTGCTGCTGCTGCTGCTGCTGCTAAGTCGCTTCAGTTGTGTCCGGCTCCGTGCGACCCATAGACAGCAGCCAACCAGGCTCCACCATCCCTGGGATTCTCCAGGCAAGAACAGGGGAGAGGGTTGCCATTTCCTCCTCCAATGCATGAAAGTGAAAAGTGAAAGTGAAGTCGCTCAGTCGCGTCCGACTCTTGACGACCCCATGGACTGCAGCCCACCAGGCTCCTCCGTCCATGGGATTTTCCAGGCAAGAGTACTGGAGTGGGGTCTCATTGCCTTCTCTGGTGGCCCCTGTTACCAGTCACCTTTTCCTCCTATGTTTATTTGCTTATCTATCTATTCACTCTTCCACCTATCATTTACTACATGTCTATAAAGCTTTAGTCACTGTAATGCCTTAGGATACAGGGACAAAAAGATCCTCCTCAAAGACCTGGGAAAGAGGCAGATAAGTGGACAGAATATTTCAATACAAATATAGTTCTCTTATTTTTATTCCAGCTCAACACATGTGAAAAATGCACTCCTATCGGTAAGAGTTACTCATGATGGCCATGGTTCTGGTAGATGGTATGGAGTGGTGGGAAGGAGAAAGAACAAAAAAGAGAAGAGCTATCCTCCCTCCCCCCCAACTGCCCCCACTCCAGGATGGATATAGGGAACACATGATATATGTCTCTCTAGCTCAACCTCCTCAGCTGGGCCCCTGTGTATGAGGTTAGCACAGGTGTTCCTGCTACAGAGAGGAGGTATGTTTATCCCACATTTGGAGCATCCTCATGGCGGGTGAGTTTTTTTAAGGGAATACTTCTGGGAGCTGAAGTTTGAACCAAATTATGAAGATGAGTTAACTACATGACTGAAGGAGGAAAGTCAAGTCAGATAGAAGGCATAATTAATACCTGAAAAAGCCTGAAGATAAAATACAGAATGCTGTGTGTCTGTGTTTGAGGAGGCGGGAGGGGAGATCTGATATAGCTATATGAGAGGGAATGGTGGGCAAGAATTGAGTGGTCGAGAGCAAGTAGTATTCAGATAACAGAGTTTTGAAAAGCTCACACTTAATGGCTTGGAGAATGAGGCATATGTATATATTTTACATGCATTGTTAGATTGCAATCTACCTGATGGCAAAGACTTTCATGTTGTCCATATCCTGGTATGCCAGACCTCTAGAACATCATTCCAGATGTTTTAAAATTAACTTTAACTACATTGTAGCTCCATCTTCGATCTCACCTCTGGTCTTTCATTCTGGGTTGGCCAACTTGTAAGGCATTGAATTTCAGGAGAATATTGTTAATTTTGGGAGGACACTGGAAGACAGAGACACTGAGGTATAAGTGAGAGAGTCTGCTTGGAAGAAATAAAGAAAAGGCTTAAATCCATTATCACAATGACTCCAATACAGCATTCCTTCTCTGAACGGTATTTGTTCCTGTTTACTTTCTTCCTTGTGGCATCGAGCTGGGCTGCATTTGCCACTGAGGCATAATTACTATTTTATTATTATTTTTTCACAGATAAGTGGAGCATTTGAGCACAGCTGAATTGCTGGGAGCCTCAGTGGAAGAAATCTATTAGTGGTGTGGCTTGAAACAATACACAAAAGGCCCCTGCGTGTGGTCTGCCCTACACGCTTTCAACTTCCTTGTGTGGAACAATAAATCTCCAAGTCAGCTAGAATGCAGAGACTCCCATCCAACGAGAGGGGAGCCACATTTTATCTTTTATTCATTGGCAGGAACATTAGCTGTAGGAGGTATTCAAATCACACTTTTATTTAAACAAACACAGCTGGATCGCAGCCTCTTAATATAGCAATTCTCTAATGAAAAATAACAACATAGTATTTATCTCTTTTCTTTTGTGTGACTCTCAATTTGCTAAAATTAGGCAGACTTCAATCCCATACAAAATTGGCATGTTTTCATGACCAGAGCTCATCGCAACTAACTGCAAAATTATAATGGGGATGTAATTATAGGAGGGCATGTGAAATACACATCCTTTTGCTGCTGTAAGCTATATGGGGTTATACAATTATGTTGTAATAACATCATTTATCTTAAAGGAGTCAGACAGCTGACTTCATTTATTTAACTTGAGCACTCCAATTATGTGCTGTGTCAGTTTAACATAAATGTCTTGCCCAAAGAACATGGTGTAATAATAATCATAATAGCAATAATAATAATAATAATAGCACACATTTGTATAGGGCTCTATGGAACACAAAGCATTTTATCATTGTGATCTTGCGGAGGCCTCATCACTGCTCCACAAGGCAGGAATCTAGGACTGTGATTCATTTACCCCATTTTTCTGGTGAGAAAACTGAGGCATGGAGACATGAACTGAGGTTGTCATGATTGAATGTAAGTGGTGAAATAAGAGTAAATTTCCTGATCTGACCTTCAGGGATGGTTCTGCTGATGTACCGAAAGGTACCAGATTTTGGACAGTGTAATAAATTTATTCTCTTTTCTTAGGCTATTTTATCTCACAGCCTTCATTTAAGACCTATAGACCAGTGGTGGTGGGAATCACAGGTGTTAATTCTGTGATGCTGGGAAAGTTTAATTTTGCAAATCCCAGATTCTTTGTTAGGAAAAAAAAAAATTATAATGCCTACTAAGCAGTAAGTAGAGTTGTTGTAAAAATTAAGTATGGTAATACTTGTCAAGACTATGGGTAGGCTCAGAAAATGAGTTTGTTCTCTTTCTCTGTGAGATTTTTTTTTTTTTTCATTTTATACATGATGAACTTGTCTGTTTTGCTTAACCTGCTCAAGTCACCAAGCCAGTGTTAGGGCAGTGACAGAAATACATACCCTCCTCTTTCCAATCTCCTTGTCATTAGCTTCAGGCAAATTGTAATGTCTTTAAATGCTCACCATTGTTTTTCAGCTCTTTTTCAGGTCTTTACAAAATTTATTTCCTTAAATACCCACAGATGGAATAAAATCCTTGTCTTTTATTTGAACTAAAAGCTCTGGGCTCTTTGTCTGAGTGGAATTGACCACAGGTGGGGAGAGAGCAGGGTTTAGAGTCAGGAAGTTCCATTGAGCTTTTAGGCAGTGGTTACTAGCTGTGTGAATTTAGGCCAGTCTTGTGACTGCTCTCAGTGCAGGTCAGAGATAAATGCTATTTCAATCTGAACTTCCTGAGAATAAACCTGAAGTACATGGTTTTTCTAGGGGAGAAACACCTAGAAAGAAGAGATTAAAATAAAAGACTTAGCTTACCTCATGGTGTGTGTGTTAGTTGCTCAGTCACGTCCAGCTTTTTGTGACCCCGTGTACTGCAGCACAGCAGGCTTCTCTGTCCTTCACCATCTCCCACAGCTTGCTCAGACTCCTGTCTATTGAGCCGGTGATGCCATCCAACCATCTCATCCTTTGTTATCATCTTCTTCTCCTGCCTTCTATATTTCCAAGCATCCAGGTCCTTTTCAATGAGTTGGCTCTTTGCATCAGATGGCCAAAGTATTGGAGCTTCAGCTTCACCGTCAGTCCTTCCAATGAATATTCAGGGTTGGTTTCCTTTAGGACTGACTAGATGGATCTCCTTGCAGTCCAAGGGACTCTCAAGAGTCTTCTCCAACACCACAGTTCAAAAGCATCAATTCTTTGGCACTCAGCTTTCTTTATGGTCCAGTCCAACTCTCACTTCTGTACATGACCACTTGGAAAACCACAGCTTTGAATATATGGACCTTTGTCAGCAAAGTAGTCTCTACCTTTTAATATGCTGTCTAGGTTTGTCATAGCTTTTCTTCCAAGGAGCAAGCGTCTTTTAATTTCATGGCTGCAGTCACCATCTGCAGTGATTGCTCTGAGAAAACCATTCCAGGTAGGCAGGAGGGGAAGTCAGGCTATATACAAGTTTGCAACACATGGAGCAGGCAGTCTGAACATCAAAAATCATGTAGCAATCTAAGGAATTTACAGTCTGAACATCAAAGATCAGGTATCAAATTAAGGAATTTGCCATTCTATGTATGGGAAGATGCAAGCCTCTGGACTCAGTGAAGTCATTCCTTTTATATGCACTAGCTATCTGGGGCCAATCCTCTTTCCCTGTCCACCTTGCTTCTTAGTTCCTCAGAGCTCCTCAGCAATCACCATGGGGGGTGGCAGCATCACTGTTTTGCAGTTTTTGGAGCCCTCAATCACGTTTGGAGGCCAGAAATCACCAAAGGCTGTGACATTTCTTGTTTATTAATATGGCAGGACATATTTTCATTTCACGTAGACAATGTGAACACATTGGTCAAACAACTGTCTTAGAGAACTCATAAGATGGTAAGTTACAGATCAGGAACAGATGAGAAAATAGAAATTAAAAGATTTGTTGAAGAGTTATAAAATTTATACTTGATAGTGTGGGGGACTTAATTTTCAAGTTTCTTAAAATGGAATGAAAGTGGGAGAAGGTAGGTGGTTCTCTTTGGAGGTCTCAAATCTACAAAATGGAAAGTTTAATAAACTTCATCTTGATTCCTAGAGAAATACTGTAGATATGGTTTCTGTTTCTAACTGAACTGGCAAGGATGGAGTTTCTTAGGAAAATTTTACTTACTGAAGGCATTTTAAGAGTCACACCTAGGATGAACCTAGAGTCTACTGTATGGAGTGAAGTAAGTCAGAAAGAGAAGAACAAATATTGTATATTAATGTGTGTAGAAAGATGGCATTGATGAACTTATTTGCAGGGCAGCAAGGCTTCCCTGGTAGCTTAACTAGTAAAGAATCTGCCTGCAATGCAGGAGACTCTGGTTCAATTCTTGGGTCAGGAAGATCTGCTGGAGAAGGGATAGGCTACCTACTCCAGTATTCTTGGGCTTTCCTGGTGGCTCAGCTGGTAAAGAATCTGCCTGCAATGCAGGAGACCTGGGTTCAATCCCTGGGTTGAGAAGATCCCCTGGAGAAGGGAACGGCTACCTACTCCAGTGTTCTGGCTACCTACTCTAGTATTCTGGCCTGGAGAATTCCATGGGCTGTATATTCCATGGGGTCGCAAAGAGTCAGACACGACTGAGCAACTTTCACAGTGGAGACCCAGACTTAGAGAACCCACTTGTGAATAAGTCTGGGAAAGAGAGGGTGGGATGAATTGAGAGAGATCATGGAAATACATTCTATACCATACATACAATAGCCAGTGGGAATGTACTGTATGACTCAGAGAGCTCAAATCTGGTGCTCTGTGACAACGGAGCTGGGGGTGGGGTAGGGGGTTGGGATTAGAGGTGAGAGGGTGGTTCAAGAGGGAGGAGACATATGTACGCCTATGGCTGATTCATGTTGATATATGGAAGAAACCAACACAAAATACAACACAATATTGTAAAGCAATTATTCTCCAATTAAAAGTAAGTTTTAAAAAATGATTCTCACCTAATTCAGACTCAGTCTAGCATGAGTGGATGAAGGCACAGAAACATGAAATAACTTACCCAGAAAGGAATAGAGCAAGATTTTATGTCTATATCAATGACTGTTTTTCTTCTTCATTCCTTCTTCTTCCCCTACCTATATCCATTCATACATTTAATTTGCTAAAGTTTAAGTTTAAAAAAATGGTTCTATTCTTTCACTGCTTTCCAAGAGCTTGCAATGTATTGGGGAGACTTCCAGGTGAGAAAACCGTAGAGTGTGTGTGATTGTAGTAAGGCAGAGGCTGTGCCAGAGGTGAGTGGTAAGCCTAATGTTGTCTCAAAGGTGGACCATCAATTCTGCTTAGAGAATGGAGCTAGGGGGCTTCACAGATGAGGAGTCCCTTGAGGAGAATTCTATTTTCAGATGCTTTGAATTGCAAATGCTAGAAAACCTATGTAAATGATTTTATCTCAAAGGAGCTTTTAATAGAGATCTCATCACAATCAAGTATAGCAACATGGTTATATAAACTTGGATCCATTTATTTGAACATTAATAAGATGTCTCTTCCTTCAATCTCTGCTTTGCTCTTGCTTCAGACTGGCTGTCTCTGTTTCTTGGTATCTTTGACAGGAGGTAGTGTCACTGACACTTCAAAATTTTACATCTTACCTCTTCAGACACTGGAAAGAAGTTGCTTTAATGAACTGTCCACATTCCAAAGTTCTCTGTCCAGAATTTTAGAGAAGGAATTCATTGGTGTACTTCTCAGCCAATTAGATGTATCTCTAAGATAGTTACTTAGAAATAGGCAACTTCCACAGAAACTGTATCAGAAGACTTGAAAGAGTCAATTTCCAAAATAGGGGAAGTAGGATCAGATTACTGATTCTGTAGATGAATGGTTCTCAAAGTGTGGTCCAGGGGACACTGGGGTCTTGAGACCATTTAAGAAGATCCATGAGGTTAAAACTACTTTCTTTGTAATCCTAAAATGCTTTTACATTTTTCCCACTATCTTGACATTTTCACTGATATTACAAAAGCAAAGTAATGTTACAAAAGCGCCAAAACTGCAAGCACCTCAGAATGAATCAAAGCACCAAAACTTTAAGGTCATCATTGTATTCTTTACATTGTACTCACAGCTACAGAGGCCAGTTTAATTTAGAATGCCCTTGAATAAACAGTAGAACTATTGATTTCATTAAATATTAATCCTGTTTACATGCTTTTTAATATCGATATAACAAATTAATCCTGCCATAAAGTTATTTCCCTGCATACTGTAGTAAAACGTCTGCCTTGAGGAAAAGTAGTTGCACAATTGTTTGAGTTGCAAGCTGAACTAGCTGCCTTTTTTCATGGAATGCACTTTTTACTTCAAAGAGTAACTTACAGAAAAATTATGACTGTTCAAACTGGTGCATTTGGAAGACATATTCATGAACAAAGTAAGGCTGCTATTTCAAGGGAAACAACTACAGTATTTGTTACCAATGATGAAATTTGAACTTTCAAATAAAAATCAGAATTTTAGAAAGCTTCTATCTACTAGTGTGAACTTGATGCTTTCTAATACTTAACTATTTTTCTGATGGAATATGTGGCGAGAGTAACAAATATGATTTATTGATATTATAGAGTCAACATATCAAGGATCTACATGACTAAACCAATATTTTTAAAATGACTCATGCACTGATGCTACAAAAGTGAAGTCGCTCAGTCGTGTCTGACTCTTTGTGACCCCGTGGACTATAGCCTACCCGGCTCCTCCATCCATGGGATTCTCCAGGCAAGAATACCGGAGTGGGTTGCCATTTCCTTCTCCAGGGGATCTTCCTGACCCAGGGATCGAACTCTGGTCTCCTGCACTGCAGGCAGACACTTTACCCTCTGAGCCACTAAGGAAGCCCAATACTACAAAGATCATTGATAAAAATCCATACAGGGTTGACCAATAGATTTCAATGTAACAGAGTATAGAAAATTTATTTGTATGTTTTCAGATTCTACATTGCAGCTTAACCTTTAAGGTATCACTACTTAACTGTTTGCTTAGATTCAAAGAATAAAATCCATAAAATTATCCAAAATTTACACACTTCAGTCAAAATAGTATATCAAAATAGATTGACTATAGATGTGAAAAATGTGAAAAAATGATGTGAAAAATCGTTTAAGCCAGCAAAGTCTTCTATTAAGCTAGACGTTAGAGAAAATTTCAGAAATGTAAAATAATGCCACTCTTCTTATTAATTTTTTGAAAATGTAGTTTTTATAAACTATTTTATATATTAGCATATATTATTTGTAAATAGGCTAATACATAGATATTTGCAATTGTTCTCATTTAAAATTTATAAATGGGAAATATTAATGTATACAACTGACACAAGCAAAAGACTTTGTGGTCCTCAATAACATTTGATTAGACTGATTCTGAGATCAAAAGGCTTGATCATTACTGCCATATATATTCACTATAGTCTTTATTTTTTTAATTTAAATTTATTTATTTTAATTGGAGGCTAATTACTTTACAATATTGTATTGGTTCTGCCATACATCAACATGAATCAACATGAATTCACCATGGGTGAATTCATGTTTTCCCCATCCTGAATCCCCCTCCCACCTCCCTCCCCGTAGCATCCCTCAGGGTCATCCCAGTGCACCAGCCCCAAGTAACCTGTATCAAACCTGGACTGGTGATTCATTTCTTATATGATATTATACATGTTTCCATGACATTCCCCCAAATCACCCCACCCTCTCTCTCTCCCACAGAGTCCAATACAGTCCAATACTGTTCTATACATCTGTGTCTCTTTTGCTGTCTTGCATACAGGGTTATCGTTACCATCTTTCTAAATTCCATATATATGCCTTAGTATACTGTATTGGTGTTTTTCTTTCTGGCTTACTTCACTCTGTATAATAGGCTCCAGTTTCATCCACTTCATTAGACCTGATTCAAATGTATTCTTTTAATGGCTGAGTAATACTCCATTGTGTATAAGTACCACAGCTTTCTTATCCATTCATCTGCTGATGGACATCTAGGTTGCTTCCATGTCCTGGCTATTATAAACAGTGCTGCAATGGACATTAGGGTACACGTGTCTTTTTCAATTCTGGTTTCCTTGGTGTGTATGCCCAGCAGTGGGATTGCTGGGTCATAAGGCAGGTCTATTTCCAGTTTTTTAACGAATCACTACACTGTTCTCCATAGTGGCTATACTAGTTTGCATTCCCACCAACAGTGTAAGAGGGTTCCCTTTTCTCCACACCCTCTCCAGCATTTATTGCTTGTAGACTTTTGGACTGCAGCCATTCTGACTGGCATGAAATGGTACTTCACTGTGGTTTTGATTTGCATTTCTCTGATAATGAGTGATGTAGAGCATCTTTGCATGTGTTTGTTAGCCATCTGTATATCTTCTTTGGAGAAATGTCTGTTTAGTTCTTTGGCCCATTTTTTTGATTGGGTCATTTATTTTTCTAGAGTTGAGCTGCATGAGTTGCTTGTATATTTTTGAGATTAATTGCTTGTCAGTTCATTCATTTGCTATTATTTTCTCCCAAAGGCTGTCTTTTCACCTTTCTTATAGTTTCCTTTGTTGTGCAGAAGCTTTTAATTTTGATTTGTTTATTTTTGCTTTTATTTCCAATATTCTGGGAGGTGGGTCATAGAGGATCCTGCTGTGATTTATGTCACTGAGTGTTTTGCCTATGTTCTCCTCTAAGAGTTTTATAGTTTCTGGTCTTATGTTTAGATCTTTAATCCATTTTGAGTTTATTTTATGTATGGTGTTAGAAAGTGATCTAGATTCATTCTTTTACAAGTGGTTGACCAGTTTTCCCAGTACCACTTGTTAAAGAGATTGTCTTTTCTCCATTGTATATTCTTACCTCCTTTGTTGAAGATAAGGTGTCCATAGGTGTGTGGATATATCTCTGGGCTTTCTATTTTGTTCTATTGATCTATATTTCTGTCTTTGTGCCAGTACCATACTGTCTTGATGACTGTGGCTTTGTAGTATAGCCTGAAGTCAGTCAGGTTGATTCCTCCAGTTCCATTCTTCTTTCTCAAGATTGCTTTAGATATTTGAGGGTTTTTTTTTTTTTTTTTTTGTATTTCCATACAGGTGAAATTATTTGTTCTAGCTCTGTGAAAAATACTGTTGGTAGCTTGATAGGGATTGCATTGAATCTGTAGATTGCTTTGGGTAGTATACTCATTTTCACTATATTGATTCCTCAGATCCATGAACATGGTATATTTCTCCATCTTTTGTGTTCTCTTTGATTTCTTTCACCAGTATTTTATAGTTTTCTATATATAGGTCTTTAATTTCTTTAGGTAGATATATTCCTAAGCATTTTATTCTTTTCATTGCAATGGTGAATGGAATTGTTTCCTTAATTTCTCTATTTTCTCATTATTAGTGTATAGGAATGCAAGGGATTTCTGTGTGTTGATTATATATCCTGCAACTTTACTATATTCATTGATTAGCTCTAGTAATTTTCTGGTGAAGTCTTCAGGGTTTTCTATGTAGAGGATCATGTCATCTGCAAACAGTGAGGTGGTTTTTTTTTTTTTTTTAAATTCTTTTCCAATTTGGATTCCTTTTATTTCTTTTTCTGCTCTGATTGCTGTGGCCAAAACTTCCAGAACTATGTTGAATAGTAGTGGTGAAAGTGGGCACCCTTCTCTTGTTCCTGACTTTAGGGGAACTGCTTTCAATTTTGCACCATTGAGGATGTTTGCTGTGGGTTTATCATATATGGCTTTTACTGTGTTGAGGTATGTTCCTTCTATTCCTGCTTTCTGGAGAGTTTTTTTTTTTTTATCATAAATGGATGTTGAATTTTGTCAAAGGCTTTCTCTGCATCTACTGAGATAATCATATGGCTCTTATTTTTCAATTTGTTAATGTGGTGAATTACACTGATTGATTTGTGGATATTGAAGAATCCTTGCATCCCTGGGATAAAGCCCACTTGGTCATGATGTATGATCTTTTTAATGTATTGTTGGATTCTGATTGCTAGAATTTTGTTGAGGATTTTTGCATCTATGTTCATCAGTGATATTGGCCTGTAGTTTTCTTTTTTTGTGGCATCTTTGTCAGGTTTTGGCATTAGGGTGATGGTGGCTTCATAGACTGAGTTTGGAAGTTTACCTTCCTCTGCAATTTTCTGGAAGAGTTTGAGTAGGATAGGTGTTAGCTCTTCTCTCAATTTTTGGTAGAATTCAGCTGTGAAGCCGTCTGGACCTGGGCTTTTGTTTGCTGGAAGACTACTTATTACAGTTTCAATTTCTGTGTCTGTGATGGGTCTGTTAAGATTTTCTATTTCTTCCTGGTTCAGTTTTGGAAAGTAGTACTTTTCTAAGAATTTGTCCATTTCTTCCACGTTGTCCATTTTATTGGCATATAACTGCTGATAGTAGTCTCTTATGATCCTTTGTTTTTCTGTGTTGTCTGTTGTGATCTCTCCATTTTCATTTCTACTTTTATTGATTTGATTTTTCTCCCCTTGTTTCTTGATGAGTCTGCCTAATGGTTTGTCAAATTTATTTATCCTTTCAAAGAATCAGCTTTTGGCTTTGTTGATTTTTGCTATGGTTTCTTTTCTTTCTTTTGCATTTATTTCTGCCCTAATTTAAAAGATTTCTTTTCTTCTACTATCCCTGGGGTTCTTCATTTGTTCCTTTTCTAGTTGCTTTAAGTGTAGAGTTAGGTTATTTATTTGACTTTTTTCTTGTTTCTTGAGGTATGCCTGTATTGCTATGAACTTTCCCCTTAGCACTGCTTTTACAGTATCCCACAGTTTTTCATTCATTTCTATGCATATTTTGATTTCTTTTTTTGATTTCTTCTGTGATTTGTTTGTTATTCAGCAGCGTGTTGTCCCGCCTCCATATGTTGCAATTTTTAATAGTATTTCTCCTGTAATTGAGATCTAATCTTACTGCATTGTGGTCAGAAAAGATGCTTGGAATGATTTCAAATTTTTTGAATGTACCAAGGCTAGATTTATGGCCCAGGATGTGGTCTATCCTGGAGAAGGTTCTGTGTGTACTTGAGAAAAAGGTGAAATTCATTGTTTTGGGGTGAAATGTCCTAAAGATATCAATTAGGTTTAGATGGTCTATTGTATCACTTTAAATTTGTGTTTCCTTTTTAATTTTTTGTTTAGTTGATCTATCCATATGTGTGAGTGGGGTATTAAGTTCTCCCACTATTTTTGTGTTATTGTTAATTTCCACTTTCATACTTGTTAGCATTTGTCTTACATATTGTGATGCTCCTATGTGGGTGCATACATATTTATAATTGTTATATCTTCTTCTTGGATTGATCCTTTGATCATTGTGTAGTGTCCTTCTTTGTCTCTTTTCAAAACCTTTGTTTTAAAGTCTATTTTATCTGATATGAGTATTGCTACTCCTGCTTTCTTTTGGTCTCTATTTGTGTGGAATATCTTTTCCAGCCCTTCAATTTCAGTCTATATGTGTCCCCTGTTTGAGGGGGGTCTCTTGTAGACAACATATATAGGGGTCTTGTTTTGTATCCATTAAGCCAGTCTTTGTCTTTTGGTTGGGGCATTCAACCCATTTACGTTTAAGGTAATTATTGATAAGTATGCTCCCGTTGCCACTTACTTTATTGTTTTGGGTTTGAGTTTATATACCCTTTTTGTGTTTCCTTTCTAGAGAAGATACTTTAGCATTTGTTGGAGAGCTGGTTTGGTGGTGCTGAATTCTCTTAGCTTTTGCTTGTCTGTAAAGCTTTTGATTTCTCCTTCATATTTGAATGAGATCCTTGCTGGGTACAGGAATCTGGGCTGTAGGTTATTTTCTTTCATCACTTTGAGTATGTCTGCCATTCCCTCCTGGCCTGAAGAGTTTCTTTTGAAAGATCAGCTGTTATCCTTATGGGAATCCCCTTGTGTGTTATTTGTTGTTTCTCTCTTGCTAGTTTTAATATTTGTTCTTTGTGTTTGACCTTTGTTAATTTGATTAATATGTGTCTTGGGGTGTTTCACCTTGTGTTTATCCTGTTTGGGACTCTCTGGGTTTCTTGGATTTGGGTGATTGTTTCCTTCCCCATTTTAGGGAACTTTTCAACTATTATCTCCTCAAGGATTTTCTCATGGTCTTTTTTTTTGTCTTCTTCTGGGACTCGTATGATTCGAATGTTTGGGCATTTAATATTGTCCTGGAGGTCTCTGAGACTGTCCTCATTTCTTTTAATTCGTTTTTTTTTGTTTCCTCTCTGATTCATTTATTTCTACCATTCTACTTCACTAATCCTATCTTCTGCCTCCATTATTCTACTATTTATTGCTTCCAGAGTGTTTTTGATCTCATTTATTGCATTATTCATTATATATTGATTGACTCTTTTTTATTTCTTCTAGGTTCTTGTTAAACCTTTCTTGCATCTTCTCAATCCTTGTCTCCAGGCTATTTATCTGTGATTCCATTTTTATTTCAAGATTTTGGATCATTTTCACTATCATTATTCAGATTTCTTGATCACATAGATTCCGTATCTCTTCCTCTTTTGTTTGGTTTTGTGGGCATTTATCCTGTTCCTTTACCTGCTGGGTATTCCTCTGTCTCTTAATCTTATTTATATTGCTGAGTTTGGGGTGGCCTTTCTGTATTCTGGAAATCTGTGGAGTTCTCTTTATTATGGAGTTTCCTCGCTGTGGGTGAGGTCGTATGGGTGGCTTATCAAGGTTTCCTGGTTAGGGAAGCTTGTGTTGGTGTTCTGGTGGGTGGAGCTGGATTTCTTGTCTCTGGAGCACACTAAAGTGTCCAGTAACGAGTTATGAGATGTCAGTGGGTTTGGAGTGACTTTGCGCAGCCTGTATATTGAAGCTCAGGATTGTGTTGCTGTGTTGCTGGAGAATTTGCATGGTATGTCTTGTTCTGGAACTTGTTGGCCCTTAGGTGGTGCTTGGTTTCAGTGTAGGTATGGAGGTGTTTGATGAGCTCCTGTCGATTAATGTTCCCTAGAGTCAGGAGTTCTCTGGTGTTCTCAGGATTTGGACTTAAGCCTCCTGCTTCTGGTTTTCAGTCTTATTTTTACAGTAGTCTCAAGACTTCTCTATCTATACAGTGCTATTGATAAAATATCTAGGTTAAAGATGAAAAGTTTCTCCACAGTGAGGGACACCCAGAAAGGTTCACAGAGTTACATGGTGAAGAGAAGAGGGAGGAGGGAGTTAGAGGTGACCCGAATGAGATGAGGTTGAACCAAAAGAGGAGAGAGCAAGCTAGCCAATAATCATTTCCTTATGTGCACTTCTCAGTCTAGACTGCTCAGAAATGTTCATGAAGTTATACAGAGAAGAGAAGAGGGAGGAAGGAGACAGACGTGGCCAGGAGGATAAAGGGGGGAATCAAAAGAAGAGAGACAGATCCAGCCAGTAATCAGTTCCTTAAGTGTTCTTCACCATCTGGAACACACAAAGAGATTCACAGAGTTGGGTAGAGAAGGGGGAGGGAGGAGATAGAGGCGATCTGGTGGAGAAAAAGGAGAGTCCAAAGGGGGAGAGAGCAGTCAAGCCAGTAATCTCACTCCCAAGTAAAAATGGGTACTGAAGATTGGGTTCTTAAAGGTACAAAATTGATAACAAATACCAAAAAGCAAAGATTCAAAATCTAGAGTAGAGGTTGGATTTTCAAAAATACGATATTAAAGAAAAGAAAACAACAACAACAACAAAGTTACAATAATTATTAAAAAAAAATATATGAAATGAATCACCAGTCCAGGTTCGATGCATGATACTGGATGCCTGGGGCTGGTGCACTGAGACGACCCAGAGGGATGGTACAGGGAGGGAGGAGAGTGGGGGGTCCAGGATGGGGAACATGTGTATACCTGTGGTGGATTCATGTTGATGTATGGCAAAACCAATACAATATTGTAAAGTAATTAACCTCCAATTAAAATAAATAAATTTATATTTTAAAAAATCATAAAAAAAGACAAAAAATAGGGTCAATTTTTTTTGAAAAGTAATAATAGGTTATAAAAATGAAAATTAAAGGAGTAATAGAGGACTTAAAAATTAAAAAGAATTAAAAAAAGAATGATAGTAAAAATAATAAAAATATATCTAGGACTTTCTCTGGTGTTGTTGTGGGCAGTGTGGGGTCAGTTCATTTTTGGATAGTTCCTTGGTCCAGGTTATATTTCTCAAGATCTATAGGCCCCTTCCTATGTAGTCGGTACTAACTACAGGGTTTTAATCTTTTGCGTCTGTCACTTCCAAGGTGGTTCCCTCTGTTTGAGCTTCTGTTTGCTGGTCTCTTCGGTGTCTGATTTCTGCCCTGACCTAAGGGGGCAGTGGTGGACACTTTTTAAGGCTCACTTGTTCAGTGCACTGTGGGGAGGGAGGGACGCTGCAGACAAACAACACTGGTGTGTGCTCGCAGTGTCTCAGCCACACTGGACCTGCCCCCGCTCACGGAGCATGTGCCTTCCCCGATCACACTGCTCAGGCTCTAGGTTGCTCCGCCAGGAACCATCCGAGGCCGGCCCTGGGCTGCATGTACCTCCCAGGTCTAAGCTGCCCAGGTTCAGGCACTCGGGTAGTCCTCACAGGCGCAGACTCGGGGCCTGCATTTTGTGCCCTTCCCAGGTTCGAGCAGCTCAGGTGATGAGGTGTTTGGCAAGTGCGGTCGCTGTGACTTATCGCTTCCCCTGTCCCTGCCACTTGGTTTTCTGGGTGTACAACCAGCGCAACTTCTCAGGCGGATGTTGACCATCCAGAACCCCAAGAAGTCTTAGTTAGCAAAGAAGCCTACAGTTTGGTAGATAATGTCTCTCTGGGGCTGCGATTGCTGCCTTCCGGCTCTGACTGCCTGTCACCTGAGGGGGATGGTCTGCAGTGGCCTAACTCTGTTCAGTCCTTTGTTCTGTGAGCGGGCCTGTCCTTTGTCTTAGTTTAGGGCTTTTTGTGTGGTAGCTATCCCACAGTCTGGTTTGTTAGCCTTGGGGCATTCAGGCCAGGTCCTTACTCTAAGCAATGCAGCCAGGACCTCCCTGCCCCGCCCCTGCTTGCTAGTGGTGGGTGTAGGCATCTGCACTGCTTTGCTGGGGGAGTTACTGTTGGGCACGTCGTAATCTGTGGGTTTAATTATTTATTTATTTTTCCTCCCAGTTATGTTGCCCTCTGTGGTTCCAAGGCTTGCCATAGACTCTGCAGAGAGAGTGTTTCCTGGGTTTGGAAACTTCTTTCTTTTTAAGACTCCCTGGATGGAGCTCTGTCCCTACCTCATTTGTCTCTTTTTTTGTCTTTTATATTTTTTCCTACCACCTTTCAAAGAGCCTGGGCTGCTTTTCTGGGTGCCTGATGTCCTCTGGCGGCATCCAGAAGTTGTTTTGTGGAATTTACTCAGCGTTTAGATGTTCTTTTGATGAATTTGTGGGGCGAGAAAATGGTCTCCCCATCCTATTCCTCCGCCATCTTAGGACTGCCCCACTATAGTCTTTAAATATGGATCAGAGCAAGTAAGGTTGATGAGAGATGATAGCACACTCCAGTGTGATGACAAGAAGACATGAAGCATTGTGTGGCCTATTCAGGACCTTAAGAAGACATGCAGATGGAAATGGAGTATGTGGAACAGATTATGGAGAGAAAGGTTGGAGAAGGAAAGGACTCTGCCAGTCAATCAGAAGACTTTAAACTTTTAAAGTAAGACAGTAATGTGGTTTTATTTGGATTTAGACATGGCACTTTGTTAGCAGCATGGAAAGTGGGTGTGTGTTGTAATGTTTGCATTCCCCCCAAATCTATATGATATTATGATAGTGATATTAGAGGGTGGGGTCTTTGGGAGGTGGCTAAGTCATAAGGGTGGAACCCTCATGAATGAGATTATTGCCTGATCAAAGAGGGTCCAGAGAGATACTTTGTCTCCTCTACCATATGGAGACAGTGGAAAGTTGCCATCTATGATCCAGGAAGTGGCCTTTATCAGACACTAGATCTGCTGGTGGCTTTTGGACTAACTAGCTTCTAGGACTGTGAAAAATAAATGTTTGCTGTTTATAAGTACCCAGTCTATGGGATTTTGTTACAGCAGCTGGAGTTAAGAGAGTAGGCAATGGTATAGGATATGGGGTTGGCAAATGAAGATAGGAAACAAATTAGAAAATTGTGGCAATATTTCAATATATATAAGATGAGAAACTGAATTAAAGCAATGGTAGTGAGAAGCAAAGGGTATGTTTTTAAGATTTTTAGAAAACAGAATCAAAAACAATGTCATCTTGAGGGAGGCTATTTGGAGTAGATTTCATAGCTGGGGCCCTGTAAGAGGTGGGAGTTAGGCTAGATAATATCCCTGGAATTCTTTAACATGATGGTCCTCTAGTCATTGCTTTAAAGGACTTGTGTCTAAATCCCAGGTTCCCAAAGTTTATTTTTGCAAATTTGCATTATCAGTTAAGATTGGGTTCAGCTGTACATAATAGGAGATACCAAACAAAAATGACTTAAGAGTGGAGTTTATCTCTCATGCAAAAGATATTCAGGGCCAGGTATTTTCTACAACATATGGCTTTCATTCTCAAGGTCACCTGATTGTCCAAAATAGCTGCTGGAATAATAATCATATCTGCATTCCAGGCTGGCAGCAGGAGAAAGTAGTACAGGTAAAATGGACTCAGTTTCAGCTGAGTCAGCTTCCTCAAAAAGCTTTCCTGCTTTCTACTCACTTTTCATTATCCAGATCTTTTCAACTTTACCGCACTCAGCTGCAAGAAGGCAGTCTTATAGCTTGGTTCATTGCCATCTCAAACGATAAGATTATTTTACAGTGAAAAAAGGTAGAAATGTTTATCAGATGACATCCAACAATCTCTGTCACAGAGGTTTGTGTTCCCACCTTCTTTTCCCAAAGATGCTGTTATCCAGAATTCTTTATCTTTTCCTTTTACTATGAGATCTTCAGTGGAAGTGAAGGAAACCTACTTTTTATTTAGTGGTCTCTTATCTGGCTACCCCAGGTTTCCATAACACAATCTGAGAACTAAGAGTAGAATAATATACTGAGTCTATACTATACAATAGACTGGACTGTAGTATAGTCTCTTCTATATTATCATCTTTTAACTGCTTGTCCTGTTTATTTGCATCTTTCAGTCCAATTCCTTCTACACACAGACAAGATTAATTTTTCTAAAGGATATTTCACATCATGCTATTTAATTTGTCAAGAATATTACTTTCTCGTAGCCTCCTGAAGATTTATAAATGCCTGCAAAGCCTTCAAAGCCCTCTTGTAATTTTACCAAAAGCAACACTTCCAGGCATACTTCCCATATATAAGCTTGAGCCTAATGGGATCTAACCTGCTTTAGGAAATCAAACTTGTGTGGTTTTGTTCAAGTTGCTTTACTTTTTAGAATTCTAGCTGTGTACCTATGTGGACCAGTGAAATCTACAGAGGATACATAGTATTCCTTAAACTCCAGTCCCCTCTCAACACCTCCTTTGATGAAACATTATAAGACCTAACTCTGTAAATATTATATTCCACATTTTATGTTTAAGAGCATGTTCCTTCAGTCCATGCCCAACCAACCATCTGTAATAGTCTTAAGGAAGGAAAGGTTCTTAGAAGTGCAAGAGTCTGGGCATGTGCATAAGAGTTGCCTCTATGTCTCTTACACAGAATTCTATAGTATGTTACTAACCTGAGTCCTTTACTTAGTAAATGGACAGTTTCTGTTGCTAATGTTAATTGTGTTGTTTTTCACTATTATTATTATTTTTTCTTTGACCTTATTCTTAACCACACAAATGCTTTTCTAGCTTTGAAAGAAATGTTGTCTGCACACACCTTTATCTTTTATTTGGCAGATAGAATTAACCTTACAAACTAACCACCAAAATAAATAAAAAAGACCTTGGAGGAGTACCAAGTACCTCCTTAGTATCAATTTACTCTGTGGGCTGTTTTGAAAGATGTCAGGATACACAAGTCCTTTAAAACATGCCTTTCACAATTTCTTCCTATCTGCTGCCACTGGACTTGTTCTGTGAGAACTCAGTGGACTAGAATGAGAATACTTGAAATCTCTTCACTTTTGCTCAAGATAAGTGTAGCATAAATTGTGCAGGTGGTTAAGAGTCTTATTCAACAGTGTGCTATTCAATTTGTAGGACATTGACCCAGTGGTACATGGTCCCATTAAAATGTATATTTTGAATCTGAATTTCCTCATCAATATATGGAAAATGGCACTTCTAGAATAGTTTATTTTTCACCCTGGCATCAAGAAAGTTAGGACATTTACCGTTAATTAGCACCATTTAAAAGATTCAGATGTATTAAATAATTTGCTTAATATTGTTTTCCAGTTGAAGGTAAATCAATGTCCATTCTGAGATTCCATTCTATTTCTCTTGGTTTCAGTTTAATTATCTGTAGAATAGATGTGTAGTAATGTTCCTGTATCACTAGTCAATTTGCAGCATTAAATGAGATGAAAGATGTGAAAAATTTTGGCGTGTGGTAGGTTCTTACTAGGGATTGGTCTTGAAATGTAGCTCCATCCTTTACCATCCTAGACTTTCCAATCACTGCTGGCCAGTATTTTAGTTAGTCCAGTTAGTTTCCTGGTGGAGACACAGACCTTCATTCCTGATGGGAAGGAGCCCTTAATTGCCTAACTCTTATTGAGTTGGAGTTGCTGTCATTGCCCATCAGCAATTATTGCTTGCTGTAATATAAACTTACAGCAATTATTAAAAGTATCTTTAGTGGATTTCTTTAGTTACACAGACTGTTTTCCGTGCTGACCTTATCTTGTAGTAACATTTTTTTTCTTTCGCCCATTAGTCCACTGGAAGGATGTGCCTAAAGTAGCCAAGTCACAGTCACAGGTTTTCCTGTTCAGTGGAATCTCATTGACTTCCTTGGTAGATATGTTCCCTATTCTTAGGAACAAAGTTGTGAGGGCAAGAAGCGCAATTCTGTTAGTGAACCACTGGAGTTAAGAGAGACCACATCTACATCCACTTCTTGATAGCTGACTCTTGAACTCTAACAGTTATAGACACGGTACCATAAACTGTGTTTTGATTCAATGCATATTCCATATTCTGGAAGTTGGAAATCAAGGCAAGGTGCTATATTACTCATTATCCATTACAAGTACCAAAAATATGAACCTCAACTATCAGCACTTGGCTTCACTTGGTCTCATGAATCATTTCCCATCAGGCTATACAAAGATCCGAGGCCTCAGAGCATTTCAGAAGAAATGAGAAGGAGTGAGACTATTTTCTTGGCTCGTTTCAATTTCCTTTATCTCACTGGTTAAAGATAACCTTACTGGGAATTAACATATGCACACTTCTAGGCTGTATCATCCATTCACTTAATATGCATTATTACTAGCAGAATAGTCTTATTATTATTATTATATGATCATTATCATTAATCTATGTTGGGAGAGAGAGGGGTACATAAATGTACATATAATATTATCGATCATCTATATATCATTACAAGTACAGTGACAAATGTATTTAATGGGGATATTAGAACACTAAGCAGGAAGAATTAATCCTCTTGCGGGATTAGAGGAGTTAACTAGGAAAAGGAAGATGACTTGCCTGGAAAGTGAATTTCAGTCACAGATAGCATGAACAAAGACTCTGAGTCAAGATAGAGCATTAAATGTTCAGGAAAGCAGTTTAGCACTATTGAAATGTAAGTTTTATTGAAATTTAAAGCAAGGCGGTCAAGTAGGGAAAATATTGTATACAGGGATGTATAATTCTCTTGAGAAACTCAAAATCATTTCAAATATTGGTAACTTTCTAAGTTGTTACCCTTTCTGTGATTCAACTTTCTTGTTTGAATAATAGGAATAATAACAATACCTACCTAACAGTTTTGTTGTTAGGCAGATAGCAAGCATTCAGCAGGTGGCCTGCTGAATGTTACCAGGTGGCCGTGAAACATTTTCAGTGACAGAATGACATGAGCAGATTTATGACATTAGTATAGATAATAGATTGGAGGGACTTAGGGCCAAAAGCAGAGATATGAGTTATTTGCTGATAAGATATTATAATAATCTAAGGGGTAATGGTGGCCTAAATTAGGCTAGAGTCAGTGGAAGTATAAAATATTTTAAAAGTATATCGTCAGGCTATTCAAGATGGCTATTCTCTCTCTCTCTCTCTCTCTCTCTGTACATCAATTGCTTGACCAGGCCCTGCTTCACTCACATGACTATCCAATCCTCTCAATTATAGGACTTAATTAGTCTCTGGCAACTGGGAAGCCCACCTGATGTCGATTCCTCTTATGAATGGTAGGCTTAGTCTCCCGCAAGGAGCAAAGACTGCTGCCACGTCCTTCATGCTGTCTGCTGCGCACAGTGGGGTGTTGCTCCAGGACTTTTCTTCAGGTATGTAAGATCCCCCTGTCCCATAAACCACTGATGTTACTGCTGCTGTCTCCAGGTTCTTTAGTCTCAAGGCCAGGCAACCACAAGGCATGCAAGCCTGTGGGTTGCAGCCCAATAGAAGGCTAAGTGTACAGAGGACTTAGAAGTAATTGGAAATGGTGGATAAACGGGAGGGCTGGCTCAAAGATCACATCCAAGATTTTGTCATGGGTGACTCAGTAACTGTGATGAAAGCAAGTAAGATAAGAAATACAAAAGGAAAGAAGAGAGATGAGAGTTTTATTGAAGATATTATCAATAGTGCTGAACTGGAAAGGGCAAAGAAAGAGGAGGACAGAATGCACTTATGCATTGGTATTGTGATCTTAATGATAGTACTTTTGGGGAAGTATTCATTAAAGTTGTGACCAATCTAGATAGTATATTCAAAAGTAGAGACATTACTTTGCCGACTAAGGTCCGTCTAGTCAAGGCTATGGTTTTTCCTGTGGTCATGTATTGATGTGAGGGTTGAACTGTGAAGAAGGCTGAGCACCGAAGAACTGATGCGTCTGAACTGTGGTGTTGGAGAAGACTCTTGAGAGTCCCTTGGACTGCAAGGAGATCCAACCAGTCCATTCTGAAGGAGATCAACCCTGGGATTTCTTTGGAAGGCATGATGTTAAAGCTGAAACTCCAGTACTTTGGCCACCTCATGCGAAGAGTTGACTCACTGGAAAAGACTGATGCTGGGAGGGATTGGGGGCAGGAGGAGAAGGGGACGACAGAGGATGAGATGGCTGGATGGCATCACGGACTCGAAGGACGTGAGTCTGAGTGAACTCCGGGAGATGGTGATGAACAGGGAGGCCTGGCGTGCTGCGATTCATGGGGTCGCAAAGAGTCTGACATGACTGAGCAACTGAACTGAACTGAACTGATTCATTATTATCTCTACAGAAATGAAAACTGAGGCTCAGATGTTGTAAGAATGTATCTCTTAAGGTCACACAGCTGTGTAGTTCCAGCATCCAATGTGGGGTATTCATTCTCTAAACACAGCAACAACTCTAAATCCTTAGTAGGTGGGACTGTGGGCAGCTTTCTTAATCTCATCATCGCAGATTTCATGTCAGTAAAATAGAATGATAATAATCATAGCTAATCTCACAGTATTATTGTATCAGATGAATTAAGACAAGTGCTTAGAACTGTCTTGTACATTCTGTACTTCATCAATTATCAGAGATCAGCAATTGATAGACTCATCATTCCTTTATGTACCACAAAGAAAGAAGAATTCTGACAATTAAACTATGATGCATCATCAATTGTAAATTACATTGCTATTTCAGAAATTTTGGAATATGAAAGAATGTATTTTAGAATTTATGTAGTATGGTAATGAATACTCAAGAAGCATTATGTAGTACATCATTATAATTAGAGTTATTATTTGTTATAATTGTTATTGTTATTTGTGAAAATCACCAGGAGATGATGAACCGAACAAAATCACGGCAAGGTCAAAGATGGCTTCCCTTTACTGATAATATGACATGTTTTATGAGATGACCCCTGGTTCTCCTATTCTTCTTTCAGTTCTTATCAAATTCTGCGATAACTGGACCTAGACAGGGGGTAGAAGACTGTGTATTCAGGGCTCCTTCTATGGCTGTGCAGATTGTGTACTGGACAACACAAGGAGAAGGTCATATGGTATATTGTATGAATCCAGCTCTCTAGAGTTGAGCATTCTATGTCCTGCTTGGATCTATGTTATTGCCTGCATGAATCTCATAACCCAGCCTATCTCTGACCTCTAACACTGATATAAGCAAGGGTCAGAGCCCAAATCTTAGTTGGAGAAAAGGAAGAGATGGGTTTCCAATCAATCTTGAGATTAAAATTTTAAACTGTTCTCTCAGTTATGAAAAACAACTAGAAATAAATCTGCCCAAGATATCTGTAAGGAAATAAGAAAGGGTTATCTGTCAAAATTGGGTTGAAGGTATTAATGACAAAAAAGCTAAAACATATTCATGTTTTTACCACACCATATTGAGAATCCTCAATAGTCTGGTTATGTAAAATTAAAAGGAAGTGGTGTTTTGACCTAGAGAAACATCTACTTTTCCTAAGAGAAACAGACAAGTGATAATGAGCTAAGTGCTATCGGAGAGTAAAGTTCTAGGAGATGCAAAGAGAAGGCAGGCGTTAGTTCTGCAGGAGCAGTAGAGAAAACTTCTTTCAAAAGCTTTAAACCAGCCTAAAATATATTAAGTGGACTCTAAAGCCATGTCTGATTTCCATGAACAGTGAAAAAATACACCTGTGGAAGAAAAGTTCTTAGATAAAACCAGTGTGCTATGGAGTGAATGCTTGTGTCTACTCCTCACCACCAAAGTCATACCTTGAAGCCCCATCCTTCAATGTGACTGAATTTGGGGATAATGCCTGTGAAGTGATGATGAGCATTAAATGAGGTCATATGGGAGGGACCCACATTTGACAGGACCAGTGTCCTTATAATGGAGAAGGCAATGGCACCCCACTCCAGTACTCTTGCCTGGAAAATCCCATGGACGGAGGAGCCTGGTGGGCTGCAGTCCATGGGGTTGCTAAGAGTCAGACAGGACTGAGCGGCTTCACTTTCACTTTTCACTTTCCTGCATTGGAGAAGGAAATGGCAACCCACTCCAGTGTTCTTGCCTGGAGAATCCCAGGGACAGAGGATTCTGGTGGGCTGCCATCTATGGGGTTGCAGAGTTGGACACGACTGAAGTGACTTAGCAGCAGCAGCAGTGTCCTTATAAGAAAGGGAAGAGACACTCCAGAGCTTTCTCTCCACCTGGTCTGTCCATGCTCAGAGAAAAGACCATATGAGACCAAAGAGGTGATCTAAAATCCAGAAAGAGAATGTTCATCTGAAAGAAGCCCAGCAAGAAATTAATCTTGGACTTTCAGTCTCCTGAACTGTGAGAAAATACATTTCTGTTATTTAAGCCACCCAATCTTTGTTTTTATGTTTTCTATGGAAACCAGAATAGAATAATACACCTTGTATACTCTAATCCAACTAATTCTAGCCCTCAATAATAATTTTAATCCATAACTCTCCAATCACACAGACTAGTTTAGCTTTTGCTTTTTTTTATCCATCAGATTTCATTAGGTTCTTACCATAGTCCAGTGAAAATAAGCTATTTCCCCTTTACAATAGAAAGAGAATGTGGCACAGAGTTTCAGCTCATATAAGTTGCTCTAAGTGAGTTGCTGTTGCTACTCAAATCCAAACACCATTTTAATGTCAGGGAAAGGGTCAGGAGCTTGGCAACCCTAGATCATGACAGCCACACCTCCTCTCTTTGGCTGTATGCTGTGGCAATTTCACAGGAAAAAGACATAAGGATCATTTATCAGAAGAGTAAAGCTTCTAGAGGTTTTGAAAATTTTTCAAGCCTTAATACTTTAACATTTATTTTAGGGGGAGAAAGGGTCATAGGGAGAAGCAGTTATCCCATGACTGCAAAGAATTAGCCTAGAACATATTTGATTTGTCTTCTAACTAATCTTTCCAAGGATGCGTATTCCAAGAAATTATACTAAAACATCAATGAAGAGCCTTATCAGGTATGGTAATAGCTCAGGTGCAATTCACAAAGTGCAATTCTTAGAGTGTGAAGGCAATTTCAAAACCATCAAGCAATCACGCTCAGCCAGTTGTGGTGCAGAAGCAAAAATAGCAGCAATTGGTGTTTGGAACTATTACCTGGAAACTCTTGTTTGGGTTGATTCAAGAGACCAATTTCTACAGCAGAATTGAGAACTCCATTTGCAGAGTGCCCTCCCACCTGCCAGATTACTCATCATCTCCAATCTAACCCACAGTCCATTTTCCCAGCACTCCTGCAGAATCTCAGCAGGGTCCTTAGACATCCTATGAGGCCACAGTTCTGGAGGAAAACTCTCCACTAACCCTCTCCTACTACAGTTTTTCTTGCCATTCTTCAAACTGTATTTAACATTCATTTGTCATCTGGATTGGTTATTGATCGCACTAGAGCAGTTTGAGGAACTGGCTAAGAGACTTTACTCTTTAAAAAGTTTCCTCGCTTGAGTTTACAAAGAATGTTAGTGGGTTGGAACTGCCAGAGTAGAAGAATTTAAGGGAACAGTTTTGCCCAGGATAGCCAGCCAAGCACTTTAGCATTTTCCTGGTGAAAATGAACAGAGCTCCTTAGAGTCACACAACTATATGCTATTACAAAATACCTTCTCATATAGGATTGTAGTTTTTCTCCTGCATCTTTTTTCCTTCCCTTTTGGCTTGCCTCCTCCTCTCTTCCTTCTCCCTCTTCCTCCCTGCTTTCTTTCTACCTTCCCTCTCTTCCTCTCCCATTTCTTCCTTTCTTCCGCTCTTTCCCTTGTCTTCCCAATCTTTTCTTCTGCAAATATTTAGTGATTGCTGGACACTGTGCATAAAACAATGTGAATTTAGAATCAAGTCTTAAAGAGCTCAAAGTTTGTGGAACTGACAAGTAAAGAGGTCATTCCAATATAAATTGATAAGGGCTATAGTTGGAAGTACAAAGTGTTTCTTAGACAAGAAGCCCCAAGTAAGCTGGGTGCCAGGGTGAGGGTAAAGTCAGGAAAGATTTTCTGCAAAAGGTGACCCCTGAACTACTTCTGAAAGAAGGAATTCAATTTAGGTCAGTGACAAAGGAAAGGAAGAATTTTCTAGGAAAAGGGACCAACAGTGCGAAGGACTACAGATTATGTTTCCTTTTGGCAAAATCCAAATAGATATATCTGACATTTTTGAAGGTGAGGGAAGTGGCCAAGGCAGTCAAGTTGAAAGTCAGAGAATGAGAGGATGAGAATCTCTTCAGATAGGCAATGGTGAAATCATGAAAGCTTCTGTATGTGTGACATAAAGGAGCCTAGATTTAATCTTGAAGGGAATGGAGTATTCTAAGAAGGGAAGTGTGGCAGTCTGCTTAAATCCTAATCAGATTTTTAAGTCCCTTGTCTGCCTTCAAGATTCAACCAAATGTTCACAGTGTCGTTGCATTCTTACACTTCATCTGACCTCTATGTTGCTGTTGCTTCACAGAAGTAGGAGAGGAGTTGCTGAGTCAGCACTGCAGGGAGGAGTGTGGGAGGAACATGGATTATTCATGGCGGCCTGTGCAGCGTTCCAGGTGCAGCCATGATTGCTGTGGACTGGGACCATTTGTAATGCAAAAGCATGGCAAGAAAATCCATTTTCTCATTTTCAGAGCTGATTTTATCTCCATGCTTCTGCCCATGTTACAAATTTAGGCTGATAAAGTGGAACAGGAGACAGAAGAACAAAATGGAATTTCTAACTACTGTTTGCCAAAGGATTTCTTAAATGTCAATTTATAAACTCATTTATTTTGGGGGAAAAAACTAATTCAGAGAATATATCTTGAGGCCTTGTGGTATAAAGCAAGGTAGAATGAGTTTTGAAGTCAGACAAATCTGAATTTGGGTTATGTAACCTTGAGCAAGTCAGTTATCTTCTCTGTACCACAATTTCCTTATCTGTGAAACGTGAGTAATGATGCAATGGAAGGTGGAATTATTGGCCTTAATTCTTCACTTTTTCCTGGATCCTTGACTTTTTTTTTTTTACCTTTTGACTGCAGCCACTCCTACTAGAGGAAAATCTAGTGGGATACATATTTTCTTGTCCTTTTATTTTTGGCATATTTATATGACTTGCTTTGGGCAATGGGATATGGTGAAGGAACAGATAGTGTGATGAACTTAAAAGTAACCCTATTGTTCTTTTACCTTCTTGTTTTATGTTATTGCCAAAAAAGAAACTTCTCTGGGATTTTGCAGCCTCCTCTGTCTGGGCTTCAATGAAGCATACTTACACTGAATCTGCAGCAAAGATTCAAGGTCAGCAGAACCTGTAGCTTGAATCGGATGTGCCCCATTAACTCATAGGCAGGTAACCAAGAGTGAATAGTTTTCACTTCAAGTCATTGAGCTTTGTGGTGACTTGCTAGGTGGTAATAGCTGATACAAACACTGTGGTAGGCTGCTTCTGAAATGGCTCCCATGATCCCTTCCTCATGTAGTCATTCCTCATGGTCCTCTCTTTGTGTGTGGGCTGGATATATTGATCTAGTCACTTCCTTTAAGCTAGTAGAATATAGCAAAACTTATGGCATGCCATCACTTCTGAAGTTATGTTGTACAAGATTATGACTTCTATTTTGCTGACACTTTCACTCTCTCTGCTTGCTCACTTTGAAAAAGAAAGTTGTCATATGGAAAAACCTACATAGAGAGGAACTGAGATAGCCTCTGGCTAACAACTGAGTGGGACTGGGGCTCCCAGTCAACAGCCTATGAGGATGTGAATCCTGCCAGTAAACATGTCATAAATTTGAAAGCAAATCTAATTCAAGTTGACCCTTCAGATGAGACTGAAGCCTAAATGGATACTTGATTACAGTTTTGTGAGAGACCCTGAAAGAGAGGATATAGCTGAACTTCAGCCAGATTCATGATCCTGTGAGAAACTGTGAAGTCATAAATGTCATTTTATGTCACTTCTGGGGTAATTTGTTATATAATAGTTGATAATGAAAATACTTGCCTTGGGGGTTTCCCAGGAAGAATAAATGAAATCACATATTTAGGCTGTCCTATGGAGAAGGAAATGGCAATCCACTCCAGTACTATTGCCTGGAAAATCCCATGGACAGAGGAGCCTGGTGGGCTACGGTCCATGGGGTCGTAAAGAATCGGACACGACTGAGCGACTTCACTTCACTTCACTATGGACAGTGATGGGGCTTCCTTTGTGGCTCAGCTGGTAAAGAATCTGTCTGCAATGCAGGAGACCTGGGTTCGATCCCTGGGTTGGGAAGATCCCCTGGAGAAGGGAAAGGCTACCCATCCAGTATTCTGGCCTGAAGAATTCCACTGGGTTCAATCCCTGGGTTGGGAAGATCCCCTGGAGAAGGGAAAGGCTACCCACCAAGTATTCTGGCCTGAAGAATTCCACAGACTGTATATCCATAGGGTTGCAAAGAGCTGGACACGATTGAGCGACTTTCACTTTCACTTTCATGCAGCGCGATGGCACCTAAAGATGTTCATGCTCTAATAATGGGAAACTTACATGGCAAAAGGGACTTTGCAGGTGTGATTAGTTTTACAGACCTTAAGATGAGAAGATTTTCCTGGGTTAGCCAGTTGTCCTGATCTAATCTCATGAGTCCTTAAAAGTAGAAAATATTTTCTAGCTGTGGTCAGAGAGAAACAGAGAGATGTAACAATGGAAAGAATGTCAGAGAGATGCAAAATTAGAAGTATGAAACCCACTTTTTCTTATTTTGAAGACAGAGAAAGGGCGAGCATGAGCTAAGGAATATAGGTGGCCTCCAGAAGCTGAAAAATGCAAGGAAACGGTCTCCCCTAGAGTCTCCAGAATGAAATGTAGTCATGTTGATATCTTGATTTTTTTACTCCACTGAGGCCAGTGTTGGAGTCTGACCTACAGAACTGTAAGATAATGAATTTACACTACTTTAGGTACTAAGTTAGAATTTTTAACGGCAGCAACAGCAAATGAATACATAGGATAACCTATCTAGGCTTAATGAATGACTTTTCTTCTCCATTTTGCTCTCTTTATTCACATTTAAAACAAGTGGA
Source organism: Ovis aries (assembly GCF_016772045.2). Taxonomy (NCBI): domain Eukaryota; kingdom Metazoa; phylum Chordata; class Mammalia; order Artiodactyla; family Bovidae; genus Ovis; species Ovis aries. The sequence continues at coordinate 35,859,595 of NC_056054.1, read as the reverse complement.
TTCAGCTCTGTGTAAGGGAGCTCTGTATGTAAACTTCATAGCATTATTTAAGGATTACTGGGAGATTATCTATAAGCCCTTAGAACAATGCACATAGGAAGCAGTGAAATGTTAGCTATTATCATCATTATGATTGTTATGGTTAGTGTTATTGTTCAGTCTCTGGATTCAGTTCTCTGCCTCAGGAGGGAACACAGTGTTCTCCATTCCATTGAGGAACTAGGATATAGGCAATGGTATTGGACATTAAAACTATTTTTTCTGGGAATCTCAATGCTTAAACTTAAAACATTGCTGCAAAAGGTTTAGAATCATTTGTTATAAACTTGTATTTTCCTGAAAAATAGTCACAGTGTGGACATTTCCTTTTGTTGGTAAAAAGAAGTCTCAGGACATGAGAACTGTCCTCAGTTATCTCATGGGCTGTCATAAGGAGGTAGAGGCAGATATTTTTTCTTTCTGTGTGATCTCATTTGGTGGAAAGGGCAATGGGTAGAAGGTTCAGGAAAGCAGAATTACTGGAACTGCCTAGAACCCCAGATCCCCTAAAAGGAGGCTTAAGAAATAGGAAATGAGCAAAAATTAGAATATGAAATGTTATCATAGATATGATGAAATGCATACTTTCAGTCCCCAAGACATTTATTCTACAATCTCTTTTCCTGAAATAAAGGTACAGACATAGTTTACACAAATCATTTTTACTGTAGCATTAGTTAAAGCAGCCAAAACAAAATAAAACAACAAAAAAGAAAAACCATTGCCCATTGGCTATGAAGAGAGATTGAGTCAATCAACACACATCCACTTACTGATTTAATTGTTGCTGTTGTTCAGTCGCTAAGTCGGGTCTGCCTCTTTGTGACCCTGTGGACTGTAGCACATCAGACTCCTCTGTCCATGACTCTCTCCAGGCAGGAATACTGGAGTGGTTGCCATTTCCTTCTCCAGGGGATCTTCCTAGACCAGAAATGGAACTCACATCTCCTGCATTGGTAGGTGGATACTTTACAATTGAACCATCAGGGAAGCCCATTACACAGACATGATTCAATGAGAAGAGCTTAAATGACATGGAAAATGTGGTATAATTTAAAGGGAAATAATCAGCAGAAGAAACTGTATATTCAATTCAGTTCAGTTCAGTCACCGAGTCGTGTCCGACGCTTTGCTACCCCATGAATCGCAGCACGCCAGGCCTCCCTGTCCATCACCATCTCCCGGAGTTCACTCAGACTCAAGTCCATTGAGTCAGTGATGGCATCCAGCCATCTCATCCTCTGTCGTCCCCTTCTCCTCCTGCCCCCAATCCCTCCCAGCATCAGAGTCTTTTCCAATGAGTCAACTCTTCGAATGAGGTGGCCAAAGTATTGGAGTTTTCAGCTTTAGCATCATTCCTTCCAAAGAACTCCCAGGGATGATCTCCTTCAGAATGGACTGGTTGGATCTCCTTGCAGTCCAAGGGACTCTCAAGAGTCTTCTCCAACACCACAGTTCAAAAGCATCAATTCTTCGGCGCTCAGCCTTCTTCACAGTCCAACTCTCACATGCATACATGACTACTGGAAAAACCATAGCCTTGACTAGACGGACCTTAGTCGGCAAAGCAATGTCTCTGCTTTTGAATATTAAATTAGATAACTACTAAGCAAAACAAACCAAAGTATGCTCAAAGAGTGGAAAACTATAATGGAACATGTATCATGGATAACGGAAGTTTCCTTTGAGGAGTGAAAATCTGATTAGTTCTCTTCTTTCACTTTTCAATTTCATTTTTTCAATATATTTTCATAACGTGCAAATAATATTTTTGGATTGAGAATATAATATACTTTATTTTAAAAACTAGATTAAAAGTGACTTCAGAAAGTGTTTTTCCCTATACATTTTTATTGTCTCCAAGGGGCTCTGGAGACTCCTCTGTGTTCACACATATGCCCACTTGAAAAACTCCCTATATAAATTATTCAAAATAATAAATGTATACATAAACCAATGAATAGAAATACCAAAGAGGTTCCATCTTTATTAAGTACTTACAAAATATGAGTGATGAGAGTGTTAATGAGATTTTCCTTCATTACTGAGCAGGAGAGATACATGATCTATCATGTCCTGAATGTTTACTATATGCTGAACAATTTCCATATGTTTTCTTATTTATCCTTGAAACTGACATGTGGATTAAGTATTATATTCTCAATGCTAAGGTATATAAGTTAAAGTTTACACAAGGTTGCCTAAATAGGAGCCTACCCAGACAGGTATAAACCAATGTCTATTTATTTCTAATGCCTTTGTCCTTCTCACTATCCCAGACTATTCACATAAAGACTGCATACTTAATGCACCATTTTCTCTACTCTGACCAAACCACTACCTTTATCTTGTTATGAAAGTGATTGAGCCTTCTCATTTCTCAGTTACATTATCTTCTTTTATGATTCCTTTGGCAGTTCTATGGTGGATTAGGCCAAAACTGAAGTTGAATACTGTTCTTCAAGGTGTTGGGATTTCCACACTATTTTACTCTAATGACCTATTTTCTTCTAGACTCCGTGTAAATATATGATTCATAAGTCAGATATTCTCTACCTTATCTTTAATTTTCTTGTGGAAGAGTTTATGAAGCACTGCTTCCTCATAGTATAGTTTCCCAGGTGATCTTAGTAGATTGGTGCAGCTGACAGAGCCAATCTTTTAGATAACTGGTTCAAGGGCAGTCAAGGGCCTGGCATTATAAATCCATCCAATAGGTATTGTAATCACCAAATGGACCACTTGGAGCTAACTTCAGTGAACTTGAGTATAGTACAGAGAGAAATAGCAGTTAGTCGTGAGGGGAGAAGCCATAATGCAGATAGGAGTTACTGGCAGTTAGAGGTGACGGAGACATGAATATGAACGTGTGAGTAAAAAAAAGACTAGCCAGGAAGGTGTTGGCAGCAGCAAGAGAAGAATGGGTGATTCACTGTAATGGCAGGCATCAGAGAGGGACACTGGACGTTTACTTCCAGGGTAGCAGAGGTTGGTGACTAGAATGGCCTCCCCATTCTCGAGCAATATTTCATCCACCTTGAGGATGGGATCTACAGCAACTGAAAATTTTTCTCTGCATTCTCTTAAATAAACAAAAACTCGAAGCACACCAAACATATTAATGTGCATCTATGTTTATCCCTAGTTATTTGAAGAAGACTAGCCATCAAGTTGCATCTGGCTGAAGGGTGTAGGTCTTTCACCCAGAGCCCATAAGACTGACCATTAAAGAATGGGTAAATGATAATGCATAGCCAGGAGAACTCCCTTCAAAACCCCTAATCCTGGAATCCATCTTGCTCAAGGAAAAGAGGGAAGAAGAAGAAACACTAAGATTATTTCCTTCTCTCAATTTTTTTCTAAACCTTGGACTTTCTTACCTGTTTGTTTGTTTTTTAAAACTAATACAGGGAACAGTTCATGCAGGTAATACTGCAATACCTCAGATTATGGCTCTATTATATTCCACACAGGCTTGGTGATATGGGATTCAAAAATTGAAAGTCGTGCCCTATTTGTGTCCATATTCGCTGTGTGATTTCTGGAAAATCACTAAACTCTCTGGATTTCAATATCGTCATCCATTAAAATAAGAATAATAACAGTCCCTGCCTTCCTAATCTTTAGGACTGCTCTGCAAGTTAAAAAAAAACCACAATGAAATTGACAACTGTAAGGTAATTGAAAGAGCTAGTATTTTTGTCAATACTATCAAAATGCTAATAAGTCATTTTCTGAATTTTAAGAGTTTTAGTAAAAATTACTGAGATATATAAACTTCACTGTTTAGCCTTGTGGACCATTTGCTAGCAGAGCTATGCCAGTCTCCTTAATATACTATTCACGAGCTAGAAGTAGTATCTTGAATAGGTTAAAAACTTCCGAAGACAGCTGTTGATGGTGTGTGGTTTGCTAATGATCTAATCTGTCTTCCATGTCTCTTTAAGGGTTTAACAGAGAGAAAAGGGGCTCCAAGCCATTGCTGACATATGTGCTTATAACATCTCGACAGCTACCCAAGGTAAAGGTCAGGAAAGGTGGTTGCCTCTTTTATTTTGATTATAAAAAGTCAAAGGCCTTTTTTGAACAGACATCTAAGAACAAGAGTGATATACATATACTCCTTACTTCTTCTCAAAGTCTTTGGTCACGGCGTTGGTTCATTTTAACCATCGACCTGCCTCAAAGACCAGTGCTGCCATAAAGTTTTTCATGATTCCCCTTAAGTCTCTTTTACTTTTTAAATTTCTTAATGCTTCACCTGGTCTTCCTTTATGGCATTTAGCCCTTTTTGCATTGAATTTAGCATAGTCTGCTGCTAAGTCACTTCAGTCGTGTCCGACTCTGTGCAACCCCATAGACGGCCCACCAGGCTGCGCCGTCCCTGGGATTCTCCAGGCAAGAACACTGGAGTGGGTTGCCATTTCCTTCTCCAATGCATGAAAGTGAAAAGTGAAAGTCAAATTGCTCAGTCGTATCTGACTCTTCGTGTGACCCCATGGACTGCAGCCTACCAGGCTCCTCCATCCATGGGATTTTCCAGGCAAGAATACTGGAGTGGGGTGCCATTGCTTTCTCCTAGCATACTCTAAGCACATTTAATTTCTATCACTAGATTGGTATGTTACATGAGTGTAAGCCCTATTTCTGATTCATCTTTTTTGTGTTTGAGAATGCAAAGCTTCTACCTGACACACAAGTTTCTCATAAAATGATCAATGAATAAATGGGTATAGACCCACAACAAGAAATAAAATAGAACAAGCAGAATCTAACTTAACAGTCTGTTTTGAAAGTATACTACAAGTCAGCTTCCCATAAATAATAAGTGAAAAGTAGATTTTTATATTGGTACTTTCTCTTGTGGGCTAAAATAATTTCAACATTTGCATCCATTTCTCTCATATTTTATTGTAATACCTCTTTATTCTTTTTGAATTCAATTTTCAACTTTCTTTGAAAGCCTTGGAAATCAGCTTAACTCTTTAAACATGATCTATTGGCCAAGTTATATGCAGAGTACATCATGAGAAACGCTGGGCTGGAAGAAGCACAAGCTGGAATCAAGATTGCTGGGAGAAATATCAATAACTTCAGATATGCAGATGATACCACCCTTATGGCAGAAAGTGAAGAGGAACTCAAAAGCTTCTTGATGAAAGTGAAAGAGGAGAGTGAAAAAGTTGGCTTGAAGCTCAACATTCAGAAAACTAAGATCATGGCATCTGGTCCCATCAGTTCATGGGAAATAGATGGGGAAACAGTGGAAACAGTGTCAGACTTTATTTTGGGGGGCCCCAAAATCACTGCAGATGGTGACTGCAGCCATGAAATTAAAAGACGCTTACTCCTTGGAAGGAAATTTATGACCAACGTAGATAGCATATTAAAAAGCAGAGATATTACTTTGCCAACAAAGGTCTGTCTAGCCAAGGCTATGGTTTTTCCTGTGGTCATGTATGGATGTGAGAGTTGGACCATGAGGAAAGCTGAGCACTGAAGAATTGACGCCTTTGAACTGTGGTGCTGGAGAAGACTCTTGAGAGTCCCTTGGACTGCAAGGAGATCCAACCAGTTCATTCTGAAGGAGACCAATCCTGGGTGTTTTTTGAAAGGACTGATGTTGAAGCTGAAACTCCAATACTTTGGCCACCTCATGCGAAGAGTTGACTTTTTGGAAAAGACTCTGATGCTGGGAGGGATTGGGGGCAGGAGGAGAAGGGGACAACGGAGGATGAGATGGCTGGATGGCATCACTGACTCGATGGACATGAGTTTGTGTGAACTCTGGGAGTTGGTGATGGGCAGGGAGGCCTGGAGTGCTGCATGGGGTTACAAAGAATCAGACACTACTGAGCGACTGAGCTGAACTGAACTGATTGGCCAAGTGTTCTGTGGATAAAGCAGTGTGTATGAGCGTCCACATCATTTCCCTTTGGTTCTCCTCAGGTTGACCCTCCCATACCTTCAGTTCAGTTCAGTTGTTCAGTCGTGTCCTACTCTTCACAACCCCTTGGGCTGCAGCACACCAGGATTCCCTGTCCATCACCAACTACTAGAGCTTGCTCAAACTCATGTCCATCGAGTTGGTAATGCCATCCCACCACCTCATCCTCTGTTGTCCCCTTGTCCTCCTGCCCTCAATCTTTCCCAGCATCAGGGTCTTTCCAAATGGGTCAATTCTTCACATCAGGTGGCCAAAGTATCGGAGTTTCCGATTCAACATCAGGCCTTCCAATGAATATTCAGGACTGATTTCCTTTAGGATGTATTGGTTGGATCTCCTTGCAGTCCAAAGGACTCTCAAGAGTCTTCTCCAACACCACAGTTCAAAAGCTTCAATTCTTGAGCACTCAGCTTTCTTTATGGTGCAACTCTCACATCCATACATGACTACTGGAAAAACCATACCTTTGACAAGATGGACCTTTGTTGGCAGAGTAATGTCTCTGCTTTTCATTATGCTATCTAGGTTGGTCATAACTTTCTTTCCAAGGAGTAAGCATCTTTTAATTTCATGGCTGCAGTCACCATCTGCAGTGATTTTGGAACCCCCCCAAAATAAAGTCTCTCACTGTTTACATTGTTTTCCCATCTGTTTGGCATGAAGTGATGGGACCAGATGCCATGATCTTAGTTTTTTGAATGTTGAGTTTTAAGCCGACTCTTTTACTTTCCTTAAGAGACTCTCTAATTCTTTTTCACTTTCTGCCATAAGGGTGGTGTCATCTGTATATCTGAGGTTATTGATATTTCTCCTGGCAATCTTGATTCCAGTTTGTGCTTCATCCAGCATGGCATTTTGCATAACGTTCTCTGCATATAAATTAAAAGAGCAGAGTGACAATATATAGCCTTGACATCTTTCCTAATTTGGAACCAGTCTGTTGTTCCATGTCTGTTTCTAACTGTTGCTTCTCTACCTGTATATAGATTTCTCATGAGGCAGATAAGGTGGTCTGGTACTCCCATCTCATTAAGAATTTTCCATAGTTTGTTGTGATCCACACAGTTGAAGGCTTTGGTGTAGTCAATAAAGCAGAAGTAGATGTTTTCCTGGAACACTCTTGCTTTTTCAATGATCCAACAGATGTTGGATCCCATACCTTACTGGGCCCGAAGATCCTTCTACCAGTTGGCTTGGTCTTGCTCTAATTCTCAATAATAAGCCGAACTAAAATAGTCTCAGCTTTGGTTAAAGAAACAGCCTCTTGCTTTATAGTCACTGATCCTTTATTTTGTTCCAGCTAGTATATCAGTCCTGGATATTCATTGGAAGGACTGATACTGAAGCTGAGACTCCAATATTTTGGCCACCTGATGTGAAGAACTGACTCGTTGGAAAAGACCCTGATGCTAGGAAAGATTGAAGGCTGGAGGAGAAGGGGACAATAGAGATTGAGATGGTTGCATGGCATCACCAACTCAATGGGCGTGAGTTTGAGTAAACTCTGGGAGTTGGTGATGGACAGGGAGGCCTGGCGTGCTGCAATCAATGGGGTCACAAAGAGACAGAAATGACTGAGCAACTGAACTGAATATATCAAGTATTAGTAATATGAAAGCTGTTATATATTGAATACTTTGTGTATTCAAGCACTTTGTATACTCTGTTTAATTCTAACCACAAACCGTGAAGTACATAATATTAGTGTTCCTATTTTACAGAAGAAGGAACAGACTTAGATTAAAAGACTTTTTTGGCTTCTTGGTATTGTCCATGTGTATGTGGTGGCATAACCAGTCTTCAAATCTAGGCTTGTCTGTCTCCAAAAGACATGTTTTTAATCACCATTCTAGTTTATAGCAGATGGACAGTAGTCTTTGTATGTGGGGTAAGAAAGGGGTAAGAGAATTGGATAGAGGTCATGCTTTCAGGTCTGGCGGAACTGGATTGGAGTTTGAGTTTTTGGTTTCCTACCACTGTGATCCTGGACAACTAATTTAATATCAAGGAATTCATTTCTGTTCAAAATGGGATAACTAAAATCATTCCATTATGAGTAGGAAATGAGATGTTTTTAAAAGTCTAGGTCTTTTCTTGGTGAAACTATTCTGCAAATAATTTATTTCTCTTCTTTCAATCTTTTCCTCTTACCCCTCTGTTTACTTAATGTGGTGACAGTAAATGCCTGTTTTCTAGTATGCATAGGTGCACTCCCCTTCACACTTTAATTGATCCCCCTTTGGACATAACAAATTACATGGTCATGCTCTGGATATTGGTAACATTCTCCTTACCTTCATTCTCTGCATCCAGTGAAATCTTTCCAGTTGCAAATGTGATTGCGTCATTCCTTTACTTAAAACTCCTTACTTCATTGCCCTGGAGATAAAATGTAGTGCCTTCACCATGGTGTATGAGGCCTTTGATGATCTGAGGCTTCTGCATTTGTATCCCCTTCGCATACTCACCCCAGACTTCCATTCTAAGTGCTGTTTATAGCAACTAACTGCAGTTTGTTGAAATATCTTTGCTCTTTTATTGCTTCTATGTCTTTGCAAATGTCTTCCTGTGCCTGGAAAATTTTTCATCCCTGTCATTGTTTATCTATCAATAGGACCTTTTTCTAAGTATAGGGAAACTTCCACTTTGAGATCATTGTGGGACAGACTGTTTTACTGCGTAGGGGATGAGATATCATTAGTTCATTACAACCTCCTCTGTAGCTAAGACATATGCATATAATTTAGGTTCTGTCAATCAGAATTTGGCTCAGGGACTTGTGACACAAGTAGGAAGGAACAGGCATTGTCTCTAATTTTCTGACAAAGACAGCAACAGTAGAAGCTTCAAGGTCAGAGAGACTGAGTCCAAATACTCTCTACCTTAGTTATTAGTTATGTAACCTTACTCTAGCCAAATAACTTCTTTACATCAGTTTCTTCATCTCTAAAATTGGCTAACAATAATGCCTACTTCAAATAGTGCTTGCAAAGATTAAACATAACATACAGTATGATTGAAACAATGCCCGGCTCATGGTACCTGCTCAAAATGTTAGGTCTTATTACTATTGTTGTTGATAATAGTAATAATCACAGCAAGGGTATCAAGCCAGTCAATCCTAAAGGTAATCAACCCTGATTTCACTGGAAGGACTGATGCTGAAGGTCCAATATTTTGGCTACCTGATGTGAAGAGCTGATTCATTGTAAAAGACCCTGATGCTGGGAAAGATTAAAGATGTGAGGAAAAGAGAGACAGAGGATGAGATGATTGTATGGCATCATCGACTCCAAGGACATGAGTTTGAGCAAATTCCAGGAGGCAGTGAAGGACAGGGAAGCCTGGCATGCTGCAGTCCATGGGGTTTCAAAGAGTTGGACATGACTTAGCAACTGAACAACAACAACAAAAGTGAGAAAAGAGTAGAAGGAGCAGGGGTAAGTGGCGGGGGAAGAAGAGAAGCAATAACGGTAAACTACTTTCTGTAGCATTAATTTTTATTTTTCATGCATCTAAAAATTGTGACCAATAACATTTCCCTCCAACTGGGTTAACCTGGGCTTAGGCTTAACATCTAACTTAGGACTTATTTTCCTCCCAGAAACTTTTCCTGAACCTACTGCTGCATTAGAGACCACTGCTCTGGACTCACATTTTGTTCTTATTAGGAGCAGAACGCTTACCATACTTTATCTAAATGCCTGATCCCCGCCATTCTCCCCAACTAGACCGTGAACAGCCCTGGCCACTCCCTCAACCTTGTATCCCTAGGGTCTAGTGTAGGCAGTACCTTGACACCTTATGGGTGTTCAGTATACATTTGCTGGATGAATGAGCAAATCTCCTGCCACCCTCTGAGATCCTGCCATGGGAGAGTCAGCCAAGCAAGGGAATCACTGATTTCTATTCACATCCTCCAGCTCTTCCTCTGGGTTCTCTCCCTGTTACCCCATTTAAGATCATGCCAATCAACATTCATATCTATTCTGATGATCCTGAAATGTCCTTGACAATCAGTATATTTCATTGCTGAAGTGCTCCTGCCTCCCAGGTTTGGTTTAGGAGATGGAACTCTGCCCAGAGATTTGATCCCAATCAGTGCTATTGTGCTTCCCTTGAAGAACTTATTATTAAAGCCAGGAGGATGCAAAACAGTTCTCCAAATCTGGGAGCTGAATGTGACATAAGAAGAAACTGGGTGATCCCTTTTGTTCTTTTTTGTCAGTGAACTGAGGTAACACCATGCTATCTTCTTTTAAACAAATAGGATTACTTGCTGTTCTACTCAGATTTGGGCTGAACATCTTCTTGCCTTTGTATATGCTGTTATCTCAGTTTCCTGTGCTTCCTCACTGTTTAAGGTTTAAAGCCATAATGACCTAGCAGGTCATTCAAGGCTCCTCACAAACTGCCCCATCTACCTTTCCAATATTATTTCCTACCACATCCTATTAGATCCGCCAGCCTCCAGTGATTAATCATTCATTCCTTTTTATATCTTTAGCAATAATTTATAGATTATACAGTAGGCACAGTAATGACCATCATGGCGTTGCAGTCTAATGGCAGAAATAGATATTTAACAAATAGTATATATATATATAAAATCATAATCAGTCCCCTGAAGGTAAATTATAGCAGGGGCTAAGACTGGCAGGAGACTGTACAACAGGCAGGCTGGATCATGAGGGGTTCTTTCAAATTAAAACACCTTCAGAAAGCACTTTAGCCGTTCATTGAATCCAGACATTCTTCTGTGTCTTTTCTGTATCCTCAGGACTTAGCACCAGACCCAGGGTAGAGCATGCATGCAATAATGAAATATACGTGTGAATGAAAACATTGATATTGATAAAGGAAAAGCTAATCTGTAGACTTTCTCATAACTCAGAGGGGTGAATCTGGCAGGTGGAACCCCTGGTCATCCAGGAACATCTGCCAATTCAGGCAGAAGCAGCTGAGAGGTTGGGATGTGAGGTCCAAAGCCCACTGTGGATGGGGAGTCACAGTAAATCAGTTATTAAATTGGGAACTCAAAGGCCTCTACTCTCTGGGACAGAGAGCCAGAAATAGGGTCTCTAGAGACTCAATCACTATAAATGACCCGAGGTGAAGTCGTCACTGAGAGTGCCCCTAGCCACTGCCAGAGGCAGAACTAAATGCTCCTTGGAGCAGGAAACGTCACCTAGATGCTGATTGTTCCTATAATTAATTATTTTAACATAAACTATTCAGAACTCAGGAAAATATAACCTGAAGGGAATCTTTCTTGGATAAGCTAAGTTTTATCTCTCACTGTTTTGTCCATGGAGCTTCACTTTACATGGGGACTGTTAAAGGAATTTAAGGAGGAGACTGAAATTTTGAGTGCATTTTCTAGAGAGAAAACTCTGAAAGTGGGTTTATGAAACCCACTATATGAAAGCTATATGAAAGTGGGTTTAGTGTTCAGTTATTATTTATCTTACTCCACTTCCACTTAACTATTTGGCTAGATTAATCAACTTGGACAATTAAATGCTGTTCTTCCTCTTCCTGACTTAAAAATATGTACATCCTGAAAGTTGAGAGTGAGGTTTTATTCAGTGGGAAATTTTAGGACTTCAAGCTTTGTAAGCAGGATATTAAGTAACCCTGAGAGAAATGCTTTGAGGAGGTGAGGGTGGTAGGTGAGAGTCAGGTGATACAGAAGTTTTGCAACAAAAAGCAAGTAGTCTGAATGTCAAAAGATTATTGTTAATTAGAGGAAAACAAGATAGCTCAAGTTACGAAATTTAGTGCTTTTCTATGTATGAGAAGATGCAAGAGTCTTGGCTCACTGAAATAATTCCTTCGATAGGCACCTCACCTATCTGGGGCCAGTATCCTGTGTCTTCATATCCTGAGTTTCCTCAGGGCTCACCATAGGGAGTGGCTGCAGTCTGACTGCTGCAAGTGTTCTTTCCTGGTAAGTATTCTTTCCTTCCTGAGTTTCCTCATGGCTTACCAGCTCACCATCAGCAGGGGATGCAATCACTGATGACTTGTGACACCCTTTGTTTACTGATGTGGTAGGAAATAGTCCATTTCTCACTCTCCATAGTAAAGCATTGTAATGGATTCTACAGCATACTTGTGGCCAGTAGGCAGTACTCTGGTACCCAATTATACTTCTGCTCCAATCACTGACATATATGTTTGCAGAGTCACTTGTGTTAGTTACCAAATTCCTTATACCATTGGAATTCTCACTGTGTGTGTGTGCTAAGTTGCTTCAGTCATGTCTGACTCTTTGTGATGCTATGGACTGTAGCCCACCAGGCTGCTCTGTCCATGGGATTTTCCAGGCAAGAATACTGTAAGGGGTTGCCATAACCTCCTCCAGGGGATCTTCCCAACCCAAGGATGGAACCCACGTCTGTAAATGTCACCTGCATTGGCAGTGGGTTTTTACCACTAGCACCACCTGGGAAGCCCAGAATTCTCACTATATATATATATATATATATATATATATATATATACTTTGAGTAAATATTATGCAAGCTAATAAAATATTAGGAGCTTCCCTGTTGGATCAGTGGTAAAGGATCCACTTGTAATGCAGGAGACCCAGGTTTGATCCCTGGTCCATGAAGATCCCCTGAAGAAGGAAATGGTAACCCGCTCTAGTATTATTGCCTAGGAAATTCCTTGGACAGAGGAGTCTGTCAGGGTATAATCCTTGGGGTCACAAAAGAGTCAGACATGGCTCAGCAACTAAGCAACAACAACAATAAAATAATACTTAAAAAGAAAGATAGCTTTTGTTTCAATGAAAGTATGTTGAATGCTTTAGCAAAACTCAGTAAAGGCACATACTAAAGAATTAGCATCAAATAAGGAGAAGGTAAAGGCACCCCACTCCAGTACTCTTGCCTGGAAAATCCCATGGATGGAGGAGCCTGGAAGGCTGCAGTCCATGGGGTCGCTGAGGGTTGGACACGACTGAGCAATTGCACTTTCACTTTTTACTTTCATGCATTGGAGAAGGAAATGGCAACCCACTCCAGTGTTCTTGCCTGGAGAATCTCAGGGATGGGGGAGCCTGGTGGGCTGCTGTCTATGGGGTCGCACAGAGTCGGACACAACTGAAGCGACTTAGCAGTAGCAGTAGCAGCAAGGTGTGAACAAGAAAAGTATAATGATTGTGGAAAAGTGCAACATTTCAGAAGTATTCCATATTTAGAGTATTTTTTCTTATTTTAAAGACTTTAAGGATACTTGCTGTCATAGAAATTGTGTCCTAGCTTCCAATGGAATTGTGATAAGGGAAAGATTGGCATGTCAAAAAGTATTTATTAAGTATGTGCATGCTAAGTTTCTTAGTTGTGTCCAGCTCTTTGCTGTCCTATGGACTGTAGTCCACCAGGCTTCTCTGTCCATGGAATTCTCAGGCAAGAATACTGGAGTGGGTTGCCATGCCCTCCTCCAGGGGATCTTCCTGACCCAGGGATCAAATCCTTGTCTCCAGCATCTCCTGTTACTATTATTAATCAATAACATGGGGTAAAATAAAATTATTTCCATGTTATTAGTATGACATATAAGATTATATCATAATATATTATTATATTTATTACAGTAGCAATATTATATGATTTTTGTTGTTGTTCAGTTGTGATCAACTCTGCAACCCCATAAATGACAGCATATCAGGCTTTCCTGTCATTCACTATCTCCCGAAGTTTGCTCAAAATCATGTCAATTTATTTCATTTTATTTTTTTAATTTTTATTTTTACTTAATTTTACTTTACAATACTGTATTGGTTTTGCCATACATTGACATGAATCCACCACAGGTGTACATGCGTTCCCAAACATGAACCCCCTCCCACCTCCCTCCCTATAACATCTCTCTGGGTCATCACCGTGCACCGGCCCCAAGCATGCTGTATCCTGTGTCGGATATAGATTGGCCATTCGATTCTTACATGATAGTATACATGTTAGAATGCCATTCTCCCAAATCATTCCACCCTCTCCCTCTCCCTCTGAGTCCAAAAGTCCGTTATACACATCTGTGTCTTTTTTTGCTGTCTTGCATACAGGGTCGTCATTGCCATCTTTCTAAATTCCATATATATGTGTTAGTATACTGTATTGGTGTTTTTCTTTCTGGCTTACTTCAGCCGTATAATCGGCTCCAGTTTCATCCATCTCATCAGAACTGATTCAAATGAATTCTTTTTAATGGCTGAGTAATACTCCATTGTGTATATGTACCACAGCTTTCTTATCCATTCGTCTGCTGATGGACATCTAGGTTGTTTCCATGTCCTGGCTATTATAAACAGTGCTGCGATGAACACTGGGGAACACGTGTCTCTTTCAATTCTGGTTTCCTTGGTGTGTATGCCCAGCAGTGGGATTACTGGGTCATAAGGTAGTTCTATCTGCAATTTTTTAAGGAATCTCCTCACTGTTCTCCATAGTGGCTGTACTAGTTTGCATTCCCACCAACAGTGTAGGAGGGTTCCCTTTTCTCCACACCCTCTCCAGCATTTATTGCTTACAGATTTTTGGATCGCAGCCATTCTGACTGGTGTGAAGTGGTACCTCATTGTGGTTTTGATTTGCATTTCTCTGATAATGAGTGATGTTGAGCATCTTTTCATGTGTTTGCTAGCCATCTGTATGTCTTCTTTGGAGAAATGTCTATTTAGTTTTTTGGCCCATTTTTTGATTGGGTCGTTTATTCATATCAATTTATGATTAATATTATGTTACTATTTATATGTATTATTAAAGAATGCCAAAACATTTTATTTTAATATTAATAACAATGGCAAAATAATGAGTTATATATTCAGGTTTTTTAGCTTTACATATAGCTAAGGACACAGTCTGTATCCTTAATGACTAGCCCAAGGCTTTTAAAGAATAGGCATTCCAGACTACATAATGAATGAATAAATCAGTGTATAACCTTTCAGTTTCATAATCATTTTTCTCAGGTATCACTCAAATTTGTCAACATTAGTTGAAAAATGTGAATTCCACAAATCAACACAATAGTTGTTGGTGTGCTCTCACTAGCAATACCCCATTTTGTCACAGAACTGACTCTTATGTCATTTATCATCCAATAAACCTATGCATCTACTATTGGTTTTTATAACCCCTGTATACAACTACAAGCATTTATAGAATGCCTTCTGTGTATCAGGTGTTGGCCTAGTCACCTCTATGAATTGCCACTTTATTATCATCTTTTCTTAAATTGCTTGAGTTATTCTGGATTCTTGAGTGTATCATTTAAAATAATAGCTATTTATACTAGCTGTTTGTCACGTGCAAATTTGACAAGCATGTTGTCATGAAATTATTCAAGCCATTGAGAGAATATGTTGAATAAATTTGAGCCAAATAAAGAAGATAGTAAAAACCATTGAAATATTTCTTCTAGGTTGTCATTCCTAAGGAAATTATCATTCTCATTCAGCTGGGGCTGAATATGGAACAAATCTGACAAGGTAGAATTTCAGATAACTGGTATGATTTAGGGATAATTTGGGTAGCTGGAGAAAAGGTCAATGCCTAAGGGACATCCAAAAGAAAAGTAGTTAGGGATATTAGCAATATGGGGAGAAGAAAACAGGGGAAGTCATAGTTAGGTTCATAGAGTTAGAAGGTAAACTTTTAGGAGTTCCAGAGGGAATCATGTGACCTTGACAGATTTTTTAGACCATCTTGTACCATTGTGCCAACTACCCTTAATGGGAGTAAAACTGAATGGTGATAGGTTGACATCAATCTATCATCCCTCTATTCTGGAAAAACTGGTTGGGTCCTTAATTTATCCCAGTTAGTGGAAAAGAGTATGAATCACTTAGAAGAGTAGCGTTCCTTGAACTCCAAACCAAGGAAGAGACAACCAGGCATTATATCAATACCTTAAACAGAATGGGAAAGACTAGAGATCTCTTCAAGAAAATTAGAGATACCAGGGAACATTTCATGCAAAGATGGGCTCGATAAAGGACAGAAATGGTATGGACCTAACAGAAGCAGAAGATATTAAGAAGAGGTGGCAAGAATACACGGAAGAACTATACAAAAAGGATCTTCATGGCCTAGATAATCACGATGGTGTGATCACTCATCTAGAGCCAGACATCCTGGAATGTGAAGTCAAGTGGGCCTTAGAAAGCATCACTATGAACAAAGCTAGTGGAGGTGATGGAATACCAGTTGAGCTGTTTCAAATCCTGAAAGATGATGCTATGAAAGTGCTTCACTCAATATGCCAGTAAATTTGGAAAACTCAGCAGTGGCCACAGGACTGGAAAAGGTCCATTTTCATTCCAATCCCAAAGAAAGACAATGCCAAAGAATGCTCAAACTACTGCACAACTGCACTCATCTCACATGCTAGTAAAGTAATGCTCAAAATTCTACAAGCCAGGCCTCAGCAGTACGTGAACCATGAACTTCCTGATGTTCAAGCTGGTTTTAGAAAAGGCAGAGGAACCAGAGATCAAATTGCCAACATCTGCTGGATTATGGAAAAAGCAAGAAAGTTCCAGAAAAACATCTCTTTCTGCTTTATTGACTATGCCAAAACCTTTGACTGTGTGGATTACAATAAACTGTGGAAAATTCTGAAAGAGATGGGAATACCCGACCACCTAACCTGCCTCTTGAGAAATCTGTATGCAGGTCAGAAAGCAACAGTTAGAACTGGACATGGAATAACAGACTGGTTCCAAATAGGAAAAGGAGTACATCAAGGCTGTATATTGTCACCCTGCTTATTTAACTTCTATGAAGAGTACATCATGAGAAACGCTGGACTGGAAGAAACACAAGCTGGAATCAAGATTGCTGGGAGAAATATCAGTAAACTCAGAGATGCAGATGACATCACCCTTATGGCAGAAAGTGAAGAGGAACTAAAAAGCCTCTTGATGAAAGTGAAAGAAGAGAGTGAAAAAGTTGGCTTAAAGCTCAACATTCAGAAAATGAAGATCATGGCATCCAGTCCCATCACTCCATGGGAAATAGATGGGGAAACAGTGGAAACAGTGTCAGACTTTATTTTTTTGGACTCCAAAATCACTGCAGATGGTGACTGCAGCCATGAAATTACAAGACGCTTACTCCTTGGAAGAAAAGTTATGATCAACCTAGATAGCATATTCAAAAGCAGAGACTTTGCCGACTAAGGTCCGTCTAGTCAAGGCTATGGTTTTTCCAGTAGTTATGTATGGATGTGAGAGAAGAAGACTGAGTGCCAAAGAATTGATGCTTTTGAACTGTGGTGTTGGAGAAGACTCTTGAGAGTCCCTTGGACTGCAAGGAGATCCAACCAGTCCATTCTAAAGGAGATCAACCCTGGGATTTCTTTGGAAGGAATGATACTAAAGCTGAAACTCCAGTACTTTGGCCACCTCATGCAAAGAGTTGACTCATTGGAAAAGACTTTGATGCTGGGAGGGACTGGGGGCAGGAGGAGAAGGGGACGACCGAGGATGAGATGGCTGAATTGCCTCATTGACTCGATGGATGTGAGTCTGAGTGAACTCCACGTGTTGGTGATGGACAGGGAGGCCTGGCATGCTGCGATTCACGGGTCGCAAAGAGCCGGACATGACTGAGTGACTGAACTGAACTGAACTTCTATAACTTTAAGATGAAGAAAGAGAATTGGCACTTCCTGGTCAAATGGTTAAAGGGCTTTTCTGATCCTCTCATCTGGCACCTGGTCCAGATCTCCCCTGTTCTACGATTTTGGTCCTTTTGCTTGTATTTCTTCAGTAGCAGAAGCTTCTCTGTCTTCATAGGAGAATGCAGAGCTCTCATTGTCTAGGATATAGGGAAAAGGTGAATGTGGAGAAGGTTCTAAACTGCTTTAGTTCAGCAAATATTTATTGACTGCTATGTTCCAAGTACACTTTAACATGTTTGAATTATATCAATGAGAAAATGGACAAAAGACTTTGTCTTCATGGAGTTACAGTTCTAGCCGAGAAAAATAGATAATAAACATTAAAACCAACCAAAAAGTAAATTAGGTAAATTATGAGATCATAATTACAATGAAAAAAGGAAAATAGAAGTGTAAGAGATGAGAGTTTCATGGAGTGGGTAGACAGATTGTTGTATTAAGCAAACTGTACAAGGAGAACCTCCAGGAGAAGGTGAAATTTGAATAACTTTTTGACAGAAATGAGAATTGAATCACATGGTTATTGGGGGTAAGAGAATTCTAGGCAGAAGTAGTAGAATTCCAGGTAGACTCTGAGCTGGAAGTGAGTCCAGCATCTTTGAGAAGCAGCAAAGAGCAGGGTCACAAATGGGGGAGTAGTAAAGGACTGAGAATTAACGGAAAACTAGGTAATAGTGGGTTTGGTAAGCATTGAGTGACTTTGGCTTTTACTCTGAGTGAAACTGAGAGCTACTGGCAGGTTTGGAAGATTGCAATGAAATGATCTTGAAATTTTAAATGAATCACTGTGGCACTTTTCCTTAGAACATATTGCAGGGAAACAAGGTTAGATGTAGGAAGATCTATTACGCAGTTGTTGTAAGAGTTCAGGGGAAAGTTTCCGTACTTTGGCCTGAAATAGTAGCAGTAACAAGAACCAATCAGATTCTAGATGTATTCTGAAAATAGATCTAATAGAATTTCCTGGCAGACTGTGTATGCAAGGAAGAAAGAGAGGAGTCAAGAATGATTCCAAGATTTTTAGCCTCCGCAACTGGAAGGAGTAAGTTGCTAGAAATTGAGATGGAAAAGACTGTGGATGGAGAGAGTTTCAGAGGGAAAACAGTTTAATTTTGGACTTAATCTCTACTAGACATGAAAATGGAGATGTCGAGTAAGAAGTTGGATGTATGAATCTCGACTTCAGGAGAGAGGTTTGGGCTAGAGATAATACTTTGGGATGTCAAAATATAGATGGAATTTCAAACCAGGAAATTGGATGAGTTCTCTAGGATAGTGAGTGTACATAAAGAAAGGAAGACAATGAAGGAGTTGCTTCTGGGCTACCTCAATGTTAAGATAAGGGGAAATGAGTGAAGGAGAATGACAAAGAGTGGCCAGGGAGGTTGCTGTCCTGAAAACCAACACAAGCTTGTAGTGCATAGAGGGTGTTGCTGATACACCAATAAAGATGGAGAATGGAAACTTTAATAATGTGGAGGTGACTGGTGATCTTGTTGAGCACAGTGTCTATTATGCAGAGTTAGCTTTTCTGTTTAATCCTGCAGCAGCTTTCCCCTGGTGAGAGGGGCGACAGTGTAACCTGCTTTTGTCTCTTGTACTTTATTTCTGAGTGGGATTCCTGGAAGGACTTATAATTGGAGTGGAATCACTTGCCTTCTCCATTCTATGCTTCTGAAGCTACAGAACTGCCCAGTCATCAAAGATATTATTTCTCTGGTTCTTGACAATGGACTGTACTGAATGGACGTACCACTCTTTGCATGTAGCTCCTGATGCTGCTAGTTTCATTCTACATTTTTCTATTTTCAAAGGCTCTTCCCCTTCGTTGCTGTCTCTCTTCATTCCCAGGAAAACAAGGTCCATTGACCTAGTGGTTATGGTAGCAAAGAGTTAACATCAATAATTATAATTTTTCTACCAACTATTATTCAGTATTACAGCTAATGCTAACTACCTCATTTTGTCCATAAGGATATCAGGAGAGATTTTGTTATGTGCTACTAGACTTTGCTGCATTACAGATTTTGTGACATTCTGTTACTTGTCAATGATAATGTCATATTAACTTTAAATGTCATATTAACTTTACGAGGTTTGTTTGGTAGACTCTTTCCCAAGTGAATCCATGATGACTCCATGTGATCACTTCGCTTTTCTCACATGCTAACAAGAAATCTGTTTATGACCAGTTCTCTTGCCAGGGATAAAGTCAGACATAAACATCTTAATTTCCTGGGATGTACTTATTTATCATCTTTGGAAATGATACCAGGTTTGCCCTGTCTTTGAGGTTCTGGCATATATCCAGATCTCTGTAATTTTCTCATGCATGTATGAATTTGAAAACACTTTCTCCACAGCCTTTCATTAACACTTAATGGAATTCAGAGTTGGCACTGATGTCATTTTGAGAAAAAACAAGAACTTTTCTATTAAGAAAGAAGGTTACATTTACCAATGAATTTATAAAATAGAGATCAGTTTATAAATTTGGTTTAGTATTTCCTTTCTACCCCATTAAAGTTTTAATTTTCTTATGCAAATCATATAGAAAGCCACATGATTTCTAGTTGTGGTCTAGCTATAAAAATGCACACAATATCTTTTCTATTGGTTGTGTGATTTAGTGGAAAGATGGTAGCTTTGGATCAAAAATCTGAAGTTTAATCTTGGTTACTACAGATTTAATTCTGCTACTACAAATTTTGTAACTTTGATAGTGATAGTGATTCTTTCTTATAAATTTCTTTTTATCATCTGCTACATAGAGTAGTTTATATATCCTTTATAGTGTCTGATAATACTAAAGGTAATTTCAGTGTCTGATAACACTAAAGATAATTCAGGATATATGTTTAGTATTTTTTCCCAGCCAATCAAAGAGTTTTACCCAAGCATCTAGAAAGGAAGCTAAAGTAGACTCTTGTTTGCCCCTTTTTAAATGCACACAAGGCATTTGTTGGCTGCTGTACACAGCATGGAAAAGCTCAACATTGCAGAGTCTAAAATCTGTGTGGATCTGGCTAAATCCAGAGAAAATGTCCTTGGAAATAGGTGCATTTAGTTAAGTGAATGATTTCCTGCTAATAAGATCCCATTTACTTAAACTGCTTTCTAGTCATTGTTGACTTAATTCTAGTAAGAAGAAGTAAATACAAACCAATGAGAAACACTGGTCAATCCCCTGTAATATTCTAAAATGTTTGAGTGATATAGGTGAGCCATTGATGATGTAGACCAATGATTTTCATACTTTTCTCCATAAACTATTAAGGTTTCTTAAAAATGCCTTACAGACTATGTAAAGAGTAAGGAAGATGAACTGAATGGCATCTCTCCAAACTTTGTATGTTAAAGCTCTAACGTCCAGTATGACTGTATTTGAGGATAGGGCCTTTGAGGAGGGTATTAAGGTTAAATACGGTCATATGGATGGGGTCCTAATTCACTAAGTGAATGAAGTAGCTCAGTCATGCCTGACTCTTTGTGACCCCATGGATAGTAGCCTTCACCAAGCTCCTCCATCCATGGGATTTTTAAGGCAAGAGTATTGGAGTGTGTTGCCATTTCCTTCTCCAGGGAATCTTCCCAACCCAGGGATCAAACCCAGGTCTCTCACATTGTAGACAGATGCTTTACCATCTGAGACACCAGGGAAGTCCTAAGACTGGTGTCCTTATACAAGGAAAAGACATCAGGAAAGGTCATGAGAGTTCACAGTGAGAAAGTAACCACTGTCAAGGGAAGGAGAGAACTCTCATCAGAAACCAACACTGTTGGTGCCTTGATCTTTCTTGTCCAGGCTCTAGAATTATCAGGAAATAAATGTCTGTTGTTTAAACCACCCAGTCTATGGTATTCTGTTATGGCAGCCCTAGTAGACTACTACAGAGGCCAAGAAAAAAGTCTGATCTCTGTATCTTCATTTAAACTGGATATACTCTACTTCTGCTATTCATATATTAGAGTTTTATGTAAGATTTTTTTCTTTTGTTTTATAACACTACATGATTATATTTTAATACACAACCAAAAAACAAAATACCATAGCAAATTAATGGCAATAAAATGTATTTCATTTGCACTACATGACAATTGGTTAACATCCTTAGTTATAAATGAATTCTTAGAAACTAGTAAAAAGACATTGATATTCCACAGGAAATGCAAAACAGAAGAAAATGAAATAACACAAGTGACTAGTAAAGAGTAAACATATATGAAGATGACTGAACTGAATAGTTAACAGGAGAAAAGCAATTTCTTTGTGACATTACATTACCAAAGATTACAAGTCTAAGATTTGTGTGGTTTTAGGAAATAGACCCACATAGACACTGGGCGATAAGATTGATGAGGTCCTGTCCATATAGTAGAGGGAAATCTAGTTTGGAAATCCTAGCAGTTCCAATTCAATGGAATTATTTAAATTATATAGTAATTCATTCATGTATTCCAACAGAGACATATCTTCCTAGTCCCATATCTGTCTAATTAGAAAGCTTCTCCCTTTCTAATTCCATTAGTCTCCATCCTTTGCCTTCCAGACACAAAACTGACCACCCATTGGAAGAGAAGTTATTTTGATGGCAGAGAGAATATATCACTTGTCTGTGACTTCACCTTACACAGTGCTATGAACTGAATGTGTGTCTTACACCTCACCCAAATTCATCTGTTGAAATCCTGATGCCCAATGTGATAGAGATGGGGCCTTTGGGAATTTGTTAGATTTAGATTAGGCCTTGAAGATGAAGTCCTCAGAATGAGGTTAGTGTCCTTAGAAGTAAAGATCAGGGAGCCAGTGCTGAAACACAGCAAGAAGACCAAAATTCAGGAACAAGATCACCTGGACTTCCACCTTCCAGAATGGTGAGACATAAACTTCTGTTGTTTTAAGCCACAAAGTTTGTGGTATTTTATTATAGCAGCCAGAGCTAGCTGCTGAAAGCTGTCTATCTTGCCCCATTCTGTCAATAGCACATATATGGGTGTGTACTTAGTAGCATTAAATATATAAGTATATTTGACACAAACCCACTCAGAAATGGTCCCTTTATCCTCCTACACAATATATAAACTTATGGTAGAAATTCTCTAGTAGCAGAAAGCATATTAGAGTGCAGGCTTTAAAAATACTTAAAAATTTCTATGAAGACTGGTTTTTCATAATTATTGAATCATTTTTATCTCCATACAAATTTCTGTGAACTCTTAATTGCCTAGATTATTCCCTATTCAGAGATTTTACAAAGAGAATATTTACCTGATGTTGGCACACACAATAAATTAGAATTAACTAGCTGTTACTGGATAGCATTCCTGCTCATTTCCCACTATTATTATAACAGCTACTAACACAGATTTCTGTTTATACATCTCAACTGATCTTTGCACTATCCTGTGGGACTGGTAATTCTATTCTCACGTTTCATATGAGGAAACTGGAGCATGAGGAGTTAAAAATAGCTAAAATTGTAATGATAAGGGCATTTAAGTTTTGAATTACAGATGTTATTCCATATCATTTCCTGTACTTTTATATGCTTAACCTATATAAAAAATAAAAGCCAGAGAAACATATATTTGTAGGATGAATAGTCAGATATGAATCCGTATGGTCAGTTATAATCAGGTCCAGATGGTTACTGCTCTGAGCTACTAGAGACCCCATTTGATGCCCCAGTTA
Organism: Ovis aries; assembly: GCF_016772045.2. Lineage (NCBI taxonomy): Eukaryota > Metazoa > Chordata > Mammalia > Artiodactyla > Bovidae > Ovis > Ovis aries. The sequence goes on along the minus strand of NC_056054.1, from coordinate 35,836,223 downwards.
CCTACCATCATCACGATTAGCGTGGGCATCAGTCGACACTTCATAATGGAGACGGCATATTTTGGCGAAAAGAACATGGGCTTTGAAATCTGCGCTGGAATCAGGTTTCAGCCCTGCCATGTACTAGCTATGAGATGCAGAACAATGAAGAGTTAGCTCCTCTGAATCTTCATCTCTGTATGTGTAAATGGTGAATAAGAGTAATATCTGTCTTAGGAGTAAAGGAGATAGTGAGGAAGCAAACCATTGCCCTTGACGCAGAGCAGGCATGTTGTAGGCATGCAATAAGTATTAGTTGAATCTAATTCATATTTTATGCAATAACACAGATTACTGCAAAATTCAATCTCTCCTGGGGGGTTTACAAGCTAATTGGTGAGACATTGAAGAATGACAGCAAAAAGGCAGCAAAGATCAAGTCCTAAGTGCACGAAACCATGGCAGGTCAATAGAGGAGGAGATTCTCTTGAGGGCTAGGATGGTTAAACAACTAATTTCTTTTAGGATCAAGCTTCTGAAGAAAGACAAGCTCTTATTTAGACAGCCAGAGAGGAGGGGGCATGCATGTGGCAGAAAGGGAAAAAGGACACGTAACAGAAATATGTATGGTTATATATGGGAAGAAGAATTGATCATTGTGGATGGAGCAAAGATATTACAAGGTGGTTTGCACATTGTACTTTATTGTTTATAAAATTTTTTGTCTTACTTGAGCTCCTCCTCAGATCTAAGGGGAGAAGAGAACAAATTCCATTATCTCCTTTTAAAGAATAGATAAAGATAAAGCAAACTCTGAGGGGCAAAGTGACTTGATTAAGGTAACACCTCTACTATATAACAGTGGGGGCCTCGAATTCCAATCTTCACCTCCCTAAATTTGGGAAAGTGGCAGGGTGAGGGATAAGACTAAAGAAGTTTGAGAAAAATTTGTGACTTTGAATGACAACTTTAGGGATTTGGAATTTTTATTCTGCAAGCATAGAAAAACCACAAAAGCTTTTGACCAAAGTGCATGTGCAAAGTAATATTTTTGAAAATCAGTCTGGCAACAGGACTTGGGGTAGGTTTCTATTCCTCAGATAGGACAGTGTTCTTCTAGAATCTCTCTTCTAGGACCATCATCCAAATGAATTTTAGGCCAATGAGGGCTTTTTTTCTTTATGCCATCTTGGAGAGAGCCCTCTTAATCAGGGAAATGGAGCTATTAGCACACTGGCAGTCTTTTCTATTCTGCATTTTAAATTAATTCAATTTATTTCTGGATAAAATATCTGTATAAATCAAGCTAGTTTGAAAAACTGACAGCGCCATGAAAAAAATGTTTGGGGAAAAAAGATCATATGCATGACTAAGCTATATATTAATTTAACCAAGTGTTCTGATTAAATCAGAAAGAATAAAAATGGCATAATGGGACCATCATCACTCACTGAATTAGGGTCAGGGTCCTCTTCCCAAACAGCACTGTTGCAATGAAGTACTGGGTCTGGATGAAAGACTGAAGTTTCAGAGCAGGTCAGATCTGAGTTCAAATCTTGAATGTAAACTCCAAGCAGTCAGGCATGTTTTGCCCACCCTTATAACTCTAGTACCTATGACAGTATCTGATTCAAAGTAGGTCTCTTATACATCTTTGCCAAAATCAAAATCAAAAGAATTCAGGCCTACCACTTAGCCACCTGGAAAACACTAGATAAGTGCTTTGCACTTACTGCATCTCCATTTCTCATCTGTAAAAGAGAGATAAAAATATTTACTTTGTAGATGTATTATAAGGGTTACTGGGAGAAGGCAATGGCAACCCACTCCAGTACTCTTGCCTGGAGAATCCCATTGATGGAGGAGCATGGTAGGCTACAGTCCATGGGGTTGGAAAGAGTCACACATGACTGAGTGACTTGACTTTCACTTTTCACTTTCATGCATTGGAGAAGGAAATGGCAACCCACTCCAATATTCTTGCCTGGAGAATCCCAGGGACAGAGGAGCCTGTTGGGTGCCATCTATGGGGTCACACAGAGTTGGACATGACTGATGAGACTTAGCAGCAGCAAAAGAGTTAGTGATAATGAAAGTAAGAAAGATATGGACATGTGAAATGGGATAGTGTAGATACCCATTCCTGAACCCAGATTGAAAGCTGGATTTCCCTTTAATGTGCTTCCCAGCATGCTTTGCCAGGACGGGGCTTTGTCCTAAAGGGCCCTAGCTGAGCCAGATGTTATTTAGGGTTACATCTTTCATAGGGATTATCAAAGTAATTTTACTAGTGGATGCTCAATTGTTGAAATTAAATTTTCCAAAGTAGTAGAACTTTGAACTAAATTATTCCTTCTTAGCAATTAGTTTATCTAGGAAGATGATGGTTGCCCACGTAATGGGCATTTAAAAATCTAAAGATGATGGATGCCCACATTTAAAAATTATTTCTAATATTCTATGAGTTCTCACACCAAGAGATGCTGGGTTTTTCTTCCTCATCGTTTTAACCCCTCCAACAAAGTCCCTTCTAAAGTATTCCAATTTTGAATATGAGGAAATAGACTTGGGAGAAATTACGTGATAAACTCACAGTCACACATTAAATAAAGAGCAGGGCTCATATTTGATCCAGAACTTTTTGGTGCAAAGCCTCTTTACTTTATGGAGGTCTTCCATATGTATTTGGTGATTGAATTAGTGGGCAAAGGCTAGTCCCACTCAACTTTCTTTCCTTTAGTCACAAAATGTTCTTAGCTTCCACCATGAAGATATTAAAAACAAGAAATCTGGCTTTGGTTCAGTTGCTAAAAGCATGTGTAGTCTGGAACTGTTAGGTTTTTGTTAGACTATTCATAAGTATATATCAGGCTTTCAAGAGCAAGGGCATCCTTTCGATTTATTATGTACTCTCCCTTCCACCAAAAGAAAGAGAAATGAAATAAAACATAGAAAAGGCCAAGGTAAAGAGGCTATGAATTTAATGGTCATCACTGTGGTAGCAAACATTTATTGTGTACCAATTAGGTAAGAGGCCTCCTGCTATGTGCTTTACATACATTATTTCACAATGGCCCTCTGAGAGCATATTGTCAAGTTGTAAAATAAGACACTGCTCAGAACTCTCCACTGGCTTCCTATCACACTAGGATGGTGCCTAATGTTTGCACCATGGCTCACAGAGCCTCCAGGACCAGTCTGATCATCATAAGTTGAGTGTAGGGAACAGTATCATGAAGGAGGTGAACACCTGGGATGCCTGCTCTACTGCAGATACAGGGATGCACTGAATTGCACAGGAATACTATGGTCTCTATTCTTCTGTTCCAGGTGAGGAAACCTGCTTCAGTTCAAGCCCCAGCCAGGAGAGAGAGTGGGCCAGGTCAAATCGTCCCAGCTCCATGGTGACATCACACAGAGAAAGTGGGATTGTGGAGCCACCAAATGATGAAGGTCCTCCCCATGGAACAAATACTTAGATGCAATTACTGTTTGTGGCAGACATGAAGACACAGACTTCCTTAAGGAGACTTTGATTAAAAACTAAAATAAAGTATTTAGTTAAAATGGAGAGTGAACGATTAAAGAGATAAAGGCTGGCCTATGGGACAAGAAACAGAGGGACACCCTGGACTCTGACGTGTTCACATCCCTCTAGGATGTCAGTTTCACCTTCCAGAGGATCCATCAATCTCTTTGAGAGATAATTCACTAATTCAGGAGTTGGCATTCCATGGGATGCTTGCTTTGAACTCAGTTTACTCTTACCTGCTTTGATGACCATGAAAAATTGACATGGAAGATGGAAAAGAATTATCTTATACTGCTGGTGGAAGCTGTGCTTATCTAACCCTCCTGGGTAATGAAGGTGGCAGGTCTTTGACCTGGGCTCTGCAAGACTATCTCTGCAACAACTAAGGACTGTGCCAGACAGTCATCAATTCTGGACATGGCCTTCCCACCAGCCCTCTATCTCTATTCTTTACCCACTCCTGACAGGTAGAAAGCAAATTTGCATAATAAACTGTTTAAACATTCCATTGTGATCCACCTTCAAGGCACTCTTTGTCCTCGACAGCTCTAATGGTTAGTGACCCCTTCAAATTCAACATCATTTGTCAAATCAAATTAGGCTTGTTACTAATTGTAAGGCAGTGACATTCATCTTTTTGATGCTTTCAAACCAGTCTGAGGTAAAGTTCTCGTATGGAATCAGCCTTGGTATGCTGAATGAGTCACTTCCTCAATGAGGCAATTGTCAGAAAAATAGGAGACTTAGCTTGAAGGTAAATATTGTTGGGTCACTTGAAATGTATGCAGATTTGACATTTCCCTTCTGATTAGCATGTCTACACATTAAAGTTTTTTGTATGTCACATCGGATAGTTCAGATGCCAGAGTAATGTCAGTGAGCACTCGATAGAAACTTCATTTTGTTCTTGATAATGAAAATGGGAGGATTAAGGAGGAAAAGTAAAGTAGGAACCTAATTAGGTGACACATGAAATGTACAGGAGGGTATTCAGAATAAAAAGAAAATGTTGGAGAGGATAGTAATATTATCCACTGTGTGCCAGTAGATCTCTTTCTCTCTCTCTCTTTCTCTGTCTATATGGATGTATATGTGTGTGTGGCATATATATACACTAATATAGGGCTTCCCTGGTGGCTCAGATGGTAAAGAATCTGCCTCCAATGCAGGAGACCCAGGTTTGACCCCGGGGTTGGGAAGATCCCTTGGAGGAGGGCATGGCAACCCACACCAGAATTCTTGCCTGGAAAGTCCAATGGACAGAGGAGCCTGGCAGACTACAGTCCCTAGGGTTCTTGCTTGGAAAATTCCATGGGCAGAGGAGCCTGGCAGGCTACAGTCCATATGGTCACAAAGAGTCAGACATGACAGCATATGGACATGCCCGTGTGTGTGTGTGTGTAAATATATATGTGCACTAATACACACATACACACACACACACAATGAAGGCAAAAGTCGCTCAGCTGTGTCAGACTCTGCAGCCCCATGGACTATATAGTCCATGGAATTCTCCAGGCCAGAATACTGGAGTGGGTAGTCATTCCCTTTTCCAGAAGATCTTCCTAACCCAGGGATTGAACCCAGGTCTTCCACATTGCGGGCAGATTCTTTACTAGCTGAGTCACAAAGCAAGCCCAAGAATACTGGAGTGGGCAGCTTATCCCTTCTCCAGCAGATTTTCCCAACCCAGGAATCAAACTGGGGTCTCCTGCATTGCAGGCGGATTCTTTACCAACTGAAATATCAGGGACTTATTTATTCAAAGAAGATCATAATATTTAAAAGGATTAAATTAATTATACACACAGTAATTTAATCCTTTTAAAGATTATGATCCTCTTTGAATAGATAAGAGACATGAAACACTTAGCCTAATGTCAAACAGTAAAATAGCAGAACTGGAATTTAAACTTAAGCCTATGTGATGCCAAAGTCCAAGATTCTCCTAACATAACATGCTATCTCCTTAAGACACAAAATGTTCAACCTTGCCCTGACAGGAAACTGTAATTGAAAGTGCTAAGCAGCATCTAGGTATCCTGATTCTACCCTCAGTTTGCAAATATAAAATCAGAAGTTCAGAGGATTTCCTGGTTTAATTTTTACAAATAATGAATATCCAGTCTCCACTTGAACACTTCCAGTGGCCAGGAGATTTTTCTTTCCCTATTCACCCATCCATGTCTATCTTGGTTCCCATACTGCTATGTTTATTCATAAACCAATATCTCTACTTATGACTTTATAAGTTTAAATGTACAATTGTATTCCACATCTAATTATGACTTGAGAATATTTGCTCTCAAGACTGCAGTGCCTATCATTTATTTTATAATTTATTCATCACAATAAGCCAATAATATATGCCCTATTTTTACCCCTAATTTACTGAAGAAGAATGTGAACTTATGAAACTAAATAACTTGTCCAAGTCACATAACTAAGAGTAATACATCAAAGTAGTGCAGCACCTCCCAGTTTCAACCTTTTCCTAACATGATAGCAATTCATAGCATGCAACATGCAAGGACAGCATGATCAGGAGAAGAAATGTATCCATAATCTTCAATTTGAAGTTGGCTATGTAATCTTATGCTTTTATTTCCCGCTGCCAAAATTTTATAGAATACAGTGCTGAAGAGCAATGAAAAGGTGGTCCAGATAAATCCCAGCTTTCACCATCATCTGTGTACACACTGTACCACTGGAGACCTCTCTCATATCTCACACCATACATTAGATCAGTGGTTGTCAAACTATGGCCCACAGCCAAAACTTGTTCACTTTCTGATTTTTAAAGAAAGTTTTATTGGAACACATCTACAACCTTTAATTTATATATTGTTATGGCTGTTTCCTCACTGCAAGGGCAGAGTTATAGTGTCTCCAGAGACCATATAGTTCACAAAGCCTAAAATATTACTCTCTGATCTTTTAAAGAAAGTTTGTCAGCTCCTGCATTAGAACTTTTGCATAATTCCTTCATTTTACCTATATGGAATGTATACGGAGGAGATGATAGGCTATCATAGGGTGGCCGCGTGCACTACATGAGAAATTGCAAAGTAACAGCCAAAATAATTTGACAATTTTGGGTTGGAGAACTGAGACAAAGAAATGTTATCCAAACTGTATTTTAGTTCAAGCCCTCTACTGTTAACACAGCAATTCTAAAATGGCTTCTATAATCCTCACTGAAGCACCAGAGGATGTTAAATTTATTCACTTATCATGATGCTGCCGTTAAAGCAGTAATTTTCAGTCTTAGATTCACCTGAGGAGATTAACAAAAGACATACACATAGTTGGTTGCACCATGGATGGAAATCCCAGACCTACTAAGTCAAAAATGCTTGGAACAGAAACAAGACATTTGTATTTTCAAATGTATTTTCAAATTTTTATCAAGCAACTAGTATCTGATATCATTGCTGGGCAACAACTGCAAATAAATCTGCTTCATCTTTCTGTGGGGCTTCCCAGGTGACTTAGTGGTAAAGCATCCTCCTGCCAATGCAGGAGCTGCCAGAGATGCCCGTTCAATCCCTGGGTAGGGAAGATCTCCTGGAGGAGGAAGTGGCAACCCATTCCAGTATTCTTGCCTGGGAAATCCCATCTACAAGGAGCATGTTGAGCTACAGTCCATGGGGTCACAAAAAGTCAGACAAGACTGAGAGAATGAGCATACACACATCTTTCTGTAAGCACTTGAAGATAATTATAATTCCATGGCTTTGCATATCATCTATATGTCAAATACTTTACCTTAACCTTTCTCTGAGCTACAGTCACTTTTTTTTTTTTTTAATCACTCACTATTTGGTATTTCTAGGTGATATCTCAAACTTCATCTGCCCCAATATGAAATGTTGATTTTTCCATTAGAGTCCTCTTCATCACAGTTAATGGCACCACCTATTCATTTGCTTAAGCCTAAATTCTAAAATAGTTCCATGATTTTTTTCCCACCAATCTCTCATTGGTAAGTCCAAAATAAATCATTTTTCTTTTCAATTGGAATTTTTAACTCCTCTCATTCATAATTTTTTTCTCTCCAGGGAGATTATAGTGATATTTCTAAAGTTATGTCAAGCTGCTTTCCTGCCTAATGCCCTGCAATGATGTTCTACTACATCAAAAGAAAAAAAAAAAAGGAAAGAAAAAACAATGCAAACTTCTTCCTGTGTCCTAAAAATTGTACATGTTCTAGCTATTGCCAGAACCCATCTTTATCACTTTTCTTCTCTGTTCTCATGACAGCCTCATGAGTCTTCTTTCTTTTCCTTGGACACTGCTGCTGCTGCTGCTAAGTCACTTCAGTCGTGTCTGACTCTGTATGATCCCATAGACCGCAGCCCACCTGGCTCCCCTGTCCCTGGGATTCTCCAGGCATAAACACTGGAGTGGGTTGTCATTTCCTTCTCCATCCTTGAACACTAACCTCATTCATTTCTCAGGTACTTTGTATTTGCTATTTCTTGAGCTTTGACACTTTTTAATGTCTAGCTCCTTCTTATCAGTAAGATACAGCTCAGAGAAGCCATTCCTGACTACCTTATCTAAATAAACCAAGTTAAAGCACTGGATCACTTTTATTGAATCATCTTATTCTATTTTTCACATAACTCATCTATGTGAAATTATCATATTTGCTGATTATCCATTGTCCTACCAAAGGATACAAAATCCTCAGGAATAAACCAAATGCCTAGAGTGATGTGTAATGCACAGTGGTTGTGTACTTATTAAAGTACTGTTTTTCTATTTAATTTTTTTTCAAGCTAACTCCTCCTATTCTTTCAAATACTTAGTATATGATGATAGCAGTGTGAGTTCATTAACTATAGTCTATTCCATGTTCACAAACAATCTATTCTAGTTACCTTGCCCTATATTTGCTCTGAGCAGAAGCTGGTCTTCACCTTTCTTTGAAAGTGTCCTATGCATTTTTACAATATTTGTGTACATAGTAAGTATTGAATAAATGTTGATGAATGGAGTATATAATGGGCTTTTGGCTCCATACATCAAGACTGTCTTGAAGGACAGATAATTACTTCTACTTTATATCTGACATTTTAATATAACTGGCTGTGGTCATTATCCTTTGGAATTGCATTCTAGTCAATTCTTACAAAAAAAGAAGAAAATAAGGCACAATTACCTTGTGAGCAATCCACAATTGGATTTGCATTTAAAAATTGCCGAGTGAGCACTCCTGCCTGATGGCCAAATGAAATTAATCTCTTGTAACTCAAGGTCTTATCTATTTGGAGATGCAGGGGTAGGAGGGTTAAGGAAGACTGAAGGATTCCTGAATGGTAAAAGTCATCTCTCTCATTATTTATGTTTATGGGGTGTTTGCATTGATCTCCCACTGAACTACCCAAGGGGAATATAAAGGTGGTTAAGATACTGTCCCTGTTCCTGAGAAGCTCTCCATCTCTAGTTTACATGGTCATATCCCTGTCCAGCCTGCACACGACTTCTTAGAAACATCTCACATCCCTGATGATGGAAATGGTCAGGTGTTCATGTTGATAATAGCTTATTCCCTCTTCTGGGCACTGCTGTTGGTCTATGGGTAGATATTGTGAGTCAGTTTCATAAAGATTTGAATCAAAGGAACAAACTCTAAGGGAGTTGGCCTTTGAATTGTGTAAATGGTAGAATATAGATGTCTGTGAATTCCTTTTGCTTTGGTCCTTGGGAGGGTCTCAATCCTGACCTGAGCCCTATTTATTCTTTTTTTTTTTCAATGCGTCTTTAAGAGAATTTGAATAGGCTTCTGTTTCTTGCACCAAAATTTCCATTAAAAGTTATGTAGATAAGAATTATAAACCAAAATCTATACTTTAGCATGACTGGTGCAGTGATAAAGTTTGGTCAGGTTACTATGTACAAAGAAGGGAAGCCTTCAATTTGGCTTAAGAAGGTCAGAGAAATCTTATAGGAGACAACACCTAAACTGAATTATGGAGAGTAATTATTAAATTGGAGAAAAATGGTGGAGGAAGAAAAAGGGAGGTTTTTGTAGCCTGAAAACATTCAGGGGTGTAAAACAGCAGGTATATTTCGGGAAATGCAAGTTTAGTGTAATGAGCTCAACATACAAGGTGAAGAAGCATCAAGGAAGGTATCTGGAAAAGCAGGTAGGAGCAAGACCATGGAATGTCTTTGATAAGATTTGTCAGCCGAAAAAATGGACAATGTGAGAGTTTTTATTTAAGTCTTAGGGCAAAAGAAGAACCATGGCCCTGGAGATAGCATTTTAGATAGCTCTGGGAAATTCCTCCAAAGAGGTAGAAAGTAAAAGCTGCTGCTGCTGCTGCTAAGTCGCTTCAGTCGTGTCCGACTCTGTGTGACCCCAGAGATGGCAGCCCACCAGGCTCCCCAGTTCCTGGCATTCTCCAGGCAAGAACACTGGAGTAGGTTGCCATCTCCTTCTCCAATGTATGAAAGTGAAAAGTGAAAGTGAAGTCGCTCAGTCCTGTCTGACTCTTAGCGACCCCATGGACTGCAGCCTACCAGGCTCCTCCACCCATGGGATTTTCCAGGCAAGAGTACTGGAGTGGGTTGCCATTGCCTTCTCAGGGAAAGTGAAAGCATTAGTCCTCAATTGTGTCCAACTCTTTGACACCCCATTGATTGTAGCCTACCAGGCTTCTCTGCCCATGGAATTCTCCAGGCAAGAATAATGGTGTGGGTAGCCATTCCCTTCCCCAGGGGATCTTCCCGATCCAGGGATTGAACCCAGGTCTCTTGTATTGCAAGTGGATTCTTTACTGTCTGAGCCACCAGGGAAACCCCCAAAGAGCTAGAGGGAAAGGTCAATACATATGATTATAGTGAAGGGGGATAGATACAGCCAAGCACACATTTTTGCAGAAACTTGCTGCTAGTCATGAGAAGCAGGTATCTCCAGTAATGATTTCAGTTCTTTCCTAGATATGAGGAGATACAGGAATTTGGGCTCATAAAATTGTCTGAAAATATCTGACTGTCTGAAGGCCTGCTCTGCCACTTTCCCCCAAAATAGAGTGCCTCATTCCTGATCTCCACCCTGAACTCCTTTCCAAGTATGTTGAAGGTCAGCAACTAGGATGGCTAATGATCTAATCCTTCTAATGGCAGGTGACAATTTTTAGTTAGCAGATGCTAAGTAGTTTAAGTTTTGCCTTGTAGGTTCATAATCTGCTGAATGACCAGACTTGATCCTTTTTCTGGGGACATCATGAATAAATCCTCAGGGACCTTCTAATTATTTTACAGCTCCTTTTTCAGGGGCAGCCCCAGGAAAGCTTTTGAAAAGAAACACAGAGCATGTGAAAAGGAGCCAAGATTCAAAATCAGTAGTCCAGAGTTTGAGCCTCTGCTCAACTACTTCCTATCTGAGCAATATGGGAGAAGGAATTTAATTCCATTGAAACTGTTTCCTTATCTAGAGATAAATTGGAAGTTACAAAATATCTACCTCCCAGAGTTGTAGTTTAAATCCAATACATGTGTTCTTGAAGGTGAAATGTGTTAGTCCATCAGTCGTGTATGACTCTTTGTGACCCCATGGACTGTAGCATGCCATGCTCTTCTGTTCATGAAATTCTCCGGGCAAGAATACTGGAGTGGATAGCCATTCCCTTCTCTAGGGGATTTTCCAAGTCCAGGGGTTGAACCTGGGTCTCCTGCTTTGCAGGCAGATTTATTATGGTCTGAGCCACCCGGGAAGCCCACATGTGTTCTTGTTGTTGTTCAGTTGCTCAGTTGTGTTTGATTCATTGTAACCCCATGGACTGCAACACGCCAAGCTTCCCTGTCTTTCACCATCTCCCACAAATTGCTCAGACTCATGTCCATTGAGTTGGTGATGTCATCCAACCATCTCCTCCTCTGTCATCCCCTTCTCCTCCTGCCTTCAATCTTTCCCAGCCTCAGGGTCTTTTCTAATAAGTTGGCTCTTTGCATCAGGTGGCCAAAGTATTGGAGTTTCAGCTTCAACATCAGTCCTTCCAGTGAATATTCAGAATTGATTTCCTTTAGGATTGACTGGTTGGATCTCCTTGCAGTCCACGGGACTCTCAAGAGTCTTCTCCAACACCATAGTTCAAAAGTATCAGTTCTTTGATGCTCAGCCTTCTTTATGGTCCAACTATCATCCATGCATGACTGCTTTAAAAACCATAGCTTTGACTAGATGGACCTTTGTCGGCAAAATAATGTCTCTACTTTTTAATATGCTTTCTAGGTTTATCATATCTTTTCTTCCAAGGAGCAAGTGTCTTTTAATTTCATGGCTGCAGTTACCATCTGCAGTGATTTTAGAGCCCAAGAAAATAAATCTGTCACTGTTTCCATTGTTTCCCCATCTATTTGCCATGAAATGATGGGCCCGGATGCTATGATCTTAGTGTTTTGAATGTTGTGTTTTAAGCAAGCTTTTTCACTCTTCTCTTTCACTTTCATCAAGAGGCTCTTTAGTTCCTCTTCCCTTTCTGCCATACGGGTGGTGTCATCTGCATATCTGAGGTTATTGTTATTTCTCCCTGCAATCTTGATTCTAGCTTGTGCTTCATCCCACCCAGCATTTCGCATGATGTACTCTGCATATAAGTTAAATAAGCAGGGTGACAATATACAAACTTGATGTACTTCTTTCCCAATTTGGAAGCAGTCTGTTGTTCCATGTCTGTTTCTAACTTTTGCTTCTTGATCTGCATACAGATTTTTTAGGAGGCAGTCAAGGTGATCTTGTATTCCCACCTCTTGAAGAATTTTCCACAGTTTTTTGTGAAAAAAAAAAAAAAACCAACAACAACAAAAACACAAAAACCAAAATCAAAAACAAAAAAAACTGCCTCACAGTCAAAAGCTTCAGCATAGTTAATGAAGCAGAAGTAGATGTGTTTCTGAAATTCTGTTACTTTTTCAATGATCCAACGGATGTTGTCAATTTGATCTCTGGTTCCTCTGCCTTTTCTAAACCCAGCTTGTACATCTGGAAGCTTGTATATCATGTGTTCTTAATGCCCTGCTATAAGGTAGTTTCTGATCTTGCTCTTTCACAGGCAGCATCTCAATGAATTACAACCATATATTTAAGTAAATATTATTGTCTCATTTGAAATGGGGACACTGAGGCTCAGGAAGGTAAAGTGTCTGTTTAGTTTCACACAACCAATCATAGAGGTGTTGATATCCAAAATTACAATTTAATAGAGTGGAAACCTATTGGACCTTCTCAAGACAGACCCCTGCCCCATATCCTCTGTTTTAGCTTCTCTTCTAAGTACTTAGATAATAGTATCTGATGCACATTTCCTGAATTGTTTTACAGATGCTAAACCCCCCTCAAATGGAAGAAATCAAGTACTTTTTAAAATTTAACTTTTATTTTATACTGGAGTGTAGCTGATTTACAATATTGTATTAGTTTCAGGTATACAGCAAAATGATTCAATTATATATATGTATATCAGTTTTCTTTCAGATTATTTTCCTATATAGGTTATATATTATGATTGCTGAATTGCATGGTGATTCTATTTTTATTTATTTATTCTTTTAACTTTTTATTTTGCATTGGGGTGCCTGGGCTTCCCAAGTGGCTCAGTCATAAAGAATCTGCCTGCCAATGCAGGATATGTCCTGAGATGCCAGTTCAACTCCTGGGTCAGAAAGATCCCCTGGAGGAGGAAATGGCAACCCACTCCACTCTTCTTGCCCGGATAATCCTATGGACAGAGCAACCTGACAAGGTACAATCTACGAGGCTGTAAAGTCAGATGCAACTAAGCAACTGAGCATGCAAGGATATCTGATTGACAGTGTCGTGATAATTTCAGGTGCACAGCAAAGTGATTCAGCCATTCACATACATGTATCAGTTCCTGCCCACCCCCCACCCCCATCTAACTTCCCTCCCATCCAGGCTGCCATATAACATTGAGCAGAGTTCCCTGTGCTCTACAGTAGGTCCTAGTTGGTTATCCATTTTAATATAGCAGTGTGTACATGTCAAACAAACTAACTATCTCCTCCTCCCCTTTCCCTCCCCTGGCCCCGTCCATAAGTTCTTTAAGTCTGTGAGTCTGTTTCTGTTTTGTAAGCAAATTCATTTATATCATGTCTTTTAAAATTCTGCATATAAGGGATATTATTAACATATAAAATGCTATTTCTCTGTCTGACTTACTATGCTAATCTCTAGGTCCATCCATGTTGCTGCAAATGGCATTATTTCATTCTTTTAAATGGCTGAGAAATATTCCATTGTATGTATATGTTATATCTTCCTTCTCCATCTCTTTGTTGATTGACGTTTAGGTTGCTTCCATGTCTTGGCTGTTGTAAATAGTGCTTCGATAAACACTGGGGTGCAAGTGTCCTTTCAGACCATGTTTTTCTCTGGATATATGCCCAGGAGTGGGATTCAGAACTTTCATTCATGTCAGAGAACCTCTGTGATGTCATCATTTTCCAGTTTGTGGGTCGCCCACTTGGCAGGTATGGGGTTTGATTATATCATAGAAACACTCCTCCCAGGATTCGTTGTGGCTTCTTCTTTGTCTTTGAATGTAGAATATCTTTCTGTTGGTTTCAATCTTTTGGTCAATGGTTATTCAGCAGTTTTTTGTGAATTTGATGTCTTTGTGAGAGGAGGTGAGCTCACGTCCTACTCTATCACCTTGTCTCCTCGCCTAACCCAGAAATTAATGATTTGATGACCATGAACATGTTGCCTACAGATCTCTGGTGCCCAAGAATTGATAATGTCAGCCCCTGTGATACCACTCTGTTACCTCAGCATCAACCAACCAGAGAATTGTGCATTAATTGATTACATACACTTGGATGCCACTCACTTACCAGACCTTTAAAAATGTTTTGCTGAAACCCATTGAGTAACTCAGGCTTTTTGAGAATTAGCTGCCATGGACTCCTTGTACGAGACCCCACAATAACTGCCACACTTTCCTTTACCATAACCTAGTGTTAGTAGATTGACTTCTTTGTGAGCAGCTGAGGGGACCCAAACTTACGTTAGTAACAGTACATGTTGGACTTTAAATCCAGTCCTTTCCCCCCAGAACACTGAATTGTAAAAATAACAATGTTTTAACAAAAAAATGATTTGCACATAGTAATCGTCACCACTTTCAGTAGGTAAAGTCAGTATTTGCTGAACTCACATCTCCTTTTTTGGGATAGATTCTGTCACTCAAGTGCCCTGAATCTCCTTGGGCTTTTTCTTATAATATGTAAAATGGGCTTCCCATTTGTGCAGCTTGCTGGTAAAGAATCCATCTGAAATGCAGGAGACCAACTGCCATGCTGGAGACCCAAGTTCAATCCCTGGGTTGAGAAGATCCCCTGGAGAAGGAAATGGCAACCCGCTCCAATATTCTTGCCTGGAAAATCTCATGCACAGAGGAGCCTGGTGGGCTGCAGTGCATGGGGTCACAAGAGTTGTACATGACTTAGCAACTAAACCACCAACCACCATAGGCAAAATGCTTCCACATAACTTGGCCTTTCACCTAGGCTGCCCCCTAAGGCATCACCTGATTGCAAGGTCATCACTGACTGCCTGTCCCAAATGACTTTTTTCTGATATTCTATTCCATTACAGTCTTGCTAGGAACCTCAAAATTCTTGTGATTAATTGATTTATTCCAAAACATAGAAAACTTTTTTATTGTCCCTCCATTTCAACAGAGGTTCCTCGAAGACTTAGTTCCTTATCCATTATGTTTTAAAACTATTTTCAGGAACATTGATGCGAAGAGATGGTCCATTAAAAAAGAATCCATGAGAATCACCATATTGATTAACATATTGGATGTCACCTTATTTCTCATGCTCATGAGCTTTATTTTTTTAAATGAGACAATAACTGTCCTATTGATGTTAATGATGTAATTAATGAGAAAGTAAATATTTAAAAAAAACTATCATAGCCATGTAGCTCTATACAAATAAATGTTATGATTCTGATGAAAATTAATTAATGTTAGGTACTATGCAATGTTAGCAATCATTAATATTATTGCTATTAATAATATATCAAATAAAAAGCAAATATGAACTAAAGTAAGGAGAGACTTTATTCAGAAACAATACAATAGTAAGGAAAGTGAGACTATTGCAATAGAGAGAATTCTTTATAAGATCTGAAAGCATCTTAATCAGAAAAGGGATTCTCTTTTAGATGGAGAGGTAAAAATCATTAAAATCAGCTGGTTCTCAGAAAATTTTCAAGAAGAATTATTTCAAGTTCCATGCTCAGTAGTGGGCCAAAGTTTGGAGATCTGGGAGAAGTAGAAAACCCTGAGCAAATCTTGGTCAAGTCAAGTTTTGGGCATGTTGGCCAAACTGGTCAGCAGAAAGAGACAGTTCAGCTAATCACAAATGAGACAAAGACGGGAATTTGGAAGTCTGGGTCTAGTCTTGTCATAGGGAAACAAGGTGTCATACATGAGTCATATATAAGTCACATAGAGAATGGTGGTTCTTTGCAGTAAGCCATTTAGGGGGACATAAAAGGAGATGAAGAGAATTTCTTAATTACTGCTGTTTTCCAGGAGCACAAGGCTTGAATAAATTTCAACCCTGCCAGACATCATCTTTATCATTGCTTTTCTTGTGTATAGTTAGCCATTCAAAATATACTATCTTTGGGCAAGTTGCCTAGTCTTTCAGACATTCAGTTTTCTTATCAGTAAAATGGGAATAATTATAGTAACAACTAATTTGCCAGATTTCTATGAAGTTTACTGACAAGTGCCTAACAGCTATAAATATTGTATAAATGTTGGTTTTTTTGTTTGTTTGTTTGTTTCATTTTTGTTGCTAGTGATTCCACGAACTCTGCTTTCTTCTCTTTTTCTTTTCCTTTTCCCCCTCTGCCCGCCCCCCGTCCTTCTTCTCCTTTTCTTCTTCTGCTTTAATAAAGATAAATTTCACATCATGCAGCAAAGAAGGGGAAGGCAGCAGGCATTTCTAGAATGAATTTTAGGTGCCTGATACAGGGCAACTCATTACTCACAATAAAATCCCAAGCTGTGTATTTAGTGTCCTCATGTAAGGATGGAGGAAACTGAGGCTTAGCAAAGTTTGCCTAAGTTCATATAGTTCACAGGTTATGGAAAGAGATAATACAGGTGTGAGGTGTCTGACTTGATTCTTTCTCATCAGGTCTCATGGAACATGAAATGCTCATGCACATGAAACAGCCCAAATTTATCCCAGGAGAATGGAAAAGAGATGGGGAAAAAGACACCTCAGCTGTAAGAAAGTGAAAAGGGAAAGTGAAGTTGCTCAGTTGTGTCCAACTCTTTGTGACCCTGTGGACTGTGTCCATGGGATTTTCCAGATAAGAGTACTGGAGTGGGTTGCCATTCATTTCTCCAGGGGATCTTCCCTACCCAGGGATTGAACCTGGGTTTCCCGCATTGTAGGCAGATACTTTACCTTCTGAGCTACCACGGAAGTCTCAGCTATATAGGCATGTGAATAATTGCTTTTCTTTTGTGATGGAATCAATGAGTTTTTTCTTCTGTATAATTGTCTTTGAAAAAGGCAGAGAAAAAGTTAAAGAGGGAGAGAGAGAGCTAGAGAGAAAAAGAGAGAGAGAGAGAACCCCAACCCATCAAGCCCATATTGCACATAGGCTGCCAGCAATGTTTCTTTTAAAAATAAAATAAAAACGTTCAGTTGTAGATTTTTTTCCCTTTTGGAGAGATGCAGGAATTGCAAAGAGAGTGCCAGACAGCCCTAGCATATGCTTATTTTTCTAGCTCAATGTGGGCAGCCTTTCTTAAACATTTTGTATAAATATATTTATTCTCCCACTGAGACCTTGCCTGCCAGGTTCAGGAACAACTGAGTAAGCAGATGCGTTATAAATCGAGGAAAGAAAAGAAAGGATTGCCATGGAAATGCTGATGGCCCCTTTATTCTAGCTGAGTACATTGCCCTGGTATAATAAATTACTGGTTGATGCATTGATGATAAATCTATAGTGGTTTTCATATTCAAAGTAAAAGATATTTCACTCTGTCTTTGCTGGAGATGTAGTCAGAAGGCAAGGAAATGTTGACATCCGGTGGGCAGGATTGAAAAAAAAACACACACACACAGACCCTTTGGTGTACAACCCACATTTGCAAGCTGTCTGCGTTTCTTGTATTGGCCTCAGCTTTGACAAATGTAAAAAAGTCACTAATATTTTGACACTCTCCCTGCCCAAGTCTGATACCAGCTGGCTGTGAAGCCACATACTCATTGTTCTGCTGGATTTTAAAGACTGGGTCCCAGCCAAAGGACTGGACTGGATCCATTCATTCATTTTCAAGATTGAAGTTGCAGCTTAACTGTAATGACCATTTCTCAACTCAATCTGGAAACCTCTTCCAAACCCAACAGATGCCTGAGAGGCAAATGTGCATTTGGATTAGAAATGATTCTCTCAGATAAAGAAACAAACGGTGATCTTTGATTCTGGAAAGAATTCTTTGCTTTGAGAGCAATTAATACTCTGCATATTGATTATGTCTTATTTTATAAAATGCTCATGCTTTTGGAACTTTAGTAAAAATCCTTATCTTACCATTTTAAATTAAATGAATATTGAAACTGCAGAAAAATTATGACCCCAATTATGAAAAAAACATGCCCAGAGAAACACTGGAAGAAAACACCCAAAATGTCGGGGCATGTTTAAGGTTATGGTGAGTTTTTCCTTTCTACTTTTATATGGTTTTCTTCTATAATAAGTTTTTAGTTTACAATTGGAGAAAGAAAATTAACTATTCATTCTTTTGAAAACATACTGTTTCTTTTACTGTTTTTTCAGCTCCAGTGACCATATTGTTTTAGTAATCATAAGCAACTATTGCTAAAGTGTGCTACAGCCATGGAAAATAAAACCACTCTATAATCTACAATAAAATATCTTTGCTTTCTACTTCTAAAAAAATGCTCCCCTGCTGTGTGTTCCTGCTGTCTCATTTTTCCAGTCACTTAATAATTGGAGACATTAACCCTGATCACTTGCAAATTTTCCATTTAAATTTATTTTCAGGTAAGCAGATGCTTGGGAAAACTGCCATCACAAGGCTGTAGGAGAAAGGGAGTTATAACTTGATCCTGAAATCATTGAGGGGATTATTTTCAGGCCATGATGAGACACCTATATACTTTAGTGTCAGAGTAATCTTTGAGAAATAATTCATATTAACACTTGTAATATAAATCAATTTCTTGTGTCCTTCTATGTACCAGATTCTGTATGAAGGACTTGAATGTGTTATTTCATGTCACCCTCAGACAACTTTATGAACTATATACCTTCATCATATACACTTCAGTTGAGGAAACTGATACTTACAAAGTTGAAAATTTTGAATCTATTGATATATCAGTTTGATATTAGGTCATCCATAGGGTTGCAAAGAGTCAGACACAACTGAGCGACTGAGCACCTGAGCATTGTTTACCCTTAAGTTATGGAGTTTTATATCAGAAAGACTTTGCTTTTGATCTCAATGCCTTCACCTAGAAGCTGGTGACTCTAGTCAATCACTGTGCCTCTTTAAGGCCCAGTTTCTATGTCAGTAAAATGGGGATAAAAAAAATTCGAAGACACAGGGCAACTGTAAAGTTTAAAGTAATGTCATCAGCATCTACTGGAGAAAAGTCCTCTCATTCCAGCGCATCCCTTCCAAATAAAATCTGCTGAAAATGAACATAGAGATAGGCTTCTTTGGGAACGTTTCTTTATCCTGCTTGTTAAAATCTGACAGTATTTCTCCACAGCCTGTAGCCATATTCATCTTGTTGGCTCGTGCTGCACTGATTAAAAAATGGATTGCCAGCAGTCATCTGTGATTGTGTACCATGGAAGGGCTGCTCTTCTCTTCCTCCACCCAATTGTCCCATGCACTATTCATGAGTTCTACAATATTCCAAACTTTAATTTCCACAGATTAATTCTCACTAATTATTCACCATATGAACCTTTGCAGGAGAATTCCAGTGAATGCTCTTCCATCCTGAGGCAGGGAAGGCAATGTCGAATCGTTTTCTGATTTCAAGTGGAAAACAAACTAATTATGTGGAAATATGATAATAGATTGCGCTGCAGGGACCAGTTCTCTGCAGGCTTCAGAATGTTTGCTTATGATCGTCCCTTCGTGTTATTTCTTCCAGGAGGATCTGCCCTTTCATAATGCATCAACATTATTGACTGGCCTGTGCTTCCTTACTTGGACTTAAGATAATTTGCATAATTGTATATTACTTCCGTCTGGTGGAAACAAACAAGATGTTCGGGTGCTAATGATCAAGCAGGCAGCAGTGACTGCTGGGAAAAAATAGCATGAGTCAAGCCCAAAAAACAACGAAGAGCAGCTTCTTTCTTTGGCATCTTTCACCAGCTTTTCTAGACCCAGCTCTCTATGCCACTTGGCCACAGGCATTGTTCTTTTTTATCAGTCCAAACTTAGGAGGTTGCTGGGGTTAGTCATATATACTCCAAATCTGTAAAATTATAAAACATCCTTAGGTTGTGAATTTTCATATGCACTTGTGTTTGTTCAGGTCATTTCTTCTACTTGAAATGTCTTCCTTCTTCTCTCTGGCAGCAAGTTTCTTGTCCTTCAAAATCCAGCTCAAACGCTACTTTCCTACTCAGTGTGCATTGTTCTCTAAGCGAACAAATATCAGACGAACACAGTAGGTATTACACAAGTTCATTCTCATTTCTTTGCTTAACAGTTTTTGACTTTATGGTTTGCTAGTTCTACTTTGGGCATTCAGGATAGAGTAACCAAATAAGAAAACAAATCATACTCCTTTTCTTCAATTATTTAATGTTCTTCTTCTCTGTAGCAATTCATATTCCTATTTAGCAGTTATTTATTCTGCCTTGTCATGCACCTGATGAACACCGTCATAGCTTACTTATATCTATAACCCCTTGACCAAGTACGTAGTAAGTGCTAAATAAATGTCCATTATACTTGAAGTTTCAGGAGAGTGAATCATGCAAACTGATGAATTACATCAGAGATGCAAATACTTGCCAGCTCCAGGTGATTTGTAGTGGCTGCATGAAGTGCTGAGAAAAGAATTTTGAGTCTGCTTATGCTTAGTGGAAAAGTTTTCTGTGATTGATTAGTCATGTCTGCAATGGGAGACCAGCAAACCATATATCATGTGTTTGCATTCTTACAGTAGAGGTTTAACCTTGGGCATCTTCAAGACGATCAATGTAAGTATATATGTTTAGTGAGTGAAATTTATTGATGAATATCAGTGTTAAATTGGTTATGATCCACCAAAGGGATTTCAGCATTGTGATTTTGAACATTAAACCCTTGAAACAAAACATTTTGATTTATTTTTAATGGAAATTAAGTGTGTGTGCTAAAGTTGCTTCAGTCATGTCTTACTCTGTGAGACCCTATGGACTGTAGCCTGCTAGGCTCCTCTGTCCGTGGGATTCTCCAGGCAAGAATACTGGAGTGGGAAAAAAAAAAAAGAATACTGGAATTGGTTGTTATGCCCTCCTTCAGGGAATTTTCCTGACCTAGGGATCAAACCCATGTCTCTTAAGTCTCTGCATTGATAGGTGGGTTCTTTGCCGTTAGCACCACCTGGGAAGCCCATACGATCTGCCATTATTGGGCTAGGCACTTTCCATATACTGTGTCATCTAATTTGTCACAGCAACACTGTTTATTAGGTCATTAAAAATATTTATTTATTTGGCTCCATCAGGTTTTAGTTGTGGTGTGTGGGCTCCAGAGTACACAGGCTCAGTAGTTATGGCATATGGTCTCAGTTGCTCCATGGGATGTGGGATCTTAGTTCTCTGACCAGGGATCAAACTTGCATCCCCTGCATTGGAAAATGGATTCCTAACCATTGGACAACCAGGGAAGCCCCTTATTAAGTCATGTTAATCCCAGGTGGTGCAGTGATAAAGAATTCACCTGCCAATGCAGGAGATACAGGTTTGATCCCTGGGTTGGGAAGATCCACTGGAAGAGGAAATGGCTACCTACTCCAGTATTATTGGCTGGAAAATTTTATGGACAGAGGAGCATGGTGGGCTATAGTCCATGGGTTGGAAACGGTTGGACATGACTGAATGACTAAGCAGCTTTATACAGTAATCCCATTTTACAGATTTAGAAACTGAAGCTCAGAAAATCAACCTGGATGAAAAGATTGTGAATAGAAAATCTAAAATTCAAGTTCAGTTTGTTCTTATTTGAAAGTTCATGCTTTTTTTCATCATCCTCAATACAAATTGCCATTTAGTTCTATTCTTAAACATTTTGTTTTACTCTCCAGAGAAAGGAGCCACTTTTACCTAGTGGGAAATGAGTCAACTATATGTGAAGTGAAAGTCGCTCAGTTGTGTCCACCTCTTGGCAACCCCATGGATTAACCTGCTAGGCTCTTCTGTCCATGGAATTCTCCAGGCCAGAATGCTGGAGTAGTTAGCTGTTCACTTCTCCAGGGGATCTTCCCAACCCAGGGATCGAACCCAGGTCTCCTGCATTGCAGGTAGATTATTCACCATCTGGGCCACTATATGTGAGGAATTCCAATGACTGTGATCTTTGTGGCTGCTAGAGGAGCAGGGACCTCATGTAAGAGTGTGAGTGCAGACAGATTGAAGAATAGAAGCGGCTCAAATGGTAAGAGGTTGAAAATGTTGAAAATGAAAGACAACTCCTTTTCTTAAATGTCTTGCTTGCCAGGCATTGTGTTTCATGCTGAATGATTTTCTTGAACACTCTTTATGGTGAGCATTACTAGTGCCATTTCTAAAAATAAGGGAATATAGGCTCAGATAAATTGATTAACTATATTAATGACCAGAGAGATATTATTCATTTTACTCATCAAGTACTGTACCCATAATTCAACATTGAGTTTTCTGTCTAGCACAAGTCAGACTCTAAAGAAACAAATAAATACATAGAAATATATTTTTGTAATGGTTAGAAAAAGGTAAACTGGATTTTAAGTCTGAATCTGTTCAGATCTAAAGCCTACACTATTTCTATTATGTCAAGCTGCCCTTGAGAAGATTAAAATGTGCTTGTGACTTTGAAGCCAGTTTCATTTTTCAAGTATAACTTCTTACACAGTTGCCTCAATGCAGCTGGTCCTTTGGAAAAAATGTTTATAAGAAGGCTTGGCAGGTTTCTTGGACATTAAATATCTCTTACAAAATAATATTTTGATGGATTACATGTAAATGAATCAGAAACATATGGCTTCCATTCCCTTTAGAGTGCACACACAGAATGATTTTATGTGTTTGGCAAAATGGATTTTCCTGAATGCCACCTTTATGTACCCCTCCCTCTCCATTTC
This sequence comes from Ovis aries, assembly GCF_016772045.2. NCBI lineage: Eukaryota > Metazoa > Chordata > Mammalia > Artiodactyla > Bovidae > Ovis > Ovis aries. Next base: position 35,813,317 of record NC_056054.1, on the reverse strand, counting down.
CCAGTGCATTATGTCCAAGAAGACCAAGAGATCTACTACGAATCCCACAGAAACCTGGATCCTTCCATCTCTGCTTCTGAATCCACACTCATATATAGGTCATTTTCCCCTTTTATTTCCTAGAGCAGTCATGGTGGTGGTGGGTTAGTTGATAAGTCATATCCAACTCTTGCTACTGCAAGGACTATAGCCTGCCAGGCTCCTCTGTGAATGGAATTTCCCAGGCCAGAATACTGGAGTGGGTTACCATTTTCTTTTCCAGGGTATCTTCCTGACTTAGAGATCAAACCCACATCTCCTGCATTGCAGGCAGTCACATTGCAGATGGATTTTTTACTGACTGAGCCACAAGGGAAGTAGTAGCTGCTACTCAGTGAGACAAGCTAGTAGCTTGCTTAGGTCTTCCCTAGAAGGTGAGACTATCTTCACAATAGATACCTGTTTAGCTGTCTTTGGAATGCTGAACAGTCCACTAAGTCATTGCAAATAGAGACTTCCTCCTCATGTACAGTGTTAAGTCACGGGAACATATTTTGAGCTTTTGTGCCTTGGGGCATTTCATCCAAAAATCTGCTGGATTGTGCAGTATCAGATGTTTGTTTTGAATAGATTGAAGCTATTACATTGTCTGTGGAGTATAAAATGTACCCATCATGACTTCATATCAAAGGTTGTAACCACAACATACACACTAGTGAAGCTGCAGAGCAGATTGATGACCAGCTGGACCACAAAGAAAGTCAGGAGGGCCCATTAGGCTTAGGAAGATGTGTTTATATCCATTCTCAAAAGCCAGTATGCAAACTATAATGGTTGATATTAATATTTGCCTTAGATTAGTTGAAAAAGTGAGATATCTGCAGTAGGTGATGTATTATAAAAGGGTTATTGTAACATTCTAAAGCTTATGAGTTGGAAAAAACAGGCCAGTGTAGAAAATATGATCCTATTAAATTGCAAAAGTGGTAACTTCAAAAGAAATTAAGGTGTACAGGTTCACCAAAGTGTATAGATGTCCCAAACTCACATGCCTCCGGGACAAAGGTCATTGAATGAACACAGGAAAGTCAGTCAGGTTTGTTGGAGGCTGTGAGAAGCAGGATTGAGCACAATCACCCTGTACCATATTCAGATGCAAAAATTTAAAAGCAGTACTTGCAGCAGCTGTATCTTCGAATCATAGAAATAGAGATATCCTTACCTGATTTTTAACCTCTGTGACCGGTCACACCTGGGTAAAGCTATTTCTCTTACATGTGCAAGCACTCCTTCTCCTTATCACTCTCATTTACTTCCTCCTACCTATAGTGAAAGTGAAAGAACTGAAAGTGAAGTCGCTCAGTCGTGTCCGACTCTTTGTGACCCCATGGACGGTAGCCTGCCAGGCTCCACGGTCCATGAGATTTTCCAGATGAGAATACTGGAGTAGGCTGCCATTTCCTTTTCCAGGGGATCTTCCCAGCTGAGGGATCGAACCTGGGTCTTCTGCATTGCAGACAGACGCTTTACCATCTGAGCCACTATCTTGATCTACAAATAGGATGACTGGATCAGCAGGCCAGAGTTTGCTTGCAGAAACTTTTACTCTTGAGAAAATTTGCCAATAGTGAATTTCTGCCAGATTCACTTTCTACCCTTTCCCTTATCCTTTTCTTTCTCTTCTCATGCAATTTCTATATTCAGGAAAGGAATCTGATTCTATTTAAAGTGAAAAAAGGAGTTTAGGTTGAAAGCAAGATAGTACCAGAGTTGTTATCAGATTGCATGGACAAGGTTAGATTATCACAGAGAGCAAGATGAAAGGTCAATAATAACAGGTGGAGAAAAGAAGAGGATACCACTGAATGAAGTAAATTTAATATAAAAGATGTAATTTTAACAGTTTACTTAGGTAGTTTTCAATTCACTATAGCCCTGCATCAGGTCAATTGGCCCATATTCTCTGTAGCATTCATCTGCAAAAGAGCCACATCCTCTCTCATAGATTGTCTCAATAAAAAGTAAAATAGTATGTTGTAATGGCTGGGATCATTGGCTTTAGAGTCAGACATATGTGCTTGAATCCTGGATCCCCAAATTTTCCTAAGATCACATAGCTTGTTACATCAGAATGTGTGTTCAGTTCAGTTCAGTTCAGTTCAGTCGCTCAGTCGTGTCCGACTCTGCAACCCCATGAATTGCAGCACGCCAGGCCTCCCTGTCTATCACCAACTCCTGGAGTTTACTCACACTCATGTCCATCGAGTCGGTGATGCCATCCAGCCTTCTCATCCTCTGTTGTCCCCTTCTCCTGCCACCAATCCCTCCCAGCATCAGAGTCTTTCCCAATGAGTCAACTCTTCACATGAGGTGGCCAAAGTACTGGAGTTTCAGCCTTAGCATCATTCCTTCCAAAGAAATCCCAAGGTTGATCTCCTTCAGAATGGACTGGTTGGATCTCCTTGCAGTCCAAGGGACTCTCAACACCACAGCTCAAAAGCATCAATTCTTCAGCGCTTAGCTTTCTTCACAGTCCAACTCTCACATCCATACATGATCACTGGAAAAACCATAGCCTTGACTAGACGGACCTTTGTCGGCAAAGTAATGTCTCTGCTTTTTAATATGCTATCTAGGTTGGTCATAACTTTTCTTCCAAGGAGTAAGCATCTTTTAATTTCATGGCTGCAGTCACCATCTGCAGTGATTTTGGAGCCCCCCAAAATAAAGTCTGACACTGTTTCCACTGTTTCCTCATCTATATCCCATGAAGTGATGGGACCAGATGCCATGATCTTAGTTTTCTGAATGTTGGGCTTTAAGCCAACTTTTTCACTCTCCTCTTTCACTTTCACCAAGAGGCTTTCTAGCGCCTCTTCACTTTCTGCCATAAGGGTGGTGAGACGCTGGGCTGGAAGAAGCACAAGATTGCCGGGAGAAATATCAGTCACCTCAGAATGTGTTACTTGGTATTAATTAAAAATATTTATGTAATGCTTATTTTGTATATTTTAGATTTTACAATGCAATTTTACATCCTTTGTTTCATGTATCCTAAAATGCTTTTATATGGTAGGAAGGGAAAAAATTAAAAATGCCATTGTTCCCAAATGAGATATGAACCCAGAGGCTCATAGACTTCATTTGACTTGCTTAGGGCTACAAAGCTAGTAAGTAGTGGAGTCATTCCTATCTCCTAATTTTTTGACTGAATTTTCTCTCTACACTGTACTTTACCAAAAGGCTGGATTTGAAATGTTCATTCCTTATTGTTAGTCGCTTAGCCGTGTCTGACCCATGGACTGCAGCCCACCAGGCTCCTCTGTCCATGAAATTCTCCAGGCAAGAACTGGAGTGAGTAATCATTCCCTTCTCTATGGGATCTTCCTGACCCAGGAAACAAACCTGGGTCTCCTGCATTACAGGTGGATTCTTTACCATCTGAGCTACCCGGGAAATGTTTGTGAGTCTGCTTAAGTCCAGTAAAATGAAGGTGAATCAAACAATGACATATGGGATAGTGAAAATCATTTTTATATGCAAAAAGGTTAAAAATTTTTATAAGACAAAAGGGTACCATGACAACACTTTCAAGAGAGCTTCCCTGAATTCACGTAGAATCAGTGATACAAAAGCAAGCTTAGTTAGTTAGGCATATCACGATTTACTCCCACTTGGAATGAATTGAGCACATAGCAGTAAAACAACCCTCTGACTAAGTAGGAAATCAACTTAGAATTATATGCTAAGGGCATGTTATGGACTGAATGTTTGTGTCTTCTAAGAATTCATGAGGTTATAATCCCCAGTGTGGTACTATTTGGAGGTAGAACCTTTGGGGGGATAATTAAGTTTCAATTAGATCGTCAGAGTGGTGCTCTCATGATGAGGTTATTGTCTTTATAAGGAGAGGAAGAGACACCAGAGCTTCTTTGCAACATGTGTGGATACAGGGAGAAGGCAGCCATCTGCCAGTCAGAAAGAGGGTCTTCACCAAGATCTGAATCTGTCAGAACCTTGATCTTGGACTTTCCAGTCTTATGCTGCTGCTGTTGCTAAGTCGCTTCAGTTGTGTCCGACTCTGTGTGACCCCATAGACGGCAGCCCACCAGGCTCCACCGTCCCTGGGATTCTCCAGGCAAGAACACTGGAGTGGGTTGCCATTTCCTTCTCCAATTCATGAAAGTGAAAAGTGAAAGTGAAGTCGCTCAGTCGTATTCGACCCTCAGCGACCCCATGGACTGCAGCTTACCAGGCTCCTCTGTCCATGGTATTTTCCAGGCAAGAGTGCTGGAATGGGGTGCCATTGACTTCTCCGTCCCAGTCTTATAAATCTATGAGAAATATATCTCTGTGGCTTAAGCCACCTGATTTATAATATTCTGTTATAGCATCTTCATCTAAGACAGGCATCTGTCTTAGAATACAAAATCCCTCTAGACTTCAAATCCAGGACATTTCATCAGAGAAGCCAATCTAGAAAATAAAAAGAAGTTCACAGTGAAAATATATTGAAATTCAGAACTTAATAGACAATTTTGGGTGGGCTGGACACAAAAGGAAAGAGAGTAAACGACTGGATGAAAAATTGTTAGAAAAGATCAGAAAAAGAGAGAAAAAAGTGGAAATGTAGAGAAGCACATAAAGGAATGTGAAACATAAAGAGTCTCACATACACATATTTAGAAACATAGTTGGATATGGAGAAAAGATAGAGGAAAAGGATTATCTGAAGAAATCTGGGCTAAGAGTTATCCAAAATTTATAAAAGGCATTAAGCCACAAAACTGAAGAAATTTATAAACCTTAAGAAGTATCATTACAAACAATTTTTCACTTTTATGGATACTTCACAGCAAACTGATGAAACTCCAAAGACAATCTTGAAAGCAGTTAGATGAAAAGATTCATATTATTTTTAAAAGACCACTAGGACTGATAGCTGATTAAAAAAAAAAAGCAATTGAGGATTAATTAAAGTATATGACATCACACATATTTAACATATAATTAGATCATTTTTGACATACGTATATTGCAGGTCAGGAAGCAACAGTTAGAACTGGACATGGAACAACAGACTGGTTCCAAATAGGAAAAAGAGTACGTAAAAGCTATATACTGTCACCCTGCTTATTTAACTTATACGCAGAGTACATCATGAGAAGTGCTGGACTGGAAGAAACACAAGCTGGAATAAAGATTGCTGGGAGAAATATCAACAACCTCAGATATACAGATGACACCACCCTCATGGCAGAGAGTGAAGAGGAACTAAAAAGCCTCTTGATGAAAGTGAAAGAGGAGAGTGAAAAAGTTGGCTTAAAGCTCAACATTCTGAAAACAAAGATCATGGCATATGGTCTCATCACTTCATGGGAAATAGATGGGGAAACAGTGGAAACAGTGGAAACAGTGTCAGACTTTATATTTTTGGGCTCCAAAATCACTGCAGATGGTGACTGCAGCCATGAAATTAAAAGACGCTTACTCCTTGGAAGGAAAGTTATGACCAACCTAGATAGCATATTGAAAAGCAGAGACATTACTTTGCCAGCAAAGGTCCGTCTAGTCAAGGCTATGTTTTTTCCTGTGGTCATGTATGGATGTGAGAGTTGGACTGTGGAGAAAGCTGAGCGCTGAAGAATTGATGCTTTTGAACTGTGGTATTGGAGAAGACTCTTGAGAGTCCCTTGGACTGCAGTGACATCCAACCAGTCTATTCTGAAAATCAGCCCTAGGATTTCTTTGGAGGGAATGATGCTGAAGCTGAAGCTCCAGTACTTTGGCCACCTCATGCGAAGAGTTGACTCATTGGAAAAGGCTTTGATGCTGGGAGGGATTGGGGGCAGGAGGAGAAGGGGACGACAGAGGATGAGATGGCTGGATGGCATCACTGACTCAATAGACATCAATCTGAGTGAACTCTGGGAGTTGGTGATCGACAGGGAGGCCTGGTGTGCTGCAATTGATGGGGTCACAAAGAGTTGGACATGACTGTGTGACGGAACTCAACTGAACTATACTAGTGAAGACATTACCATGAATAAAGATTCTAAACATTTCTGTCACTTAGTAAAGTTCCTTGTATCCATTTGTAATCTAGTCCTCCATCTTCCCCCAGGCAACAACTAATTTGTTTTCTGTCACTACAGATTAATTTAGATGGTCTGCAACTTTTTATATAGATGGAATAATATAATGTACACTCTTTTGCCTGTCTTCTTTTACTCAGCATAGAAGTTCTGAGACTCATTCATGTTGTTTTATGACTAAGATGTATAGTTAATTGCTTTTTCTTGCTAAGAATGTTTCATTGCCTGATTAGTCCACAGATTGTTTGCTCGTTCACCTGTTGTTGAATATTTGGGCTATTTTCAGCTTTTGCCTATTATAAGTAATGCTGCTATGAAAATTTGTGAAAAATTCTATGTAGACATGTTTTAATTTTCTTGAGCAAATATCTAGTTATAGAATGGTTGGATTTTATGATATATATTTATATATATGGTATATATATATATATATATATATTTTTTTTTTTTTTTTTTACTGTCAAGCTGTTTTCTAAGGTGGTGGTACCAGTTTGTGTTTTCAACAGCAGTGAAACAGAGTTCCAGCTTTTCTAAATTCTCACCAATACTTGGTAAGTTTTTTTAAAAAATTTCTAGTCTTATTAGTGTATTTGCAATATATCTTATTATGGTTTTAATCTGAATAGCATGTGGCATCCTCCAGGATCAGGGATTGAATCCCTGTCTCCCACATTGGCAGTTGGATTTTTTACCACTGCAGAAAGTTTTGAAATAAGTTAGTTTAAATCTGTCTATTTTGTTCCTTATTTTCAAAGTTGTTTTGGCTGCTTTAGATCCTCTGCTATTTTATTTCCACATAAATATTACAATCAGCTTTTACTGATTTCCACAAAGAAGCCTGCTCACATTTTGATTAGAATTGTTTTGAGTATCAGTTCAGTTTAGTCGTTCAGTCGTGTCTGACTCTTTGTGACCCCATGGTCTGTAGCACACCAGGCTTCCCTGTCCATCACTAACTCCCAGAGCTTACTCAAACTCATGTCCATCAACTCAGTGATGTCACTGAAGCATCTTATGTATTAGTATACTGATCAATTTAGTGAGAATTGACTGACAGAAGCTAGAAGATACTGGGGTGAACTCTTTATAAAGTTAAGAGAAAATAATTGCCAATGTACAATTATAATCACAGTGAACATATTCTTCTAAAATAAAGGAGGAAATTGAGATATTTTCAAGTAAACTTATTGAGATTAATAATAATAAGCTTATTATTCATTGCCAGTAGATCTATCAAAAGGAAATATTGAAGTGGGTTATTCTTACAAAAGGAAAATGGTCCAAAATGGAAGTATGATAATGCAAAATGGATTAAAAGTAATGGAAAGGGTAAATGTGCATGGTATATCTAAATTAATATAGATTGTATGAAACAGTTTTTTTAATTATTCAATTCCTTTTTTTATTTTTGATTTATTTTTTTATTGAAGGATAATTGCTTTACAGAATTTTGTTGTGTTCTGTCAATCCTCAGCATGAATCAGCCATAGGTATACATATATCCCTTTCCTTTTGAAATTCCCTTCCATCTCCCTCCCCTTCCCACCTCTCTAGGTTGATACAGAGCCCCTGTTTGAGTTTTTCTGAGCCATACAGCAAATTCCCATTGACTATTTTATATATGGTAAGGTAAGTTTCCATGTTACTCTTTTCATACATTTCACCCTCTCCTCCCCTCTCCCCATTTTCATAAGTCTATTCTCTATGTCTGTTTCTCCATTGCTGCCCTGTAAATAAGTTCTCAGTACCTTTCTTCTAGGTTCCATATATATGTGTTCAGTTCAGTTCATTTGCTCAGTCATGTCCGAATCTTTGCGACCCCATGAATTGCAGCACGCCAGGCCTCCCTGTCCATCATCAACTCCCGATATTCATCTTTCTCTTTCTGACTCACTTACTCTGTATAATAGGTTTTAGGTTCACTAACCTCATTAGAACTGACTCAAATGTGTTCCTGTTTATGGCTGAATAATATTCCATTCTGTATATCTACCACAAATTCTTTATCCATTCATCTGTTGATGGACATCTAGGTGGCTTCCATGTTCTAACTATTGTAAATAGTGCTGAAATGAACAATGGGATACATGTGTCTTTTTCAATTTTGGTTTCCTCAAGGTATATGCCTAGGAGAGGGATTGCAAGGTCATATGGTGGTTTTATCCTAGTTTTTAAAGGAATCTCCACAGCATCTTCCATAGTGGCTATATCAATTTACATTCCCACAAACTGTGCAAGAGTGTTCCTTTTTCTCCACACCCTCTCCAGCATTTATTGTTCGTAGACTTTTTGATGATAGCCATTCTGACAGGTGTGAGGTGATATTTCATTGTAGTTTTGACTTGCATTTCTCGAATAATGAGTGATGTTGAGCATCTTTTTATGTATTTGTTAGCCATCTGTATGTCTTCTTTGGAGAAATGTCTGTTTAGGTCTTCTCTCCACATTTTGCTTGGGTTGTTTGTTTTTCTGGCATTGAGTTGTATGAGCTGCTTTTATATTTTGGAAATTAATCCTTTGTCAGTTGTTTCTTTTTAAATTTTTTTTATTTTATTTTTACTTTATTTTACTTTACAATACTGTATTGGTTTTGCCATACATTGACGTGAATCCAACACGGGTGTATACGAGCTCCCAATCCTGAATCCCCTCCCACCTCCCACCCCATATCATCTCTCTGGATCATCCCCATGCACCAGCCCCAAGCATCCTGTATCCTGTATCGACATAGACTGGCACTGCGTTTCTTACATGATAGTATACATGTTTCAATGACATTCTCCCAAATCATTCCACCCTCTCCCTCTCCCTCAGAGTCCAAAAGTCTGTTCTATACATCTGTGTCTCTTTTGCTGTCTCACATACAAGGTCATCATTACCATCATCCTAAATTCCGAATATATGTGTCAGTATACTGTATTGGTGTTTTTCTTTCTGGCTTACTTCACTCTGTATAATCGGCTCCAGTTTTATCCATCTCATTAGAACTGATTCAAATGTATTCTTTTTAATGGCTAAGTAATACTCCATTGTGTATATGTACCACAGCTTTCTTATCCATTCATCTGCTGATGGACATCTAGGTTGTTTCCATGTCCTGGCTATTATAAACAGTGCTGCAATGAACATTGGGGTACATGTGTCTCTTTCAATTCTGGTTTCCTCAGTGTGTATGCCCAGAAGTGGGATTGCTGGGTCATAAGGCAGTTCTATTTGCAATTTTTAAAGGAATCTCCACACTGTTCTCCATAGTGGCTGTACTAGTTTGCATTCCCACCAAGAGTGTAAGAGGGTTCCCTTTTCTCCACACCCTCTCCAGCATTTATTGCTTATAGACTTTTGGATCGCAGCCATTCTGACTGGTGTGAAATGGTACCTCATTGTGGTCTTGATTTGCATTTCTCTGATAATGAGTGATGTTGAGCATTTTTCATGTGTTTGTTAGCCATCTGTATGTCTTTGAAGAAATGCCTATTTAGTTCTTTGGCCCATTTTTTGATTGGGTCATTTATTTTTCTGGAGTTGAGCTGCATAAGTTGCTTGTATATTTTTGAGATTAGTTGTTTGTCAGTTGCTTCATTTGCTATTATTTTCTCCCATTCAGAAGGCTGTCTTTTCACCTTATTTATAGTTTCCTTTGTTGTGCAGAAGCTTTTAATTATAATTAGATCCCATTTGTTTAATTTTGCTTTTATTTCCAGTATTCTGGGAGGTGGGTCATAGAGGATCCTGCTGTAATTTATGTCGGAGAGTGTTTTGCCTATGTTCTCCTCTAGGAGTTTTATAGTTTCTGGTCTTACATTTAGATCTTTAATCCATTTTGAGTTTATTTTTGTGTGTGGTGTTAGAAAGTGATCTAGATTCATTATTTTACAAGTGGTTGACCAGTTTTCCAAGCACCACTTGTTAAAGAGATTGTCTTTTCTCCATTGTATATTCTTGCCTTCTTTGTCGAAGATAAGGTGTCCATAGGTGTGTGGATTTATCTCTGGGCTTTCTATTTTGTTCCATTGATCTACATGTCTGTCTTTGTGCCAGTACCATACTGTTTTGATGACTGTGGCTTTGTAGTAGAGCCTGAAGTCAGGCAAGTTGATTCCTCCAGTTCCATTTTTCTTTCTCAAGATTGCTTTGGCTATTCAAGGTTTTTTGTATTTCCATACAAACCTTGAAATTATTTGTTCTAGTTCTGTGAAAAATACTGCTGGTATCTTGATAGGCATTGCATTGAATCTGTAGATTGCTTTGGGTAGTATACTCATTTTCACTATATTGATTCTTCCGATCCATGAACATGGTATATTTCTCCATCTATTAGTGTCCTCTTTGATTTCTTTCATCAGCGTTTTATAGTTTTTGATATATAGGTCTTTAGTTTCTTTAGGTAGGTATATTCCTAAGTATTTTATTCTTTTCGTTGCAATGGTAAATGGAATTGTTTCCTTAATTTCTTTTTCTACTTTCTCATTCTTGGTGTATAGGAGCGCAAGGGATTTCTGAGTGTTGATTTTATATCCTGCAACTTTACTATATTCATTGATTAGCTCTAGTAATTTTCTGGTGGAGTCTTTAGGATTTTCTATGTAGAGGATCATGTCATCTGCAAACAGTGAGAGTTTTACTTCTTCTTTTCGAATTTGGATTCCTTTTATTTCTTTTTCTGCTCTGATTGCTATGGCCCAAACTTCCAGAACTATGTTGAATAGTAGCGGTGAAAGTGGGCACCCTTGTCTTGTTCCTGACTTTAGGGGAAATGCTTTCAATTTTTCACCATTGAGGATAATGTTTGCTGTGGGTTTGTCATATATAGCTTTTATTATGTTGAGGTATGTTCCTTCTATTCCTGCTTTCTGGAGAGTTTTTATCATAAATGGATGTTGAATTTTGTCAAAGGCCATCTCTGCATCTACTGAGATAATCATATGGCTTTTATTTTTCAATTTGTTAATGTGGTGAATTACATTGAATGATTTGCGGATATTGAAGAATCTTGCATCCCTGGGATAAAGCCCACTTGGTCATGGTGTATGATCTTTTTAATGTGTTGTTGGATTCTGATTGCTAGAATTTTGTTGAGAATTTTTGCATCTATGTTCATCAGTGATATTGGCCTGTAGTTTTCTTTTTTTGTGGCATCTTTGTCAGGTTTTGGTATTAGGGTGATGGTGGCCTCATAGAATGAGTTTGGAAGTTTCCCTTCCTCTGCAATTTTCTGGAAGGATTTCAGTAGGATATGTGTTAGCTCTTCTCGAAATTTTTGGCTGAATTCAGCTGTGAAGCCGTCTGGACCTGGGCTTTTGTTTGCTGGAAGATTTCTGATTACAGTTTCAATTTCCATGCTTGTGACGGAAGCATGGAAGATTTTCTATTTCTTCCTGGTTCAGTTTTGGAAAGTTGTACTTTTCTAAGAATTTGTCCATTTCTTCCACGTTGTCCATTTGATTGGCATATAATTGCTGATAGTAGTCTCTTATGATCCTTGTATTTCTGTATTGTCTGTTGTGATCTCTCCATTTTCATTTCTAATTTTATTGATTTGATTTTTCTCCCTTTGTTTCTTGATGAGTCTGGCTAATGGTTTGTCAATTTAATTTATCCTTTCAAAGAACTAGCTTTTTGCTTTGTTGATTTTTGCTATGGTCTCTTTTGTTTCTTTTGCATTTATTTCTGCCCTAATTTTTAAGATTTCTTTCCTTCTACTAACTCTGGGTTTTTCCATTTCTTCCTTTTCTAGTTGCTTTAGGTGTAGAGTTAGGTTATTTATTTGACTTTTTTCTTGTTTCTTGAGGTATGCCTGTATTGCTATGAACTTTCCTCTAAGCACTGCTTTTATTGTGTTCCACAGGTTTGGGGTTGTTGTCTTTTCATTTTCATTTGTTTCTATGCATAATTGGATTTCTTTTTTGATTTCTTCTGTGATTTGTTGGTTACTCAGAAGCGTGTTGTTCAGCCTCCATATGTTGGGATTTTTAATAGTTTTTATCCTGTAATTGAGATCTAATCTTAGTGCATTATGGTCAGAAAAGATGCTTGGAATGATTTCGATTTTTTTTGAATTTTCAAGGTTAGATTTATGGCCCAGGATGTGATCTATCCTGGAGAAGGTTCTGTGAGCACTTGAGAAAATGGTGAAATTCATTGTTTTGGGGTGAAATGTCCTATAGATATCAATTAGGTCTAACTGGTCTATTGTATCATTTAAAGTTTGCATTTCTTTGTTAATTTTCTGTTTAGTTGATCTGTCCATGGGTGTGAGTGGGGTATTAAAATCTCCCACTATTATTGTGTTACTGTTAATTTCCCCTTTCATGCTTGTTAGCATTTGTCTTACATATTGCAGTGCTCCTATGTTGGGTGCATATATATTTATAATTGTTATATCTTCTTCTTGGATTGCTCCTTTGATCATTACGTAGTGGCCTTCTTGGTCTCTTTTCACAGCCTTTGTTTTAAAGTCTATTTTATCGGAGATGAGTATTGCTACTCCTGCTTTCTTTTGGTCTCTATTTGTGTGGAATATTTTTTCCAGCCCTTCACTTTCAGCCTGTACGTATCCGTTGTTTTGAGGTGGGTCTCTTGTAGGCAGCATATATAGGGATCTTGTTTTTTTATTCATTCAGCCAGTCTTTGCCTTTTGGTTGGGGCATTCAACCCATTTAAGGTAATTATTGATAAGTGTGATCCCGTTGCCATTTACTTTATTGTTTTGGGTTCGGGTAATTGTATGCCCTTTTTGTGTTTCCTGTCTAGAGAATATCCTTTAGTATTTGTTGGAGAACTGGTTTGGTGGTGCTGCATTCTCTCAGCTTTTGCTTGTCTGGAAAGCTTTTGATTTCTCCTTCATATTTGAATGAGATCCTTGCTGGGTACAGTAATCTGGGCTGTAGGTTATTGTCTTTCATCACTTTAAGTATGTCTTGCCATTCCCTCCTGGCCTGAAGAGTTTCTATTGAAAGATCAGCTGTTATCCTTATGGGAATCCCCTTGTGTGTTATTTGTTGTTTTTCCCTTGCTGCTTTTAATATTTGTTCTTTGTGTTTGGTCTTTGTTAATTTGATTAATATATGTCTTGGGGTGTTTCGCCTTGGGTTTATCCTATTTGGAACTCTCTGTGTTTCTTGGACTTGGGTGATTATTTCCTTCCCCATTTTAGGGAAGTATTCAACTATTATCTCCTCAAGAATTTTCCCATGGTCTTTCTTTTTGTCTTCTTCTTCTGGGACTCCTATAATTCGAATGTTGGAGTGTTTCATATTGTCCTGGAGGTCTCTGAGGTTGTCCTCATTTCTTTTAATTCGTTTTTCTTTTTTCCTCTCTGATTCATTTATTTTTACCATTCTATCTCCTATTTCACTAATTCTATCTTCTGCCTCCGTTATTCTACTATTTGTTGCCTCCAGAGTGTTTCTGACCTCATTTATTACATTATTCATTATATATTGACTCTTTTTTATTTCTTCTAGGTCCTTGTTAAACCTTTCTTGCATCTTCTCAATCCTTGTCTCTAGGCTATTTATCTGTGATTCCATTTTGATTTCAAGATCTTGGATCATTTTCACTATCAATATTCTGAATTCTTTCTCAGGTAGATTCCCTATCTCTTCCTCTTTGGTTTGGTTTGGTAGGCATTTCTCCTGTTCCTTTACCTGCTGGGTATTCCTCTGTCTCTTCATCTTGGTTATATTGCTGCGTTTGGGGTGGCCTTTCTATATTCTGGGAATTTGTGGAGTTCTCTTTATTATGGAGTTTCCTCGCTGTGCGTGGGGTTGTATCAATGGCTTGTCAAGGTTTCTTTGTTAGGGAGGCTTGTGTTGGAGTTCTGGTGGGTGGAGCTGGATTTCTTCTCTCTGGAGTGCTATGAATTGTCCAGTAATGGGTTGTGAGATGTCAGTGGTTTTGGAGTAGTTTTGAACTGCCTGTATATTGAAGCTCAGGGGTGTGTTCCTGTGTTGCTGGAGAATTTGCATGGTATGTCTTGCTCTGGAGCTTGTTGGCCCTTGGGTGGCGCTTGGTTTCAGTGTAGGTATGGAGGCATTTGATGAGCTCCTATTGATTAATGTTCCCTGGATTCAGGATTTCTCTGATGTTTTTAGGATTTGGACTTAAGCCTCCTGTTTCTGGTTTTCAGTTTTATTTTTAACCTAGACTCAGGACTTCTCCATCTATACAGCTCTGATGATAAAGCATCTAGGTTAAAGATGAAAGGTTTCTCCACATTGAGGGTCACCCATATAGGTTCACTAAGTTACATGGAGAAGAGAAGAGGGAGGGGGTAGTTAGAGGTGACTGGAATGAGATGAGGTAGGATCAAAAGAGGAGAGAGCAAGCTAGCCAGTAATCACTTCCTTATGTACGCTCCACAGTCTGGACCACTCAGAGGTGTTCACGGAGTTATACAGGGAAGAGGAGAGGGAGGAAGTAGACAGAGGTGGCCAGGAGGATAAAAGAGGGAAATGAAAGGGAGAGAGAGAGATCCGGCCAGTAACCAGTTCCCTGAGTGTTCTTCACCATCTGGAACACACAGATATTCACAGGGTTGGGTAGAGAAGAGAAGGGGTAGGGAGGAGACAGAGTCCACCTGGTGGAGAAAAAGGAGAGTCCAAAGGAGGGGAGAGTGATCAAGCCAGTAATCTCGCTCTCAGGTAAAATTGGGTACTGAAGATTGGGTTTTTACATGTACAAAATTGACAACAAGTACCAAAAAGCAAAGATTAAAAATCTGGAGTAGAGATTGGATTTTCGAAAATACAGTATTAAAGAAAAGAAGAAGAGGAAGAGGAAAAAAAGAAAGAAAAAACAAACAAACAGAACAAACAAACAAAAAAAACAAAGCCACAAGAATTATTATTAAAAATAATAGAGAAATAGAGTACAAAAATTTAAGAAAGTTAAAGAAAAAAGAAAAAAAAAGAAGAAAAAACAATCACGAAACCCCATCAACTCAAAAAAAAAAAAAAAAGATTGTGAAAGTAGTAAAGGTATATTCTGGCCCTTTCTCTCGTGTTATGGGCTGTGTGGGGTCACTTCCAAGGTGGTTCCCTCTGTTTAACTTTCTCTGTTTGCTGATCTCTTCAGTGTCTGATTTTCGTCTTGACGCAGGGAGGGCGGTGGTGGACACACTAGGCTCACTATTCAGTCACGCTGAGGGGAGGGAGGGATGCTGCAAACAAATATTACTGGCGTGTGCTTGCAGTGTCTCATCCACTCTGGGCTTGCCCCTGGTCGTGGTGCACTCCGCTCAGGCTCTACGTAGCTCCGCGGGGGAGCCGTCTGAGGCCGGCCCTAGGCTTCATGCACCTCCCCTGTCTAAGCCGCTCAGGCTTGGTGCTCAGGAAGCCCTCAGAGGTGCAGATTTGGTTGGGCCTGCGTTTTGTGCCCTTCCCAGGTCCGAGTAGCTCAGGAGTTCCGCGAGCACAATCGCTGCAATTATGGCCTTTCCCTGCTGCTCAGTTTTCTGGATATACCACTGGTGTCCCTTCTTAGTCAGATGATGACTGTCCAGAACCCCCAGAAGTCTTAGTTAACAAAGAAGTCTGCTTGCATTTTGGTACATAATGTCTCTCTTGGGCTGCAATTGCCCCCTTCCAGCCCTTAAGGCTCTGGCTGCCTGTTACCGGAGGGGGATGGTCTGCAGCCGGCTATTTCTGATCCGTCCTTTGTTCTGTGCGCGGTCCTGGCGGTGTCTTATGTTCCAGCGTTTCACGTGGTAGCTATCCCATAGTCTGGTTTGCTAGCCCAAATTAGTTCGCTCTGACCACCCGCGGTGTTTTCTGGCCAGATTCTCATAAAAGCACTGCAGCCCGCGCCTCCCGCGGCTGGATTCTTAAAAAGCACTGCCGGCTGCGCCTCCCGCTCCTCCCTGCCCAGCCCCCACTTGCTAGTGTTGGATGCAGGCATCTGCGCTGCTTTTCTGCTGGGGGAGTTACTGTTGGGCTTGTAATCTGTTGTTTTTAATTATTTATTTATTTTCCTTCCCATTATGTTGCCCTCTGTGCTTCTGAAGCTCACCACAGACTCGGCTGCGAGAATGTTTCCTGGTGTTCGGGAAACCTCTCTTTTTAAGAGTCTCTTCCCGGGACGGGATTCCCTTCCCGGGACGGAGCTCCCTCCCTACTTCCTTTGTCTCTTTTTTCATCTTATTATATTTTTTTCCTACCTGTTTTTGAAGCCAATGATCTGCTTTGCTGGGTGTCTGATGTCCTCTGCCAGCATTCAGAAGTTGTTTTGTGGAATTTACTCAGCGTTGAAAGGTTCTTTTGATGAATTTTTGAGGGAGAAAGTGGTCTCCCCGTCCTATTCCTCCGCCATCTTAGGACCGCCCCCTATTATCTTATTCTTACTTGACACTCTGTCAGTTGTTTGATTTGCTATTATTTTTCTCCCATTCTGAGGGTTGTCTTTTCACCTTGCTTATAGCTTCCTTTGCTGTGCAGAAGCTTTTAAGTTTAATAAGGTCCCAATTGTTTACTTCTGTTTTTATTTCCATTGCTCTAGGAGGTGGGTCACAGAGGATCTTGCTTTGATTTATGTTATCAAGTGTTCTGCCTATGTTTTCCTCTAAGAGTTTTGTATTTTCTGGTCTTACATTTAGGTCTTTAATCCATTTTGAGTTTATCTTTGTGCATTGTGTTAGGAAGTGTTCTAATTTTATGCTGTTACATGTAGCTGTCCAGTTTTCACAGCACCAATTATCAAAGAGACTGTCTTTGCCCCATTGTATATTCTTGCCTCCTTTGTCAAAAATGTTACCCATAGGTGCATGCGTTTATTTCTGGGCTTTCTGTCTTGCTCCATTGGTCTATATTTCTGTTTTTGTGCCAGTACCATACTCTCTTGATGACTGTAGCTTTGTAGTGTAATCTGAAGTCAGGAAGGGTGATTTGTCTAGCTCCATTCTTCATTCTCAAGGCTGCTTTGGCTATTTGGGGTCTTTTGTGTTTCCATATGAATTGTGAAGTTTTTTGTCTTAGTTCTGTGAAAAATGCCATTGGTAATTTGATAGGGATTGCAATAAATCTGTAGATTGCATTTGGTGGTATTGTCATTTTACAAAATTGATTCTTTCTACCCAGGAACATGGAATATCTCTCCATCTGTTTATGTCATCTTTGATTTCTTTCATTAGTCTCTTATAATTTTCTGTGTACAGTTCTTTTGTCTCCTTAGGTAAGTTTACTCCTAGATATTTAATTCTCTTTGTTGCAGTGGTGAATTGAATTGATTACTTAATTGTTCTTTCTGATTTTTCATGGTTAGTATATAGAAATGCAAGTGATTTCTGTGTATTGATTTTGCATCCTAGAACTTGGCTAAATTCACTGATTAGCTTTAGTAGTTTTCTGATACTATGTTTAGGATTTTCTATGTATAGTATCATGTCATCTGCTAACAGTGAGAGCTTTACTTCTTTTCTGATCTGGATTCCTTTTATTTCTTTTTCTTCTCTGATTGCTGTAGCTAGGACTTCCAAAGCTAAGCTGAATAATAATGGTAAAAGTGAACACCTTTGTCTCATTCCTGATCTTAGGGGGAATGCTTTCAGAAATTCACCACTGAGAATAATGTTTGCTGTAGGCTTATCACATATGGCCTTTACTATGTTGAGGTAGTTTCTTCTATGCCCATTTTTTGAAGAATTTTAATCATAAATGGGTGCTGAATTTTGTCAAAGGCTTTTACTGCATCTATTGAGATGATCATATAATTTTTATCTTTCAATTTGTTAATATGGTGTATTATAGTGATTGATTTACATATATTGAAGAATCCTTGCATTCCAGGAATAAATCCAACTTGATCAGGGTGTATGAGCTTTTTGATGTGTTGCTGACTTCTTTTTGCTAAAATTTTGGTGAGGATTTTTGCATCTATGCTCATCAGTGTTATTGGCCTGTAGTTTTCTTTTTTCATGTTGTCTTTATCTGGTTTTGATATCAGGGTCATGGTGGCCTTGTAGAATGTGTTTGGAAGTGTTCCTTCCTCTGCAATTTTTTGAAAAAGTTTTAGAAGGATAGGCATTATTTCTACATGTTTGATAGAATTCTCCTTTGAAGCCATCTGGTCCTTGGCTTTTGTTTTTTGGGAGAGTTTTGATCACAGCTTCAATTTCAGTGCTTGTAATTGGTTGTTCATAATTTCTATTTCTTCCTGGTTCAGTCTTGGAAGATGAAACTTTTCTAAGAATCTGTCCATTTCTTCCAGGTTATCTATTTTATTGTCATATAGTTGTTCATAATAGTCTCTTATAATCCTTTGCATTTCTGCATTGTCTGTTGTAACCTCTTCTTTTTCATCTCTAATTTTGTTGATTTGATTCTCTCTTTTTTCTTGATGAGTCTGGCTGTTTGTCAATTTTGTTTATCTTCTCAAAGAACCAGCTTTTAGTTTTATTAATCTTTACTATTTTTTCTTTCATTTCTTTTTCATTTATTTCTGTTCAGATCTTTATGATTTCTTTCCTTCTACGAATCTTGGGGTTTTCTTGTTCTTCTTTTTCCAGTTGCTTTAGGTGTAAAGTTAGGTTTTCTATTCAATGTTTCTAATGTTTCTTGAGGTAGGATTGTATTGCTATAAACTTCCCTCTTAGAACTGCTTTTGGTGCCTCTCATAGGTTTTGAGTTGTTGTGTTTTCATTGTCATTTGTTTCTAGAAATTTTTTGATTTCCCTTTTGATTTCTTCAATAACCTATTGGCTATTTAGAAACCTATTGTTTAATCTCCATGTGTTTGTGTTTCTTATAATTTTTTTCTTGTAATTGATATCTAGTCTCACAGAGTTGTGGTTTGAAAAAATGCTTGATACAATTTCAATTTTCTTAAATTTACTGAGGTTTTATTTGTGACCCAAGATGTCGTCTATCCTGGAGAATATTCCATGTGCACTTTAGAAGAAAGTATATTCTTCTGCATTTGGATGGAATGTCTTAAAGATATCAATGAGATCCATCTCATCTAATATATCATTTAATACTTGTGTTTCCCTATTAATTTTCTGTTTTGTTGTCGTCCATTGATGTGAGTGGGGTGTTAAATTCTCCCACTGTTATTGTGTTACTGTCAACTTCTCTTTTTATGTCTGTTAGCGTTTGTCTTATGTATTGAGGTGCTCCTAATTTGGGTGCATAGATATTTATAATTGTTATGCCTTCCTCTTGGATTGATCCCTTTATCTTTATGTAGTGTCCTGCCTTATCTCTTGTAATCTTCTTTATTTTAAGGTCTGTTTTATCTGATATAAGTATTGTTCCTCCAGCTTTCTTTTGCTTCCCATTTGCATGGAATATATTTTTCCATCCTCTCACTTTCAGTCTACCTGTAGGTATGAAGTGGGTTTCTTGTGATAGCATATATATGGGTCTTGTTTTTTTATCCATTCAGCCAGTCTGTGTCTTTTGGTTGGAGAATTTAATCCATGTACATTTAAGATAATTATTGATATATATGTTCCTATTGCCATTTTCTTAATTGTTTAGGATTGATTTTGTAGATCTTTTGTCTTGTATTTCTTGACTGTATAAGTCCCTTTAACATTTGTTGTAATACTGGTTTGGTGATACTGAGTTCTCTTAACTTTTGCTTGTCTGAAAAGCTTTTTATTTCTCCATCATTTTTGAATGAGACCCTTGCCAGGTACAGTAATCTTGGTTGTAGATTTTTCTCTTTCAGTACTTTAAATATATCCTGCCATTCCCTTCTGGCCTTCAGAGTTTCTGCTGAAAGATCAGCTGTTCAGTGTATGGGGTTTTCCTTGTTGCTTCTTCCTTGCTGCTTTTCATACTCTTTCTTTATGTTTAGTCTTTTTTAGTTTGTTTAGTATATGTCTTGGCGTGTTTCTCCTTGGGTTTATCCTGTATGGGACTCTTTATGCCTCTTGGATTTGATTATTTCATCTTCCTTGTTGGGAAAATTTTTAACTATAATCTCTTTAAAAAATTTTTCATACCCTTATTTTCTCTTCTTCTTCTGGGACTCCTATAATTCAAATGTTGGTGTATTCATTATTGTCCCAGAGGCCTGAGACCATCCTCCATTCTTTTCATTCTTTTGACTTTATTCTGCTCTTCGAAAGTTATTTCGACCATTTTATCTTCCAGCTCACTGGTTCGTTATTTTGCTTCAAAATTCTGCTATTGATTCCTTCTAGAGTATTTTTAATTTCAGTAATTGTGTTGTTTATCGCTGTATGTTTATTCTTTGATTCTTTTAGGTCTTTGTTAATTGATTCTTGCATTTTCTCCATTTTGTTTTCAAGGTTTTTGATCATCTTTGCTATCATCATTCTGAATTCTTTTTCAGGTAGTTTGCTTATTTCCTCATTTATTTGGACTTTGGTGTTTCTAGTTTGTTCCTTCATTTGAGTAGTATTTCTGTGCCTTTTCATTATTTTTTTTTTGAACTTATTGTGTTTGACATCTCCTTTTCCCAGATTTTAAGGGTGAATTCTTTCTTCCTTTTGGTTTCTGCCCTCCTAAGTTTGGTCCAGTGGTTCCTGTAAGCTTCGTATAGGGTAAGATTTATGCTGAGTTTTTGTTTGTTTATTTGTCATTCCTCTGATAGGCAAGGCTGAGTGAGGTGGTAGTCCTCTCTGCTAATAATTTGGCTTGTATTTTTTGTTGTTGTTGTTGTTGTTCAGATGAGGCATCCTGCACAGGGTGCTACTGGTGGTTGGGTGATGCTGGATTTTGTATTCAAGTGGTTTCCTTTTTGTAAGTTCTCACTTTATTTGATATTCCTTAGGGTTAGTTCTCTGGTAGTCTAGGGTCTTAGAGTCAGTGCTCCTACTCCAAAGGCTCAAGGCTTGATCTTTGGTCAGGAATGAAGATTCCACAAGTGGTTTGTTATGGCATTAAGTGAGATTAAAACAAATATCCAAAAATGAGAAACCACAGATGAACCCCAGACAAATGGCAGTTACAAAATCAAGCAAATAATAATTAAAATAATGGAACATACACATATACTTATACACCCATGAGCAAAGTCAACACAATGCAACAAAAATAAAGTACAGTAGACTGACCTGGTGAACAAAGGAATTCAAAAATAATATTTACCAGTTAAGAACAAAACTAACTAAAGCACATATTGAAAACAAAACTAAAACAAGGTGCCAAGTGGGGAATAAAGCAATGAAAACAAAACTAACAAATATGTTGAGAGGAAAGGAAAGAAAGAGAAGAAAGAATAGGTATGCAAAGTTAAATAGAGGTAGATAAAGAAGTTTTATATACATTAAAGATTAACTACAAGGGGATAAGAACAGTATGAAAAGCAAACAAAGGAATAAATGCAGAAAAAATAATAATAGGTTTAAAAAAGTTTTTAAAAGAGAGAGAGAAAAAAGGAAAACTCCACAGAACTGCAAAAGCCCAATGTAGAGGCAGAGGTTTATAACAGCAATAAAAAAAATGTGACTGAGGAAAAAAAAAAGCTCAAAAGCTTAATTAGATTTCATAATGCCATAAAATCAACAACTACAACAGAGTAGGGAATAAAAGGAAAAAGAAAAAAATATCCAAAAGAATCTACAGAACAAGTTAAAACATAAGTATAATAAATGGTTTTCTTGAGTCACTGCTGTCAGAGTCCTTTCCCTTGCTGGGAGTCACAGTCCACCTCACCTCCCTAGGATGCCCTCCATTACTGTGCTGATCTCTGGACCTGCTGTGGGGGCAGCTCAGATTCTAATCTGGTCCTACTGTGTGTTCTTGCCTCCAATATCCACAGCTATCAGAACTAGTGCATTTTCTTTTGTGGGAGCTCTCAATGATCTTTTATATATTCCATAGACAGAGTCTGGCTAGTTGATTGTGTGGATTTAATCTGCAGCTTGTACAGATGGTGGGTAAGTTTTGGGTCTTCTTCCTTAGCCACACTGCACCTGAGTTTCTTTCTTTTCTTTTTTTTTTTTTTTTTTGCACCTGGGTTCCAATTGTGGTTTTATTTCCACCTCTGCATGTGGATCCCCCACTGGGGTTTGCTCCTTAGGCTGCCCTGGAGGGCTTGGGTTTGCCCCTGTGAGGGCCAGGTGTGGAGGTGGTACAGCTGCTTGGGTTGCAGGGGTTCTGGCAGCACCAGGTACTCAGGAGAGTCCTAGGGCAGCGGATAATATAGTGCTCTAGAAGTGTATGGCAACTAGTATTGGCCAATATGCTCCAGTATTCTTACCTAGAGAACCCCCCCTCCCTGACAGAAAAGCCTGGCAGGCCACAGTCTACAGGGTCACAAAAAGTCAGACACTACTGAAGCGACCCTGTGTGCATAGACACAAGACATTTTTTGCCTGTGGTAGTTCTGCCCCAGTGAGAGCTGAGCGTGAAAGTGGCACAGCTGCTTGGCTTGCAAGGACCCTGGTGGCACCAAGTGTCCAGGGACATGGACTGTCTCTGCTGCAGGAGTTATGGCCCTATCAGAGACTTTTTTGAAGCCTCTTGTAGCTGTTGATCAGAAGGTCTCTTTGGCCAGTCTTTCTCCATAGCTCCGCCCATTCAGGCACTTAGAAGGCTCCCTTGCCTGGGGGTCCTTCTCTGTTGTTCGGAAAGTCAGGCACATAGAGGTGTCCTCCTGGCTGGGATCCTACTCTATAGATTGGCACATCAGGCACTTAAAGGGGCACCCTGGGCAGGGGGGATCCTACTCTGTAGTTCAGTGTGTCAGGCAGGCATTTGATGGTCCAGCCTCTCTATTGTTCAGCGGCTAATGCTGGCATGTGGGGAGAGGGAGGCTATGGTGATAGCTCCACCCACTACACGTGACTCAGCAGTATCCTCTTGCTTCCATGGCTGCTAGGCATTTCCCACCACAGTATCCTCCTTCACATCCCCTTGATCTGTCTCTGCAGTCAACAGCAGCCCTTGTCCTGGGATTGCTCCACAATCCCTAAACTCCAGCTCCCAGCCACTGTACCTTCCAGGGGACCTGTGTTCCTGTCGGGGTATGTATGGCTGCAGTACGGACTTTCTGATTCTCATTCCATTTAGGCTGCCACAGATCAGCTGTTTTACTCTCAGCCTTAAATGTTTCTCCTCTGACTTAGATAATTGCCCTGATGTGGGGATCAGACACCTGCTTCAGTTCCCCCACTGGCCGAGGCAGGTCCAGTCCTACTAACACTCCTGTTTTTCCCCCTAGTTCCTTCATCCTACTGAGGTTTGTGTGGTTCTATATATTCTTTTCGACTGGTCAGGTACTCCTGTCCACTCTCAGCTGATGCTCTGGATGCACTTCTGTGTCTGAAGGTGTATCCCTGATGTATCCATGGAGAGAGATGTACTCCATGTCCACCTACTCCTCCACCATCTTGTTCTCCTAAAACAGTTTTAACTACTTATTATGTTTAACATATATGCAGAATTAGGGTTTATAACAATGATAACACAAAATAGTGCACCATCATGGTTTACTCATGTTATTTACTATCTCTGAAACTTGATTTAAAGAATGCTAGTGTCCTGGGGGTTTTATGAAGGTTATATGTGACAAATGTGTATGAAAGAGCTTAGCAAAGCACTTCACACATAACTGGGACTCAATATGTGTAAGTTCATTCATTAGAGTATAGATCTAGTTTTATATTTACCAATTGTTAGATGATTTTTACAAGTAATTTCATTTTTAAACAAGTGAACATTTAGTGTATATTAGTTATACACTGGATATTTTATTAAATGTTTCATTGTTCACAAACACTCTGTTAAATAAACAATATTATCATTAAAAAAAGCAAAAAAGAGGAAAATAAAAGCAAATTGAATTTAAGGCAGGAGGTATGCCCCTCTCCCAGGGTAAAATTGAAATTCATCCCCTGTGTACTGATACTCCAAGGCTAGAATAGCAGGACAATAGAGAGAGAAGTAGGAGTCTCCCTGGTGGCTCAGACAGTAACAAATCTGTCTACAATACAGGAGGCCCAGGTTTGATCCCTGGGTTGGGCAGATCATCTGGAGAAGGGAATGGCAATCCACTCCAATATTCTTGCCTGGAAATTCCATGGACAGAGGAACCTGATGGGTTATAGACTCTCAAAGAGTTGGACATGACTGAGCAACTAACACATACACACAGAGAAGGTAGGGCTCTGCTCAGACAGAATATAGAAGACCATATATTTCCCATTCTGTAGGTCAGGAGACCTCCTTGACAACATGCAGAAGGTTCCTTGGAGGTCAAAGGGGAGTGATGTCAACTGTGGGTCCCTCTGCTGGAATTCATCTTGGCTAAGTGTTGGATGTGCACACATGGGAGGATTCTGAGATATACCAAATATGGTCTCTGAACCAGGCAAACCAAATGATTGGCTAAAGGAAACCCAGAAGAAATGCCCCATATAAGTAATAAACTGCCATGAGGGTGTGACTCAGTGACTCTCTCTGAGTCTGCCTGTCTTTCTATACACATGTACTGTACTATTTTCCTCCTAAGAAATACTTGTTCACTACTTTCCTTCTTTGTGAGAATTCTTTTTCTGAAAAGCCGGAGGGCAAGGGGCTTGTCACTGGCCACTGGTCTAGGGCTAGGATTTGATGCTCTCACTGTTTCTACCTTACCTCAGTCTCTAGCCAGGAAATGAAGACCTGCTTCAAGTCACTGTAGGCCAAGGCCACCCAAGATCAAGTTCAAGTGCTCTAAATTTCCTGAATTGCCTAAGTGGTGAAAGTACAATTTATAAAAGAATTATAACTGAGGATATATGTTGTGATCTGTAAAATAACTATAAAGAAAAAAAATTTTTAATGCATGCTTAACACACTGATAGAAGGAAAATGATATAATAAAAGGATACATAATAAATCCTAAGAAGACAGTATAAAGAAAAAAAGACAAAAAACACAAAGGATAAAGAGAAAGCAAGTTGGAGGATAGTAGATTTTAATCCAAATATATCAGTAAGCACATTATCACATTAAATGTAATTAAAATTAATAATCCAATAAAAAGTAAAAATATATCAAGCTGGGTATTCAGCTATAGGCTATTTACAAAAGATACATCTCATATATAAGAACTTTGAAAATCTTGAGTAAAAAATATGGAAGACAATGTACCAAGTAAATATTTATCATAATAATGCTAGTATAGCTGTACATATCAGATAAAGTAGGTTGCCAAATAATGAGTATTGATAAACAGTTTTTTTGTAACTATGCAGCCATGAAATTAAAAGCTGCTTGCTCCTTGGAAGAAAAGCTGTGACAAACCTAGACAGCATATTAAAAAGCAGAGACACCACTTTGCTGACAAAGGTCCATCTATTCAAAGCTACGGTTTTTGTTTTTCTAGTAGTCATGTATGGATGTGAGAGTTGGACCATAAAGAAAGCTGAGCACCAAAGAATTGATGCTTTTGAACTGCTGTGTTGAAGAACACTCTTGAGAGTCCCTTGGACAGCAAGGAGATCAAATCAGACAATCCTAAAGGAAATCAGTCCTGAATATTCATTGGAAAGACTGGTGCTGAAGCTGAAACTCCAATACTTTGGCCACCTGATGGGAAGAACTGATTCACTGGAAAACAGCCTGATGCTGGGAAAGATAGAAGGCAGGAGAAGGGGACAACAGAGGACGAGATGATTGGGTGGCATCACCAATTGATGGACATGAGTTTGAGCAAGCTCCAGGAGTTGGTAATGGACAGAGAAGCCTGGTGTGCTGCAGTCCATGGGGTCACAAAGGATCAGGACATAACTGAGCCACTGAACTGAACTGATGCTAAAAATATTGTAATACATCAATAGTGTATTGGTTGGTAAAATCACTAATAAGATATCACAGTTCTAAATTTGTGTACATCTAATAACATAACTTAAAAAGCATGCACCAGAAACTAACAGAAATAAAAGGAGAAACAGCCTGATCCATAATTACGTTATGCATAACGTGAGTCCATTCTCATACTGCTCATCACATGACAGACGAACAAATCAAGAGAAATGTTGTTGAGGCAAGGAATAGTGACCTTATTCAGAAAGCAGTGAGTTGAGGTGGTCTACTAGTGTCTCGAAGTATCATCTTGCCTGGTTTGGATTCTAGTTGTTTTTTTTTTTTTTTTTTTTTTTTAACGAAAAGGGAAGGTGAGGAGGAAAAGCAGTAAAAAGGCAATACGATTTTGCGAGTATTTTCTCCTTCTGGCCAGACTCCAGAGAGAATGTGTTAATTTTTCCTGTCCTGCAGCCATTCACAAGTGGGTCTGGTTAGGATATTTTCTGTGAGTTAATGAAAGATATTTTAGCTTATCGGGGTTCCCAGGATAGGCCATTATGTATAGTTTAAGATATAGGCAACATTACTTTAGTGATTAACTTGTAGCAAAAGCAGTAGATTACAAAGGTTAAAGTATAAGAAACAGATGAAATATGGAGTCAGATTTGTTTTTACCATTATAAATACAGTGGAATATTTTAAAATAAACACTTCCTATAAGGAGAAAGCTTCCCTTGTAGCTCATTCAATAAAGAATGTGCCTGCAATGCAGGAGACCCAGGTTCTATCCCTGGGTTGGAAAGATCTCCCTGGGGAGGGCATAGCAATCCACTCCAGTAGTTTTGCCTGGAGAATCCCATGGACAAAGGAGCCTGGCAAGCTACAGTCCATGGGGTTGCAAGAGTCAAACATGACTGAGAGACTAAACCACCATCACCATAAATAATAGAAGAAGCAAATAAAAATCAGCAGGTGTATATGATAAATAAACGATACAGTAATGAATATTACCTAAATGACTTATACAATACATTGAGTGGAGTCCATGCCTTCAGCAAGAAACATTCCCAGTGATTGCATCCCAGAAACCCTTCCCAGTTTATCAGGCAGTGTTGACAAGAGAAGTTTACTCGGTAGTTGTATGTTTTCTCCCTTGTGGGAGGCTGATGGTAACACTGCTATATCTGTGTTCTGTGAGGAATGAAGAAACTTTTCCTTAAGCCTTTATGGCAGTTTGGAGATGAATACAAACACTCTCTGTGAAATCACATAATGGTAACAAGTAATAGAAAATATTAATTCTAAGTTTCATGTTTCAGTTGGAACAACAGTGTTAGCTAAAGGGTGTATGATGCCAAGAGCATGGACTTGGTGGCCAGACACACTCGGTTCAAGTTTCAAAACTACCACAGACCAATTGAAATATCAAATCAACTATTTAACCTTTCTGAGACTTTGTTTCTTCATCATGAAATAGAGACAATAATAGCTATACTGATTACCTGTAGATGGACAGGCTGATCAGAAAAGGCTGAGCTCTAGAATGTGCTGCTGCTGCTGCTGCTAAGGTGCTTCAGTCGTGTCCGACTCTGTGCGACCCCATAGATGGCAGCCCACCAGGCTCCCACATCCCTGGGATTCTCCAGGCAAGAACACTGGAGTGGGTTGCCATTTCCTGCTCCAATGCATGAAAATGAAAATTGAAAGTGAAGTCGCTCAGTCCTGTCTGACTCTTAGCGACCCCATGGACTGCAGCCTACCAGGCTCCTCCGTCCATGGGATTTTCCAGGCAAGAGTACTGGAGTGGGGTGCCATTGCCTTCTCCCTAGAATGTACTAGACCAGCCTAATAAAGATACTTGATGAGAACAAAGACAAACATGGTACTTTTGCCGATTTTAAAGATCCAGTGCCCTGAGATCAGCAATCTGATAGTTTCAGTCAGTGCATTGCAGATGTGGCAAAAGCCAAAAACTTGAATATATTTGCATAGTTATTGTCAACTAAAAAAAGATGCACAAGGTGAGAGTTGTGAGTTAAGTATTATTGAGGGCCAAATGAAGACTGCAGCATGGGAGACAGCATCTCAGCTCTGAGAAACTGTTCAAAAGTGGTAGCAGGGGAAGGTCAATATACATGATTTTGGTGAAGGAGAAGTTCAATGCAATCAAGCACTTATTTTACAAAAGGTTTTCTGCTGATCTTGAGTTGATGTAACCACAAAGGGATTTAGTGTTTTCCTAGATATGAAGAGTTGCAAGGACTGGGATCATGAAATTAGTTTCTGAAAGTATCTAACTATCTAAAGACCTGTTCCACCAGTTTCCCTGGAGCACACCCTGAACTCCCTTCAGGTCAACAGCTGCAGTAGCATAGGGTTCAGTCTTTGTAGAGGCAGATGGCAAATACCTTTGGCAAGCACCAGTTTGTAGTGAAGGACTGGGAA
The DNA here is from genome assembly GCF_016772045.2 of Ovis aries. Classification (NCBI taxonomy): domain Eukaryota; kingdom Metazoa; phylum Chordata; class Mammalia; order Artiodactyla; family Bovidae; genus Ovis; species Ovis aries. The sequence goes on along the minus strand of NC_056054.1, from coordinate 35,785,101 downwards.
GCCTGGCATGCTGCAGCCCTTGGGGTCACAAACAGTTACACATGACTTAGCAACTGAACAGCAACAACAATTGTAGTTGACATTACTTAAAATTTTCCACAACATGACAAGAAATGAAGAGAAAAATTCTGGACCAGATTCTAAAATCCTTATCAAAGATGAATTCTCTGTAAGTCAGCAGATGATGATAAGGTGAGGTCTGAATGTTATGAAAGTGTTAATCACTTAGTTTTGTCTGACTCTTTATGACCCTATAGACTGAAGCCTGCCAGGTTCCTCTGTCCATAGGAGTCTCCAGGCATTAATAGTGGAGTGAGTTGCTATGCTTTTCTCAGGCATCTTCCAACCCAGGGATTGAACCCAGGTCTCCTGAACTCTAGGAAAATTCTTTACCATCTGAGCCATGGGATTAATATGGATGTTGAAATTTTAAAAATGTACAATATGAAAGTTGTAAGTTATATTTTATTTGGGGCAAAATGAGATCTGCATCCCAGGAGACAGCATTTCAGATAGTTCTGAGAAAATGCTCTGAGGATTTGAGGGGGATCTATGATATATAGGAGTTTTGCAACAAAGGGCAGGTAGTCAGAATATCAAGTTAAACCTCTGCCTTGCAATACAGGGGATGCAGTTTGAAACCCTGGTAAGGGAGCTAGATCACACATGCTGGGCAGCAAAAAAAAAAAAAAAAAAAAAAAAAAAATTACTATTAATTAAAGAAAACCAGATATCCCTATTAAGTAATTTAGTACTTTTCTATGCATGGCATGACAGTTGTCAGGGCTCACTGAAATCATTCCTTTGATATGCATCTCACCCATCTATTTTTCCAGAAAAACATCTATTTCTGCTTTATTGACTATGCCAAAGCCTTTGACTGTGTGGATCACAATCAACTGTGGAAAATTCTGAAAGAGATGGGAATACCAGACCACCTGACCTGCCTCTTGAGAAACCTATATGCAGGTTAGGAAGCAACCGTTAGAACTGGACATGGAACAACAGACTGGTTCTAAATAGGAAAAGGAGTACATCAAGGTTGTATATTGTCACCCTGCTTATTTAACTTCTATGCAGTGTACATCATGAGAAATGCTGGGCTGGAAGAAGCACAAGCTGGAATCAAGATTGCCGGGAGAAATATCAATCACCTCAGATATGCAGATGACAGAAAGTGAAGAGGAACTAAAAGCCTCTTGATGAAAGTGAAAGTGGAGAGTGAAAAAGTTGGCTTGAAGCTCAACATTAAGAAAACGAAGATCATGGCATCTGGTCCCATCACTTCATGGGAAATAGATGGGGAAACAGTGGAAACAGTGTCAGACTTTATTTTTTGGGGCTCCAAAATCACAGCAGATGGTGACTGCAGCCATGAAATTAAAACACGCTTACTCCTTGGAAGGAAAGTTATGACCAACCTAGAAAGTATATTGAAAAGCAGAGACATTACTTTGCCAACAAAGGTCCATCTAGTCAAGGCTATGGGTTTTCCAGTGGTCATGTATGGATGTGAGAGTTGGATTGTGAAGAAAGCTGAGTGCTGAAGAATTGATGCTTTTGAACTGTGGTGTTGGAGAAGAATCTTGAGAGTCCCTTGAGGGTCCCTTGGACTGCAAGGAGATCCAACCAGTCCATTCTGAAGGAGATCAGTTCTAGGATTACTTTGGAAGGAATGATACTAAAGCTGAAACTCCAGTACTTTGGCCACCTCATGTGAAGAGTTGACTCATTGGAAAAGACTCTGATGCTGGGAGGAATTGGGGGCAGGAGAAGAAGGGGACGACAGAGGATGAGATGGCTGAATGGCATCACGGACTCGATGGATGTGAGTCTGAGTGAACTCCGGCAGTTGGTGATGGACAGGGAGGCCTGGCGTGCTGCGATTCATGGGGTCGCAAAAAGTCGGACACGACTGAGTGACTGAACGGAACTGAACTCACCTATCTGGAGCCAGTATCCTCTGTTTCCTCAGCGCTTACCACAGGGAGTGGCCCCAGGGAGTGGCTGCAGTCTGATGGTGACTTGATGGCAGGTATTCTTTTACTTCCTGAATTATCTCAGGGCTCGTGTTGGAAGGCTGAAATTGCTATTGATTATGACATCCTTGTTTACTGGTATATTAGGAAATATTCCATTTCTCATGGACATTAAGTTTTCTTTACAGGCAAAGATCTCTCATAGCTCTCTGCATTTACACATACTAGTCACTCTGCTGAGAATTCTTTGTCCTTCTCTAGTTAACTCGTACTGTTCTTCAAACATATCTAGAGCCATCGCTACCAAGTGAGTAGTGGTGCTGTTGCTGGGAATAGCCAATTCTGATTCCACTTTGGAACTGTTTCTTTGACTTGCTTTTTTCTGCTTTTGTTATTATAATCATACAGAATGTCCTGCCTCAGAGAATGCTGCCCCTCTGCTTGACTATTAAACCAAAATGCCTTTGTTCAGAACCCTGTCCACCTACAGATGACAGGAAGGAAGAAATTAACACATCCCTTATCTGAGGTTTGCCATTCTATGAGATATTTGCAAAAGTAATGGCCTTTTTATTTTGTTTTCACTTCCCCTCGTCTCTGATCTATAAAAGAACCTGGCATCAAGACCCCAGTAAGATGGTTATTTTGAGACTTCAGTCTGCTATCTCCTAGGTCAGCTGGCTCTCCAAAGAAAATCATATTCTTTGACCTGGGCAAGGCAACACTGAGCGGTGGTGTGAAGTGAAATCTTAATTCCCTTCTCAGGAATTGAACCGGGATAACCTGGATGAGAACCAGGAATCCTAGCCACCAAACTAACAAGGCCTAGAGGCTAGGAGCTATTTTTTCCCTGGATCTTTGCCCCTAGTGAAAAATGTATTTATCATGGGGGAAGAAACTATGAATGTAGGTACAAAGTTTATTATTAGAGATTTATCACAACAAGTGGGAGAGCATACAGAGAAATGGTTTGTTTAGTTAAGATAGAAGCAAGGCAGAGATGCACACCAGAGAGAAAGGGTATGGGCATCCCCCTAATGAGGAGGAGGAGCTCAGTAAAGAGACAGTTAAATCATTTATATAAGTCAGTTCTTCTGGGTCTTTGTCTTCCTTCAGTTCAATTATCTGGTTCCTTTTTCCACATCTGGCCTTCCCTGGGACCCCTGGGTGTGCAAGCATCCCTCAGCCAAGGTGGACCTTCAAGCAAAGGCTTCTGGGAGGAGTAAGACTCATTATGGCCTGGCATTATCGCCTGACTTTTGACCCACAAGGAACCTTTTTGCACATCTGTAGTGTCTTCCTTGTCCCAAAAAGTGGGGAGCAGAGATCCCCAAAATACTCAAAAAGGATTTTGCTCCTCTTTGTCCTTGCTATGATTATTACTTGACTGTGGTAAAAAATCTGCTGGCCAGTGCAAGAGATATAAGAGACATGGGTTCAATCCCTGGATCAGGAAGATCCCCTGGAAGAGGAAATGGCATCCCACTCCAGTATTCTTGCCTGGAAAATCCCATGGCCAGAGAAGCCTAGCGGTCTACAGGCCATGTAGTTATAGAGTCAGACATGACTGACGTGACTTAGCAGCATAAATGCACATTGCCATAGCTATTACCTTGTGATTACAAGAAACATAGACTGGTAATTTACCCTGTTTCTATGACTTCCATTTTGGAGGGCAAACTGGAGCCTGACTATAAATTCTTCCACTGAAGCCTACCTATCTCTTGTCTCAGGAAATGCTAACAGCTTTAAGTATCCAACCTGAAACCCACTTCTTCATGTCTCATGAAATGTAAACAGGAGGTCAGCTGTAAATGTCTCCCTGGAGCCCATCTATCTTCTACATCAGTCTCAAAACCTTGTCTCTGTTTCATTGGCTTGTCCAGTAGCGTGAGCTTGAACTTGGTAGCTGTACTATCTGTAAAGCACATTACATATGGTTTCCTGGGTGTGTTAGCTAGGACACTTGGTTGCAAGTATAGAAATCCAAGCCAAACTTTCTTAAACAAAACAGCTTCCAATGGCTTGTGATACAAGGATGTTTGTTGTCATGGACCTGACTCTCAGGGTCTCTGCCATTAGTCTCATGCTAGCCCTGCCCCAAAGCTACAGGTTGTAAAGAACTGCCACAACAACAACCCTGAAGAAAGGGCTCTCCCCCTCAACCATTCCAGCAAAAGTTCTAGGGCCAGTGTGGGCCGTGTGTACATCACTCACTCAATCTTTATGGGATAGGGTTAGATAGATAGTACTCTATGTGGCAGACCTGGGTCCTGGATTAGCCGTGGATACCAGGGGTAAAGTTATACTTCATGGTTATTTTGGGGCCATGTTTCCCCACTGTACTGGCAGCTTCAAAAGGGTTCACTACATCTAGAGAGCTCACAGGACTGCGCAGAGGCAGCAGAAAGCCTTGGATTGGAGTTAGACTGCCTTCCTTAGTCAGGATTCAGAATCTGTCAGTTACCAGCTCTGTTAGCTTCAGCTAATCACTTATTCTGAGCCTGGTTCCTCATCTCTAAAAGAGGAATAATAATAGATAATAATAGTGCCTACCTCACAGGTGGTAGTGAGTACTAAATGAAATAATATATGCATAGTGCTTGGGATAGTGCCTGGGACGTTTTTATTTCAAATATAGTCCGCCAGGCTCCTTTGTCCATGTCCATGGAATTCTCCAGGCAAGAATACTGGAGTGGGTAGCCATTCCCTTCTCCGGGGATCTTCTTGAGCCAGGGATCGAACCCACAGCTCCTACATCTCCTGCACTGGTAGGCAGGTTCTTTACCACTAGTGCCACAGGGAAGCACTAATATGTGTGTGTGTGTGTGTGTGTATAATTGGCCAAAAAGTTCATTCAGATCTTATTGCCAACCCTGAATGAACTTTTTGGCCAACCCTATACATATATACACACATACATATGTATACACACATACATATACATATATGTATACATACATACACATACATGTATGTATGTGGCTCAGACGGTAAAGCGTCTGTCTACAATGCGGGAGACCCGGGTTCGATCCTTGAGTTGGGAAGATCCCCTGGAGAAGGAGATGGCAATCCACTCCAGTACTGCCTGGAAAATCCCACGGACAGAGAAGCCTCGTAGGCTACAGTCCATGGGGTCACAAAGAGTCGGACACGACTGAGTGACTTCACTTCACTTCATATACATTTAATATTGTTAGCACACTGTTCTTGGAATTTAGCTTAATTCCTGGCACATGGTACATGCTTTCACGCATGTATGCTAAGTTGCTTCAGTCATGTCCGATTCTTTGTGATCCTGTGGACCGTAGCCTGTCAGGCTCCTCTGTCCATGGGATTTTCCAGGCAAGAATACTAGAATCAGTTTCCATGTATTCCTCCAAGGGATCTTCCCAACCTGGGAATTGACCCGTGTCTCTTATGTCTCCTGCATTGGCAGGCATTCTTATCACTAGGGCCACCTAGGAAGCCCAGTACATGTTTATATCCTTTTAATAAATATATACCATTAGTTCTTCCTAATAATCCTATGAATTTAATATTGTGATCCCCATTTTATAGATGAATAAAAGAGAGGCCTAAAGAAGTAATTTGTTGAAGATTATATGGCTACTCATTTAAAGAAGGATTGATCATAGGTCTGTCAGACTATAGAATCTGGGCTCATAAACACCTTTTTAACCAGCTTTAAGGAGTGAGCTTCCCTGATCTCTTCTGGAAGAACTTCCTTCATGTCGGCATCTGCCATGGAGAGAGAGATTCCCTCCTCTGAGTTTCCTCTCTCTGCCTGTTTGTGTACCTAAAGGCAGATTCAGTGTCTTGTTCATCTGAATCTCTAGTTTCTACCACATTGTTAATTAATTAAGTGTTACTTAAATGAATGTTGAACACTGATATGGCGGACTTCTGGGAGTTTGAAAAAGTATCTAAACTCACCTCTTTTCTAAGGGACAGAGCATGCTGGAGATGTTTACTTCTGGGAGGAGAACAGTGAAGGAGGTTGGTATCTCACACACATTTGCTCACAGCAGAGGCGGTGCATGCAGTGCAACTGGCAAAGGGACCAGTTGATCTTCGACCTTAGATTCCAATACCACATTCTACACTTTATGAAAAAGGATGCTGAAGCCCAGAGGATGGAAAGGGCTTGGCTCCAGTCACACAGGTCTAGGGAAAGCCAAAGAGAGAACCCAATCTTCTGAGCCCCCAGTACAGATTCTTTCTATTATCTCATATGATAAATGATTTGGGGAGCTAGAACAGCCCAAGGAAAATAAGAAAAGAGCCACTAGCTACTAGCCATATGGAAAGGGTTCGAAAATGAAAATCCACTAACCGTTTAGCAAATGAGGAAAAATGCACTAACAACTATAGTAGGGAAAGAGACAGGGAAAAATTTGTTAACTTAATATATATTATGAGGCTGAGGCCAACCAGGTGCTGGGTCTGGCTTTGGAGCAGGAAAGAAATTCTCAGTTGCTTTTGAGTAGAATAGATTACTTTGCTGTTCTGAAATGAGTACAGGCAGATAACAAATCATTGTGAACTGCCCCAAAATACTATAGATCCCAAGACTCCCTTTACACTTTCCCTTGGAGAAGAGGCTAGACGCTCACTTAAGTGCAGACCCACACTGGCCCTGCCTGGTGCCATGAAAAGAACACAGGTGCTGGGTCTCGCTTGACTTTCCCATTCTTTAGGCCCATGGCACTGGGCAACCTACTTACTTATTCTCTCTAAGTCTGAGTTTCCTCACTTATAAATATCTTCTGTTAATTTTTAAGTAAGAAGCTGATAAGGCTTAAAAGAGATAGACTATGTAAAATTCCTGGGACAGAGTAGTCATTCAGCAAATGGCAATTATGGTTATTACTTCAAAGACGATGGTGCCCATACACAGATGGTGAACCTATTTAGTATAGAAGCAAACCAGCAAATGAGACAAAAGAAAATTGGCATCATTCAACATTTTCTATAATTCCTTTTCTTTTTCTACTTTAGGTTCTATTTTGTAGGAGGAGAAGGAAGCAGAATCATGTTATGGTGATCCTATTTAGGAAAATTATTTTCTGTGTCTGATACATGGAGGGGTTTCTGGAGGTCAGAGTGAGATTAAGAGCTTAAGGAGGAAATTGATATCTTTTTTGATAAGCTAAAAAATGAAGTGTTAATTAGTCTATGCGAATTTATTTCCCATTTGATTTTCCAAAAAAGATGAACGTGGCATGTTAGAAGCAGCGAGTACGCTTAAAGTTAAAAATGAGGAGTAAAGAAAGACCATGAATAGCAGAAGCAGAATAATAAAAGTACAGTATTCTGGGCCACTTTGTTCATGGAGAAATAACCAAATATATTTCATTAGCCTCTGAAGGCACCCTAGAATAGTTGATATTCATATAGATTTTCTTAAATCATCAATGAAAACATCTACCTGTCTATATACTGAAAGTACAGGAGATACATATTTCATGAAAAAGTGATGCAAGAGAGAATGAGTTCCATATCTGTGAGAGGTAACCTGGTCCACCCCTAGGTGTTGGGACATGGAGACCTGAGCTTCTGCTTTCATAGGTGCTATAACTTCTCAGAAATCACAATCCTCCCCTATTACTCACTGAATTTTGTTACTCTCAAATTCATGTGTTGAAGCCCTAACCCCTAAATGTGACTGCATTTGGAGACAGGCCTTTAAGGAGGTGATAAAGGTTAATGAGATTATAAGTGTAGGCCCCTAATTGGATAGGATTGGTATCTATAAAAATGGAAGAGATTCCAGAGATCTTTCTCTTTCTCTCTATAATGCACAGAGGAAAGACCACCGCAGGACATAGTGAGAGGTAGTCTGCAACCCAAGAAGAGCTCTCCCCAGAAACCAACACTGCTGGCACCTTGATCTTGGACTTCCAGTATCCAGATCTGTGGGAAATGCATTTCTGTCGTCTACACCACCCAGTCTGTGGTATTTTGTTATGGCAGACCAAGCAGATTAATACAAGTCCATTAGTGAATGTTAGCAAGCAATACACGTTATAATTATTCTGTTTTATTACTAATAATACTAACAGCCAATTCTTCCCACCAGTGTGCTATCTGTGGATTGAAAAAGAATGCCTCTAAGGTACAAAACTTTCTTTGCTTTACATTCTGACTCAAGAGGAAGTTTGTGCAAACACACAGTGGAATTCAGAAAATTCAGCAGCTCTAAATGAAGTGCTCCCTTGAGGGATGGAAGCAGCAAAGACATTAGAATAAAACAAAATGCTTTCCACCCAGGGAGGGTTTTTTGCTTTTGTAAAATGTGTTTATTCCAGCTGCCCTCTTCTGTATATCTTTACCTTCACTTTGGAAGTCTTTTAAAATGAAACAACAATTTTCCTCCAACATGGATAAAAATGAGATTAAGGTAGAATATTATTCCCTCACTGGAAGAGTAAATTGTTTTTCCTTCCACATATTATTAGATTAAGTCTAATATATATTTGCCAGTAAGATGTCCCTGCTTATCTTTTGGGTGCACTTAAATGTCACCTCTTCCATGAAGTCTCCTCTAACCCCATTTCTCTCAAGTTAGAATTAATGATCCCTCCTCCCTCTATGTCAGCCACATGTCACAGTCTGACCTGGGATAGACACTTCTTGCTAGATTATGTGATCTTCAAAGTCCAGGGCAGATCTTCAAAGTCAAAGGCAGTTATCTTTAATTCTGAACTCATCCCTCCTCCCATAGCAAATGGAGAGGGGCCATGGTTCATACTTAGAAGAACTTCAATATTTAAAGAAGTCACACCAAATCCTATAAAAATACACAAAAACTCACAAAGAAACTGAATATTTCCATTTGAAATTCTTATCTTTGGACCTAATCACAGTTTACCAAATGACTAAGGAAGAGTAAGGGGTTTCCCTGGTGGTTCAGTCATAAGGAATCCACTTGCCAATGCAGGAGACATATGTTTGATCCCTGAACTGGGAAGATCCCCCTGGAGAAAGAAATCCCATGGACAGAGCAGCCTGGCAGGTTGCAGTCCATGGGATCACAAAAGAGTCAGACATGACTGAGTGACTAAATAACAAGGAACATTAAGAATGAAGCATTTAAAAATCAGAAGCTGGTACCTTATTCTGATCACTCTCATCATGAACACTTAAACCCTGATGGACAACCCCCACCCAAATCCCATTTCTGCCAGCCATTTAAACCAGGTGATGGGGAGTCGGTGTGCCTGTGAGAATCACTTCCTGTCCTTTGACTTGGTCCCTCACTTCCAGCACCATGCAGATCACACTGGCATAGGATTCATTTTCCTCCCTATCCCTGCCTCTTTAGCACAATGACTGACTTGGCTTTCCTGGTTTTGATTAATAGCACTAATGTTTCCTGGGCTTCCCATGTAGCTCAGTGGTAATTTATCTGCTTGCCGACACAGGAGACCTGCGTTCAATCCTTGGGTTGGGAACATTCCCTGGAGCAGGAAATGGCAACCCATTCTAGTACTCTTGCCTGGAAAATTCCATGGACAGAGGAGCCTGGTGGGCGAGCTTCAATCCATGGGGTTGCAAACAGTCGGGCAGGACTGAGCATGCACACATACTGATGTTTCCTACTTCAGCCTTTCAGGGATTTAGACCTCAGCACTGTGCCTTGCATGCCAGAAAAGTGGTTTCAAAGTGTCATTCCTGGGCCAGTGGCAACAGCCTTGGTCATATGTTAGAAATACAAATTTTACAGCCCTATCCTAGAACTGCTGATTTAGAAACTCTGGGGCTAGGGAGGTCATGTCCAGCAATCTGAGTTTCAACAACCTTCCAGGTAATTTTTACAATGCTAAAATTTGAAAAGAACTACTAGAGAAAGTTCCTCTAATTTCTTTAAGTCCTCATCTCGTAAATCTTTAGGTACGAATTTCATTCTGCAAGGTGATCTTTGTGACTTGTTAAGTCCTAAAGTCCACTAAGTGCACATGGAAGGTGCTAAATAAACAGTGGCATCTGGACCTAGCAGTCCTGCGTTAGCGCTACGGCTCCAAGTAACCGCAGTTTTACTTCACAGGGCTTCTATCCACATGGGCTTTCCTGCACCTGTTTCACAAGACAGCGACACTCCTCCCCGCACTGTGGCAAACTCTCCATCACCTGGCGCGTATGCTGCTCTGAGTCTCATCGCACCTTGGTGAAGAAACACACGAGCCCATATGTCAACTGAGGTGTTTATATTCTTATACACAGAAAGGGGAAATATGTCTCGCAATGCGTGTTTGCATACTTTGGAGCAGATTTTTTAAGAAAGAAAGAAAGGAAGGGAGAAATAGAAACCTTGGCTGAAGCTAGCTGAAGATTTGTTCCTTTGTTTTTACCACCCAGCCTTGGAAAGAGTCTCCGTGCTGGCTGGGAAGAGTCTGTGCTGAGGTGTGGGTTCCTGGATGACCCAACTGGATGGAGTGTGCTGGCTGAGACAATCAGGGGAAGAGTCAATGGGTTAGAGGTTAAGAACTCTCAGAATACAGATAGGGAAAGCAAAACTAAGAGATAGAAAAGCCCACAAGCTAAAGGGCAGGAGCTGGGAGCTGGAAGGATATAGAAGATATGTTGTCAATAATTTTGGAGTTTGCTGGAGCATGCTTTACTTGATTTTTATGTATATAATGGGGATGGATTGGTGTTAGGAACAATGAAGAAATGTTTGTTTAGCTAACTAATTGTGATGCAATAATGTAATCATAACAGTGATAGTAGTGATACTACGTAATATAATAAACTGAAGTGATTTTTATTTCTATTTTTAATTGGAACATAATTGCTTTACAATGTTGTGTTGGTTTCTGCTGTATAATAACTTGAATCGGCTGTAAATATACATATAACCCCTCCCTCCTGAGCCTCTCTCCCCTTCCCCTTCCTTTTCTTGTGTGCATATATTTAATCTTGTGACATTTTCCCACCCATGTTCAGAAAACAAGAAGTAAATATTGCTGCATAGGTGGGCTGTCACTGGAGAAAACAATAATGATAATAATAAAATTATTATTTTTATTTTTTAAAAAACAGCTTAGGTATAACAGAGAGAAGTTTGGGAGAAGTTGAGGCCAGGAAGAGTTCACCCCAACCCTCCTGCCATAAGAGACTTCCCTGGTGGCTCAGATGGTAAAGCGTCTGCCTACCATGCAGGAGACCGGGGTTAGATACCTGGGTCAGGAAGGTCCCCTGGAGAAGGAAATGACAACCCACTCCACTGCTCTTGCCTGGAAAATCCCATGGACACAGTCCACAGGGTCGCAAAGAGTCGGACGCGAATGAGCGACTTCACTTTGCTTTGCTTTTGTTCCTACCATATCCTGTGCATCTTAAGTTGCATCTGAGTCTTTGTGACTTTATGGACTGTAGCCAACCAGCCTCCACAGTCTGTCCAGACTTCCCTGATGGCTTAGATGGTAAAGAATCTGCCTGCAATGTGGGAAACCAAGGTTCAATACCTGGATCAGGAAGATCCCCTGGAGAAGGGAATGGCAACCCACTCCAGTATTCTTGCCTGGGAAACCTCATGAACAGAGGAACCTGGTGGGCTACAGTCCATGGGGCTGCAAAGAGTCAGACACCACTGAGCGAGTAACACTTACTTACTTACTCCTCTGTCCAAGGGATTCTCCAGGCAAGGATACTGGAGTGGATTGCCCTGTCCTCCTCCAAGGGATATTCCTGACCCAGGGATTCAACCAGAATCTCTTACATCTCCTGCATTGGCAGGCATGTTCTTTACCTTTAGTGTACTTAGGAAGCATCATATCCTAGACCCCAGGAAACAAATTCACTAGACATATACAATTCTCCAACTATGGAAGAGAAAGCAGTTGCAGGATATAGAATACAAAAGTTAGTCACCATAGAAGGCTCCCTGCTGTCCTCAAGCTATGATTAGGAACAGAAACCCTAGAATTCTCAGGCAAACATAAACATCTAAAAGTAGAAGGTGCCCATGCTCACCTCCTGCCCATAATTCTGAGAGGAGATTCACAAATGGCCCCCTCAGGTCCAAATCATAGGAACTGTATGGTATAGAATTATGCCAAATTTGGTGCTACATTACCTAAATATTTTCTAGAAACAATGTGTTAGAATTTATTAAAGAGAAAAAAATGACATTTAAATAATACCTTCAAGATGGAACAGCAAGTACTTGTGAGAAGGGGCAAACAAATTCAGCCAAGTAGCAAATAGAGAAAATGGTGTTTGGCAAATGCCAGAGATCTGCCTCCATGATAGCTTATATGAATGTGGGTAAAATATTCAATCTTTCTTCATCAAGAGAAGTATGGACATTTACTTTCACTATTTCATAGGGTCCTGGAGAGGACCAGCAAAATAGGGTATTTAGGTTTCATGTTGCATGGGGTGCTCTGAGGTTCTTGGACCTGCGGTTTGATGTAATTTTTTCCCTGTGAAATTTTTGGCCTTTATTTTTTCAAATATTCTTTCTGCATCATTATCTCTTTCTTTTCATTCTGAGACTCCAGTTACACATATGCTGGACTGTTTGATATTGTCACAGTTTTTAAATGCTCTGTTCTGTTTTTCTGCTTGTTTGTGTGCATTTTATTTGCTGGGTTTTCACTTTATTTCTCTTTGTGTCTTAATTTGAGTAATTTCTAATTCAAATTCATGGATTCTTTCCTTGGCTGTGTCAAATTTGGTGATGAGTCTGACAAGGGAACTCTTCATCTCCAGTGCAATCCTTTTTATTTCTTCTATTGCCATTTGACTCAGGATTTCCATCTGTTTGCTGAAATTTCCTGCTAATGTTCATATTTTTCACTGAATTTTTTATGTATTAACCATAGTTAAAATCCAACACTTCAGTCCTTTCTGATTTTGATAATGTGAAATGTTTCTTTTTCTCTTGACAATGTGTTGTTTTCTCTGTGTGTTTATAATTTTTTATTGAATACCAGTCATCTCATGCAGAGTAAGAGAAACTTGAGTAAATGTTTACTTACTCAAAAAAATGGGCACACATCTTGTTAGGACAATAATTTGGGGGTTTGAAAAAATCTAGTTAAGTGGGGCTTGGGTTTTGTTGTTGCTATCATTTCTCTTAAGCTATCATAAGCTTTCTTTTAAAAATGCCTCAGGCTTCGGGTGGGAATTGTGGTGCTGGAGGGTTTTTCTCAATGTACTTACTTTATCCTCATTGCTCATTTTCCTTGTGACACATGCTACATAGTGGGGATCTTTATTCATGCCCTTTCACCTTCCTCAGTGGTATACATTTGTTGCTTGCTATTTGGTGTGTGTAAAGCTGGTAGAGAAAGGGCAAATGGGTTTCTGGTCTAGCCCGTAGATGCTTTGTGCCTGGGCCTCCCTTTCCTTTCTGCATGTGCCAGAAAAGGACTGCTCCTCAGTCTAGTTAATAGCATAAACCACATAAAGTGAATCAGAGCCCGGGTTGACCCATGATGAACAGGTAATGTGAGTGAGGAATACAGCTTTGTCATTGCAAGCCAATAAGACTTCAGGGCCTTCTATTACTAAGTAATAATTTAGACTGAGATGACTAATATAACTCTAAAACACTATATTTTTCCATTTAGATGATTATAAATATTTGTAGCTAATCACAGACTTTAAATGAATGTTTATTTATTTTTGGCTGTGCTGGGTCTTCATTGCTGTATGTGGGCTTTCTCTAGTTGCAGTGAGTAGGGTCTACTCTCTAGTTGTGGTGCACTGGCTTATCACTGCGGTGGCTTCTCTTGTTGTGGAGCACAGGCTCTAGATGCTTGGGCTTCAGTAGTTGCAGCATGTGGTCTCAGTAGTTGTGACTCGTGGGCTTAGTTGCTTCTTAGCACATGAAATCTTCCCAGACCAGGGATCAAACCTGTGTCCCCTGCATTGGCAGACAGCTTCTCATCCATTGTACCACCAGAGAAGTCCCAATCAAAGACTTATAAAGTTCAGGGAAATAGTACATTTGTTTACCCAAGTATTCTGATTACTAAAAAAACTGACCTCTTTAGAGTCTCTTTTTAAATAGTATAGGCAGAAAGTGGAGTAGGAGCATTACAGTGGGACTGAATTTTAAGTTAAAATATATGTTTGATTTTTTAACTTCATTTCTTCTGTTTATAAAACAAGGGAGTTCTAGCTCTGTGAAAAATATCGCTGGTATCTTGATAGGGATTGCATTGAATCCGTAGATTGCTTTGGGTAGTATACTCATTTTCACTATATTGAGTCTTCCGATCCATGAACATGGTATATTTCTCCATCTATTAGTGTCCTCTTTGATTTCTTTCACCAGTGTTTTATAGTTTTCTATATATAGGTCTTTAGTTTCTTTAGGTAGATATATTCCTAAATATTTTATTCTTTTCATTGCAATGGTGAATGGAATTGTTTCCTTAATTTCTTTTTCTACTTTCTCATTATTAGTGTATAGGAATGCACGCAATTTCTGTGTGTTGATTTTATATCCTGAAACTTTACTATATTCATTGATTAGTTCTAGTAATTTTTTGGTGGAGTCTTTAGGGTTTTCTATGTAGAGGATCATGTCATCTGCAAACAGTGAGAGTTTTACTTCTTCTTTTCGAATTTGGATTCCTTTTATTTCTTTTTCTGCTCTGATTGCTATGGCCCAAACTTCCAGAACTATGTTGAATAGTAGCGGTGAAAGTGGGCACCCTTGTCTTGTTCCTGACTTTAGGGGAAATGCTTTCAATTTTTCACCATTGAGGATAATGTTTGCTGTGGGTTTGTCATATATAGCTTTTATTATGTTGAAGTATATTCCTTCTATTCCTGCTTTCTGGAGAGGTTTTTTTTTTTTTAATCATAAATGGATGTTGAATTTTGTCAAAGGCTTTCTCTGCATCTATTGAGATAATCATATGGCTTTTATTTTTCAATTTGTTAATGTGGTGAATTACATTAATTGATTTGTGGATATTGAAGAATCCTTGCATCCCTGGGATAAAGCCCACTTGGTCATGGTGTATGATCTTTTTAATGTGTTGTTGGATTCTGATTGCTAGAATTTTGTTAAGGATTTTTGCATCTATGTTCATCAGTGATATTGGCCTGTAGTTTTCTTTTTTTGTGGCATCTTTGTCAGATTTTGGTATTAGGGTGATGGTGGCCAGAAAGAAAAACACCAATACAGTATACTAACACATATATAAGGAATTTAGAAAGATGGTTTCAATAACCCTGTATGCGAGACAGCAAAACAGACATAGATGTATAGGACAGTCTTTTGGACTCTGTGGGAGAGGGAGAGGGTGGGATGATTTGGGAGAATGCCATTGAAACATGTATAATATCATACAAGAAATGAATCACCAGTCTAGGTTCGATGCAGGATATAGGATGCTTGGGGCTGGTGCACTGGGATGACCCAGAGAGATGGTATGGGGAGGGAGATGGGAGGGGGGTTCAGGATTGGGAACATGTGTACACTCATGACGGACTCATGTTGATGTATGGCAAAACCAGTACAGTATTATAAAGTAAAATAAAAAGACAAAAAGAGAGATTAAAAAAAAATGGGAGTTGAGCTAAAATTTGCTTCAAAGTTTTCAAACTCTGGACTAAATTTAGTAATTTCAACCTGTGGGGCATGGAATACTAAGTGGATTTGTAAGGGGTTTTCATGTGCAAATAATCCTGGACCTTGTTTGTAAATGACTAACTAATGTCTTTTCTATAATGCTATGAGTTGAATTGCTTTCCCCCTCAAGAGGCATGTTGAAGTTTTAAGCCCTAGTACCTCAGAATGTGGTTTTAGTTGGAAATAGGGCCTTTACCGAAAGAATCTAGTTAAAATGAGACTGGGCTCTAATCCACTATGACTGCTGTCCTTACAAAAAGGGAATATTTGGACACAGATACAGTCACAGAGGGAAGATGATGCAAAGACACACAGGAAGAAGAGAGACATGTGACTGGGGTGGTGCATCTTCAAGCCAGGGAACTGCCAAGAATTCCAGATTCCGCTTGGTTTCTCCTTCTTGCATTTATAGTAAAACACAAGGGGAGAGAGAAAAATTGAAGAAGGAATTCTGTTTTAAGACTGCAGCATAGAAGTTCCGACAGAATTCCCAGCTGGTTGTTTCATTTCGTGGATTTCAAACTCATGGCATCAACTCTTACCTGAATTCCCAGCCTGCTGATAGACGTAAGTATGTGACTTCTATCGCTTCTCGATCTTTTGGCTAAGATCAAGTGTCCTATATGACTCCTTTCAGATCTATGTAAATGCTATAGTAATTAATATCAACAAATTCATGTTAGAATGTTATAGTTGCTTTTTGTCCCAATGCAAGCACTGAACCCCATGGTCATGGGCTCACTCCTATATTCCTTTCACTGTGAAGTGGGTCCTTGCTCAGATGATATGTTGTCCCCACGCTTGAAATAGTATTCCATGCTTGAGAATCAGACTTTCCATAAGTCCCTGAATCTCAGTGCTGGTTGGAGCTTAGTAAAGAAAGTCAATTCATAGAATTGACGTCTATCTCTGTGAGGATGGGTGCTGGTTCTTGCATCTAGGGTGCAAGGAGCCTAATTTAGTCAGTTTGCTGTGACGTAGTTGCTTGAGTGTGACATTCAGAGCCAACAGAATCTAGATCAGCCTTGGTAAAGGGGCTTCATGCTGTTTGGCTTATACATGGTCTCTATTTCTGCCTCTGTGGCTACTCCATTCATGTGTCCATCATGCCAGTTCTTGGATGGCTGGTTAAAAAGACTGGATTATGTCAACTCACTGCCTGTCTACTTTGTTTTCAATGCCTCTTCCATGGTGGTGGTTTCTGGTTTGCATCACTAGATGATACAAAAGTTTTTATACCATGTGTGGTCTTTCATGTATGTCCGTTCACATGCCTCTATCCCACACCTCCCTAACTTTAATTTTTGAGGCCTTTTCATTAAGTTTCCTATAATCTGGTCAGGTGGTTAATCATTGCCCAGAGAGCTGTATATAATCTCACTTAGGACTTTTTTTTCTCCTAAAATGTCCATGAATAGGTTCACTATTTATTGCTCAGAGTGACGATTTTCGCTTTCTGCTATCTTTCAGTTTCACCCCCGAATTTGGTTGAAATGCAACTGCACATTTCCCTCAGCAGACCCCTTCTTCATCAGGTTGCATTTTGGTGTCTGCTTCTCAGAGAAACTAAACTGAAAACAATATGGTACCAGGAGTGGCTTGAGAAGATAGAGGTTTGGCAATTGGCTCACTTGGTGACAAGTTGGCAAGGAGGAAGACTTCTTGACTGGAATGTGGAGGACAGATAGTTCTGGTCACAAGGTTGTGCCATGATTTCACTAGTGTGAACCTGGAAAGAGACCCTAGATGAAAAGAACACCTGGGTCACAGTGGGCCTGGCATCTGGTGTTTAAATGCTGTCACCTAGAGTGATAGGGAGTCCATCGTGCCCATGGTTATGAGGAGCCCAGTTCTGAGACCACTTTCCTAGTGTCAGCGCTGGCCTGTAGAGGGCGCCACCACTGCACTTCTTACTGATGCTGATACCCCTCTCGCTCAGTTCAGTTCAGTTCAGTCGCTCAGTCGTGTCCGACTCTTTGCTACCCCAGACCCCATGAATCGCAGCACGCCAGGCCTCCCTGTCCATCACCAAATCCCGGAGTTCACTCAGACTCACATCCATCGAGTCAGTGATGCCATCCAGCCATCTCATCCTCTGTTGTCCCCTTCTCCTCCTGCCCCCAATCCCTCCCAGCATCAGAGTCTTTTCCAATGAGTCAACTCTTCTCAAGAGGTAGCCAAAGTACTGGAGTTTCAGCTTTAGCATCATTCCTTCCAAAGAAATCCTGGAGCTGATCTCCTTCAGAATGGACTGGTTGGATCTCCTTGCAGACTCTCAAGAGTCTTCTCCAACACCACAGTTCAAAAGCATCAATTCTTCAGTGCTCAGCCTTCTTCACAATCCAACTCTCATATCCATACATGACCACTGGAAAAACCATAGCCTTGACTAGACGGACCTTTGTTGGCAAAGTAATGTCTCTGCTTTTGAATATGCTATCTAGGTTGGTCATAACTTTCCTTCCAAGGAGTAAGCATCTTTTAATTTCATGACTGCAGTCACCATCTGCAGTGATTTTGGAGCCCCAAAAAATAAAGTCTGACACTGTTTCCACTGTTTCCCCATCTATTTCCCATGAAGTGATGGGACCAGATGCCATGATCTTCGTTTTCAGAATGTTGAGCTTTAAGCCAACTTTTTCACTCTCCTCTTTCACTTCTCTAGTGCCTTCTTTATGCCTTGAAGAATGGCAACAAGTCCAGGCTGTAGTGCAAGAAATCCTGCAGCTTGTGCAGATTCAATGAAGTTGTAATTGTCAGTGGTAGGAAACAATGTAGTATAGAGTTTATGGTAAACCCTGTTGGAAAATTCACAGCACAGCCCCCAGGTTTTGGAGCAAGGCCATACCATCTGCAATAGAAAATTATATGCTTTTTTGAGAAAGTTCCTTGTGTGTAACTGGGTTCTAGTAGAAACAGAAGTCTTGTTCATGGGGGAGCAAAAGAACATATACCTGGCGCTACCCATTATGGACTGAATTACGTAAGAACCATCAATTTTAAGTCAGATGGTGTCAGGAATAATCCACTGAAAGGTGAAACTGGTACATTCAGGATTGATCTTAATTGTGTAAATGATAAAGGGAAGGGACTAGAAGTAGATAGAATGAGGCTTTGGACCACTATGCAAATAGATATCTGAAAGCTATGAGGTGAGAAGGGGGAGGAAGGAGGATAAATAGGAAGAGCCTCAAACTATAGAGCAATTCTGAGAAAATGTTGGCCAGGCTGATGGGAACTCTAAGCAATGCTTGCTAGAGGCATCTCACGTCAAGTGAGAAAGACCTGGCTCTAGCATCCCCACCGTGCTTGGTCTTTGGTTGGGATAAACCCAGGAAAAGTCTTCCCTCAATGTGAACACTGTGCTGGATCTAAGGTGGGTTGGCTGCAGGCTTCAGTTAATCATGTTTCTTAGAGAAAGTTATTTTGAATGGAGATTTAACTGGTGTTCCTCTATTGCCACCATATCTACTAAACTGTAGAACTTGATTTTCTCTTTCTCTAAGTTTCAGTACTCCCTCCTTCTGCAGAGTCCTAACGTATGCTATTCCCTTTGCTTGGGAAACTCTTCACCTCCCCATCACTCAGATGACTTCAGAACACAGGTAAAATATCACTTCTTCATGGAGGCTTTCTTTGTACCTTCAGAGAAATTGGATTCCTTATGACATAATTTCATACCTTGCTTTACATTTTATCCATAGTATTTATCAATGTTTGTAATTATATTCACAAAATGATTTTTTAAATGTCCTTACTAGGCTGTAAGCTCTGTAAAGGCATAGACATTTCTATTCTGTATCCCTAATGCCTATCACAGTGCCTGACATATAGAATGCTTTCAGGATGTTTTAAATGAGTAAATTAATGACTCAGTTGTCATCATTAATTTCCACGAATCTTTTTTCTTAATAACAGAAATTCTGAGAGCCTTAGGTTCATAAATCTGGATATAAATTACCATCTTTCTACGTATAGATGGAAGTACAGAACTCTTCAATAAATTGATGCCAGGAAGTTATAGTTTGTGAAATATTAAAAAATGGCTATTTTTCTTGAACATGAAGTTTAACAATGAAAAATATATTTATTTTTGGAAAATTTTGCATATTTGTCTTCCTAGTTTTCAAGACTTTATAAATGCATATTTAATTTAAAAATTCTAATAGTAAAAACAATGTGATACATTATAATTTAGTCATTCCTTATTATGTGTCATATACTATACTGTCTCCTGTATATATTATTTCACTAAATATTCTCGACATGATATATTAAGCATTATTATAATTACCCTCATTTTGTAGGTGAAGAAATTAGCATTTAGTGAAGTCACATACTTGCTTAAGTGTCAGCCACAGCATGCTGTGGATCTAGGTTTAGATCTATCACAGCACTCTGACTCCAACGACTATGCCTTTATTCACAATCCTATAACTGCTGAAAATTTTAATTTCTTACTCAAAAATTGAATTTTTAACTTTTATCTGGGGGGGGGCAGTTATCTAAAGAATAGAAACATTTAACTCTTACATAATCTGATCCTTCATTCAAATCAGGTTTGAGTCTCAGATTCTCCTGAGCAGGTCAAAATCTCCCTTATGAGTACTAGACATTCCCTCCTCCAGCCTCTTACCCATTTCTCCACCTGGATATCTTTCTTATTTACTCCTCAATCACAGTATGTTCAAGGCCAAACAGTGTTTGAATTCCATATCACTCTATTTCCTTGGTTCTCTTTTTCAGTGATGTTGGTTCTATAGTGGTGAACATAGATGCCTTTATTGACTCACCTTTTTAATGAATGCTATCACCATATTCCCAGGCATCCAGGTTTGAAATCTCAAAACTACTCATTCCTTTCCCAAACAGTTCTTAATCTGAGCTTCTAGAGGGTGGAAATATTGTTCAATGATCTCGCTCAGTGTATCCTATAAAGCATCTTGCATGGAATAAGTGCTGAAGAAGTAAATTTAGAATATCTTCTTCCTGGCCCCAGGTATCCACTGGAGATAAAACAGGGTTAAATGCAACATAGTTCTCCAGTGAGGATTGTTAACTGCAGTGCATTTTACTTGGGTCAATGGATGTGTCAGTCAATTATTTGAAAATATTATTTTAAAATGTTTATATCTGGATATATATTGCCATGTTTTTAGGAAAGGGCACATGCTTCAAGTTAAAGAATCACTCCTCCTTGGAATTTTGCAATGTGGAGACCATTATCTTTGAGTGCAATTTCAGTGAATAGTAGAAGAAAAATCAGATTTAAGACTGTTAAATGAGTGGGAACTGAGAAAATGGGAATAGAGAGAAGTAGCCTCAAAAGATATGGGAAAAATTAAGGTGGCTATAAATCAAATGAATGTTATGTTTCAGGAAGAGAGAGAATGGAATTGAAGGGGGACTATACGAGCTATATTCACTAGACATTTACTATATTCTGACCACTGAATCATGTACCTTACATAAATCAGGTGTTAGTTTTTGATCAAGTCAGATCTTGAAATGATGAAATTGGGGGAGAGGACTAAGGAAACAAATGGAACAGAGGAGTTTGCCTTGTGTAGCAAGAGGGATTCCTCACTCTCTGAGACTTGAAAGAGAGAAGAAAATAGAGGTTATACATGAAGATGAGGGGAAACAGAAGCTAAGTTGATTCATATAGCTGATCTCAATTTTCACTATGAAATATCAAGACCTTGAACATTAGTGAAAGGTAAATTTGAACATCAAAAAATATCAATAACCTCAGATACGCAGATGACACCACCATTTTATGGCAGAAAGTGAACAAGAACTAAACAGCCTCCTGATGAAAGTGAAAGAGGAGTGTGAAAAGTTGGCTTAAAGCTCAACATTCAAAAGATTAAAATCATAGCATCTGGTTCCATCACTTCATGGCAAATAGATGGAGAAACAATGGAAACAGTAAGAAACTATTTTCTTGGACTCCAAAATCACTGCAGATGATGACTGTACCCATGAAATTAAAAGACACTTGCTCCTTGGAAGAAAAGCTATAACTAACCTAGACAGCATATTAAAAAGCAGAGGCAATACTTTGCCGACAAAGGTCAGTCTAGTCAAAGCTGTGGTTTTTTCAGTAGTCATGTATGGATGTGAGAGTTGAACTATAAAGAAAGTTGAGTGCTGAAGAATTGATGCTTTTGAACTGTGGTGTTGGAGAAGACTCTTTTTGTTTGTTTGTTTGTTTTTTTAATGTAAATTTATTTATTTTAATTGGAGGCTAATTACTTTACAATATTGTATTGGTTTTGCCATACATCAACATGAATCCATCACGGGTGTACATGTATTCCCCAACCTGAACCCCCCTCCCACCTCCCTTCCCAAACCATCCCTCTGGGTCATCCCAGTGCACCAGTCCCAAGCATTCTGTATCCTGCATCAAACCTGGACTGGCAATTTGTTTCTTATATGATATTATACATGTTTCAATGCCATTCTCCCAAATCATTCCACCTTCTCCCTCTCCCACAGAGTCCAAAAGACTGTTCTATATATTTGTCTCTCTTTTGCTGTCTCGCATACAGGGTTATCATTACCATCTTTCTAAATTCCATATATATGTGTTAGTATGTTTTCCATATATATGTGTTAGCGTGTTTTTCTTTCTGGCTTACTTCACTCTGTATAATAGGCTCCAGTTTCATCCACCTCATTAGAACTGATTCAAATGTATTCTTTTTAATGGCTGAGTAATACTCCATTGTGTATATGTACCACAGCTTTCTTATCCATTCATCTGCTGATGGACATTGGACTGCAGGAAGATCAAATCAGTCAATCCTAAAGGAAATCAGTCTTGAATATTCATTGGGAGGACTGATGCTAAAGCTGAAACTCCAATCCTTTGACCACCTGATGCAAAGAACTGACTCATTGGAAAAGACCCTGATGCTGGGAAAGATTGAAGGCAGGAGGAGAAGGGGCAAACAGAGGATGAGATAGTTGAATGGCATCACCAACTCAATGGACATGAGTTTGAGCAAGCTCTGGGAGTTGTCGATGGACAGGGAAGCCTGGCGTGCTGCAGTCCATGGGGTTGCAAAGCGTTGGACATGACTGAGCAACTGAACTGAACTGAAATTTGAATGTGGGACTTGAGGAAATTGGGAAGATTTTGAAAACTATTGAGGGGCTTTTGTTCTTCAATTAGTAAGTAAGTAAGTGTTACTGGCTCAGTCCTGTCTGACTCTCTGTGACCCCATGGATTGCAGCCCATCAGGTTCCTCTGTCCATGAGATTTTCCAGGCAAGGATACTGGAGTGGGTTGCCATTTTCTTCTCCAGGGGATCTTCCCAACCCAGGGAGAGAACCCAGGTCTCCTGCACTGCAGGCAGATCTTTAACAACTGAGCTACAAGGGAAGCCCATTCTTTAATTAATAAATAATTGTTAAACACTGATCATGTAGCTACTGAGATTACATGGTCCTTGTTTTCTAGGAAGTTGTCAAATTTAATACCTTATAAATTTCTAGAGGATATGCAGCATGTTATAATCATTTACATATTTCCCCAAAATGTGTAGCTTAATACTTTGAGCACAGTAAGTAAACATTAAGGTTTCAGGTCAACTGAATTAAAACAAACAAAAAACTTTATTTTAAACAAAGCCCGAGGCTCTTGGGCCATGGACTGAATTGGTTGGAGTTCTTTACAACCAAACAATAGAGATCTGCCAGTTGAGAATATAGCTTGCAATGTTTAATAACTGAAAATAGATTTGGAATGGATTTTCTCAACCTCAGCACTATTCACATTTGGATAACTCTTTGGGGAGCTGCATTGTACACTGTGGGAAGTTTAGTGGTATTTCTAAATTCTCCTGTCTTCTGGTAGTATCCCCCAACTCCCACCTAGTCCTGATAAAAATATCTCCAGACATCGTCAATGTCTTTTAGGAGGCACAATAACTCCAGATTGAGAACCCCTGATTTAGAGTTTCAATGATTAATTTATATAAAAATAATTCTGCATTCAGTTCAGTTCAGTCGCTCAGTCATGTCCAATACTTTAAAACCCCATGGACCCCAGCATGCCAGTTCTCAAAAGCATCAATTCTTTGGTGCTCAGCTTTCTTTATTGTCCAACTCTCACATCCATACATGACTACTGGAAAAACCATAGCCTTGACTAGACCGATCTTTGTTGGCAAATAATGTCTCTTCTTTTTAATATGCTGTCTAGGTTAGTCATAACTTTCCTTCCAAGGAGTAAGCATCTTTTAATTTCATGGTTGCAGTCACCATCTGCAGTGATTTTGGAGCCCCACAAAATAAAGTCAGCCACTGTTTCCACTGTTTCCCGATCTATTTGCCATGAAGTGATGGGACCAGATAGTTGGTCCCATGATCTTAGTTTTCAGAATGTTGAGTTTCAAGCCAACTTTTTCACTCTCCTCTTTCACTTTAATTAAGAGTGTCTTTAGCTCTTCTTCACTTTCTGCCATAAGGTGATGCTGCTGCTGCTGCGTCACTTCAGTGGTGATGCTAGTTCTCTCCAATTAGCAGCTCTAAATGGGAGGTTGCCCATGTTTCTTTGATCTTTCCCTTCCTTTGTTTAGAATTAGAGAGAGTGGGTTGTCCTTACCACTGGTACTTTCTAGTGATTGGACCTATTTTCATAGCATACACAGGGAATTGAGTCAAATAATGTTGAATTTGGAACCAAAGGTCTAAGGTTTAAAACTGAATTAATTATATAACTTTGGTATCACTTATTTTGTTCTCCCATTCTTCTAGAGTTATTCTGATAATGATATATGAAGGATAGAATTTTGTAAACTATGACACACTGCAGAAAAGTGGGAATTAAAACTTCTCCCCCTGGTGCTTATATTAAAGATGATCCCTCATTTGAAGATAATGGATCAGGGAGACTATTTAAAGAGAAGATTAAAATATTTGACATTTTTAATGTGTTGAGGATGACTAAAAATGACAGATGTTGCCGAATTTTCTAGGGTTAGTGAATGTGATAGTGAGGCAGTGCTGGTGTCATATACTGAAGTAAGGATTATTGAAAAGGAGATTTTAAAAAATTGAGATGTACTTAATATAACATAAAATTCACCAGAGTTCCAAAGAATAGCAAGAAGAGATAAAAAAGCCTTCCTCAGCGATCAGTGCAAAGAAATAGAGGAAAACAACAGAATGGGAAAGACTAGAGATCCCTTAAAAAAAAATTAGAGATACCAAGGGAATATTTCATGCAAAGATGGGCTTGATAAAGGACAGAAATGGTATGGACCTAACAGAAGCAGAAGATATTAAGAAGAGGTGGCAAGAATACACAGAAAACCGTATGAAAAAGATCTTCACGACCCGGATAATCACGATGGTGTGATCACTCACCTAGAGCCAGACATCCTGGAATGTGAAGTCAAGCGGGCCTTAGAAAGCATCACTACGAGCAAAGCTAGTGGAGGTGATGGAATTCCAGTAGAGCTATTTCACATCCTGAAAGATGATGGTGTGAAAGGGCTGCACTCATTATGCCAGCAAATTTGGAAAACTCAGCAGTGGCCACAGGACTGGAAAAGGTCAGTTTTCATTCCAGTCCCAAAGAAAGGCAATGACAAAGAATGCTCAAACTACCACACAATTGCACTCATCTCACATGCTAGTAAAGTAATGCTCAAAATTCTCCAAGCCAGGCTTCAGCAATATGTGAACCGTGAACTTTCTAATGTTCAAGCTGACTTTAAAAAAGGCAGAGGAACCAGAGATCAAATTACCAACATCTGCTGGATCATGGAAAAAGCAAGAGAGTTCCAGAAAAATATCTATTTCTGCTTTATTGACTATGCTAAAGCCTTTGACTGTGTGGATCACAAGAAACTGTGGAAAATTCTGAAAGAGATGGGAATCCCAGACTACCTGACCTGCCTCTTGAGAAATCTGTATGCCGGTCAGGAAGCAACAGTTAGAACTGGACATGGAGCAACAGACTGGTTCCAAATAGGAAAAAGAGTACGTCAAGGCTGTATATTGAAACCCTGCTTATTTAACTTATATGCAGAGTACATCATGACAAACGCTGGACTGGAAGAAGCACAAGCTGGAATCAAGATTGAAGGGAGAAATATCAATAACTTCAGATATGCAGATGACACCACCCTTATGGCAGAAAGTGAAGAGGAACTAAAAAGCCTCTTGATGAAAGTGGAAGAGGAGAGTGAAAAAGTTGGCTTAAAGATCAACATTCAGAAAACAAAGCTCATGGCATCTGGTCCCACCACTTCATGGAAAATAGATGGGGAAACTGGAAACAATGTCAGATTTTATTTTGGGGGGCTCCAAAATCACTGCAGATGGTGATTGCAGCCATGAAATTAAAAGACACTTATTCCTTGGAAGGAAAGTTATGACCAACCTAAATAGTATATTCAAAAGCAGAGACATTACTTTGACGACTAAGATCTGTCTAGTCAAGGCTATGGTTTTTCCAGTGGTCATGTATGAATGTGAGAGTTGGACTGTGAAGAAGGCTGAGCGCCGAAGAGTTGATGCTTTTGAACTGTGGTGTTGGGGAAGACTCTTGAGAATCCCTTGGGCTGCAAGGAGATCCAACCAGTCCATTCTGAAGGAGATCAGCCCTGGTATTTCTTTGGAAGGAACGATGCTAAAGCTGAAACGTCAGTACTTTGGCTACCTCATGCGAAGAGTTGACTCATTGGAAAAGACTTTGATGCTGGGAGGGATTGGGGGCAGGAGGAGAAGGGGATGACCAAGGATGAGATGGCTGGATGGGATCACGGACTCGATGGACATGAGTCTGACCAAGGATGAGATGGCTGGATGGCATCACGGACTCGATGGACATGAGTCTGAGTGAACTCCGGGAGATGGTGATGGACAGGGAGGCTTGGCATGCTGCGATCCATGGAGTCACAAAGAGTCGACGCGACTGAACTGAACTGAACTGAACTGAAAATTAACCTTCTTAAACTGTACAAATCAGTGGTTTTTACTATATTCACAGTTGTGCAACTATCATTTTAAAACATTTCCATCACCCCCAGGGTGCCTCATACTCCATTAGAAACCATTTCCAGTCCCCTTCAGCCCCACTCCCTGGCAAAGTATTTCTGTCTTTATGGATTTGAATATTTTTAAAATTCCATATAAATTACATCATACAATTTTTGTCTGACTTCTTTTGTTTAATATGATGTTTTAAAAGTTCCTCTGTTTTGTTGTACCATGCATCAGGACTTCATTCAGTTTTAAGTTGAATAATATTCTATTGTACAGATACATCACATTTTGTTTACCATCACTTGGTGGTTATTAGTATTATCTCTGCTTTTTGGCTATCTTAAATAATCCCCCTATGAGTATTTGTGTACAAATTTTTGTGCAGACATTTGTTTTCATTGTTTCAAGTGACTACCTAGAAGTTTAACTGCAAGATCATATGGCATCTCCATTTTCAAAATTTTAGGAACAGCCAAACTATTTTCCAAGGTGGCACAAAAGAGATAATTGAAGAAAAAATTTGAGAGTTAACTTGGTTTTTTACATGTTGAATTTGAATTGTTTGCAAGACCTACAGAAGGCTATTTTGGGGAGACTGACAATTATATGTGTCTTAGACTTAGTAGAAAAGTATAAATTAGAGCTGTGGGTTTTGTAGAACTAAGATAGGAGACAGCAAGAGCTCATCCAAGGAAAGTATTTTAAGAGACAATAGCAGGGAAATAAAGACATGGGCATAAGGAAGAACTACATCTCTAAGGCCAATTTAGACAAGTATGAGCAGACTGTATGAGGGATGACAGGAAAAGGGGAGATGAATTAGGACTTGGCAGGTAATCACTCAAGGTTTTCTTTGTGTAGTGAGAAGATCTGCACATGGGAACAATTTCACTGGCAGCGATGGGCATACAGAAAGCAGAGAATGGCATCCTGATATAAGATCTTAAATCTTGAGAGAAAAGGAGGAGTCTACTAAGCAGAGGAGTGTGGGAAAGACTTTACAAGCATAAGAAACAGTGTGTGTACAGGCACAGTAGTTCAAAGTATCTGATGAGTTCAAGTTAATTAAACAACATTCATTTGGTGGCTATTTTATGCGAGCACTTCTACTAAGTGCTTAAGTGCTTCATCAGATGAACTCATTTACACCTTTTGACAGCTTTCCATCTAGAGATCAGGAAGTAGACTCAATGGTGTTATATAATGAGCCAGGGCTACATATCTGGAAAATGGTAGGGCCCCGCTATGACCTGGTAATTTGATTCCAGAGCTATACTCTTACATGGTACAGTAACTCATCTACCTTCTTGTAGGTAGCAGGTATTAAGTTACCGGTATTCCTCATCAATGTTTCACTCCTGGTAGCTGATTGTCTTTACATGGTGCTGTGACAGCTCTTTGGTATGCTCTTCATCCTTCTTCATTCTAGAACAGGGATTCTGAAATGTCAGATTCATTTGGGAAGTACTCCTTAAGTGACTGTGCTCCACTCAATCTGGTTGGATAGTATCACCAACTCAAAGGACAAAGGACGTGAGTTTGAGCAAACTCCAGAAGATAGTGGACAGGAAGCTTGGGGTTGCAAAGAGTTAGACATGACCTAAGGACTGAACAACAGTCTGGCTACTATAATAGATGTGTCGTAAGTTAATCATTACTGAGAATTCTCAGATATTCAAATTGAAAGATAGTCCTTCCTAACTTTCCAAGTTTAGTTGCTGAAATAGTAGAAAATATTAAAGATTTGTTATTCTGGCTATACTGGACCTTATTTATCCTAAAGTATGTGTGTGTGTTTCTTTCATGCTTATTGAGTATCATCCATATACTAGGTGCTTTCACTGAAATTACTTATTTACTTTTCAAGATATCATTATGATATGTGACAGGCTATTCCATTTTGACATAAGAAAAAATTTAAAATCAGAAAACTTAAATAACTTGATCCAGTTCATGGGACTGGGAAAAACAAAAAATTAAGCCCAGAGATTCATAATTCAAGTCCAGGGCCCTTTCCAGTATCCCAGACAATCTATCTTAGGGAAATGTTTGATAAAAACATTAATCCATTACTAGCTTTCCAGTAGTATATTCTTCATTTTCACGATGTGCAAAGACTTGTGTAAGGCTACCTATGAGAAAGTTCCAAGCTACTCACTGGTTACACTTCATAATGGGACTTATGTGTTTGGAAAGAAATTTTAAGTTTGAATTCTTCTTTCTCTAATATGCAAATGTGAGCCATCATGTGGTCTGAGACTACATCTGTTGAAGGATCATGGACCTTTCTGGCAGAGGAAAATAAACCCCAACAGTTGGAGCTGCTAGCCATCTGTCTTTAGCTATTTCACATTTTATCAAAAATCATCAGCATACTTAGAAAATAGCAGTGACCAACTGATATTACTAAAATTTAAAGTATAATTAGTTGGAATCCCCAAACTGTTTATTCAGAGATAAGATATGTATCTTTTGATACTTTGGAAGAACATGAAGAATTATGGAAGATAATCATATTGCAAAGCTATTGCAGAATATTTGACAGTTTTCTGGAAGAAAATAGATTTATATACAAATATTTTATAGGTACAGAGTCTTAATTTCTTACACTAGAAATGTAATTTAATTAGAGACCATTTCTCTGAATTCTTTTGTCTTATAGGTGAGAAAAATGTAACCAAGAGAGTTTAAATTGCTGGTCTGAGATAATAAAGCACAGAAAAAAAAGTGAAAGTGAAGTTGCTCAGTCATGTCTAACTCTTTGTGACCCTGTGGACTGTAGCCCACCAGGCTCCTCCATTCACTGGATTCTCCAGGCAAGAATACTGGAGTGGGTTGCCATTTCCTTATCTTATGATGTGAAAAGAGAGAGTCATTTAATTATTATTATTATTACTAATACAAATAGCTCCAATTTATTTCATATGATTTTAAGGACTTTACATATATTAACCTAGCACACCAAATCAAGGTGGTAAATATTATCATTGCCATTTTACAGAGGAAGACTAAGGGCTATGATAATTAAGCAATTGCAACATGGACTCTATACAGATGTATGAGTGAGTGAGTGAGTGAAGTCGCTCAGTCATGTCCGACTCTTTGCGACCCCATGGACTGTAGCCCACAAGGCTCCTCTGTCCATGAGATTCTCCAGGCAAGAATACTGGAGTGGGGTGCCACATCCAGAATGCTATAAATAAATAAGCAAATAAATACATGATGAAGAAGTAAAAGCTCTTCCTTGGATTAGAGGGCCATCTCATGAATGAGGAAGGAATGATGAAATCAGAAAAACCACCATTTAGCAAGCATATTATTCATTGATGAAGGTATATGATAGTGCAAGTGGGTGAAACAGTAGAGATTAAGATATTTACCTAGACCACAAAGTTTTGTCAGGTAAGATACTTATGATTACAGATGACAAAATAACAATATTTTCACAGTGAAGAAACCTAGCACATACCAACCAGTGATCAAGTTTAATATCTGTATGAATAAGATGAATAATATCCTGTTCCTCCTGACCTCATGCACTGGGAATGACACAGCATCATGTCTGGGGTATTCCTGTCAAAAACGCATAACCTGAAACATGTATCATCATGCAAAAACTCAAAAATGAGGGGCATTCTAAAATATATCTGACTTGTTTCTTTCAAAAATGTCAGTGCTGTGAAAGACAAAAACAGAACAAAACATGTGACCCAGGGTTTTCTTTTGATAGGAAGGACAATTTAGGAATAAGTGGACAAATATGAATGCCATCTGAAAGTTAGATGATAGATTTAGATCAATGTTGATTTCCTGATTTTTTTATTTATACTATGGTTATGTAACAGAATGTCTTTGTTTGTAGAACATACACACTGAATTGTGAATGGTCATTTTGTTTGTAACTTACTTTCAAATTGTTCAGAAAAAGTGTGTGTATGCATGTATATGAATGATAAAACAACTGTGGAAACATGTTAACATCCAAAAACTCTGGGAGAAGGTCCTAGGGAATTCTTTGTCATCTCCTTATACCATTTGTGTTACTGTATTATTTGTACTATTTAAGGAAATTTAATATATTTTCCTAAAATCTAAAATCACATCCATACCAGTGATGATAACAGTTTACATTCCCACCGACTGTAGGAGGGCTCCATTTTCTCCATACCCTCTCCAGCATTAATTGTTTGTAGATTTTTTTATGATGGCCATCCTGATCAGTGTGAGATGATACTGCATTATAGTTTTAATTTTTTTATTGTTCAGTTTCTCAGTCATATATGATTCTTTGCAATCCGCTGGATTCCAGGCTTCCCTATACTTCACCGTCTCCCAGAGTTTGCTCAGTCTTATGTCCATTGAGTCAAAGATGCCATACAATCATCTCATCCTCTGTGGTCCCCTTCTCCTCCTGCCCTCAATTTTCCCCAGCATCAGGGTCTTTTCCAGTGAGTCAGTTCTATACATCACATGGCATTTCTCTAATAATTAGTGATAGTGAGCATCTTTCATGGTTAAACGTCTGTATATCTTCTTTGGAGAAATGTCTATTTAGATCGTAAAAAAATAAAATCATGTCAAAAAGAAGTTAGGAGAAAAAGAAACTTGCAACACCTCACAGCCTTAGGTCTGGGACACTAAGCCCTGCCTGCCAGAGTTCAAAGTCTCTCCTGCCTCAAGCATCAGAGGGTGCATTAAGCACTCATGGATGCTGTGTATTGTCTCATCTTGACAGAGGGGCTCTTACCTCACCTTTGAATCCTCTAAATTTTACTGTGAGGCAGAGAGTTCTACTTACCTAGATATATCTCTCTCATATAATTTCACTAACAATGACCCTTAACTTTATCAGACAGTGCAGTTCGGATGTGAAATCTGGAACCTATTAATCGCCCTGTGTCAATCTCAGTTTCCTCCCCTGAAAGAGGGTATGATAACATCTATATCAAGAACTGTTGTGAGGGTTAAATGTAATCATGATAATACACTTATATTTTGAAAACACATGATAGTCTTTGAAAACTATTTTAGTTGTGCTTTCATTTTCCCTTGGGTGTCTGCCATGATAAGTAGAAGAGACAGAGTGTGTCTAGGGAACAGACTGGGTGATGACCAAGTTTTGCCAAAGGTTAAATTATACAAAACTGTCTTCTCTAGGTTCCTGGTTCTGTAAGGAAAGTGTTATATACTCTAAGGCAAACGTTGCAGGAGAGACATGAGATCGTGGAAAAGGCACTGGCACCCCACTCCAGTACTCTTGCCTGGAGAATCCCATGGATGGAGAAGCCTGGTAGGCTGCAGTCCATGGGGTCGCTAAGAGACTGCTCAGACAGGAATGAGCCACTTGACTTTCACTTTTCACTTTCATGCATTGGAGAAGGAAATGGCAACCCACTCCAGCGTTCTTGCCTGGAGAATCCCAAGGACAGAGGAGCCTGGTGGGCTGCCGTCTATGGGGCTGCATAGAGTCGGACATGATTGAAGTAACTTAGCAGCAGCAGCAGCAGCATGAGATTGAGTTCACTTAGAGGAAAGGAACTACATGGGATCAGAGGGTGCCTCTTTTCTAAAAGCTCTTCATGCTTATATGGCATGTTTACAGGATGTAAGAAGAGATCAAGAATCTGTTCTCCGACAGTATTTTTGAGTCAAGAGATTTCAACAATATCTTAAATGGCAACAGGCTTATCATTGAAAAAGGAACATTGTGTTTGGAATTTGAGACTGTCAAAAACCATTATAAAATACATGTTCCACAGTTAAATAAAATGAAAAATGATGAGTATATCGGGGAACATCCTTAAAGGTCTTGTATACCAACCTCCTGGAGAAGGAAATGGCAACCCACTCCAGTATTCCTGCCTGGAAAATCTCAAGGGGAGAGGAGCCTGTGGGTTATAGTCCATGGGGTCACAAATAATTGGACACAACTAAGCACATGGGTCACACATACCAACTTACATGCTTTAGACTTGGGAAAGGCAGATGCAGAGAGGGGAAATAACATGCTATTTTAGTGAATAATCCTAGTGAATAATAGGATGAGATTTGTTCTCTTGACATTTAGACATATAAAAAGGAGAGACATTACTTTGCCAACAAAGGTCCATCTAGTCAAATCTATGGTTTTTCCAGGAGTCATGTATGGATATGAGAGTTGGACTATAAAGAAAACTGACACTGAGGAATTGATGCTTTTGAACTGAGGTGTTGGAGAATACTCTTGGGAATCCCTTGGACTGCAAGGAGATCCAACCAGCCCATCCTAAAAGAAATCAGTCCTGAGTATTCGTTGGAAGGACTGATGCTAAAGCTGAAACTCTAATGCTTTGGCCATCTGATGTGAAGAACTTACTCATTTGAAAAGACCCTGCCTGATGCTGGGAAAGATTGAAGGTGGGAGGAGAAGGGGACGACAGAGGATGAGATGGTTGGATAGCATCACCGACTCAATGTACACGAGTTTGAGAAAACTCCAGGAGTTGGTGATGGACAGGGAGGGCTCGCGTGCTGCAGTCCATGGGGTTGCAAAGAGTCAGACACGACTGAGTGACTGAACTGACTGAACTGACTGACTGACATTTAAACAATGGAATCACAGAAAGGTGGTTTTATGTTCCTTTGTGTCTGGTGAGTTTTTCTAAACTACTGAAAGTGACTGGAGGAATTTCTGTTTTTTGTATCTCTAGTATGGTGGACTAGATATACAGAGTAAACCCCCACTTAAAAATTTTAAAAACCTAGTAAATAAAATGTAAAAGAAATCTTGAATGCACCATTGAAATAGCAAGAAAACAAGAATTCCTCAGGGGCAAAAAGAAGTTAAAGCAGGAATCCAGGATATTAAGCTAGTAAGATTTAAGACAAAAATACAAGGAAATTACACAAGATGCTGTGTTATTCATTAATGCTGATCTTTGTTTTCTAATTCTCTGACTTCTTGGTACATTGTAAGATCATACTTTCTGGATCGCCATATAAACAATTCTGCAGAGTGGCTTGTGAGGAGAAATGACATGTGTCTCTTCTGGGCTGAGCATTTAATTTTCAATGAGACCCTCCAAGACCCTCTTTCTTTTTTTCTAGGATGATTGGCAATATTCTAAATACTGTTTTTTTTTTTTTTGTCTATCTAGGTTTTGGAGTAAAACTGATAAGTAACAGATGGAGTCAATTCTTATAGAACATATGGTGGAAGTGAAAAGAAATACAAATCAAAACCATAAAGCCTTGTTTCGATTTCACTTTGTTTCTGCAGCATATTCTGGCCTATCCCAATACAGAAATAATAGAGTTAATAATATCAGTGGCAATAAAAATAATACTAGCAAACATTAAGGCAACTGTTAACATGTGCCAAGCGCTTTCTAGGTGCTTTGTGCTATGCTGTGCTCAGGTGCTCCATTGTGTCCTCCTCTTTGCGACCCCATGGACTATAGCCCACCAGTGCTTTACATATATCAGTTAATCTTCTCAATAACTATATGAAGTAGATATTATTATTATTCTCACTTTATTTATAAGGAAAGTGAGACCATAAAGTTTAAATAGTTTGCTTGAAGTCACAAAGTAAATGATGAAATAGATACTTCTTGCAGTAAAAAGGAAAATTATCCCTATTAAGAAAGTCTAGTGTGCAATGGCACATACAGATATTGATACATATGTTGTTGTTCAGCCACTAAGTCATGTCTGACTTTTTGTGACTCCATGGACTGTAGCATGCCAGGCTCCTCTGTCCTCCACTATCTCCCAGAGTTTGCTCAGATTCATGTATATTGAGTCAGTGATGCCAATCAACTATCTCATTCTCTACTGCCCCCTTCCCTTTTTTCTTTCCCAGCATCAGGGTCTTTTCCAATGAGTTGGCCCTTCGCATCAGGTGGCCAAAGTACTGGAGCTTCAGCTTCAGCATCAGTTCTTCCAATGAACATTCAGGATTGATTACCTTTAGGATTGACTGGTTAGATCTCCTTGCTGTCCAAGTGACTCTCAAGGGTCTTCTCCAGCACCACAGTTCAAAAGCATCAATTCTTCGGTGCTCAGCCTTCTTTATGGTCACATTCTCACATCTGTACATGACTACTAGAAAAACCATAGCTTTGACTATACAGACCTTTGTTGGCAAAGTGATGTCTCTGCTTTTTAATATGCTGTTTAGGTTTGTCATAGCTTTCCTTCCGAGGAATAAGCATCCATATGAGGATATATCTAAATAAAGAATGATTAAATAACGGTAAAAAATAATTATTGGGTGGTTATAAGAACAAAGGGCTTTCCTTGTGGCTCAGCTGGTAAAGAATCCGCCTGCAAGGCAGGAGACCTGGATTCGATCTCTGGGTTGGGAAGATCCCTTGGAGAAGGGAAAGGCTACCCACTCCAGTATTCTGGCCTGGAGAATTCCATGGACTGTATAGTCCGTAGGGTCACAAAGAGCCGGGCATGACTGAGGAGGGGAGGTGGTGAGGAGATACCCCTCGTCCAAGGTAAGGAGCAGCAGCTGTGCTTTGCTGGAGCAGCTGTGAAGAGATACCCCATGTTTAAGGTAAGAGAAACCCAAGTAAGACAGTAGGTATTGCAAGAGGGCATCAGAGGGCAGACACACTGAAACCATACTCACAGAAAACTAGTCAATCTAATCACACTAGGACCACAGCCTTGTCTAACTCAATGAAACTAAGCCATGCCTGTGGGGCCACCCAAGACAGGCGGGTCACGGGAGAGGTCTGACAGAATGTGGTCCACTGTAGAAGGGAATGGCAAACCACTTCAGTATTCTTGCCTTGAGAACCCCATGAACAGTATGAGAAGGCAAAATGATAGGATACTGAAAGAGGAACTCCCCAGGTCAGTAGGTACCCAATATGCTACTGGAGACCAGTGGAGAAAACTCCAGAAAGAATGAAAGGATGGAGCCAAAGCAGAAACAATACCCAGTTGTGGATGTGACTGGTGATAGAAGCAAGGTCCGATGCTGTAAAGAGCAATATTGCATAGGAACCTGGAATGTCAGGTCCATGAATCAAGGCAAATTGGAAGTGGTCAAACAAGAGATGGTAAGAGTGAACGTCGACATTCTAGGAATCAGCAAACTAAAATGGACTGGAATGGGTGAATTTAACTCAGATGACGATTATATCTACTACTGCGGGCAGGAATCCCAGAGAAGAAATGGAATAGCCATCATGGTCAACAAAAGAGTCCGAAATGCAGTACTTGGATGCAATCTCAAAAATGACAGAATGAACTCTGTCCGTTTCCAAGGCAAACCATTAACTATCACAGTAATCCAAGTCTATGCCCCAAACAGTAATGCTGAAGAAGCTGAAGTTGAACAGTTCCGTGAAGACCTACAAGACCTTTTAGAACTAACACCCCAAAAAGATGTCCTTTTCATTAAAGGGGACTGGAACGTAAAAGCAGGAAGTCAAGGAACACCTGGAGTAATGGGCAAATTTGGACTTGGAATCAGAATTAAGCAGGGCAAAGATTAATAGAGTTTTGTCAAGAAAATGCACTGATCATAGCAAACACCCTCTTCCAACAACACAAAAGAAGACTCTACACATGGACATCACCAGATGGTCAACACCAAAATCAGATTGATTATATTCTTTGCAGCCAAAGATGGAGAAGCTCTATACAGTCAACAAAAACAAGACCAGGAGCTGACTCTGGCTCAGATCATGAACTCCTTATTGCCAAATTCAGACTTAAATTGAAGAAAGTAGGGAAAACCACTAGACCATTTAGGTATGACCTAAATCAAATCCTTTATGATTATACAGTGGAAGTGAGAATTAGATTTAAGGGATTAGATCTGATAGGCAGAGTGCCTGATGAACTATGGACTGAGGTTCGTGACACTGTACACGAGACAGGGATCAAGACCATCTCCATGGAAAAGAAATGCAAAAAAGCAAAAAAAAAAAAAAAAAAAAGCAAAAGAGAAGCGAAAAGCAAAGGAGAAAAGGAAAGATATAAGCATCTGAATGCAGAGTTCCAAAGACTAGCAAGAAGAGATAAGGAAGCCTTCCTCAGCAATCAATGGAAAGAAATAGAGGAAAACAACAGAATGGGAAAGACTAGAGATCTCTTCAAGAAAATTAGAGATACCAAGGAAACATTTCATGCAAAGATCGGCTCGATAAAGGACAGAAATGGTATGGACCTAACAGAAGCAGAAGATATTAAGAAGAGGTGGCAAGAATACACAGAAGAACTGTACAAAAAAGATCTTCACGACCAAGGTAATCACAATGGTGTGATCACTCACCTAGAGCCATTCATCCTGGAATGTGAAGTCCAGTGGGCCTTAGAAAGCATCACTATGAACAAAGCTAGTGGAGGTGAAGGAATTCCAGTTGAGCTATTTCAAATTTTTTTCCTGAAAGATGATGGTGTGAAAGTGCTGCACTCAATATGCCAGCAAATTAGGAAAACTCAGCAGTGGCCACAGGACTGGAAAAGGTCAGGATTCATTCCAATCCCAAAGAAAGGCAATGTCAAAGAATGCTCAAACTACCACATAATTGCATTCATCTCACATGCTAGTAAAGTAATGCTCAAAATTCTCCAAGCCAGGCTTCAGCAATACGTGGACCATGAATTTCCAGATGTTCAAGCTGGTTTCAGAAAAGACAGAGGAAACAGAGATCAAACTGCCAACATCTGCTGGATCATGGAAAAAGCAAGAGAGTTCCAGAAAAACATCTATTTCTGCTTTATTGACTAGGCCAAAGCCTTTGACTGTGTGGATCACAATAAACAGTGGAAAATTCTGAAAGAGATAGGAACCAGACCACCTGACCTGCCTCTGGAGAAACCTATATGCAGGTCAGGAAGCAACGGTTAGAACTGGACATGGAACAACAGAGTGGTTCCAAATAGGAAAAGGAGTCTGTCAAGGCTGTATATTGTCACCCTGCTTATTTAACTTCTATGCAGAGTACATCATGAGAAACACTGGACTGGAAGAAGCACAAGTTGGAATCAAGATTGCCAGGAGAAATATCAATCACCTCAGATATGCAGATGATACCACCCTTATAGCAGAAAGTGAAGAGGAAATAAAAAGCCTCTTGATGAAAGTGGAAGAGGAGAGTGAAAAAATTGGCTTAAGCTCAGCATTTAGAAAACTAAGATCATGGCATCTGTTCACATCAGTTCATGGGAAATAGATGGGGAAACAGTGGAAACAATGTCAGATTTTTTTTGGGGGGGTGGCTCCAAAATCACTGCAGATAGTGATTGCAGCTGTTAAATTAAAAGACGCTTACTCCTTGGAAGAAAAGTTCTGACCAACCTAGACAGCATTTTAAAAGCAGAGACATTACTTTGCCAACAAAGGTCCGTCCAGTCAAGGCCTTGGTTTTTCCAGTGGTCATGTATGGATGTGAGAATTGGACTGTGAAGACAGCTGAGAGCTGAAGAATTGATGGTTTTGAACTGTGGTGTTGGAGAAGACTCTTGAGAGTCCTTTGGACTGCAAGGAGATCCAACCAGTTCATTCTAAAGGAGATCAGCCCTGGGATTTCATTGGAAAAAATGATGCTAAAGCTGAAACCCAGTACTTTGGCCACCTCATGCGAAGAGTTGACTCATTGGAAAAGACTTTGATGCTGGGAGGGATTGGGGGCAGGAGGAGAAGGGGACGACCCAGGATGAGATGGCTGGATGGCATCACTGACTCGATGGACGTGAGTCTGAGTGCACTCTGGGAGTTGGTGATGGACAGGGAGGCCTGGCATGCTGCGATTCATGGGGTCGCAAAGAGTCAGATATGACTGAGCAACTGAAGTGAACTGAACTGATAAAAGCAAACTAAAACTAAAATATCAGACAAAGAATAGAAAACTAGATTTTTGCCGATGTT
The DNA here is from genome assembly GCF_016772045.2 of Ovis aries. Lineage (NCBI taxonomy): Eukaryota > Metazoa > Chordata > Mammalia > Artiodactyla > Bovidae > Ovis > Ovis aries. The sequence goes on along the minus strand of NC_056054.1, from coordinate 35,746,640 downwards.
TAAAAATAGGACAAATACGTTAATATTTTTAAACTTTGTAATATATCCAGTAAAAATATCCAGCAAAATATTTCTAGAGTAAGCACTACGAAGTTAGCTACAAATTTGAGGATGTTAAAAAATAAGAATAAAATCTCAATGTAAAGGGAGACAAAATGGGGAAATATGGAAAAAAGTAGAAAAATAAATAAAAATTAGGTGGTAGAAATCAGAATCTTATTAGTGATTGTGGTTTTATTTAAGAGGACTTAGCACACAATTTACAATACAAAAATTTTAATGTCTGCTATTCTTGATATCAAAATTAATGTTAGTAGAAGAAAAAAGAATTACATATTATTTCTACTTATATGTTAAAGCCCTAACAAATTATCAGCAAAAATAAATCAGCATCTGAAACTATATAATACATCAAGGATATTTAAATTTTTTCAGACTGTTAGGTTTAATATAAAACAAATTAAGATAAAGTTATTATATTAGCATATGATTCAAAGGGAAACATGAATGTTCTTTTCAATGGATATCAAAGAAGCATTCACTAAATTTCAGTATTCATGAGTGACAAAAATGAGGATCAGAAGGAACATTTTATAGAGAAATATTGAAATATATATAAAACAAAAATGATTATTGTAACTACTTCCTCTTCATGATTTCCTGGAAGTCCAGGACAAGAGAAAGGCATAAATGGATAAACACAGAAAAGGAAAACAGAGTTTTGCAATCATTTTTCATACATCCTCTCCTGCACTTCAACAGGGAATACTGCAATGGGAATTTCTCCAAACAAGAACCCTTGAGTGGATAGCCATTCTCTTCTCCAGGGAATTTCCCCGACCCAGGGATTGAACCTGGGTCTCCTGCGTTTCAGGCATATTCTTTACCATCTGAGCCACCAGGGAAGCCCCAATCAGAAATAATATAATCTTAGAGAATTCCATTACATTTCTGTGCATTACCAACAAGAGTCAGAAAATTTAAAATTAAGATGCTGTCATTAAAAATCATTTATTTATTTATGATGACTGTGTTAGTTCTGTGTACTAGCCTTCTCCAGTTGCTGCGAGTAGGGGTTACTCTCTAGTTACAACATGCGGGCTTCTCATTGTGGTGGTTTCTCTTTGCAGAGCATGGGCTCTAGGTACGTGGGTTCTAGGCACATGGGTTTCGTTGTCCTGCAGCATGTGGGATCTTCCTAGAGCAGGGATGGAACCTGTGTCCTCTGCATTGCAGGCAGATTCTTTACCACTGAGACACCGGGGAAGCCCTAAAATGATATCATTTATAATAACAATAAAATATTTACTCTCTATACACACATTCATATATATAGATAGATAAGATGAAATCTAAGATTTTCAAGATTTAGAGGAAAAATTATAAAACAATTTTAAAATTTAAAAAATAAAAACTAAAAAAAAAAAAGAATACTTAATGTAATTACCAATATCTTTATATGTAAGATGAACCTGTTACTATTTATAGCATCTTTTACCTGTTCCTTTCCCTCAGCCATTGTCTTCTTTCAATTAACCATATGTTGTATTTTTTTTCATTTATTACCCTATTTTTATGCAGTATTTTATGTCCAATATATTCTGCCTGACAAAAAAAAAAAATAAAAGCATTCAAGAAGATCTAAACTAAAGGGAAGATATACCATGTTTATGTATTTAAAAATCTCAAAAATTTAAAATTATCAAGTTTACTCTAAGTTATCTACTCCTGTGAAACTTTTACTAAGGCTTTTGCACAACTTAAAAAATTGATTCTAAAATTCTAAATTGATTGTAAGTTTTTATGAAGGAGGAAAATCTAAGAAAAGCCTATCCATACCTGAGAAGGGAGAAAAACAGAAAGTGAGGGACCTATTAGGACCTGTTAGGTATCAAAATTCTTACATAAAGTGCTAACAATGAAAAGTGTAGTTTTCATCTTTTTGTTGTTGTTCAGTTGCTAAGTGGTGTCTGATTCTGTGAGCCCATGTGTGGCAGCATGTCCTCCACTAGCTCCTGGAGTTTCCTCAAATTCCTGTCCACTGAGTCAGTGATGCTATCTAACCATCTCATCGGCTGATGCCCCCTTCTCCTCCAGCCCCCAATATTTCCCAGCATCAGGGTCTTTGCTGCTGAGTTGGCACTTCATATCAGGTGGCCCAAGTATTGGAGCTTCAGCATCAGTCCTTCCAATGAATATTCAGGGTTGATGACCTCTAGGATTGACTGGTTTAATCTCCTTGCAGTCCAAGGGACTCTCAAGTCTTCTCCAATACCATAGTTTGAAAGTTTTTGTTTGAAAACAGGCAAATAAATCAATGAAATTTAAAAAGAAATTACAGAACTTAACTCACAAACATATAAAAACTTGATATGTAACAAAATGTGCAGTGCAAATCATTGTGTAAAGAAGAGATTACTTAAGTAGTGATACTGTATGAAATAGCATCTATATTAGAAAAAAATTAAATTGGATTTGTATCTTTCTATATGCAAAAATCAATTCCAGTTAGATTAAATACTTAAATTTGAAGAAGGGAATATAAAAGAATACCTATGTGACCTTGGAGCAAGGGATGCTTTTAAAAACAAGACACAAAAACACTGTCATAAAAACAAAATTATATAAAATTTATAAAACCATTTAAACATTTTGTAAAATATACTATTTGTATTTGCTAAAAAAGGAAGATTTTCATCAACTAATGTCAAGTTTTGATAAATAAAATGACTCATACCTCTGTTGGTAGGTATTTACACTATACAAACTATTTGGAAATCAATTTGGAATTTAGAATTCTCTCCTAAAATCAGACTTTACAAAGAAGCAATTCATCTCCTTTAGAGAAATTCTTACACATATGCATGAAGAGTCAAGTCCAAACACATTCATTAGTATGTAATGGCCAAGAGAGGAAAAAAAAAAAAACAAAAAACAAATAAAGCAACAACAACAAAAAACTCCAAAGGAGAAAAACAACTCCATTGACAAGAGGTGGATAAATAAATTATAGTTTACCAGTGCAATGAGTTAATACACAGCAGTAAAAAATTGAATTAACAAGAGGTACATACATATTGGATGACAGAACTCACATAATATGATTCCATTTACACAAAATACTAACAACACACTGTTTAAGAATATATAAATAATTTGTAAAAACTATCCAGGAAGGAACAGGAATATCATACAATTCAGGATAATGATCTTTATTAGGGAATAGAGTAGAGAATGAGATCAGAGAGAAGCAAAGGAATTGTCAAGTCATTGCGCAATTGCGTACCGCATTGTGGTAATGTGTGTGTGTTTTAAGTTAGATAATGGTTATGTGAATGTTTATTTTTTAACTTACACTTTTGTTATAAATATTCAGATTGGAGCAGTTGTGTTGAAATTTACCTGAATCTTCTGTTTGTGTTTCTTTTTACCAAAAACCTGAGCAAGGTTTTGTCATGTTAAAAAGTCATGCTAAAAACTATTTCTCATTTAGTGTTTATTCAGGATATCAGATGAATGATGATCTGCCTTAGATTCGGCAAATTTATCTTTTAGTCATAGTTATCCATCTTTGGTATCTTAAAAAGAATGAATTTCCTTTCCCAGAGAACTGAAAGTGATTTGCTATAACCACATTGGAAATGGAATCTGAAATTGTTGGGGCCTCCAGCATGGCCTATTTGGTGGAATTTCTTCTTATTCTCATTGGCTCATCCTCACTCAACTCTGAATCACATCAGATGGTGCTAGCAGCACCATCATCAACCCTGTCCTTTATCATAGTCAACGGTGAGTCACTGACTGCAAGACCCCCAAATGAATATATTTGCAACCAGATGATATGAATTTGTGGCTTTGCCTTTCCATTTACTACCTAGCGACTTGATCAAAATTTATGTAAGGTGGGGTGGAATAGTGACAAGAGGTAAAGTCAGAGATCAGCAAGAGAAGAGAACCTAGTACACATTTATTAGATTCTTATACTGGGCACTGTGGTAGACAGAATAATGACTCCCCAGAGAGGTCCATGTGTTGATCCATGAAGCCTGCGAAGAGTTATCTTACATAGCAAAGGGACTTTGCAAATGTGACTAATGATCTTGAGATGGGAAGTGTATCATGTATTATCAGGTGGGTCTAATGTAATCACAAGCTGTCCTTATAAGAGGGAGGAAGGTGTTGGTGTTAGAGGGGAAAGTGTGATGGTGGAGGGAGAAATCAGAGTGAGGCCATTGTTGAAAGGTCTCCTTGAGCCAAGAAATGAACAGCCTTTAGAAGCTGGTGAAAGTAAGAGGTGGATTTCCTCCTAGAGCCACCAGAAGGAATGCCGCCCTGTTGACTCCTTCATTTTAGCCAAATTACAGTCATTTTTAACTTCTAATATCCAGCTCGGTAACAAATTTGTGGTGTTTTAAGCCACTGTTTGTGATAATGTATTGTAATAAATAGGAAACACCACCTCTAATGGTCTCTGAAGATCCCTGAGGTCTTCATCATTTGCCCAACTATTGCTGTTCAGTTCAGTTCAGTTCAGTCGCTCAGTGGTGTCTGACTCTTTGCGACCCCATGAATAACAGCATGCCAGGCCTCCCTGTCCATCACCAACTCCTGGAGTTCACTCAAACTCATGTCCATCGAGTCGGTGATCCCATCCAGCCATCTCATCCTCTGTTGTCCCCTTCTCCTCCTGCCCTCAATCCTCCCCAGCATCAGAGTCTTTTCCAATGAGTCAACTCTTCGCATGAGGTGGCCAAAGTATTGGAGTTTCAGCTTTAGCATCATTCCTTCCAAAGAAATCCCAGGATTGATCTCCTTCAGAATGGACTGGTTGTATCTCCTTGCAGTCCAAGGGACTCTCAAGAGTCTTCTCCAACACCACAGTTCAAAAGCATCAATTCTTTGGTGCTCAGTCTTCTTCACAGTCCAACTCTCACATCCATACATGAGCACTGGAAAAACCATAACCTTGACTAGATGGACCTTTGTTGGTAAAGTAATATCTCTGCTTTTCAATATGCTATCTATATTGGTCATAACTTTCCTTTCCAGGAGTAAGCATCTTTTAATTTCATGGCTGCAGTCACCATCTGCAGTGATTTTGGAGCCCCCCAAAATAAAGTCTGACATTGTTTCCACTGTTTCCCCATCTATTTCCCATGAAGAAATGGGACCGATGCCATGATCTTCGTTTTCTGAATGCTGAGCTTTAAGCCAACTTTTTCACTCTCCTCTTTCACTTTCATCAAGAGACTTTTTAGTTCCTCTTCACTTTCTGCCATAAGGGTGGTGTCATCTGCATATCTGAGGTGATTGATATTTCTCCCGGCAATCTTGATTCCAGCTTGTGCTTCTGCCAGTCCAGCGTTTCTCATGATATACTCTGCATAGAAGTTAAATAAGCAGGGTGACAATATACAGCCTTGACAGACTCCTTTTCCTATTTGGAACCAGTCTGTTGTTCTATGTCCAGTTCTAACCATTGCTTCCTGACCTGCATATAGGTTTCTCAAGAGAAAGGTCAGGTGGTCTGGGATTCCCATCTCTTTCAGAATTTTCCACAGTTTATTGTGATCCACACAGTCAAAGGCTTTGGCATAGTCAATAAAGCAAAAATAGGTGTTTTTCTGGAACTCTCTTGCTTTTTCAATGATCCAGTGGATGTTGGCAATTTGATCTCTGGTTCCTCTGCCTTTTCTAAAACCAACTGGAACATCTGGAAGTTCATGGTTCACATATTGCTGAAGCCTGGCTTGGAGAATTTTGAGCATTACTTTACTAGTGTGTGAGATGAGTGCTATTATGAGGTAGTTTGAGCATTCTTTGGCATTGCCTTCCTTTGGGATTGGAATGAAAACTGACCTTTTCCAGTCCTGTGGCCACTGCTGAGTTTTCCAGATTTGCTGGCATATTGAGTGCAACACTTTCACAGCATCATCTTTCAGGATTTGAAATAGCTCAACTGGAATTCCATCACCTCCACTAGCTTTGTTCATAGTGATGCTCTTTAAGGCCCACCTGACTTCACATTCCAGGATGTCTGGCTCTAGATGAGTGATCATACCATCGTGATTATCTGGGTCATGAAGATCTTTTTTGTACAGTTCTTCAGTGTATTCTTGCCACCTCTTAATAGCTTCTGCTTCTGTTAAGTCCATACCATTTCTGTCCTTTATCGAGCCCATCTTTGCATGAAATGTTCCCTTGGTATCTCTAATTTTCTTAAAGAGCTATCTAGTCTTTCCCATTCTGTTGTTTTCCTCTATTTCTTTGCATTGATAGTTGAGGAAGGCTTTCTTATCTCTCCTTGCTCTTCTCTGGAACTCTGCATTCAGATGCTTTATCTTTCCTTTTCTTCTTTTCTTTTCACTTTTCTTCTTTTTACAGATATTTGTAAGGACTCCTCAGACAACCGTTTTGCTTTTTTGCATTTCTTTTCCATGGGGATGGTTTTGATCCCTGTCTCTGGTACGATGTCACGAACCTCCGTCCATAGTTCATCAGGCACTCTGTCCATCAGATCTAGTCCCTTAAATCTATTTCTCACTTCCACTGTATAATCACAAGGGATTTGATTTAGGTCATACATGAATGGTCCAGCGGTTTTCCCCACTTTCTTTAATTTAACTATTTCTGTAGTGACCAGCAATGACTCGTTTGCGGAGCTGTAACCAAATAGGCTTCACCCCTCCTATATCTACTGAAGGTGTCTCTGATGCCTCCTCTCTGATGCCTCCCTGACAAACATATACAACCTGGAAATGAATGACTTAGAGTTGCTCTCACCTGTGGGGGAAGGGGAAGGTTGCTGATGAGTAAATACTTTCTTCTTTTTCCTTTTGGTAATAAGTGATATTAAAGAAAATGACAAAAGGTAACCTCTTAAAAATGGCAGCAATATCCATTCATCTGCTGATGGACATCTAGGTTGTTTCCATGTCCTGGCTATTATAAACAGTGTTGCGATGAACATTGGGGTACATGTGTCTCTTTCAATTCTGGTTTCCTCGGTGTGTATGCCCAGCAGTGGGATTGCTGGGTCACAAGGCAGTTCTATTTGCAATTTTTTAAGGAATCTCCACACTGTTCTCCATAGTGGCTGTACTAGTTTGCATTCCTACCAACAATGTAAGAGGGTTCACAACCTAGATGTCCATCAGCAGATGAATGGATAAGAAAGCTGTGGTACATATACACAATGGAGTATTACTTAGCCATTAAAAAGAATACATCTGAATCAGTTCTAATGAGATGGATAAAACTGGAGCCGATTATACAGAGTGAAGTAAGCCAGAAAGAAAAACACCAATACAGTATACTAACACATATATATGGAATTTAGAAAGATGGTAATGATGACCCTGTATGCGAGACAGCAAAAGAGACACAGATGTATAGAACGGACTTTTGGACTCTGAGGGAGAGGGAGAGGGTGGGATGATTTGGGAGAATGGCATTGAAACATGTATACTATCATGTAAGAAATGAATCGCCAGTCTATGTTCGAATGCAGGATACAGGATGCTTGGGGCTGGTGCATGGGGATGATCCAGAGAGATGATATGGGCTGGGAGGTGGGAGGGGGGTTCATATTTCAGAACTCATGTACACCCATGGCAGATTCATGTCAATGTATGGCAAAACCAATACAGTATTTTAAAGTAAAATAAAGTAAAAATAAAAATTAAAAAAAATTCAAAGTACACAAATGGAAAAAAAATGGCAGCAATATGTAAAATATTTGTAAAAAAATAAGATGGAGTCTCATATAAAGCATAGTAATTTAAACCACACAAAAATGAGAAAAAGAGAGAGAATGTCTCTACATTTAAATTTTGGTACTGTAATTGGGCACATTATTTTTTTCAAAAGGAGAGACACATTTTACTCAAATGTTAAGAAATATCCAGTGTTGTTTAGTTGCTAAGTAATGTATGACTCTTTCCTACCGCAGAGTTTGAAGTGCACCAAGCTTCCTTCCCTGTCCTTCACTATCTTGTGGAGTTTCCTCAAACTCATGTCCATTGAATCAGTGATGCCATCCAACCATTAACCATAATAGTTTCAATAAAAATGTTCTTAAATTTAAAAAAGTTCTAAGATTCATTTCATAAGACTCCAGGGAAAGAAGGTTAGGCACCATTCATCTGCATTAGTGACCAACTCGATAATATTCGTGCACTGGTTTTCTCTTCTTCCCTGTATTCCTCCCTGAACATTTACCCATGCTCTAGTAGATCAGTTCCAGAATAAACTATATGTATGCCTCAGATTTTGATCTCAGGGTTCCCAGATTAAGACAAAACTATACACTATGTGGATTGCTCTGCATGCATTTTCCCATTTAATTAAAATTATCCATCTAGTACAATATATATTGCTATCCCCATGGTTTTATTAACTCAGATTAATAATTCACAGAAGGCTATTCAATTAAAATAACAATGGATAGAACTTGGATTCATCTGGTAGCAAAATCTGCATGTTTTCTGTTCTATTACTCAAATTCTCAAATGTTATTGGGAGAGATTAAATGAGATCATAAGCATAAGAATCTTGATGTAGTTAGTTCTCAAAAAAGGGCTTCAATCTGCAGAATTCATTTCCTGTCTTCAGGAAAGAAAAATATTCCACACCCCATTTCACCCTCAAAGAAACATGGAAAAATTCAGCTGATGCTCCAAATGTTAAGTTTTGTGCTGCTTAGACTATTTAGTTCCTACAAAAAAGAAACTGAAGAATTTATATCAGTCTGTAGGGGGAGAATAGAAATCAGTCCATCACATTATGCCCCAAACGCAGAAGAGCAGCCAAATCTGATTGCCCTGCACATTTAAGTGCAGTGAAATTCTGGGAATTGGGATCATCTGTCACTTCAGACTTGTCATATTCTGCTGAAATAAAACATATAGTCTAATTTGCAAAGTTCTTTTGTGGAAAGAGTCTTAAAAATGTATGTAACCTCTGTCCCAGTAATTCCATTAGGAATTTATCCAACCTGAAATCTAAAATGTGGAAAAAGATCTACATTTTGGATTCTTATGGCTGCATTATTTAAAACTATGAAAATTGGAAGCAACCAAAGTCTGCAAAACAGACTGATGGTTAAGCAGTATACTGCATCCATGCTATGAGATGTAGTAATTCAATATTCAGAGTATATTTACATGGGAAATTATTCATGGTATAGTATTTGGATAAACAGGGAATGAATTATATTGTGTTTTTAAAATGACTATCTGCATATTTTTATGAGCCTGAAGGATAAGACAGTAAAATTTTAATCATTTTTCTTGAATTGTTGGGGCTATGGTAATCTTAATTTTCTTAACACTTTTTGGTCTTCTCTCTTTTTATAAAGACCTCTAACTTGTAACAACAAAACCCCCAAGTTATTAAAAGTATTGTTCTCTTTTATGAAGAACAAAATTATGATTCAGCAACATTACTTCAAGAACCCTAAAAAAAGTTATTAAACTGTTTGATATAGATAGTCTGTCTATTTTAAAGAGAATGGAAGGGAAGAGAGGTAATATAATCAGATCTTTGTTGTTTAGTTACTAAGTTGTGCTGACTCTTTTGCAAGCCAATGGACCATAGCCTGTCAACCTCCTCTGTCCATGGGATTTCCTAGGCAAGAATATCAGAGTGGGTTGCCATTTCCTTCTCCAGTGGATTTTCCCCACCAGGAATTGGACCCATGTCTCCCGCATTGGTAGGCAGATTCTTTACCACTGAGCTACCAGGGAAGCTCCATAATCATGTCTAGTGCTGGGCATAATCAAGAAGATATAGGCCATGTCCTTTATCAGGGTTTTTTTTTTTTTTTTGCTTTTAATTTTTGTTCTTGAATTCCTTGAACCCCATCCACCTTGTGACTACAGGAAAATTTCCATTAGGCAAGTCTAACCGTTATATTTTCCTGGAAAAGCCATTTGATGGCAATTGTCATCAGGATAAAGTCATTGCTTGTTTTAGTTAATTCTCTCTCAGTTGAAAATATCAGACAATTTCAGTAAGTATAGTAAAAAAATAATAATTGACTGCCTTATATTCCTGAGAATAAAACTGGAAAGCTAATAGAACTGAAGAAAAATCTATAGGAGATAAGTTGTCAGGTAATGGAGTTGGGACTTCAATGCAACGTTACTTTATGTGAGTTTTGTATTCCTACTTAGAAAGCGTCACTACGAACAAAGCTAGTGGAGGTGAAGGAATTCCAGTTGAGCTGTTTCAGATCCTGAAAGATGATGCTGTGAAAGTGCTGCACTCAATATGCCAGCAAATTTGGAAAATTCAGCAGTGGCCACAGGACTGGAAAAGGTCAGTTTTCATTCCAATCCCAAAGGAAGGCAATGCCAAAGAATGCTCAAACTACTGCACAACTGCACTCATCTCACATGCTAGTAAAGTAATGCTCAAAATTCTCCAAGCCAGGCTTCAGCAGTACATGAACCATGAACTCCCTGATGTTCAAGTTGGTTTTAGAAAAGGCAGAGGAACCAGAGATCAAATTGACAACATCTGGTGGATCATGGAAAAAGCAAGAGAGTTCCAGAAAAACATCTATTTTTGCTTTATTGACTATGCCAAAGCCTTTGACTGCGTGGATCACAATAAACTGTGGAAAATTCTGAAAGAGATGGGAATACCAGACCACCTGACCTGCCCCTTGAGAAATCTGTATGCAGATCAGCAAGCAACAGTTAGAACTGGACATGGAACAACAGACTGGTTCCAAATAGGAAAAGGAGTACGCCAAGGTTGTATATTGTCACCCTGCTTATTTAACTTATACGCAGAGTACAGCATGAGAAACGCTGGATTGGAAGAAGCACAAGCTGGAATCAAGATTGCCGGGAGAAATATCAATCACCTCAGATATGCAGATGACATCACCCTTATGGCAGAAAGTGAAGAGGAAATAAAAAGCCTCTTGATGAAAGTGAAAGAGGAGAGTGAAAAAGTTGGCTTAAAGCTCAACATTCAGAAAACTAAGATCATGGCATCTGGTCCCATCACTTCATGGGATATAGATGGGAAAACAGTGGAAACAGTGTCAGACTATTTTTTGGGGCTCCAAAATCACTGCAGATGGTGACTGCCGCCATGAAATTAAAAGACGCTTACTCCTTGGAAGGAAAGTTATGACCACCCTAGATAGTATATTCAAAAGCAGAGACATTACTTTGGCGACTAAGGTCCGTCTAGTCAAGGCTATGGTTTTTCCTGTGGTCATGTATGGATGTGAGAGTTGGACTGTGAAGAAGACTGAGCACCAAAGAATTGATGCTTTTGAACTGCGGTGTTGGGGAAGACTCTTGAGAGTCCCTTGGACTGCAAGGAGATCCAACCAGTCCATTCTGAAGGAGATCAACCCTGGGATTTCTTTGGAAGGAATGATGCTAAAGCTGAAGCTCCAGTACTTTGGCCACCTCATGCGAAGAGTTGACTCATTGGAAAAGACTTTGATGCTGGGAGGGATTGGGGGCAGGAGGAGAAAGGGACGACCGAGGATGAGATGGCTGGATGGCATCACGGACTCAATGGATGTGAGTCTGAGTGAACTCCGGGAGTTAGTGATGGACAGGGAGGCCTGGCATGCTGCGATTCATGGGGTTGCAAAGAGTCGCACACGACTGGGTGACTGAACTGAACTGTCTCATCTTTGTGTGTGTGTGTGTAGGCTTTATTTTCTTACTCAGGTATTCTCCATGTGGTAGGGAACGTGATTGCTCTAGCCCCAGTTTAGCAACTTTAACAGAAATGGCTTCTTTATATTAACATCTATACCTTGTAGGAGGATTTCATTGTACCTATTCACATTGGATGCCCACACTTAGGACAATCCCTGTGTCCAAAGGACTAGAGTATTGTGGCCAAACTTGGGTCACATAGTTTCTTCCAACCAGTGGCAAGAGTGGAAGCCACATGCAAAGAGAAGTGAAAGTGCTGGGAGATGCAAGGTAGAAATTCAGTTCAGTTCAGTTTAGTCGCCCAGCTGTGTCTGATTCTTTGTGACCCCGTGAATTGCAGCACGCCAGGCCTCCCTGTCCATCACCAGCTCCCGGAGTTCACTCAGATTCATGTCCATCGAGTCCGTGATGCCATCCAGCCATCTCATCCTCTGTCGTCCCCTTCTCCTCCTGCCCCCAATCCCTCCCAGGATCAGGGTCTTTTCCAGTGAGTCAACTCTTCGCATGAGGTGGGCTATAAAAAAAAAGTCCTTAATGAATAAACCTTTTGTCTACTTTTCAGTTCTTATCTGCTGTCATACTTTTTGTGCTATTTAAAACTACAGGCATTCTAAAATATTTCATGCTTGTTTACAATCTGTGCTTTTGTAAAAGATTTCTTCAATCTGGAAACGCCATGAATTATCCATGTTTCTCAACTATAAAATATTTGTTCTTTTAGTTTCATTTCCTCTAAGAAAATTTTCTTGACTCCTAGTAGATATTAATTTATTTTGAATATACTTCTACTGTAACTGCATTCTGCTTTCCTACTTACACTGGAAGCCCCTTGATAGTGTGGGGAGAGGAGGTTTGTAATATCATTTTATGTTTATAGCCCCAACACCAAGCAAGGCTCTTAGTATATTGATATAAAGAGCATTTAAAAATGTGTTGAGAAATCACTAGTTTTCTGAAAGGATCCATGATAGGAAAATGAATGAATTTAATAAACTAAATGTATTCATATGTACAATAAATTATTGGATCATAGTACATATAAAAATCAACTTTAGGATGATTGAAAACTTAAATTTTAAAAGCAAAGTTAAAATTTACTGGAAATACAGACCATGATACCTTTCTGACCATGGGGAAAGTAAAGATTGAGATTTTTAAAAAGAAAATCCATAAAAGACTGATAAATTTGACTATGAGATTTAAGAAGTATTCATCCAAAGATATCTCATAGTATTTAATATCCTAGAAGGAGGACCTAAGATTGAGACTTTTGTTTGAATAGCGTATTGAGGACACACTGTCAGGAGTCACCTTTACAGAAATGAGAAAAATATAGGGAGAAGAAGGGGCTGAGAAACGATGTGACTTCAGTTGGAGTTTAGTTTCAGCCTAATTTCATAGGAAGCTCTGGAACATGAATTGTTCCACAGAATATGTCTTGTCTTGAGGTAAGGGGACCAGCCTCTTATATCTGTATATTAGTCAGTTATTGGCTATAAGCTGACTTCCAGGATTTGTGTAAGAAAGAACCATTGGCCACGTATAATTCCTTTGAGAAAGATGCAGTTGTAAACTGCTAGCAGTTAACACTCATTCACGAGCAGCAAGTACTAGGAAAGTCAAAAGGCAACATACAAACTAGGTGAAGATACTTAACTTGGACCTGACATAGGATTTGGATGTATAGACCAGATAGGATTTTTATTGCAAATAAAGAAGTTCTACCAAAAAACTTCTTTGTGATACAAATTCTATGGACAGAATTCCATGGACAAAGGAGTCTGGCAGGCTCCATAGGGTCACAGAGAGTTGGACACAATTGAAGCGACTTAGCATGCATACACGCACCAAAAGAAATACATATGGTCAATGTATAAAGACAGTCTCAGCCTCATTAGCAAGTGAGGAAATGCAAATTGACACCATGAGAGATCATTTTACGGTTACCTGACAATTACTGCAGAAAAGGTAGATCATCAGGATTTCATACCTTGTTGGTGGGTTTGTAAATTTTTATTATTTTATAAAAGCAACTTGGCATTTTCCTGTAAAATTAAATATTTACATAACTTACAACCCAGGAATTCTCTCAGGTATATACTCGAAAGAATGTTGAAAATTTCATGACAGCATTATTCATAGTAGAAAAAACAAAAAAACTGAACATGGCCCAAATTTCTATGACTAGAATGATAGTTTAATTACAGTGTATTTATAAAATGAAATATTATTCAATACTCAAAATAAGGAATTGCAACTCTGTGAAACAGTGGACAAATATAGTAATGTTAAATAAAGAAAACAAAAATTTTTAAAAACTACATAAGTGAGATAATTTTAATATAAAGTTCAAAAATAAAAAAGTGAAAAAAGCTATAGAGAAAGAAAATAGTCAAATTACAAATGCTTTAGGGTTGGACAGTAAATCAAGAGTTGGTGAGGTAGGGAAGGAAAAGTCTGTAGATGTAGATAGTTAAAGAGAATGTTTTAGTTGTAGGAATGAGTGATGAATTTATAATATTAGTCATATTAAAAAATGAACATATGCATACAAGCAAAAAAATCAGGGACATGCACGAACTGGCGATAACTGAGATAAACCTAGGGATATGATTACTCTAATTTTGTACATCTTCAGTTCAGTTCAGTTGCTCAGTCGTGTCCGACTCTTTGTGACCCCATGAATCACAGCATGCCAGGCCTCCCTGTCCACCACCATCTCCCGGAGTTCACTCAAACTCACATCCATCGAGTCGGGTGAAGCCATCCAGCCATCTCATCCTCGGTCGTCCCCTTCTGCTCCTGCCCCTAATCCCTCCCAGAATCAGAGTCTTTTCCAATGAGTCAGCTCTTGTATGAGGTGGCCAAAGTACTGGAGCTTCAGCTTTAGCATCATTCCTTCCAAAGAACACCAAGGGCTGATATATTAGGTATATTTAAATAAAAGGAAAACTCCAAGGAACACATTATCAGCATGTGGCTCTAAAACAGATCTTCCTAGGTTGTGCTTGTCGTAAAGAAATTGCCTGCCAATGCAGGAGATGCAAGAGATGTGGGTTTGATCCTGGGGTGCAGAAGATCCCCTGGAGTATGAAATGGTGACCCACTCCAGTATTCCTGCTTGGAAAAATTGCATAGACAGAGGAGCCTGGCAGGCTACAGTCCATCAGGTTGCAAAGATTCAGACATAACTGAGAGAATGAGCAAGCATGCAGCGCTCTAAAAATTCTACTTAATTGAAGACAGCATATTAGAATTGAAATCACAAAAAGGGAGTTGATTTTTTGTTTGTTTGTTTCAAGTTTATTTCACACGCAGTACTGGATAAGACTTCTCTTGAGTCTGTCTTCTCTGCTTCCTTATCTGAAAAATGGGATTAAAGATAGCTGTCCTTACAGTCTTGTGTGGTTATCTTGAGATTCCGGAGAGACCTTTTATGTAATCTGTGTAAGCTATAGACAGACACAGACATATATAGATGTGTATATATATGTATGATTGAAGTGTATGATTGAAAAAGCAATTATTACAAAACAAAAAGTATTTACTGAAAGTGTGCTAGGCATGGAGCTAGGTACAGTCCAGCTATAGAGATGCACATGTAGCTGGTAACCATAGTGAAAATTAATACATGTTTGAACAGGGATATGATCAAGGTGTTGTTGAGTCTTAGAAGCAGGAACAAAAGAGTAAATCAGAATGACTTCACTGAAGATAAAATTGTGTTGCATCTTGAAGGATGAATAATTTATCAAAAAAGAAGACATTCCAGGTAACTTGAGTAGCACATGACTGATGAGTTTAGAATATGTAGGATTTTTAAAGTTACAGGAGGAGAAGAAGGCTGTAATCAAAGTGAAATTCAGCTGTTGAAAAAGTAGGGACCCAAGCTTAAATGAGAGTAAAGAAATTTATTATATATCACATGACTTTTTAAAAAGAGAACTCACTGCATCTAATTTATCCTAAACCAAATATTTTCCCAAATATTCATGAAGTCCTTTCTTAGAGAATAAGCGAAGTACTGAAATATTTTGGCCACTTGATGCAAAGAGCTGACTCATTTGAAAAAACCCTGATGATGGGAAAGATTGAGGGCAGGCAGAGAAGGGGACTACAGAGGATGAGATGATTGGATGGCATCACCGACTCGATGGACATGGGTTTGGGTGGACTGCGGGAGTTGGTGATGGATAGGGAGGCCTGGCGTGCTGAAGTTCATGGGGTTGCAATGAGTCAGACACAACTGAGCAACTGAAATGAACTGAACTGAATGTGCTTTATGACTCTAAGGAGTTATGAAATCCATTCATAATTAACTTTTTTAAAGACAAAACTATTTTATGAATCATATGTTTACCATTTGCCTTCTCACTGTGGGATCATTTCCTTAATATAGAGGGGAATAAACTTAAGAGCTGTATCAGTTCAGTTCAGTGGTGTTCAACTCTTTGCGACCCCATGAATCGTAGCATGCCAGGCCTCCCTGTCCATCACCAACTCCCGGAGTTCACTCAAACTCACGTCCATCGAGTCGGTGATGCCATCCAGCCATCTCATCCTCTGTCATCCCCTTCTCCTCCTGCCCCCAATCCCTCCCAGCATCAGAGTCTTTTCCAATGAGTCAATTCTTTGCATGAGGTGGCCAAAGTACTGGAGCTTCAGCTTTAGCATCATTCCTTCCAAGGAACACCCAGGACTGATCTCCTTCAGAATGGACTGGTTGTATCTCCTTGCAGTCCAAGGGACTCTCAAGAGTCTTCTCCAACACCACGGTTCAAAAGCATCAATTCTTCGGTGCTCAGTCTTCTTCACAGTCCAGCTCTCACATCCATACATGACCACTGGAAAAACCATTGCCTTGACTAGATGGACCTGTGTTGGCAAAGTAATGTCTCTGCTTTTGAATATGCTCTCTAGGTTGGTCATAACTTTCCTTCCAAGGAGTAAGCGTCTTTTAATTTCATGGCAGCAATCATGATCTGCAGTGATTTTGGAATCCAAAAAAATAAAGTCTGACACTGTTTCCACTATTTCCTCATCTATTTCCCATGAAGTGATGGGACCAGATGCCATGATCTTAGTTTTCTGAATGTTGAGCTTTATGCCAACCTTTTCACTCTCCTCTTTCACTTTCATCAAGAGGCTTCTTAGTTCTTCACTTTCTGCCATAATAGTGGTGTCATCTGCATATCTGAAGTTAATGATATTTCTCCTGGCAATCTTGATTCCAGCTTGTGCTTCTTCCAGCCCAGCATTTCTCATGATGTACTCTGCATATAAGTTAAATAAGCAGGGTTATTATCAATTCCACCTAATTCATTAAAACTTACCTTCAATTTTTAAGAACTATCCTAAGATTTTTTTCTTACTCCAAATTCCTGATCAAACTTAATCTTTAAGCTAGCCCCAGGTCTCATATTTATTAAATTATTTGAGGGAAACCACGGAGACCACATCATTTGGAGACCTTTCACTCGTGCGCTTCAAATGTCCCCAAACCAACAGCAACCAAAAGGTTATCTTGCTTCTTACTATTGTATAAATAGAGCCTTTCAATGTCTCGTTTTATTGTAATAGTGTTGCAATGGAGGACTATTTTCTTATATAATAGAGTCCTACCTTTTGGGTGCTTAATTACTTTAAAAGATGAAGTGTCTGTCCATTGTGTATTCATGTCAATGTATGGCAAAACCAATCCAGTATTGTAAGGTAAAATAAAGTAAAAATAAAAATAAAAAAAAGAAAAAGTTGAGCGATAGCATTCAAAGTGGTAGTCATCGACTTTATTTTTCCATTTTTCTCTATTTGCTAGAGATTGCTATTTCTTCTAGATTCAGATGGCTTCACCTTGGCAGAGAAAGTAAAGACTTCTGGAAAAGTGCAATACATCCTAAGACTATCAGGGTATTTTAGCAAATCTAGGGCTTCATTTGGTATACTGAAAGACCAATGAGACTTAGAAGATAGATTGATAAATAGATTGATATTTTTCCTCCTAAATTTTGCCATTACCTGCGATTTCTTTCTTGTTCATACTTATCTTACTTTGAATGGATTTTGTGGGTTATATCATCTATTCTCATAATTACCCACTGTAAGCTAATTACTTTCAAATTTTTACCTTGCCCCAATCTTTCCTCTTAGCTCCAAATCCACACATCCAAATTTTTATATCAATTTGAAAGTCCCCAAACCTTACCACTTTCAGAATAAAATTCATCTTTCCTGTCCTTCTCCCAGCTTGCTCTTAAACCTGTATTTTAATGTTTACTTAACCACCTCCAAACAAGGAAGCTGGTCCTCCTTGACCCTCTCCTGCCATGGACAAATTTTCAAGTCTTAGAGATGGTTGGCCATGAAGATTTAAAAATTACATTCTTTTGTATTTACTCCCCATTATGACTTCCTTAGTTATAACCTTTATAATTCCATGTCCTCATTACTGCTGTGCCATCTCAAATAATTTCCTGCTTCTATTCTTCCCCTTTTCACGTTTATGTTTCACAGAGCTGCAGAGCTGCAGGAATGTACTATCTAAAGGGAAAGCATAAATATGTATCTCAGCTATTTAAAACTTTTCAGTAGTTCCATATTGCTTTCAGGAAAAGTAAACCATACAGTTTAGGATAGCATACAGAGGGTATCATAGTCTATCTAGCTGATTATCTCCTCAGGCCTACATCTTGTTACATCTTCATTTTCTGAGATCTAGGCACACTAGATTATTGGCAATTCTCTGAACCTGCTGGACTCTATTATCTCAGTCACTGTGAGTATTCCTTTTGCTTGAAATATCTTTCCTCCTTGAGCCATTCATGATATCCCACCCCTTTCTCTAAGAGGTAGCTCAAGCTTCATCTCAGGCTTCCCTGGTGGCTCAGATGATAAAGAATCTGCCTGCAATGCAGGAGATGCAGATATGATTCCTGAGTTGGGAAGATCCCCTGGAGAAGGGAACGGCTACCCACTTCAGTATTCTTGCCTGGAGAATTCCATGGAGAGAGGAGCCTGGTGAGCCACAGTCCATGGGGTCACACAAAGTCAGACATGACTGAGCAACTAACAAGCTTCATCTCATTTGAAATGCTTTCACTTACTCCTGGAATTAACCATTTCCTCCTTGTCTGTATCCAGTGTTTTTGTACTCTGCTATAGATAGCATTCATCATACGAATGACTGGTCACTTATTTATGTGCCTCATTTAACTATGGGCATTTTAAGAACCTGTATAAGAAGCCTTGTCTTCTTATATCTCCCGTTCTTAGCACCCCCATTGATACCTGACCCAGAATAGGAATCTAGTGAATATCAGTTCCATAGTTATAATAATTTCTTGAAGAAACAAAAAGATAGCCATAAAAACTGTAATTTTCTCTCTTCCTGTCCTCATTTCAGTTCAAAGGTTGAATTCTTCCAAGGATAATTGTGAAAACACCCACATTCTTTATGAAAAACTCTACCTTTCACTGACAGAGGTACTGTCTGGCTGTATGACCACAAGACATTGATACAAGAGGGCAATAGTCCAACATCAATACTGGTTGAAAGGCTCAGGTATTTACCTCTGAATTCACCACTTGCCTAAGGTCACAACACTAGGAATAGATGGAGCTGAGATTCAAATCCAGTACAGCCTGAGCTGGCCCAAGCACACACAGCTCTTTCATCCAATTCATCTTGACTTAAATGTTGGGCCTGCACTTCCCCCCGCCCCCCGCACTTAACAATCATTGCATCTCTATTACTAATCTCCTTTGATCAAACAAAAGCATGTGCATCTTGGTCAAAACAAGTAATAATTTACAGCCTAAACTACTTAATAAAGAAATCTTTCAAAGAAGCAACAAAATATGCAGAAAAAAATAGCTTTGCTAAAACATACATTAAATTTGCATTGCCAAATAGCACATTTATCCATTTAGTCTAAAACATATGCATTCAGGTTATTTCACTATTTTTTCTAAGAAGGGGGATGGGGGTGGGGTTGGCAGACAGTACTTATGTTACATTTGCATAACTAAGTACAAATATCCAGATGATTCTTCCCACAACAAAAGAATGATATACTCCAAATTTAATTAAAATATATACCACTTGTAAAATAGAAAAGCTCTATTACTTTTTTAAAAACATCCATTTGTTGAGGGTTATTTTAAAAAATTGGAGTGTGTGTGTTTAGTCGTTGAATCATGTCTGGCCCCTTGGACTGTAGCCCACCAAGGTCCTCTGTGCTTGGGATTTCCCAGGCAAGAATACTGGAGTGGGTTGTCACTTCCTTCCCCAGGGGATCTTTGCAACCCAGGAATAGAACTTGCATCTACTGTGTCTCCTGCATTGCAGACAGATCCTTTGCCTACTGAACCATCAGGGAATAATTGCTTTAAACCACTATGTCAGTTTCAGCTGTTCAGCAAAGTGAATCAGCCATATCTGTACATATCAATTCAGCCAGTTCAGTTGCTCAGTCATGTCTAAATCTTTGTGACTCCATGAATTGCATGCCAAGCTTCCCTCTCCATCACCATCTCCCAGAGCTTTCTCAAACTCATGTCCATCGAGTAGGTGGTGCCATCCAACCATCTTATCCTTTGTCATTCCCTTCTCCTCCTGCCTTCAATCTTTCCCAGCATCCGGGTCTTTTCCAATGAGTCAGTTCTCCACAACAGGTGGCCAAAGTATTGGAGCTTCAGCTTTATCAGCAGTCCTTCCAATGAATATTCAGGACGGATATCCTTTAGGATTGATTGGTTTGATCTCCTTGCAGTCCAAGGGACTTACAGGGGTTTTCTACAACACCACAGTTCAAGAGCATTAATTCCTCTCCATGAATTGATTGTATGGATGTGAGAGTCGGACCATAAAGATAGCTGAGCACCAAAGTATTGGTCTACACATATAGCCCCTCTCTTTTGAATCTCTTTTCCATTTAGGTCACCACAGAGCACCAGGTAGAGTCCCCTGCGCTGTATATAGTAGGTTCTCATTAGTTACCTATTTTATACGTTAAGTGAAAGTTGCTCAGTCATGTCCGACTTTTTGTGACTCTATGGACTATATAGTCCTTGGAATTCTCCAGGCCAGAATGCTGGAGTGGGTGGCCTTTCCTTTCTCCAGGGGATCTTCCCAACCCAGAAATCAAACTGGAGTCTCCTGCATTGCAGGTGGATTCTTTACCAGCTGAATTACCAGGAAAACCCATCTTACACATAGTAGTGTACATATGTCAATCTTAATTTCTCAGTTCATCCCATCTTCCCTTTCTCGCTTGGTACCCATACATTTGTTCTCTATATCTGCGTCTCTATTTCTGCTTTATAAATCAGTTCATCGTTACTATTTTGCTGCTGCTGCTGCTGCTAAGTCTCTTCAGTCGTGTCCGACTCTGTGCGACCCCATAGATGGAAGCCCACCAGGCTCCCCTGTCCCTGGGATTCTCCAGGCAAGAACACTGGAGTGGGTTGCCATTTCCTGCTCCAATGCATGAAAGTGAAAAGTGGAAGTAAAGCTGTTCAGTCATGTCCGACTCTTAGCGACCCCTTGGACTGCAGCCTACCAGGCTCCTCTGTCCATGGGATTTTCCAGGCAAGAGTACTGGAGTGGGTTGCCATTGCCTTCTCCTAGATTTCACATATTTATGTAAACAGATGATATCTTTCTCTTTCTGACTTATTTCATTCTGTATGACAATCTCTGAGTTCAGTTCAGTCACTCAGTCATGTCTGACTCTTTGTGATCCCATGGACTGCAGCATACCAGGCCTCCCTGTCCATCACCAACTCCCAGAGTTTACTCAAACTCATGTCCACTGAGTCAGTGATGCCATCCAACCATCTCATCCTCTGTTGTTCCCTTCTCCTGCCTTCAATCTTTCCCAGCATCCAGGTCTTTTCAAATGAGTCAATTCTTCGCATCAGGTGGCAGTCTCTAGGTGCGTGCATGTCTCTGCAAATGACACTATTTCATTCCTTTTTATGGCTGAGTAATATTCCATTGCATGTGTGTGTGTGTGGTTTTGATGATGGCCATTCTGACTGAACTAGGGTGATATCTCCTTGTAGTTTTGATTTTCTTTTCTCTAATAATTAGCAATGTTGAGCACCTCTTCATGTGCTTTTTGACCATCTGTATGTCTTTGGAGAAATGTCTATTTAGATCTTCTGCTCATGTTTTGATTGGGTTTGTTTGTTTCTTTGATATTGAGTTGCGTAAGTTGTTTGTATATTTTGGAGATTAATCCTTTGTCAGTCACTTTGGAAATATTTTCTCCCATTCTGAGGGTGATTTTTTTTCATCTTGTTTATGGTTTTCTTTGCAGTGCAAAAGCTTTTAATTTTAATTAGATACAATTTGTTTATTTTTGTTTTTATTTTCATTACTCTAGGAAGTCCCTGGAGAAGGAAATGGCAACCCACTCCAGTATTCTTGCCTGTAAAATCCCATGGGCAGAGGAACCTAGTGGGCTGCAATCCATGGGGTCACAAAGAGTCAGCCACAACTTAGTGGCTGAACAACAATTTTAGAAGTAGATCAAAAAAGATCTTGTTGCAATTTATGTCAAAGAGTATTCTGTTTGTGTTTTCCTCTAAGAGTTTTATACTGTCTGGCCTTATATTTAAGTCTTTGATCCATTTTGAGCTTATTCTTGTGTATGGTTTTAGGAAGTGTTCCAATTTCATTCATTTACATGTAGCTGTTCAGTTTCTCCAGCACCACTTATTGAAGAGATTGTCTTTTCTCTATTGTTTATTATTTCCTCCGTTGTCATAGTTTAGGTGACCATGGGTACATGGGTTTTCCTCTGGGCTCTCTACCCTGTTCCATTGATCTACACTTCTATTTTTGTACCAGTTCTAGACTGTCTTGATTACTGTAGCTTTGTAGTATAGTCTGAAGTCAGGGGACCTGATTCCTCCAGCTGCATTTTTCTTTCTCAGTGTTGAAGATTTAAACAACAACAAATAAGACTCAATCAAAGTAATTTAGAACGAATGAATTTATGAAAGATAACAATAATAGTCATAATAACAACAATAAAGTCTTAATAGCAATAGTAACAATATCAATAGAACTATTTGCCAAGTTTATTTTTAAGTACATTCATATATGTTAATTAATTTGCTCCTCCCAATTATTCCTTGTGGTAGATACAATTATCTCCATCTTACAGATAACGTTTTAAATAAGACATTATTTAAGGTAATCCCTGAGATTCAGAGATTGTTACTTGAATTCTAGATGGAGCTAGAATTCAGTTTCTGGAGATCTGGTTTCATAATTTATGCTTTTAACCACTACAATATAATGCCTAAATGAATGATAAATACAGATGCCACATTATAAAACACATGTATATGTGTATGCATGTACTCAATTCTCAGATCATAATTAACATAAATATGTATATTACAGAGATGATGTATGCCTCTATGTATATACATATATTTATATACATACACCATATATATGGACACACTCTCACATGTGTTATACAGATATACATAAAGAAATGGAGACATACATATTTATATATACACACAAACATGAAAATATACATTATGTGATAAATATAAAATATAACTTCAGCAATAGTTTTAGTAACTTTTCCTACAAAAATATGATTGGACCTCCTAAATCTAACAATATGAAAAGGAGAAAAAAGTTTCCCTCGCAATTATATTTAGCAAATGTTTTCCAAGAAATATTGTTTAATCACTTCAGGGAAACAGAACTTTCTAAGGCTGCAGCCAAGTTAAACTTTTGAAAACTGTTTTTGTAATGTTTACTCAGTGAGATCATATTTTCATTGCCCTGATGAAATACAGGTGCAAAATCTAAATACACCAGCCCCCATAGTGCAGTTTCCTGCTGAGTTCCTTTCTTATGTGGCTGAAATCCTTCCACCTCTTTTTCTTCTACCTCCATCCTTCATCCCAAAATTTATTGTACTCAAGTGATTCTAATAATATCCTCTGAAAGGAAAAACAGAAAAAAAAAATACTACTTACTGAATGCCTGATATGTGTCAGTAACTTTAACAAACATTATTTTATTTCACAGACTCAATGGCCTTATGTGGTGTGCATAACTTTTACAGAAGGAGAAACAAGGGTCCAGAGAAGTTAAGCAACATACACAAGAAAACAAGGCTACTGATTGGTAGAACCAGAAACTTGTGGTGTTCCTTCGAAGTTATAGCAAAAAGAAAGAATTGTAGAATACCATTGTTAGGAGGTAATTTATTCCATTGTAATTGTCTGTTTACTGTATACTCCTGGAGGAAGATGAACAATTGTTTCATATTTGAATCTCCAGCCATGTGCACCATGCTATCACAGATGTTAGCATGTGTGCTTAGTATGTACTAGATGCCTGCATGTGTGCTTAGTCGCTTAGCCCTGTCCAACTTTTTTCTACCACATGAACTGTAGTCTGCGAGGCTCCTCCATCCATGGGATTCTTCAGGCAAGAATACTGGAGCAGGTTGCCATATACTCCTCCAGGGGCTCTTCCCGACCCAGGGATTGAACCAGCATCTCCTGCATTAGCAGGCAGATTCTTTACCACTGCATCACCTGGGAAGCCCATGTACTGTATAGCTGTTTATATTTTAAAACTGATTTAAAATATTAGTTTTTTTTTAAAAAATTATTGTTCAGTTGCTTAGTCGTGTCTGACTCTTTGTGATATATATATCTCCAGGGGCTAACATGTGTCAAACATTTTGCTATCTTGGTCGTGCATTTTCTCTCCTTTAATGGGCTCTAGCACAGCCTTCTAACATTGCATTTGAGGAAACTGAGTACAAAAGGTAAAATAGTTTATCCAATCATTTGGGATTAGTTCTCTTTGCATGCCACAGGAAACAATTCTTAATGAATAATTTGTCAGATTGGTTTAGATGATTTGAGCTTAGATTTGAACCAAGCAGAAGAAAAAACTATCGATTCTTTTCCCATCTAAATTGCCAGTGCCATTTCACAGACCAGATGGAAATAATGTTTACTCCTAATAGCTTTAGGAGGTTAAGGCATCATTTTTGTTTCTATAAGCAGGGCGGCAGCACCCTCAGCCTGGAACCCATGCCTCTATGCTAAGGGCCAGAGCTGCCAACCGTGAACCAAAAGGGTAACAGCCTCTGTTGGGGATTCAGACCCACATATCCCTCCGTGAAGAAAATCTTTTTTGCTCCTTAATTCAATCACATACCCAACTGGCAATCTTGCATATCAAAATGGGAATCCTGGGAGGCTGTTGGAATATGCAGATCAACAGAAGCTAATTAGCATTAACTTGCAGCCATCCTGAACTGATTGGCAGCACAGCTGTAGGGACCCAACAAAACATGCTGAGTGCATGTTTGTCAGGCCACCTGCCACTTGGTGGAATCCAAAGTAGTGCAAACCACCGTGCCATAATAACTCGGTGACCTTAGTTTGGGAGAAGAAGGGAATGGACATATTTGGATCATGCAGTGATTAGCACTGCCTTCACCTGACACGCATTCAACAATAGACTTCATGGCGGTACCTTCCTCCTTTGACACGTTGATGTCTTAATTGAGATTGACAGCTTCTTCCTGAGGCTACTAGTTCTCCATGAAGTTTGCATTCTTACTCAGGATCACTACAGGCACTGAGACTAGTATGATTTCATTTCCAGCCTCCAGAAGCCTGGCTCTTATTTCTTAAATCAAGGGTACATTTTAGGAATAAAAACAAAAAAAACATTAGGGGAGGTACGGGGAGTGTGGGAGCCAGAGATCTGGTTGGGTGACTTTATGCTTGTTACCTAACATCTTAAATCTCAGATTTCTCATCTGAGTTGGGGCACCTCCTGGAACTATTGTGAATGTTGAATGAGGTAAAGTGTGAAAAGCTCTAACACAAAGTAGGGGCTCAATATGTGGAGGCCACTGTTCTTTTTATAATAATTAACACGCACACACACCAGAGAACAAAGGAGCTAACCATTTGGATTCAGTTTTTATAACATGCCAAAGGAAATCATAATAATATTTATGAATCAAAGCACTATCACTTCCATTTGAGAAATTTGCAAAGTAGATAATAAAATTTCATTTTATTTTTCCCAAGTCTCCACTTTATATGTATAAGGAAAATGAACTTTAATAATGAGGACAATCGCTAACATTTATTGAAAATAACTATATTATATGCATCTTCTCTAATCCCCATAAACCCAGGAGATGAGAACTACTAACAGTTCAAATTTAAGATGAAAATACTGAGGACTGGGGACTTGCCCAAGGTCAACTTTGAATCTAGTACATTTTGTCTTTCCGCAGATTTTAGATGATCCAGATAATAGTTTTATTTTGCACTTGGATGGTGCTCAATCCTTATTAGGAAATTGAGCTCCCTATTCAGAACGTCTGCAAGGAGAAATTGAATACTCCCTTCACTGTAGAGAAGATGTATGCAGCTAATGCAAGGTTAGGGGGATTGTTAGGTTTCAGCTTGGTAGTTTCTAAATTCCATTCCAAATCTGAGAGACTCTAATCAGCATATTTATTTTTATTATAATTGGGTGAAAAGTTCTCTAAAGTTTCTTTCATTTCTAATAGATAAGACAGGTGAAGTAATAACAGCTTCAGTTTTAACACAGTTTTAATAGTGGTGAACCTTGGAGATCAGGATTGAGGGGTCTGAACTCTGGAATAATTACTCTTATGGGGATCTGAAGTTCCATTGATCTATGTCACACAGATGTTCTGAGATATTGCAGGCTTTGCTTTTGTTGGATTTCAGTTGTTTTGAAAGTTCCATTGATTCCTGCCAATGATCTATTAGTGAGCCTTTTGCAGTTGCCTGCTAGAGTAAGTTCACTGTGCCAGGAATCCCCTTAGTCACTTCCCCTGCATCCCTCACTACCACTGCTGGTAACCCCTGCTACCTTTACACACTGCTTCTGGAATATTTTAAAAGAATATTGCACTTGGCATGGATACAACACCAAGTCTGAGATGGCCAAATAGGTTTCAGATAGGATCTTGGCTCTGATCTATTAGAAATAGCAGTTAGAACACTGGATGATGATGGCTTTGAAGCCCCATTCTTGCCCATCAGGAAAGGATGATATGATGAGTGAAAATGAGGTCAGTGAGCAATGAACAAGTAAATGTCATTTCTCCTCTAAGTTTTTCTTAACTATTGACTGTTTTTTTTTTTTTTTTACAGTAGATTTATGCTGGAGAGCAGCAGGCAGGGAGAACATGAGAACAATCTATATCAGAAAGGAAAAAAAGAGAATCATGAAGATAAATGGAATAAATTGAGCTGGGATGTCCCTTATAGGCATTAACAAATAAGGAAGCAAAAAACAAGCAACTAACATTCAAAAGCATCTGAGAACAATACTGATGATCTGCCTTTACTGGAGGGTATACTGTAATCCTTGTCTGGGAGCTGAGGGAAAGGAGTTTCCATCACAGTAAGCATGTAGGGAAAAGGGGAGGGCTGTGGCTCAAATGCCACAGACTCTAGCTGATCTTACCAACGTTTAGTAGATGTTCTCCCATGGACTGCAGCCTACCAGGCTCCTCTGTCCATTGGATTCTCTAGGCAAGAATACTGGAGTGGGTTGCCATTCCCTTTTCCAGACTAAGTACTAGCTGATCTTACGAATATTTAGTATATGTTCTAGCACATACTATCACAGTCAATCATTTGACCTAACAAAGAAACTGCAGACTCAGAATTTGACCAGATAAGAGAACTAGCACATGATGGTGACATGTAGAGCCCAGTCCTCATATAGATGTTTATGTTCATGCTCTTTTCCCTATACAATTCCATCTCTTAGCCTAGAATGCAAAGATGTTCAGTTAAACAAGCATCATGGAAGATTTCAATGTGATACTGAGGGTTCTAATCCTCTCTGCTATCTGTGACACTGGGCAAGTCACTTGTCCTAACAATATTAAAAGCTACATTTTGTTGAGTCAGGGCATGCAGTAAACACGCGGCATAATTGCTTGGTTAATTCTTACACTGCGCTATGAGGAAGATGTGACTAACTATTTTTACAGGGGAGGTTAAATCACTTTTCCAGGTGAATATCTGGGGTACAAATCCACATCTCCAGGCCCCAGCTCTTAACAAATCTATCATGGGAAGGTCAATTATAAAATTATTGTTTCCAGAGTAAATGAGTACTTTGGTGAAATTACTACTATGAGAAGTGAATTGAAAGGGGCGAAGTAAGGATTTGAGACTCTGATGAGAGGGTATTATATTGGTAAGAGAATGGATAGTAGTTGGTAAACTGTGTAATGTATCTAAAGTGCCTATATATAGTATACAATCACCAACTCTGGGTTCTATCTTCATCTTCCCCTCTACCCTATGCCCACGGACTTTTTAAGAAAATATTTAAACTTTTTAATTGTACAATTGCTTTATAATGTTTTATTTATTTCTGCCACACAAACACAAAGATATATATACACCTTCCTCCTCTATCCCCATCCCACCCCCTAGGTCCTCACAGAGGGCCAGGCTGGGCTCCTTGTGTTATATACCAACTTTCCACTAACTATGTATTTTTCACATTATAGTGTACATATGTCAAAGCTACTTTCTCAATTAGTCCCGCTCTCACCTCCCCCTGCTGTGTCCACAATTTCATTCTTTACTAGGTTCATCAGTATCATTTTCCATATATATGTGATAGACTCCATATATATGTGATAGATTCCATATATATGTGATAGATTCCATATATATATGTGTTAATATATAATACTTTTTTTTTCTTTCTGACTTACTTCACTCTGTATAAGAGGCTCTAGGTTTATCTACCTCACTACAACTGACTCAAATTCATTGATTTTTATGGCTGAATAATATTCCATTGCATATATGGACCACATCTTCTTTTTTCATTCATCTGTTGATGAACATCTAGGTGGCTTCCAGGTCCTGACTATTGCAAATATTGCTGCAATGAACATGGGGGTGCATGTGTCTTTTAAAATTGTGATTTTCTCAGTGTATACCCGGTGGTGGGATTGCTGGGTCATATGGTAGGTTTATTTCTAGATTTTAATAAATCTCCATACTGTTCTCTATAATGGCTATATCAGTTTACATTCCCACCAACAGTGCGTGAGGGTTCCCTTTTCTCCACATCCTCTTTGTCATTTATTGTTTGTAGATTTTTTTGATGATGGCTATTCTGACTGGTTTGAGGTGATATCTCTTTGTAGTCTTGACTTACATTTCTCTAATAATGAGTAATGTACCCAAGGAATTTTGTTCAACACTGCAGGGAAATATCAACTTGTACACTCCGTCTTACTTCTTTGATGAAGCCTTCCTATCTTGTCAGCTAAGGCTGCTATAACAAAATACCAAACTAGGTAGTTTATCCACAGTTAACTTTCTGACCTTATAAGGATACTAATCCCATTCATGTGGACTATACTCTCAGGATTTAATTTCATTCTGAAAGCCCCATTTCCAAATACTATCCCATTCAGATTAGGGTTTTAGCATATGAAACATTAGGTCCATAGTCTCTGTAGGGCCTTTGGATCAACTAGATTCTGCCCATTGCCTGTGTGTGTGTATGGGGAAATACCAAGAGGAAGAATTTCAGATTAAAGTAACCAGGGTTACTGGTTTAAGAGGAAGCCACCATGGGGTCCACTGAAAGGAGCCTGAGAAAATCTAAACATAAACTGAGAAAGCAAGAAATCCTGAAACCTTATTTTATACAGAAAAAACAGCACTCAGGAGGGACATGGAGAAATCTCAAGTCTCATTAGGTGTCAATATGATTTTTGTAGGCCAACTCTTAAGTTTTTGGAATGGTTTACCAGTGGAGAAGAAAAGGAAAAAGCAAACAACAACAACAGAAAAACAAACCAAAAACCCAAAACACAAATCCAGCCTGGTAATGGAGAGGTGAAGGATAAAAGACGGGAAGCTAACCACGGGGCCTTCACTGTGACACCGGCTCTGCATCCGTTCTCTCTGGGGTTAACCAGACCTTCTCTGGAGCTATGAACTGAATTGTGTCCTCCCAATATTCACATGTGGAAGCTCTAACCCCCAAAGTGATAGTTACTGGAGATACGATCTTTAGGAAATAATTAAGATTAAATGAAGGTGGGATCCTTCTCTGATAGGACTATGTCTTCGTAAGAAGCAGAAGAGATCTCCACCATATGAGGGTACAGAAGGAAGGCAGCCGCTTGCGAGCCAAGAACATAGGTTCCAACCATGTTGACAATGTGATCTCAAGCTTTTAGCTTCCAGAATTGTGAGAAAAGTTTCTGTTCTTTAAGCCACATAGTCTGTGGAATTTTGTTGTAACAACTTGAGGTAGAATACCTGGAATATTATGTAATCATTTCAGTTCAGTTCAGTCGCTCAGTCGTGTCCGACTCTTTGCCATGAATCGCAGCACTCCAGGCCTCCCTGTTCATCACCAACTCCCAGAGTTCACTCAAACTCATGTCCATCGAGTCAGTGATGCCAACCAGCCATCTCATCCTCTATCGTCCCCTTCTCCTCCTGCCTCCAATCCGTCCCAGCATCAGAGTCTTTTCCAATGAGTCAACTCTTTGCATTAGGTGGCCAAAGTATTGGAGTTTCAGCCTCAGCATCAGTACTTCCAAAGAACACCCAGGACTGATTTCCTTTAGAATGGACTGGTTGGATCTCCTTGCAGTCCAAGGTACTCTCAAGAGTCTTCTCCAATATCACAGGTCAAAAGCATCAATTCTTTGGCGCTCAGCTTTCTTCACAGTCCAACTGTCACATCCATATATGACTACTGGAAAAACTATAGCCTGACTAGATGGACCTTTGTTGACAAAGTAATGTCTCTGCTTTTCAATATGCTATCTAGGTTGGTGATAACTTTCCTTCCAAGGAGTAAGCATCTTTTAATCTCATGGCTGCAATCACCATCTGCGGTGATTTTGGAGCCCCCTCAAATAAGTCTGACACTGTTTCCACTGTTTCCTCATCTGTTTCCACTGTTTCCTCATCTGTTTCCACTGTTTCCCCATCTATTTCCCATGAAGTGATGGGACCAGATGCCATGATCTTCGTTTTCTGAATGTTGAGCTTTAAGCCATCTTTTTCACTCTCCTCTTCCACTTTCATCAAGAGGCTTTTTAGTTCGTCTTCACTTTCTGCCATAAGGGTGGTGTCATCTGCATATCTGAGGTGATTGATATTTCTCCCGGCAATCTTGATTCCAGCTTGTGCTTCTGCCAGTCCAGCGTTTCTCATGATGTACTCTGCATATAAGTTAAATAAGCAGGGTGACAATATACAGACTTGACATACTCTGTTTCCTATTTGGAACCAGTCTGTTGTTCCATGTCCAGTTCTAACCGTTGCTTCCTGACTTGCATATAGGTTTCTCAAGAGGCAGGTCAGGTGGTCTGGGTTTTTAATCTCTTTCAGAATTTTCCACAGTTTATTGTGATCCACACAGTCAAAGGCTTTGGCATAGTTAATAAAGCAGAAATAGGTGTTTTTCTGGAACTCCTGCTTTTTCGATGATCCAGTGGATGTTGGCAATTTGATCTCTGGTTCCTCTGCCTTTTCTAAAACCGGCTTGAACATCTGGAAGTTCATGGTTCATGTACTGCTGAAGCCTGGAGAATTTTGAGCATCACTCTACTAGCATGTGAGATGAGTGCAATTGTGCAGTAGTTTGAGTATTCATTGCCTTTCTTTGGGATTGGAATGAAAACTGACCTTTTCCAGTCCTGTGGCCACTGCTGAGTTTTCCAGATTTGCTGGCATATTGAGTGCAGCACTTTCACAGCATCATCTTTCAGGATTTGAAATAGCTCAACTGGAATTCCATCACCTCCACTAGCTTTGTTCATAGTGATGCTTTCTAAGGCCCACTGGACTTCACATTCCAGCATGTCTGGCTCTAGGTAAATGATCACACCATCGTGATTATCTGGGTCATGAAGATCTTTTTGTACAGTTCTTCTGTGTATTCTTGCCACCTCTTCTTAATAGCTTCTGCTTCTGTTAAGTCCATACTGTTTCTGTCCTTTATTCAGCCCATCTTTGCATGAAATATTCTCTTGGTATCTCTCATTTTCTTGAAGAGCTCTCTAGTCTTTCCCATTCTGTTGTTTTCCTCTATTTTTTTGCATTGATCACTGAGGAAGGCTTTCTTGAGTATTCTGTGGGGCTGCTTATTAGAATGCAGCCCAGCCTACTGGGTCTGTGAGGATACTATGTAGCACAGGGAATGCTGGGAAAACAAAGCTCCAGGGTGATGGACTCAGAGAAACCATGGCTCAGTGCTAAATTTCAGAAAAATTAATAACCATCAGTTATTGAGCACCAAGTGCCAAGTGACTGACCTATTTAGATCTGCCATTTAGATCTCATCAGAACCCTGATATATAATTTAATTACCTACATGGCAGGGAAGATGTAACCAAAGTTCCAAGGAGAGGCATAACCCCTTGAGTTCCTGTATCTAGAAACTAAATTTCTGGCTGAAACATTGGATTCTATTACAAACAGTTCTCTTTGCTTACTGTCCTCAGGTTTAAGGGTAAAGATCATTGAGCCTGTGTCATAAACGAAAGTTAATAAGATTTGGTCCCTACTCTAGGAATTTTTAATCATGTGTTTGTATGTTGGGGGCAGTCTTGAGTTAAAAGTGCTAAGGATAAGTGGTCAACCATGCAGAGGATAAGAAGTATTTTTACTTCTTGTCGTGATGTCCATGACAGGACCCTGCACTTCTGCAGGTCACCTCATAGAGACTACCCGAGTCACGGACAGGAAGACCTTCCCAGCTTGTCAGAAATTCAAGACTCCAAGTCTGGTTTTGATTTTCTAAAGTTCTGATTTCCAGCTCTGATTTCTCCTAAAATATACTTCATTTTGATCCCCATTATCAACGGCTTCTTAATACTGGCCTATCATGCTTTCTCCCCAGCTTGTCTGTTATGAATAATTTTGCTACGAACTGCTCTTCATGTACAAGGTTGGGTGGACATATGTTTTCATTTCTCTCACATAGATGCCAAGCAAAGGAATCACTGGGTCATATGTAAATCTATGTTTAACACTTAAAGAGACTGCCAAACCATTTTCTAAAGTGGCTGTATCTTTTAACAGTCTAATTTCCAATTTTTCTGTATTCACATTAACATTTGTTTTTGCTTTCTGATTGTAGCCATTCTAGTGAGCATGGAATGATATCTCATTATAGTTTTAATTTGTATTTCCGTAATGCCAAATTATATTATGCATTTTTTTCATGATCTGGTTGCATAATCATATGTCTTCTTAGTCAAAATGCCTGTTTAACTTTCTTTGTGCATTTTTAAACTGGCTTACTCATTGTCTTATTATTGAAGTATAAGCGCTCTTTTATTCTGGGTACCAGTCTCTCATTAGATGTATGATTTACAAATATGTTCTCCTAATTTGTGACTTATCTTTTACTTTCTTGATGTTTCCTGAAGTGAAAATGTTTTAAATTTTGGTAAAGTCCAGTTTATTATTTTTACCTTGGATCCCTTGGGTTTTTGTTGTTGTTGTTGTTGTTCCTAAAGAGGAAGGATTTGGGTCTCATACTTATTTCCAATAAAAATTTTAGAAAATTTAAAGTAAAACATTTTGGATACCTTGGGCTACTGAAAATTTTACTTTAGTAGGCTTCAGTGAGCACATTCAAATAAGTTCTAACATACAGAACCTCAAGCTTCATCTGCAGATTGTAATTATACTACATCCATGTCCTTCTTTATTGGCATATTTAAAAAATCATTTTTGGGGGGATTATTTCAGAACTTCTAAACCATCACCCCACATGGTCCCTTCATTACCCTCTCTTCTTGGTACTCTCATGCGCTCATAAGAATATTTCATATATCTCCTTGTCAATTGCCCTGCAATTGGACAGATATAACTGCTTTGATTACAGTTTGATCCCGTTGTCAAAACCCCAAAGCTGGACTTGTTTTGCTGACTGCCAAGGCTCTGTTTTGTGTTTTATGATTGAATGTAGAGGGTGAAACAGTTTTGTCTCTGATACTGCTGAGTTCTTATTTTTTTTATGAAGAGGAATTTAAGATTTTGGGAGTGAAACCATGATTATGACATTTTGTTTTATTGACCTGTTTATTCTATTGGTAAATCAAGAGTATGTTTTATGGGATTTAAAAGCTAAACACATACCCAAATTGAACATCAGGTTGCTGCAGCCGCAGTGATAAATTTTAAAGTTCTTTCCTCTGCTGAGAACATTTTGAGGTTGTCCCAGGAGATATTTTAGGATTCCACAGACCCAGATAGTATGTGAGCCAGGCCATGGGGGCACATCTTATTTGAGCATTAAATCCTGAGCACCTAACATAATACCAAGCACATGTTGGTGCTTAAATAGAAAATCATTTTTTCCCCATATCTATCCTTTTATTTTCCTTCTGCTTGCTTTTTTACTTCTCAGCTCAGAACTCTAAGTATCTCTGAGCTTTTCAGGTTTACATGGGAAAATGACAACTATTGCTAGATTTTATTAATGATCAAATGGTCTCCTTCTCACAGGATGGTTTGAGAGTTCCTAGGATACTGAAAAGACTTAAAGTCCCTTTCTGGTAATGATGCTGCAACCACATGGTCAGGAGCTAAATACCCTTTTGTTGACTCCTTATTTTAGAGGTGCCTCTAAGGTTGAATGACAGAGAGCTAAGCTGACTGGGCATTTAAAATGTACTCAAATGTAAGTATTACAAGATGTCCTCTTGTTTAATCATTCAATAAATAAATAAGGAACAACTATCAGTGCCACTCCCTGTGATGGAAACTAGAGATAAAAAGATGAAGATAGCCTCTGTCCTCAAGAAGCTTCAATGCAATTGGGCAGGGGAAACACAACAGACTCTGACACATTGTGCTGAAGGCTATGTTACAGGAATGAATAATGTGCTCTGGGAAGTAGAGGAGGGAGTGAAAAATGTTGCCTGGGGGTTGGGGAAGTGTGCTTGTTTTGTTGGTGTGCATACTCTTTCATCACTGGAAGCCCTGAGGACAATTTTTACACATACCCATTTGGCAAGATAATATTTGTAAAATATTTTACTGTCCTCAGCCCATAAGTGTAATGATTCATATGGCATAGCAGGACATGAAGCATCGGTCTAACACTGGATTAATACTTTCAAAGTATTTATAGGCATCACTGTAAATAACCTAGATTCTAATTGCTTTGTGACAATGGATGCAAAATGAAACTTGCTGGACAAACAACTGTTTCATCTGACCAAGGATATCTTCTGCCTAATTGCTAGTGTTAAGAAAAGCCTTTCTTTTCTTCCTTCCCTTATGTCTCCCCTCTCCCTCACTTCTAGTTTTTTTTTTTTTTTTTTTTTTGAGCACTTGCCATGTGTTTCTGAGAGTACAAAGATGGCTAAAACAGTCTAGCAGGGGAGACAAAGAAATAAACAAATCAACTTTATTCGCTAGGACACATTCTGTAATAGAAGAGTGTACAATATGCTGGGGATGCTTCAAGACACAGTAATTCTATCTGCCTCAGGGGGATCCAGCAAGACTTCTCAGAGGAGGTGATATTTGAACAGGGGCATGACAAACACATTGTCTGTTTTGTATATAAGGTCTTAACTTATAACCCAATTAGTGTCTAGACAACTGTAGTGACCTTTGCAATTATGAGCTCTGTCTTTGTAAAAATAACACACAAGTTATAAACTAAAATTTGATTCTGGAAATAATATATTTAAATATAACAACTATTTCATTAATGTTCTTTTGAAACATTTGTTTAATGAAAGCTGAATTGGCTGAGCTTGTTGAAAATAAATTTGATGAATCAGGGATTAACATTCTTTGAGCTTGATGTTCTTTGAAGTATAGAGAGCACTAAATGTTTTTGAAATATAATTCTAATACAAGGGTAGTTTCCACAGCAATAACATAAGGTCATGCAATCTGCTCAGGGCTGCCTCCAAGGGGTGCTGTTCTGAAAGAAAGGCTGTGATACAAATTTTCTCCTGTGAGTCGGGCAGTATGACAGTCTTGATAATTCCTAAGATGCTCTCATGTCTGTCTCTTGTATATGTGTGTATATACATATACACATGTACATCTGGATACATGCATTATGTATATCTACATACACAAAGTTATATGTGTGTATATACATTTAAAATTTTTTATAGATATTGTTGTTGTTAAGTTGTTAAGTCATGTCTGACCCTTTTTATGACCCCATGAACTATAGCCCTTGAGGCTCCTCTGTCCATGGGATTTCCCAGGTAAGAATACTGGAATGGGTTGCCACTTCCTTCTCCTGAGGATCTTTCTGACCCAGGGATCAAACCTGTGTGTCCTGCATTGGCAGGAGGATTTTTTTTAATACTGAGCAACCAGGAAAGCCTTTTTATAAATATATTTAAATATAGAAAAGTATACATAAATTATGGAGAAGGAAATGGCAACTCACTTCAGTATTCTCGCCTGGGAAATCCCATGGACAGAGGAGCCTGTTTGGCTGCAGTCCATGGGATTACAAAGAGTTGGACGTGGTAGAGAGACTGAACAAATACAACAACATACATGTAGTAAGTGTATATAACTTATTTGGTTATCAAAACTGCACACACCCATGTAATAAACCTGTAGATGATAAGTAGGATACCAAAACATTACCATAAAGTTCTTCTTATGCAATTTCTACTTTTTTCTCCTATGAAGTTGACAACTATCTTGATTTTGAATAGCATTAATTAATTTGCATGTGAGTGTGTGTATATATAAGCTTTAATTAGCTCAATATCTTTGTACTTTCAATGCTTTGAAGTTTGATACATGCATCTTTATTTTCCTTCAAGCAATGTTTTATCATTATACGATTCCATTATAGTATCAAAACTTTACAACAGTATACTTTCATTTTTTCCTTCCATGTTTTATTCTGCTATGGCTAGAATTTTCATGTGCACATGTGTTTTAGATTTCCAAATACATGACTATTATTTTTATTTAAACAATTATCTTTTATATTTATTCAATTATTTTATAATTAATAATTAACAATTATCTTTTGAACAAAACTAAAAAATGAGAAAAATATCTTTGGGATTTATCTTATATTTACCCTTTCTAGCTGTCTTTATTTCTTTGTACAGATTCAAATTTTCATCTTATATGAGTTTTCTTCAGCTTGAAGACTGTTTTAATATTTTTGTGTGTGTAGTTATGCTGGTGATGAATCCTTTCAGCTTTTGATTTTCTGAAATCACACAGGCCTACCTTGTTTTATTCTGCTTTGCTTTATTGTGCTTCCCAGATGTTGTTCTTTATTGATTGAAAGATTGTGACAACCCTGTGTTGAGGAAGTCTATCACTACTAGTTTTTCACAGTATATGCTTATGTTATTTCTCTGTGTCGCATTGTTAGTTCTCACAATATTTCAAGATTTTCATTATTGTTGTAGTGATGTATGATTACTGATCTTTGAGGTTACTATACAACTTGCTAAAGGCTAAGATGATGGTTAGAAATTTTTAGGAAAAAAGTATTTTTAAATTACGATATGTACTTTGTTTTTCTAACTTTTAAAACAGTTTATTGACATATAGTTGACTTACAATATTAATTCCAGATGTACAACATAATGATTAATATTTTTATGTTATACTCCATTTAAAGCTGTAGTATATTCTTGTTGTATGTTCACTTTATACCTAGTAGTTTGTGTCTCTCTTTTTTTCTTTTTTTTTTTGAAAATTTATTTATTTTTATTGAAGGATAATTGCTTTACATAATTTTGCTATTTTCTGTCAAACCTCAACATGAATTAGCCATAGGTATACCTATATCCCCTTGCTTTTGAAATACCCTCCCATCACCTTCCCTATCCCACCCCTCTTGGTTGATACAGAGCCCCTGATTGAGTTTCTTGAGCCATACACCACATTCCCCTTGGCTATCTATTTTAAATATGGTAACGTTGGAGAAGGTGATGGCATCCCACTCCAGCACTCTTGTCTGGAAAATCCCATGGATGGAGAAGTCTGGTGGGCTGCAGTCCATGGGTTGCTAGGAGTTGGACACAACTGAGTGACTTCATTTTCACTTCTCACTTTTATGCACTGGATAAGGAAATGGCAACCCACTCCAGTGTTCTTGCCTGAAGAATCCCAGGGATGGGGGAGCCTGGTGGGCTGCTGTCTATGGGGTCGCACAGAGTCAGACATGACTGAAGTGACTTAGCAGCAGCAGCATATTTCCATGTTACTCTTTCTGTACATCTCACCCTCTCCTCCCCTATCCCCATGTCCATAACTGTATTCTCTATGTCTGTTTCTTCACTGTTGCCCTGTAAATAAATTCTTCAGTACCATTTTTCTAGATTCTATATATATGTGTTAGAATACAATATTTATGTTTCTCTTTCTGACTCACTCCACACTGTATAATAAGTTCTAGGTTCATCCACCTCATAGAACTGACTCAAATGCATTCCTTTTAATGGCTGACTAATATTCCATTGTGTATACATGCCACAACTTCTTTATCCATTCATCTGTCCACGAACATTTAGGTTGGTTCCATGATTTAGCTATTGTAAATAGTGCTGCAATGAGCAATGGGATACATTTGTCTCTTTCAGTTTTTGTTTCCTCAGGGTATATGCCTAGGATTGGGATTCTTGGGTCATATGGTGGTTTTATTCCTACTATTTTAAGGAATCTCCATACCATCTTCCATAGTAGCTATATCAATTTACATTCCCACCAGCAGTGCAAGAGTGTTCCTTTTTCACCACTTCCTCTCCAACATTTATTGTCTCTAGACTTTTTGATGAGGGCCATTCTGACCAGTGTGACATGATATCTCATTGTAGTTTTGATTTACATTTCTTTAATAATGAGAAATATTGAGCATCTTTTCATGCATTTGTTAGCCATCTGTATGTCTTCTTTAGAGAAACATCTGTTTGCATCTTTTCCCCGCTTTTGATTGGGTTGTTTGTTTTTCTGGTATTGAGTTATATGAGCAGCTTGTATATTTTGGAAATTAATACTTTGCTAGTTGTTTCATTGAAGTATGACCTAAATCAAATCCCTTATGATTATACAGTGGAAGTGAGGAATAAATTTAAGGGACTAGGTCTGATAGACAGAGTGCCTGATGAACTATGGACGGAGGTTCATGACATCATATAGGACACAGGGATCAAGACCATCTTCAAAAAAATAAATGCAAAAAAGCAAAATGGCTATCTGAGGAGGCCTTACAAATAGCTGTCAAAAGAAGAGAAGCCAAAAGCAAAGGAGAAAAGGAAAGATATATCATTTGAATGCAGAATAGCCAAGAATTTTCTCCCTGCCAGGAGACTTGCTCAGCGATTAATGCAAAGAAATAGAGGAAAAAGGCAGAATGGGAAAGACTAGAGATCTCAAGAAAATCAGAGATATCAAGGAAAAATTTCATGCAAAGATGGGCTCAATAAAGGACAGAAATGGTATGGACCTAACAGAAGCAGAAGTTATTAAGAAGAGGTGGCAAGAATACACAGAACTGTACAAAAAAGATCTTTACAACCCAGATAATCATGATGGTGTGATCACTCACCTAGAGCCACACATCCACACATTGAATGTGA
This sequence comes from Ovis aries, assembly GCF_016772045.2. Classification (NCBI taxonomy): domain Eukaryota; kingdom Metazoa; phylum Chordata; class Mammalia; order Artiodactyla; family Bovidae; genus Ovis; species Ovis aries. Next base: position 35,707,285 of record NC_056054.1, on the reverse strand, counting down.
AGTCAGGTGGGCCTTAGGAAGCATCACTATGAACAAAGCTAGTGGAGGTGATGGAATTCCAGTTGAGCTATTTCAAATCCTGAAAGCTGATGCTGTGAAAGTGCTGCACTCAATATGCAGCAAATTTGGAAAACTCAGCAGTGGCCACAGGACTGGAAAAGGTCAGTTTTCATTCCAATCCCAAAGAAATGCAATGCCAAAGAATGCTCAAACTACCACACAATTGCAATCATCTCACATGCTAATAAAGTAATGCTCAAAATTCTCCAAGCCAGGCTTCAGCAGTACATGAACCGTGAACTTCCAGATGTTCAAGCTGGTTTCAGAAAAGGCAGCAGAAGCAGAGATCAAATTGCCAATATCTGCTGGATCATGGAAAAAGCAAGAGAGTTCCAGAAAAACATCTATTTCTGCTTGATTGACTATGCCAAAGCCTTTGACTGTGTGGATCACAATAAACTGTGGAAAATCCTGAAAGAGATGGGAATCCCAGACCACCTAACCTGCCTCTTTAGAAATCTGTATTCAGGTCAGGAAGCAACAATTCGAACTGGACATGGAACAGACTGGTTCCAAATAGGAAAAGGAGTCCATCAAGGCTGTATATTGTCACCCTGCTTATTTAACTTCTATGCAGAGTACATCATGAGAAATGCTGGGCTGGCAGAAGCACAAGCTGAAATCAAGATTGCCAGGAGAAATATCAATAACCTCAGATATGCAGATGACACCACCCTTATGGCAGAAAGTGAAGAGGAAATAAAAAGCCTCTTGATGAAAGTGAAAGAGGAGAGTGAAAAAGTTGGCTTAAAGCTCAACATTCAGAAAACGAAGATCATGGTATCTATTCACATCAGTTCATGGGAAATAGATGGGGAAACAGTGGAAACCATGTCAGAGTTCATTTTTCTGGGCTCCAAAATCACTGCATATGGTGATTGCAGGCATGAAATTAAAAGATGCTTGCTCCTTGGAGGAAAAGTTATCACCAACCTAGATAGCATATTCAAAAACAGAGACATTACTTTGCCAACAAAGGTCCGTCTAGTCAAGGCTATGGTTTTTCTTGTGGTCATGTATGGATGTGAGAGTTGGACTATGAAGAAGGCTGAGCGTTGAAGAATTGATGCTTTTGAACTGTGGTGTTGGAGAAGACTCTTGAGAGTCTCTTGGACTTCAAAGAGATCCAACCAGTCCATGCTAAAGGAGATCAACCCTGGGTGTTCTTTGGAAGGAATGATGCTAAAGCGGAAACTCCAGTACTTTGGCCACCTCATGTGAAGAGTTGACTCATTGGAAAAGACACTGATTCTGGGAGGGATAGTGGGCAGGAGGAAAAGGGGATGACAGAGGATGAGATGGTTGGATGGCATCACCGACTCAATGGACGTGAGTTTGAGTGAACTCCAGGAGATGGTGAGGGACAGGGAGGCCTGGCGTGCTGCAATTCATGGGATCGCATGACTGAGTGACTGAACTGATCCAAACTGATGGCATTAGAAAGTGTTTCTTATCTCATTCTTTCACATGTAGCTGTCCAGTTTTCCCAGCACCATTTATTGAAGAGGCTGTCTTTGCCCCATTGTATATTCTTTCCTCTCTTGTCAAAAATAAGTTTCCATAGGTGCGTGGGTTTATTTCTGGGCTTTCTATCTTGTTCCATTGGTCTATATGTCTGTTTTTGTGCCAGTACCATACGGTGGCAGGTGCTCTAAGTGCAGGCGGCGGCAGCGGTGGCTGGCGCACTAAGCATGGCTAAGAGCTATCCCACGTCCGAGGTCAGGGGCAGCGGCCTAGAGTGCCAGGCTGCAAGGGCGCAGGAATGGCCAAGAGGAGCTACCCCACGTCTGAGGTCAGAGGTTGTGGCTGAGAGGAGCTACCCTGCATCTGAGGTCAGGGGCGGCAACTGGGAGGAGCAACCCCAGGCCCAAGGCTACGGACAATGGCCGGGAGGAGCAACCACACGTCCAATGAGTGGTGGCTGTGTGGGCGCGGAAGGCCTAGAGGAGTCATCCCACATTGAAGGTCAGGAAGAGTAGTGGGAGGAGATACCCCTCATCCAAGATAAGGAGCAGTGGCTGTGCTTTGCTGGAGCAGCCGTGAAGAGATACCCACCCCCAAGGTAAGAGAAACCCAAGTAAGATGGTAAGTGTTGCAAGAGGGCATCAGAGGTCAGACACACTGAAACCATACTCACAGAAAACTAGTCAATCTAATCACACTAGGACCACAGCCTTGTCTAACTCAATGAAACGAAGCCATGCCTGTGGGGCCACCCAAGAGGGGTGGGTCACGGTGGAGAGGTCTGACAGAATGCGGTCCACTGGAGAAGGGAATGGCAAGCCATTTCAGTATTCTTGCCTTGAGAACCCCATGAATAATATGAAAAGGCAAAATGATAGGATACTGAAAGAGGAACTCCCCAGGTCAGTAGGTGTCCAATATGCTAGTGGAGATCAGTGGAGAAATAACTCCAGAAAGAATGAAGGGGTGGAGCCAAAGCAAAAACGATACCCAGCTGTGGATGTGACTGGTGACAGAAGAAAGGTCCGATGCTATAAAGAGCAATATTGCATAGGAACCTGGAATGTCAGGTCCATGAATCAGGGCAAATTGGAAATGGTCAAACAAGAGATGGCAAGAGTGAACGTCGACATTCTAGGAATCAGCAAACTAAAATGGACTGGAATGGGTGAATTTAACTCAGATGACCATATATCTACTACTACGTGCAGGAATCCCAGAGAAGAAATAGAGTAGCCATCATGGTCAACAAAAGAGTCCGAAATGCAGTACTTGGATGCAATCTCAAAAATGACAGAATGATCTCTGTTCGTTTCCAAGCCAAACCATTCAATATCACCGTAATCCAAGTCTATGCCCCAACCAGTAACACTGAAGAAGCTGAAGTTGAATGGTTCTATGAAGACCTACAAGACCTTTTAGAAATAACACCCCCAAAAGATGTCCTTTTCATTGTAGGGGACTGGAATGCAAAAGTAGGAAGTCAAGAAACACCTGGAGTAACAGGCATTTTGGCCTTGGAATGCAGAATGAAGTAGGGCAAAGGCTACTAGAGTTTTGCAAAGAAAATGCACTGGTCATAGCAAACACCCTCTTCCAACAACACAAGAGAAGACTCTACACATGGACATCACCAGATGGTCAACACCCAAATCAGATTGATTATATCTCTGCAGCCAAAGATGGAGAAGCTCTATACAGTCAAGAAAAACAAGACCAGGAGCTGACTGTGGCTCAGATCATGAACTCCTTATTACCAAATTCAGACTCAAATTGAAGAAAGTAGGGAAAACTGCTAGACCATTCAGGTATGACCTAAATCAAATCCCTTATGGTTATACAGTGGAAGAGAGAAATAGATTTAAGGGCCTAGATCTGATAGGTAGAGTGCCTGATGAACTATGGAATGAGGTTCGTGACACTGTACATGAGACAAGGATCAAGACCATCCCCATGGAAAAGAAATGCAAACAGCAAAATGGTTGTCTGGGGAGTCCTTATAAATAGCTGTGAAAAGAAGAGAAGTGAAAAGCCAAGGAGAAAAGGAAAAATATAAGCATCTGAATGCAGAGTTCCAAAGAATAGCAAGAAGAGATAAGAAAGCCTTCTTCAGCAATCAATGCAAGGAAATAGAGGAAAAAAACAGAATGTGAAAGACTAGAGATCTCTTCAAGAAAATTAGAGATACCAAGAGAACATTTCATGCAAAGATGGGCTTGATAAAGGACAGAAATGGTATGGACCTAACAGAAGCAGAAGATATTAAGAAGAGGTGGCAAGAATACACAGAAGAACTGTACAAAAAGGATCTTCAAGACCCAGATAATCACGATGGTGTGATCACTCATCTAGAGCCACACATCCTGGAATGTGAAGTCAAGTGGGCCTTAGAAAGCATCACTATGAACAAAGCTAGTGGAGGTAATGGAATTCCAGTTGAGCTGTTTCAAATCCTGAAAGATGATGCTATGAAAGTGCTGCACTCAATATGCCAGGAAATTTGGAAAACTCAGCAGTGGCCACAGGACTGGAAAAGGTCAGTTTTCATTCCAATCCCAAAGGAAGGCAATGCCAAAGAATGCTCAAACTACCGCACAATTGCAATCATCTCACATGCTAATAAAGTAATGCTCAAAATTCTCCAAGCCAGGCTTCAGCAATACATGAACAGTGAACTTCCTGATGTTCAAGCTGGTTTTAGAAAAGGCAGAGGAACAAGAGATCAAATTGCCAACATCTGGTGGATCATGTAAAAAGCAAGAGAGTTCCAGAAAAACATCTATTTCTGCTTTACTGACTATGCCAAAGCCTTTGACTGTGTGGATCACAATAAACTGTGGAAAATTCTGAAAGTGATGGGAATCCCAGACCACCTAACCTGCCTCTTTAGAAATCTGTATTCAGGTCAGGAAGCAACAATTCGAACTGGACATGGAACAACAGACTGGTTCCAAATAGGAAAAAGAGTACGTCAAGGCTGTATATTGTCACCCTGCTTATTTAACTTATATGCAGAGTACATCATGAGAAACACTGGACTGGAAGAAGCACAAGCTGGAATAAGGTTGCTGGGAGAAATATCAATAACCTCAGATATGCAGATGACACCACCTTTATGGCAGAAAGTGAAGAGGAAATAAAAAGCCTCTTGATGAAAGTGAAAGAGGAGAGTGAAAAAGTTGACTTAAAGCTCAACATTCAGAAAACGAAAATCATGGCATCCGGTCCCATCACTCCATGGGAAATAGAAGGGGAAACAGTGGAAACAGTGTCAGACTTTATTTTGGGGGGCTTCAAAATCACTGCAGATGGTGATTGCAGCCATGAAATCAAAAGACGCTTACTCCTTGGAAGAAAAGTTATGACCAACCTAGATAGCATATTCAAACTAGAAACATTACTTTGCTGACTAAGGTCCGTCTAGTCAAGGCTATGGTTTTTCCAGTAGTCGTGTATGGATGTGAGAGTTGGACTGTGAAGAAGGCTGAGCACCGAAGAATTGATGCTTTTGACCTGTGGTGTTGGAGAAGACTCTTGAGAGTCCCTTGGACTGCAAGGAGATCCAACCAGTCCATTCTGAAGGAGATCAACCCTAGGATTTCTTTGGAAGGAATGATGCTAAAGCTGAAGCTCCAGTACTTTGGCCACCTCATGCGAAGAGTTGACTCATTGGAAAAGACTGTGATGCTGGGAGGGATAGCAGGCAGGAGGAGAAGGGGACAATCGAGGATGAGATGTCTGGATGGCCTCAGTGACTCAATGGACATGAGTCTGAGTGAACTCTGAGAGTTGGTGATGGACAGGCAGGCCTGGCGTGCTGCGATTCGTGGGGTCGCGAAGAGTCGGACACGATTGAGCGACTGAACTGAACTGACCTAACTCTCTTGATGACTGTAGCTTGGTAGTATAACCTGAAGTCAGGAAGGTTGATTCCTCCAGCTCCATTCTTCTTTCTCAAGACTGCTTTGGCTATCTGGGGTCTTTTGTGTTTTCCATATGAATTGTGAAATTTTTTGTTTTAATTCTGTGAGAAATGTTTGGTAATTTGATAGGGACTGCATTAAATCTGTAGATTTCATTTGGTGGCATAGTCGTTTTCACAAAATTGATTTTTCCTACCAAGGAACATGGAATATCTCTCCATCCATTTATGTTTCTTTGATTTCTTTCAATAATGTCTTATAATTTTCTGTGTACAGGTCATTTGTCTCCTTAAATAAGTTTATTCCTAGATATTTAATTCTTTTCATTGCAGTGGTGAATGGAATTGATTTCTTCATTGCTCTGATTTTTCATTGGTAGTATATAGAAATGCAAGCGACTTCTGTGCATTGATTTTTTGTCCTGCAACTTTGCTAAATTCATTGATTAGCTCTAGTACTTTTCTGACACTATGTTTAGGGTTTTCTATGTACAGTATCATGTCATTTGTAAACACTGAGAGCTTTACTTCTTTTTTGATCTGGATTCCTTTTATTTCTTTTTCTTCTCTGATTGTTGTAGCTAGGACTTCCAGAACTATGTTGAATAATAGTGGTGAAAGTGGACACCGTTGTCTCATTCCTGATCTTAGTCGGTATACTTTCAGTTTTTCACCATTACGGATAATGTTTGCTGTAGGTTTATCATATATGGCCCTTACTATGTTGAGGTAGGTTCCTTCTATGCCCATTTTTTGAAGAGTTTTAATCATAAATAGGTGCTGAATTTTGTCAATGCTTTTTCTGCTTCTATTCAGATCATCATATGGTTTTTATCTTTCAACTTGTTAGTATGGTATACCATACTGATTGATTTCTGTATATTTAAGAATCCTTGCATCCCTGGAATAAACCCAACTTGATCGTGGTGTATAAGCTTTTTGATGTGTTGCTGAATTCTGTTTGCTAAAATTTTGTTGAGGATTTTTGCATCTATGTTCATCAGTGATATTGGCCTGTAGTGTTCTTTTTGTGTGTTTTTCTTTGTCTGGTTTTGGTATCAGGGTGATGGTGGCCTCATAGAATGCATTTGGAAGTGCCCCTTCATCTGCAATTTTTTGAAAGAGTTTTAGAAGGATACGCATTAGCTCTTCTCTAAATGTTTGATAGAATTCTCCCGTGAAGCCATCTGGTCCTGGGCTTTTGTTTATTGGGAGAATTTTGATCACAGCTTCAATTTCAGTGCTTGTAATTGGCTGTTCATAATTTCTGTTTCTTCCTGGCTCAGTCTTGGAAGATGGAACTTTTCTAAGAATCTGTCCATTTCTTCCAGGTTATCTGTTTTATTGCCATACAGTTGTTCATAATAGTCTTTTATAATCCTTTGTACTTCTGCCTCGTCTGTTGTAACCTCTCATTTTTTGTTTCTAATTTTGTTGATTTGATTCTTCACTCTTTTTTCTTGATAAGTCTGGCTAAGTGTTCGTCAATTTTGTTTATCTTCTCAAAGAACCAGCTTTTAGTTTTATTAATCTTTACTATTATTTCTTTCATTTTTTAAATTTCTTTTTGCTCAGATCTTTATGATCTCTTTCCTTCTACTAATCTTGGGGCTTTTTTCTTCTTCTTTTTCCAGTTGCTTTAGGTGTAAAGTTAGGTTGTCTATTCAATGTTTTTCCTGTTTCTTGAGGTAGGATTGTATTGCTATAAACTTCCCTCTTAGAACTGCTTTTGCTGCATCCCATAGGTTTTGAGTTGTTGTGTTTTCATTGTCATTTGTTTCTAGAAATTTTTTGAATTTTCTTATGATATCTTCAATAACCCATTGGTTATTTAGAAGCATGTTGTTTAATCTCCATGTGTTTGTGTTTCTTACAGCTTTTTTTCTTGTAATTGATATCTAGTCTTATAGCGTTGTGGTTTGAGAAGATGCTTGATACAATTTCAATTTTCTTAAATTTACTGAGGTTTTATTTGTGATGCAAGATGTGGTCTATCCTGGAGAATGTTCCATGTGCACTTGAGAAGAAGATGTATTCTGCATTTAAATGGAATGTCCTAAAGATATCAATGAGATCCATCTCATCTAATGTATCATTTAATACTTGTGTTTCCTTATTAATTTTCTGTTGTGATGATCTGTTCATTGGTGTGAGTGGGTTGTTAAAGTCTCCTACTATTTTTTGGTTACTGTCAATTTCTCCTTTCATGTTAATTAATGTTTGTCTTACATATTGAGGTGCTCCTATGTTGGGTGCATCAGTCAGTTCAGTTCAGTCGCTCAGTCCTGTCTAACTCTTTGTGACCCCATGAATCGCAGCACGCCAGGCCTCTCTGTCCATCACCATCTCCCGGAGTTCACTCACACTCACGTCCATTGAGTTGGTGATGCCATCCAGCCATCTCATCCTCTGTCGTCCCTTTTCCTCCTGCCCCCAGTCCTTCCCAGCATCAGGGTCTTTTCCAATAGGTCAACTCTTCACATGGTGGGGGGCAAAGTATTGGAGTTTCAGCTTTAGTATCATTCCTTCCAAAGAACACCAAGGGCTGATCTCCTCTAGAATGGCCTGGTTGGAGCTTTCTGCAGTCCAAGGGACTCTCAAGAGTCTTTTCCAACACCACAGTTCAAAAGCATCAATTCTTCAGTGCTGAGCCTTCTTCACAGCCCAACTCTCGCCTCCATATATGACCACTGGAAAAACCATAGCCTTTAATTGTTATGTTTACCTCTTGGATTGATCCCTTGATCATTATGTACTGTCCTGCCTTATCTCTTGTAATCTCTATTTTAAGGTCTGTTTTGTCTGATATGAGGATTGCTACTCCAGCTTTCTTTTGCTTCCCATTTGCATGGAATATATTTTTCCATCTTCTCACTTTCAATCTGTATGAAGTCTCAAGTGGTCTTCTTGTAGATAGCATATATATGGGTCTTGTTTTTGTATCCATTCAGCCAGTCTGTGTCTTTTGGTTGGAGCATTTAATCCATTTCTATTTAAAGTAATTATTGGTATATATGTTCCTATTGCCATTTTCTAATTGTTTGGGGTTGATGTTGTAGATTTTTTTTTCTGTTGTATTTCTTGACTGTTTAAGTCCATTTCACATTTGTTGTAAAGCTGATTTGGTGGTACTGAATTCTCTTAACTTTTGCTTGTCTGAAAAGCTTTTTATTTCTCCATCAATTTTGAAAGCGATCCTTGCCAGGTACAGTAGTCTCAGTGGTAGATTTTTCCCTTTTAGTCCTTTAAATATATCCTGCCATTTGTTCTGGCCTGCAGAGTTTCTGCTGAAAGAACAGCTGTTAAGCGTATGGGGTTTCCCTTGTATGTTACTTGCTGCTTCTTCCTTGCTGCTTTTAATATTTTTCTTTGTGTTTAGTCTTTGTTAGTTTGATTAATATGTGTGTTGGCAATACCTAGTAGTTTGTGTCTCTTAATCCCATATCTATATTTTGCACATTCCAAATTCACTCTTCTCACTTTTCCCTATCTGTATTTTTCTGTTATATATATTTGTTGCTTTAATTTTATAGATTCCATATATAAGAGATAACATAATTGTTGTTTTATGCCTGACATGTCACAGAACATAATACTTTCCAGGTCCAGAATTTCATTCATTTTTCAGGGCTGAGTAATTTTCCTGTGTGTGAGTGTGTGTATATCATACCTTCTTCATCTATTCATCTGTGGATAGACACTTAGGTTGCTTCCAATGAAATTAGGGTGTATGAATCTTTTCAAATTAGTATTTAGTTTTGTTTTTTGCTTATTTGTTTTTGGATATATAACTAGTAGTGGAATTTCTGGCCCATATAGTTGTTCTGCTTTTTCTTTTTTTTCTCTTTGAGGAAACTCTATACTGTTTTTCATAATGGCTGCACCATTACGATTCCACAGTGCATGAGGGTGCCCTTTTCTTCACATCATCACCAACATTTGTTATTCTTAGACTTTTTGATGACAGCCATTCTGTCAGGTGTGAAGTGATAGCCAGTGGTTTTGATCTGCGTTTCTGATTAGTAATCTTGAGCATATTTTTTATGTGCTTGTTGGCCATCTGTATATCTCTGGAAAAATGTCTAAATCTTCCACATATATTTTAATTGGGTTGTTTGGTGTCTTGATATTGAGTTTTGTGAGATATTTATATATTTTGAATAGTAACCCATTATTGGTCATATTATTGGCAACTATTATCTCTCATTCTGTAGATTGGAATTTCATTTTTGTCAATGATTTCTGTTGCTGTGCTAAATTTTTTAAGTTTAATTAGGACCTATTTGTTTATGTTAGTTTATATTTTCCTTGCCTGAAAAGACAGATAAAAAAGATTGCTACAATTTATGTCAAAGAGTGTTCTGACTATGTTCTCTTCTAGGAACTTTGTGATTTCAGTTTACACTTAGGCATTTAATACACTTTGAGTTTGTTTGTATATGATGTGAAGAAATGATGAGATCTCATTCGCTTACATGTAGTTGTACAGTTTTCCAAGTCGGAATTAGTGAAGAGACTGTTTTTTCTCCATTAAGTATTCTTGCCTCCTTTGTCATAGATAAATTGATTGTAAGTGCCTAGGTTTATTTCTGGGCTCTCTGTTCTGTTCCGTTGATCAATATGTCTGTTTTTGTGTCAGTACTATAGCTTTGTAATATAGGCTGAGGGAGGGATTGTGATACCAACAGCTTTATTCTTTGTTTCTCAAGATTGCCGTGGCAATTCTGGGTCTTTTGTGGCTCCATGTAAATTTTAAAATTATTTGTTCTTAGTCTTCTTCTTTATTATAAAGTTTTAGATTTCCACCATTGAGTATGATGTTTGCTATGGGTTTGTCATAAACAACCTTCATTATGTTGAGATTTGTTCCCTCTCTACACAATTTGAGAGGTTTTAATTATGAATGGATGTTTAGTTTTGTCAAATGTTTTTATGATATCTATTGTGATGATCATGTGCTTTTATCCTTTGTTTTGTTAATATAGTGTATCACACCATTTTGTGAATACTGAACCACTTTTGCTCCCTGGTGTAAAAGTTTAATAATCCCTGGAATAAATCCTACTTGCTCATGGTGTATCATACCTTTTGGGTATATTGTTGGATTGGTTTGCTAATATTTTGGTAAGGATCTTTTTGCATCTATTTCCATCAGAAGTATTGGACTAAAATTTTCCATTTTTTGTTGTGTCTTTGTCTGGTATCAGGGTAATGGTTGCTTTGCAGATCACTTTGAGAGTGTTCCCTACTCTTCAATTTTCTGCACTAGTTTAAGAAAGATATTAGCTTTTCTGTATTGTTTGGAAGAATTCCCTTATGAAGCCATCTGGGTCTGATTTTTTTTTTTTTTTTTTTGCTGGGAGTTTTTTTATTTTTAATTGCAAATTCAATTTCACTAGTAATGGTATATTTTGTTCAGATTGTCTATTTCTTCCTGATTTTAGAAAGTTGTATGCTGCAAGAAATTTGTCCATTTCTTCTAGGTTGTCCAATTTGTTGACATATTGCTTTTTGTAATGTTTTCCTGATTTTTTTGTATCTCTGTGGTATTGATGGTTATTTCCCCTCTTTCATTTCTATGTGGGCTTTCAGGGCCACTCTTTTCTTATTGATGAGACTAGCTACAGATTTTAAAAGTTCTTTATCATTTCAAAATCCAGCTCTTTATTTCCTTGATCTTTTCTATTGTTTTTTTCTTTGGTCTCTATTTTATTTCCTCCGTTCTTTATTATTTCTTTCCTTAAGCTGACTTTAGGCATTGTCTTTCTTTTAATAATTCATTTATGTGAAAGGTTAGGTTGTTTAATTAGACAATTTCCTGTTTCTTGAGATAAATCTGTATCACTATAAACTTTCCTTTTAGAATGGCTTTATTTTGGAAGTTGTGCTTCCATTTTCACTTGTCTCAAGTATTTTATCATAATCCTCTTTGAAATTTTCATTGACCAACTGTTTTTTTAGTACCATTTCGTTTAGTCTTCAAATGTTTGTGCTTTTCCCATTTTCTTCCTGTAACTGATTTATAATTTCATACTATCATTCAGGAGAAATGCTTGATATTATTTCTATCCTCTTAAATTTGTTGAAACTTTTGTACCCTAGCATGTGATTTGTACTGGAGAATTTTCTGTAAGCACTTGAAAAAAATGTCTATTCTGCTGTTTTTGGATGGAATGTCCTATAGATATAAGGTCCAACTGGTGTATGGTGACATTTAAGACCACTGCTGCCTTACTGATTTTCCATCTGGATGATCTGTCCACTGATGTAAATGATGGGTTAAAATTCTCTACATTTACTGTCTATTTCTCCCTATATGTCGGTTTATATTTCTTTTACATATTTAGGTGCTTCTGTATTGAGTACATATATATATATATATATATATATATATATATATATATATATATATATATAAACAAGTGTAATATCCTTTTTTGTGTGTGGATTGCTTTATATTTTGTCTTTTCACTTTTTTAAAGCTATTTATTGAGTATAATTGATAATGTTGTGTTTCAGGTATACAGCAAAGTGAATCAATTATACGTATACAAATGAATACAATTTTTAAAGATTCTATCCCCATATAGGCTATTACATGTTATTGAGTAGAATTCCTTCTTATGCAGGTTCTTATTACTTATCTACTTTATATAAAGTAGTGTTAATACCAATCTCCTAATTTATCCATCCTTCAACTTATCCCTGATAACCATAATTTTTTTCTGCATCAGTATCTCTACTTCTGTTTTGTAAACAAGTTCATTTGTACTCTTCTCTTTTTAGATTCTACATATAAGTGATATCACATGATATTTCTCTTTCTGTTTCTGACTTACTTCAGTCAGTATGAATTTCCCATTCATGTTGCTATAAATGATATCATTTTGTTCACTTTTTTAGGGCTGAATAATGTGTGTGTGTATATATATATATATATATACATATATATATATATATATATATATATATACACATCATCTTCTTTGTCCATTCCTCTGTTGATGGACATTTAGGTTGCTTCCATGTCCTGGCTATTGAGAGTCCCTTGGACTGCAAGGAGATCAAATCAGTCAATCCTAAAGGAAATAAGTCCTGAATATTCATTGGAAGGACTGATGCTGAGGCTGAAGCTCCAATACTTTGGCCACCTGATGTGAAGAACTGACTCATTGGAAAAGACCCTGATGCTGGGAAAGATTGAAGGCAGGAGGAGAAGGGGATAACAGAGGATGAGATGGTTGGATGGCATCGCTGATTCAATGGACATGAGTTTGAGCAAGCTCTGGGATTTGGTGATAGATAGAGAGGCCTGGTGTGCTGCAATCCATGGGGTTGTAAAAAGTCAGACACAACTGAGTGACTGAACTGAACATTGGGGTGCATGTATCTTTTTGAATTATTGCTTCCTCTGGGTATATGCCCAGGAGTGGTGTTGCTGGTTCATATGGTAGTTTTATATTTAGTTTTTTAAGGAACCTCCATGCTGTTCTTCATAGTAGCTGAAAATTTACATTCCTATCACCAGTGTAGGAAGGTTCCCTTTTCTCCACACACTCTCCAGAATTTATTATGTATAGATTTCTTCGATGACGGCCATTCTGACTGATGTGAGGTGATGCCTCATTGTAGAATGTCACTCTTGGCAATATTATTCAACATAGTTTTGGAAGTCCTAGCCATGGCAATCAGAGAAGAAAAAGAAACACAAGGAATCCAAATTGGAAAACAAGAAATGAAACCATTACTGTTTGCACTTAATATGATCCTATACACGGGAAATCTTAAAGATGTTACTAGAAAACTACTAGAGATCATCAATGAATTTGGTAAGGTTACAGGATAAAAAATTAATTCATAGAAATCTCTTGCATTCCTATACACTAACAATGAGAGATCAGAAAGAGAAATTAATGAAACAATCCCATTTAGCATTGCAACAATAAGAATAAAATACCTAGGAATAAATCTGCCTAAGGAGGCAAAATATCTGTACATAGGAAATTATAAGATACTAATGAAAGAAATCAAAGTTGACCAAAAAGATGGAGAAATATACCATGTTCTTAGATTGGAAGAATCAGTATTGTGGAAATGACTACCACCCAAAGTAATCTACAGATTCAATGCAATCCCGGTCAAATTACCCATGACATTTTTGGGGGGGTTCATGTTTGGGAATGCATGTAAGAATTAAAGATTTTAAAATTTAAAAAAAAAATAGAACAATTTTTTAAAAAATGTATGGAAACATAAAAGACCCTGAAAAGCTAAAGCAAACTGGAGGAATCCTGCTCCATGACTTCAGACTATGCTTGTAGTTTGATTTTTCTTTTCCGGTATGCTTGTATTTCATTCTTTATAGTTTTTGAATCTCTATTCTTGGTTTTTGTTTTGTGGTTAGTTATGGGTTCATATAAATTGACCCATAAATTGACTTACAACTATATTCATTCATTTTAAGCAGGTGGTTTTTTAACTTCAAACACATTCTATAGGATCTACTTGTTTTTACTCCTTACCCTCACATTTTGTCTTTTAAAAATTATTATTATTTTTAAATTTTTTACTTGGAGAATAATTACTTTACAATATTATGTTGGTTTCTGCCAAACATCAGTTTGAGTCAGCCATAGATATACATATGTCCCAAGCCTCTTGTACCTCCCTTCCACCACCCACCCCTCTAGGTTGTCACAGAGTACCTGATTTGAGTTCATTGCATCATACAACAAACTTCCACTGCTTATCTATTTTACATATGGTAATTTGTGTTTCCATGCTACTCTCTCAATTTGTCCCACCCTCTCCTTTCCCCACTGTGACCACAAGTCTCTTCTCTGCATCTCCATTGCTGCCCTGAAAATAGACTCATCAGTACCATATTTCTATTCCATATATATGTATTAACATATATTTGGTTTTCTCTTTCTGACTTTTTTCACTCTGTATAACAGGACTGACTCAAATGTGTTCCTTTTATGGCTAAGTAATATTCTATTGTATACATGTACCACAACTTTCTTATCCATGCATCTGTCAATGAATATTTAGGTTGCTTCCATGTCCTAGCTTCTGTAAATAGTGCTGCAACAAACATTGGAGTACATGCATCTCTTTCAATCATGGTTTTTCTACATGCCCAGTAGTGGGACTGTTGAATCATATGGTAATTCTATTCCTAGATTATTAAGGAATCTCTATATTGTTCTCCATAGTGGCTTTATCAATTTACCTTTCCACCAACAGTACAAGTGGGTTCCTTTTCTCCCCACCTTCTCTGGCATTTATTGTTTGTATTTTTTGTGACTGCCATTCTAACTGGTGTGAGGTGATACCTCATTGTAGTTTTGACTTGCATTTCTCATAATAATGGTGATGTTGAGCATCTTTACATGTGTTGGTTAGCCATCTGTATGTCTTCTTTGAAGAAGCATCTGTTTAGGTCTTCTGCGCAGTTTTGGATTGGGCTGTTTGTTTTCCTGATGCTGAGCTGTGTGAGCTGCTTATATATTCTGGAAATTAATACTTTGTCAGTTGTTTCACTTGCAATTTTCTCCCATTGTGAGGGTTGGCTTTTAATCTTGCTTATAGTTTCCTTTGCTGTGGAAAGGCTCTTAAGTTTAAGTCCCATTTGTTTAGTTTTGTTTTTATTTCCATTACTCATGTGTGTGTGTTAGTCACTCAATTGTGTCTGTCTCTTTGCAAGCTCAATGATGGTAGCCTGCCAGGCTCCTCTGTCTGTGGAAGTCTCCAGGCAAGAACACTGGATTACTTCAGTGGTTGCCATTCTCTTCTCCAGGGGATCTTTCCTACCCAGGGATCAAACTCAGGTCCCCTGCATTGCAGGCAGATTCTTTACTGTTTGAGCTACCAGGAGGTGGGTCAAAGAGGATCTTGCTGCGATGTATGTCAAAAAGTGTATTGCCTATGTTTTCCTCTAAGAGCCTTATTATAGTTTCTGGCCTTACATTTAAGTCTTTAATCTATTTAGAGATTACTTTTGTGTATAGTATTAGAAAGTGTTCTAGTTTCATGCTTTTACATGTAGCTGTCCAGTTTTCCCATCACTGCTTATTGAAGAGTTGTCTTTTCTCCATTGTATATTCTTTTGACCCATAGTAAGCTAACCTACAACTATATTCATTCATTTTAAGCAGATGATTTTTTAAGTTCAAATGCATTCTACAGGATCTGTGTTTTTTACTCCTTCCACACTTTTGTCTTTTAAAAATTATTATTTTCTAACTTTTAAAAAGTTTATTGATTTTTATTATTTTTGGCTGTGCTGGGTTTTTGTTGCAGTGCTTGGGGTTTCTCTAGTTGTGGTGAGGAGGAGCTACTCTCTAATTGCAGTGCACAAACTTCTCATTGCAGTGGCTTCTCTTGCTGTGGAACACAGACTCAAGGGAACACAGGCTTCAGCTGTTGTGGCATGTGGGCTCAACAGTTGTGGTTTTTGGGCTCCTGAGCATGGACTCAGTTGTTGTGGTACATGGACTTAGTTGCCCCATGTCATGTGGAATCTTCCCTGACTAGGAATGAAACCTGTGTCCCCTGTATTGGCAGGTTGATTCCTAACCTGTGGATCATCAGGGGAGTCCAGGACAGTTTGTCTTTTGATGTCATATATACATCTTCATGCTTATCCTTTTAATGATTGTTAGTTATAGTTGACTTTACAATTTTGTCATTTAATTTCCATACTAGTTTATTTAAGTGGTTGATCCACAGGCTTAATTTATATTTACTTTTACTAGTGGGAATTTTCTTTTCCAACAGTATATCCTTCTTGTTATGGCTTTTTGTTGTCTACTAGGGAAGACCCTTTAATATTTCCTCTAGGATTTGTTTAGTATTGATGAGTGTTTTTTTTTTTTTAAAGGTTTTGCTTATATGAGAAGTCTTTATCTGTCTTTCAGTTCTAACTGATGGTCTTGCTGGTAAAGTATCCTAGGTTGCAGGTGTTTTTCTTTCAGCAGTTCAAGAATATCATGCTACTCTCTTCTGGCTTGTAAATTTGTGCAGAAGAATCAACTGATAGCCCTAAGTGAGTTCCCTTGTATCTGACTTTTTCTCTTGCTGCCTTTAGGATATTCTTTACCTTTCACATTTGACATTTTAATTATATGTCTTATTGTGGGCCTGTTTTGGTTCATCTTATTTAGGATCCCCTGTGCTTCCTGTACCTGAATATCTGTTTTCTTCTTCAGGCTTGAGAACTTTTAAGCCATAATTTCATTAAATATATTTTTGACACACTCCTCTCTCTCTTTTCATTCTGAGACCCAATCATGTGAATGTTGATACATGTGATGTCATCCTAATGACCCACTAAATGTTTAATTTTTTCAATTGCTTTCCTTTTTGCTCTTCTGATTGGGTGTTTTCCATTGTTTAACTTCGAGAATACTTAAGCATTCTTCTGGATCACCTAGTCCAACACTCATTCCTTCTAGTGTGCTTCTCATTTTAGTTATTCTTCACTTTATACTGGTCCATTTTTATATTTTCTAGTTCCTTGTTAATATTCTCATTGTGCTCACCTATTTTTCTCCTTAATTTCAGTTAGCATTCTTTTGCTAATGTGTTAAGTTCTTAATCTCATAAGTTGTTTATTTCTGTTTTATAAATTGTTTTTGGGAGAGTTTCTCTTGCTGTTTCAATTGAGATAAATGCCTCTGTCTTCCCATTTTGCTTATCTTTCTCTTTCTCTATGAAATTAGGTCAAACACCTATGGCAGTTCTGAAGAGGGAGGTGGAGGTTCTCATGTGGGAGCATCCCTATACAGTCTATGTGTACCCAGTGGCTTTGGTGGACAGCAGAATTTGACATAAACACAAGTCACATCTTTCCTCAGGATGTGCAGAAATTGACACATTGGTAGGAGGTGAGGCTGAAGATGGAGAGGCTTGGGCTGGAGCCAAATGTAAGACAGCGCTTCCCTATGCTCAATTGTCATCACTATCCTATCAGGGAAAATGCCAGTTCTCAAGTAGCTGGAGTAGAACTCCCAAGCATTAAGTCTGAGCTAATTCACTTTCCTTTAAGTGAGTACTATGGCTCCATCCAGAGCTGTTACCCTAACCCCAGAGGAAAGCAGCACTGGAGTAAGAAAGGCTGGCATGCTCACTCAGCAAGTGTTGGGGCATAGGTGGGCCACTGTCAGTGATCCAGACTACTGCTGATATACCACCTACCACCTGTTAATTACCAGTAATGACGTTCCTACCCTGCTCGGACACCACTTCAGGTTTGAGCCATCTTAGCATCTCAGAGCTGAGATCTTTTCCTCCTCCATGACAGCCCTCACTGTAGTGTGAATCTGTGACATGATGCACGAAGGACTGGCATATTCATTTCTCTTAGGCTGAGGAAAGAGCCGGGGGTTCTGCAGGAAACTAGATAGCCACTTGTGTATTCTCAATTGACTCTCCTTGCCCTATTTCAGGAGCCAGTAAGCATCTGTGTGTCCCTCATGAATGGAATCCTGGCTTACCATAGCCCTTCTGTTAGTCCCACTGGCCTTCTAACCAGCCAGGGAGGCTTCTCTTTCCATTGTTGAACTCCTGGGCTGGGGCATCCAGTATGAGGCTTTAATTGTTGACTCCCCAGGGACAATCTCTCCACTCATGTAATCTCCCTTTTCCTCTCAAGTCCTCTCCTAGGGACATAAGTCCCAACTTGATTACTTCTTTCCCTTCCTACCCAATTCTCTGTGGCTGTTTGTATAGCCTTTGTTGTACAGGACTCTGCCAGTCTCCAGCTAGTTTTCAGTGAGAATTATAAATGTATTTTTGACATGTTCATGGTGGGGGGATTGAGCTTCATGTCATCCTACTCTGTGGCCTTGATCTGATTCTGTGCATTGTCTTTTAAACATAATTCTATTGCACACTTAAGAGTGTAAAAATAACTTCTATATGTACAGGAAAACCAAAAAAGTTTCTATGACTCACTTTATTGAGATACTCACTTTATCAAGGTGATCTGTAACTGAACCCACACATCTCCTAGGTATGTCTATATTTACTTTGAAGGATAATTTTCCTGGCTATAGAATGCTAAGTTAATAGTTTAAAAATTTCATTATGGCAGTTTATTGTTCCATGGCCTGTGGCTTCCATTCTTTTTAATGCAAAGTCAGTATTAATTTTTATCTCTGTTCTTCTTTATGCAATGTTTTTTTCCCTCAAGCTTATTTTAAGGTTTTCTTCTTACTGGCATGGAACAATTTGATTATTATATGCCTGTTATGGTTTTCTTTGCATTTATTCCTCTTAGGGTTTGTTTAACTTCTTGGAGTTGTAGTTTTATGTGTTATTAAATTTGGAAATATTTTGGTCATTATCCCTTAATTTTTTTCTGCCTCCTCTACCCTAAACACCAAATATATGTGTGTTAAGCCAATTTATCTTGTCCCAGAGGTTACAGCTACTTTGATAATTTCTTTTAACTTTGTGTGTCTGTGCCTGTGAATGTGTGCCTCATTTTGGATAGTTTCTATTTTTCTGGCTTCAAATTTTCTCATATTTTTTTTCTGCAATGTCTGATTTGATGTCAAAACCATCCAATGTTTTCTTCATTTTCACTTCAGAATTTTCATTTACTCTTATTTTATAATGTTACTTTCTTCTTTATATTAATGGCACCTTTTAAGTCTTTGAATCTGTTTGTAAAAACTGTTTTAGAGCGTAAAGAGATGCTATCATCTTTATCATTTCTCTGTCTCTTTCTATAAACTGACTTTTTTCTTACCTAAGAGTTTCATTTCTTTGTATCCTGGCATATCAAAAAATTTGGTTTGGATATCTGACACCATGATTTTTCTATTTTTGAGTGTTTGGATTTTGTTGTCTTCTTTTAAAGAATATCCCAATTTGTTCCCACATACAGGAATTTTCCTTGCAGATTATCTTTATCTCTTTGAAGCTTGTTTTTAAACTTGCTTAATGTAGGTTTTGAGATGCCTTTACTTATCTTTCCTCTTAACATGTGAACTTTAACAGTCCCTACTGAGTGCCCCATATGATCTTTTTGTGCATAGATTTCTATTATCATGTACTCTGCCTCATAAATGTCAACTGCTTATGCCTTCTTGAAATCCAATCTCTGTGTCCTCAGTTTAGATATATTGCCTTGCTTTGCTTGGGTTCCTTGCCTCTAAATAAGAGTCTGAAAAGTACTTAGAGGTAAAAATACAAGATAGACAAAGGTCAACATTCTTTCAGCAAGCACAGTCTATGCTATTAATTGCCCAAAAACAGTTGTTTCATCTTTTTTCCAGTTTTATTTCTTGTGGTTTTGATGGCAGAGTTGGCACAGTACCAGTTATACAATCAGCTTTTTCTTTTTTTGTAACTAAACCTTAAATGCTGATATAGATTGTCAGAAAATATATAGTCCATACTATAATATACCCTCTAAGGGTTGGTTACCTTTTCTTTTTTTGTTTCAAATATAACATTGTCACTTGAGTTTGGCATCACAGACTTGATTGAATCAGTAACTGCTGAAAAAGACACCCTGCGGGAGGCATTAAAGATGGTGGCAAAGTATAATCCTGAACTCACTTCCTCCCATAGTCATAGAAAGTATACATCTATAATTGGAACAATTTGCTCTGAAAAGAACCTGAGAAGTAACTGAATAGCTACTCCATGGTGAAGGATCAGTTCAGTCTCTCAGTCGTGTCCAACTCTTTGCGACCCCATGAACCACAGCACCTAAAGAAACTAGGAAAAAACTGTAACAAAAGGAGCCCAAAATTAGTATCAATAGAAGGAAAGAAATAATGAATATCATAGCAGGAACAAATAAAATAGATATTAAAAATAAAATAGAAAAAAAATCAATGAAATTAGAGCTGGTCCTTTGAAAAGATAAACAAAATTGGCAAACTTTTATCTAGACTCACTAAAAGAGCTCAAAATCAGAAACATATGAAGTTACAGCTGATGCCAAAGAAATAAAAAGGATCAAAGAAACTATCATGAACAACATGTACCAACAAACTGGATAAACTAGAAGAAATGAATAAATTCCTAGAAACATAAAAATCTTCCAAGACTAAACCAGAAAGAAATAGAAAACCTGAGTGAACTGATTGCTAGTAAGGATACTGAAAAAAAAAAAAAAAAAACACAAAAGTCAAAGACTAGACAGCTTCACAGATGAATTGTACCAAATACTCAAAGAAGATTTAATACCAAACCTTCTCAGACTTTCAAAAAACTGAAGAGGTGTGATCACTCTCAAACTCATTTTATAAGGCCAGTATTACCCTAATACCAAAAACTAGATAAAGACATTGCAAATTAAGAACATTATAGGCCTAATGAAATTAGACGCACAAATTCTTAACAAAATATTAACAACCGAATTCAACAATACATTAAAAGGGTCATACACCATGATCAAGTGGGGTTTATTCCAGGGTGCAAGGATAGTTCAATACCTATAAATTCGCCAGCATGATTGTCACAGTAACAAAATAAAGGACATAGGTCATTTGATTATCTCAATAGATGCAGAAGCAAAATTCAACTTCCATTTATGATAAAAACTCTCAACAAAGAGGGTACAGAGTGAATGTACTCCAACATAATAAAGACATGCAGTTAAAGAGCAAAAAACCAAATACCCTAATTAAAAAATGGACATGTCAGAATGTCCATTATCGAAAGGACAAGAAATTACAATAGTTGGTGAAAATGTGCAAAAAAAAAACCAACCTTCTGCAATCTTGGTGTAAATGTAAATTGGTATACAGCACACCACTATGAGAAACAGTATGCTGCTGCTGCTAAGTCACTTCAGTCGTCTCTGACTCTGTGTGACCCCATAGACGGCAGCCCACCAGGCTCCCCCGTCCCTGGGATTCTCCAGGCAAGAACACCGGAGTGGGTTGCCATTTCCTTCTCCAATGATAGAGGCTCCTCAAAAATTAAAAATAGAACTACCTTATGATCCAGCAGTTTCATTGCTGGCTATTTATCTGGAGAAAATGAAACTGTTTATCTATAAAGATATATGCAACACAATGCTCACTGTAGCATTATTTATAATAGCCAAGATATACAGTATATATACATATATATAAATATAAATAAATAAATAAATAAATATATATATATATATATATATACACACACACATACACAAAGGAATACTACTTACCCATAAAAAGAATGAAATCTTACCATTTGGGACAACAGAATGGACCTTGAGGGTATAATGTCAAGTGAAATAAGTCACTCAAAGAAAGACAAATATTGTATGATTTCACTTACAAGAGTAATATAAAAAACAAAACAAAAAAATGAACACACTAAAATTCGTATAAGAACAAGTTAATGGGTGCCAGGGGGATGGGGTTTGAGGAATGGACAAAATGGGTGAAGAAGATCAAGAGGTAAAATGTTTCAGTTAAAAAAAGGGGGGATGTAATGTACAGCATGGTGATAATAATCAGTAGCATTGTATTATAAGCTGGAAAGTTGCCAAGTAAATATTGAAAGTTCTCATCAAAAGAAAGATGCTAGCAACTGTGTATGGTGAAAAATGGCAACTAAACTTATTGTGATCATTTCACAATGTATAAATTTGTCATCATTATATCTTACATCAAAACAAATATAGTATTTTATGTCAATTATACTTCAATTGGGAAAAAAATTTGTTTAAAACTTCATTTCTCTTACAGGTTTAAAGCTTATTTTTGCTTAAAATACATATAGTTTAATTTATCTTACCAACCACTGGGAATTTGGGATTTGACATGTAGTACAAAATCAGAATATGTACATTTTGCTTACTGATATGCAACAATTTGAGGGAATCTGAAATGTTTTGCCAAAATTCAGCTTAAAGTTTATCTTAAAATTATTATTTATTTTCTACTATTATTTGCTATTTTTTCTATTATTTTACATAATTGCAATCATACAATAAGCACCTTTGGGGGATGGCTTCTTTGACTCAGTATTATGTTTGTGTGATTCACCCATATTTTTGCATGTAGTAGAAGCTTGTTCATTCATTAAAATTTTATAGTATTCAATTATGTAAATATACCACAATTCTTTTTTCTTTCTATGCCACTCTAGATGAGCGTCCTATAGCCTTTAACTAGTTAGATGAGCGTCCTATAGCCTTTAACTAGTTATCAGAAAAGGAAAGAAAACATTTAGTTTTACTGAATTAGGTGTAAAGTGAACATTTACTGAGCTAGGTGTAAAGAGATTTCTTCACAGTATGGCCAATAGTCATGCATAATTGCTAACTACTGGGCATTGTCCTAAAGTACCTTACACATGTTAACTCACTTAATAATGCTCTCTTATAATGATGATATTTTCATTATCCAAATTTCCAGATTGAGATACTGAGGCAAGATTAAATTCCTTGGCCAAACACACACAGAAAAAATTGCATGATCTGGGATTTTAGTGGAGCAGTTTGACTTTAGAGGACATGATATTAATTTTGCCATATTGCCACTGTATAAACAAGTCATTTGGAGAAGGCAATGGCACCCCACTCCAGTACTCTTGCCTGGAAAATCCCATGGATGGAGGAACCTGGTGAGCTGCAGTCCATGGGGTCGCTAAAAGTCAGACAGGACTGAGCGACGTCACTTTCACTTTTCACTTTCATGCATTGGAGAAGGAAATGGCAACCCACTCCAGTGTTCTTGCCTGGAGAATCCCAGGGACTGGGGAGCCTGGTGGGCTGCTGTCTATGGGGTCGCACAGAGTTGGACATGACTGAAGTGACTTAGCAGCAGGAGCAGCAGCAAACAAGTCATTTAATCATTATTCAATATTTGATGCTATTTCAATATTATAGTTTAATAAATACAAATATAGAGAGCTAGCTTATCCAGTATCACTATAATACCTAATTCATATTTTTATATATTCTATTTCCAAGTCTTTATTCTTTCACTTTTTATTTTAAATGTAATTCATAAGGAATTTCAAAGATAGAACAGAGATGCACTCTTTGCCTAGTCTCCTCAATGGTAATATTTTACCCAGTCAGTTCAGTTCAGTTCAGTCTCTCAGTCGTGTCCAACTGAGAGAATCCCCGTGAATCGCAGCACGCCAGGCCTCCCTGTCCATCGCCAAATCCCGGAGTTACCCAAACTCATGTCCATCGAGTCAGTGACGCCATCCAGCCATCTCATCCTCTGTCGTCCCCTTCTCCTCCTGCCCCCAATCCTTCCCAGCATCAGGGTATTTTCCAATGAGTCAACTCTTTGCGTGAGATGGCCAAAGTACTGGAGTTTCAGGTTCAGCATCAGTCTTTCCAATGAACACCCAGGACTGATCTCCTTTAGGACGGACTGGTTGTATCTCCTTGCAGTCCAAGGGACTCTCAAGAGTCTTCTCCAACACCACAGTGCAAACTATCAATTTTTTGGCTCTCAGCTTTCTTCACAGTCCAACTCTCACAATCATACCTGGCCACTGGAAAAACCATAGCCTTGACTAGATGGACCTTCGTTGGCAAAGTAACATCTCTGCTTTTTAATATGCTATCTAGGTTGGTCAAAACTTCCCTTCCAAGGAGTAAGCGTCTTTTATTTTCATGGCCACAGTCACCATCTGCAGTGGTTTTGGATCCCAAAAATACAAAGTCTGACAGTGTTTCCATTGTTTCCCCACCTATTTCCCATGAACTGATGGGGCCAGATGCCATGATCTTAGTTTTCTGAAAGTTGAGCTTTAAGCCAACTTTTTCCCTCTCCTCTTTCACTTTCATCAAGAGTCTCTCTAGTTCTTAACTTTCTGCTATAAGGGTGGTATCATCTGCATATCTGAGCTTATTGATATTTCTCCTGGCAATCTTGATTCCAGCTTGTGCCTCTTCTAGCCCAGCATTTCTCATGATGTACTCTGCATAGAAGTTAAATAAGCAGGGTGACAATATACACCCTTGACATACTCCTTTTCCTATTTGGAACCAGTCTATTGTTCCATGTCCAGTTCTAACTGTTGTTTCCTGACCTGTATACAGGCTTCTCAAGAGGCAGGTCAGGTGGTCTGGTATGCCCATCTCTTTCAGAATTTTCCATAGTGTATTGTGATCCACACAGTCAAAGTCTTTGGTATAGTCATTAAAGCAGAAAGAGACGTTTTTCTGGAACTCTCTTGCTTTTTCGATGATCCAGCATATATTGGCAATTGATCTCTGGTTCCTCTGCCTTTTCTAAAACCAGCTTGAACATCAGGGAGTTCACGGTTCACATATTGCTGAAGCCTGGCTTGGAGAATTTTGAGCATTACTTTACTAACGTGTGAGATGAGTGCAGTTGTGCGGTAGTTTGAACATTCTTTGGCATTGCCTTTCTTTGGAATTAGAATGAAAACGGACCTTTTCCAGTCCTGTGGCCACTGCTGAGTTTTCCAAATTTGCTGGCATATTGAGTGCAGCACTTTCACGGCATCGTCTTTCAGGATTTGAAATAGCTTAACTGGAATTCCATCACCTCTACTAGCTTTGTTCGTAGTGATGCTTTCTAAGGCCCACTTGACTTCACATTCCAGGATGTCTGGCTGTAGATGAGTGATCACACCATTGTGATTATCTGGATTGTGAAGATCTTTTTTGTACAGTTCTTCTGTGTATTCTTGCTACCTCTTCTTAATATCTTCTGCTTATGTTAGGTCCATACCATTTCTGTCCTTTATCAAGCCCCATCTTTGGATGAAATGTTCCCTTGGTATCTCTCATTTTCTTGAAGAGGTCTCTAGTCTTTCCCATTCTGTTGTTTTCCTCTATTTCTTTGCATTGATCGCTGAAGTGAAATGAAGTGAAGTGAAGTTGCTCAGTCGTGTCTGACTCTTTGCGACCCCATGGACTGCAGCCTACAAGGCTTCTCTGTCCATGGCATTTTCCAGGCAAGAGTACTAGAGTGGTTTGCCATTTCCTTCTCCAGGGAATCTTCCCCACCCAGGGATCGAACCCAAGTCTCCTGCATTGCAGGCCAATGCTTTACCGTCTGAGCCACCAGGGAAGTGCTGATCACTGAGGAAGGCTTTATTATCTCTCCTTGATATTTTATGGAACTTTGCATTCAGATTGGAATATCTTTCCTTTTATCATTTGCTTTCGCTTCTCTTTTTTTCACAGCTATTTGTAAGGCCTCCTCAGACAGCCATTTTGCTTTTTTGAATTTCTTTTCTATGGGGATGGTCTTGATCCCTGTCTCTGTACAATGTCACAAACCTCTGTCCATAGTTTATCAGGTACTCTATCTATCAGATCTAATCCCTTAAGTCTATTTCTCACTTCCACTGTATAATCATAAGAGCTTTTATTTAGGCCATATCTGAGTGGTCTAGCGGTTTTCCCTACTTTTCAATTTCAGTCTGAATTTGGCAATAAGGAGTTCATGATCTGAGCCACAGTCAGCACCCAATCTTGTTTTTGCTGAGTTTATAGAGCTTCTTCATCTTTGGCTGCAAAGAATATAATCAATCTGATTTCAGTGTTGACCATCTGGTGATGTCCATGTGTAGAGTCTTTTTTTGTGTGTTGTTGGAAGAGGGTGTTTGCTATGACCAGTGTGTTCTCTTGGCAAAACTCTAATAGCCTTTGCCCTACTTCATTCTGTAGTCTACAGCCAAATTTGCCTATTACTCCAGGTGTTTCTTGACTTCCTACTTTTGCATTCCAGTCTCCTATAATGAAAAGGACATCTTTTTTGGGTGTTAGTTCTAAAAGATCTTGTAGGTCTTCATAGAACCATTCAACTTCAGCTTCTTCAGCGTTACTGGTTGGGGCATAGGTTGGATTACCGTGATATTGAATGGTTTGGCTTGGAGATGAACAGAGATCATTCTGTTGTTTTTGAGATTGCACCCAAGTACTGCATTTCAGACTCTTTTGTTGACTATGATGGCTATTTCATTTCTTCTAAGGGATTCCTGCCCACAGTAGTAGATCTAATGGTCATCTGAGTTAAATTCACCCATTCCAGTCCACTTTAGTTTGCTGATTCCTAGAATGTTGATGTTCACTCTTGCCATCTCCTATTTGACCACTTCCAATTTGCCTTGAATCATGGACCTAATATTCCAGGTTCCTATGCAATATTGCTCTTTACAGAATTGGACCTTGCTTCTATCACCAGTCATATCCGCAACTGGGTGTAGTTTTTATTTTGGCTCCATCCCTTCATTCTTTCTGGAGTTATTTCTCCACTGACCTCCAGTAGCATATTGAGCACTGACCTACGTGCGTTGTTCCTCTTTCAGTATCCTATCATTTTGCCTTTTCCTACTGTTCATGGGGTTCTCAAGGCAAGAATACTGAAGTGGTTTGCCATTCCCTTCTCCAGTGGACCACATTCTGTCAGACCTCTCCACCATGACTTGTCTGTTTTGGATGGCCCTACAGGGCATGGCTTAGTTTCACTGAGTTAGACAATGCTGTGGTCCATGCTATCAGATTGGCTAGTTTTCTGTTTTTGCGGTTTCATTGTATTGCCCTCTGACGCCCTCTCACAACACTGACCGTCCTACTTGGGTTTCTCTTACCTTGGATGTGGGCTATCTCTTCACGGCTGCTCCAGCAAAGCACAGCTGCTGCTCCTTACCTTGGACAAGGGGTATCTCCTTATGGCCGCCCCTCCTGACCTTGAACGTGGAGTAGCTCCCCTTGGCCCTCCTGCGCCTGCACACACCGCTCCTCGGACATGGGGTAGGTCCTCTCCACCCGTGCCTGACCTCGGGTGTGGGGTAGCTCCTCCCAGCTGCACTCCTGAGCCTTCCATCACAGCTGCCATGCTTAAAACCAGAAAATTGATGATGGTGTGGTCCACAAACCAATCCTGACTTTACAATGGATTCCTAATAGTCCAAACTTTCTGACACACATGAGTGAGGCAACTGGTTTATTGTCCATAGATGAGGGGAAAATTGGTTAAAAAGAACTAGAAGAGTCCTGTGATTCTATAAATGAGAACCTCAGACTTAAAAAAAAATGTCCGGGCAGGGGTAAGATATATCTTAATGATGAAAGTTGCTAGCAAAATAGTTCTAATACAATTATATACTAAACCTCATTTCCATAGAACAAAATGAGTAAAATTGTGAATCTGTGAGAATACAGACTTAAGTAAACTTCAATGCCTGAAAGCGATATCTGTGTGAGAAATTATAGACTGAGATACCAGTTTCTGAAACACATTGCAAGAGTATTGCTTGTCCAGGCTTCCTCAGGAAATTGATGACTACCCTCTCTCTAAAAATTTTCCATTCACTCTGACAGAAATTTTGCTCTGCAGCATTACAACTCTAAAAATATTTTCATGGAATTTACTGGAAACTTAGATTCATTGCTCAGAAATGAGTGCGAAACCACTTAGCCTATAAGGCAAGAGAGACCTGTATTTGCTCTTGTTGGGCCATAAAGCAATCTTACCTCAGGTACTCCAATAACTACAGCTGCTTGATAATGAGAATTGTGATGTGTTCACAAGAATAAATCTTTGTAGCTTTTCCCAAGGTGGGAGACTAAGACCAGTCCCTCATTCCTTTTAAATTTGAAAACCAAATTCTTGCCTCTATTTAATCCATAGCCTATGTTGTTCTGGCCCAGTCCATCCATTTATTTATTTTTATATTTATAGACCACCTTTCCTACATAGCAACATCTTTGTCCGAGTGGCTCCTAGAGGAACAATTGATCACAGGGAGGTTGCAGAGCCCACAGGGTAAGCGTGACATCAAACATTCTTTTATATTAAAAACAGAAATGACTTTCCAGGATCTTTACTGCAGAGGTACTTGCTTCACTTTTGGGGGGATGGTTAACATAAGAAGTTTCTAAAGTTTTGGAAGAGGTGAAATCCTTTAGGTTCTCTATTTCAATGTATCTACAGCCCTAAACAATAATGCTTTCACTACCAATTTGTTACAATCTGATAACAAATTAAAGTAGGTGAAGTTTCTTATTTGCCAGTTTAAAATAGGAGAAAAAAATAGAAATGTCTCTGGCTCCTCTGAGTTGAGCTTTGGCAGATGCGCAGACATTTTGATTTGTAGATATATTTTGCAGTCTTTCTGAGTTGTGTGGTACCGCCTTTCCTCGTGCCTGCTCAATCATATCTGACTCTTTGCCACCCTGTTGTAGCCCAGCAGGCTCCTCTGTCCATGGAGTTCTCTAGGCAAGAATACTGGAGTTGGTTGCCATTTCCTACTCCAGGGGATCTTCCCGACCCAGGGATTGAACCTGCTCCTTTCCTCAGCACACTTTAAAAAATGCCTCAGGCAAAGTTTAACACTGAAAACACGTTGCAGATTATTTTTGTGTTTGGGAGTGCAGGTTCTCTGACCCATGTGGTGACAGATGGTATTTGCACAGAGCTGCAGGTGTTCCCATTTCCCCACTCCTGCCTTAACAACACATTACGATGTTTCTTCATCGTGGATAAACATAGAAGTGCTTTGAAATATTGCCTGAAGAGGTTGAAAGAACAGGTGAAGACATATAATTAGTGAAGGAGCATTAAGCCAAGAGTCAAGAAACTTGACTTTTAGCCTAAGTCTATCACAACATGCTGTGTGACTTTGGATAATTCATTTGCTACCTCTGGCCCTTAGTTTCCTTGTCTATACAATAAAGCAGAAACCCTAGATGATTTCTTTGGTCATTTCCCCATCCAGCCTTTTAAGAAACTCAAATCAGATTCTTGGAAATCCTGGTAAAATTTGTGTCACTAGATTTTAATATTTTATTTATAAATGAAGTGTACTTCATTTCAGTCAAAACATTCAAAAATACTTTTTGCATATATGTATACCTTTTTTTAAATACGTGTATGTATATGTATCGGAGAAGGCAATTGCACCCCACTCCAGTACTCTTGCCTGGAAAATCCCATGGATGGAGGAGCCTGGTAGGCTGCAGTCCATGGGGTCGGTAAGAGGTGGACATGGCTGAGTGACTCCACTTTCACTTTTCACTTTCATGCATTGATGAAGGAAATGGCAACTCACTCCAGTATTCTTGCCTGGAGAATCCCAGGGACGGGGGAGCCTGGTGGGCTGCTGTCTATGGGGTCACACACAGAGTCGGACACGACTGAAGCGACTTAGCAGCAGCAGCAGCAGCAGCATGTATCTATATATATATAGTATATCTACTACATGCCAGGTGCCATGCTGGGTGACTCAGCATATGAATGAAAAGAGGACCCTCAGTGAAAGAGAGCTTATACTCTAGGGAGATGGGAATTAAATGAAAAAGTAAATACAAGTTTACATAATTACAACTATGATAAAAGTTATGCAAGAAAAAGCACAGGTTTTTTTGTTATTGAAAGCTTATTATACAATTTGGCTATCTAGACCAAGTGTGTGCTTTGTTGGATTTGGTTTAAAATTTTTCTTATATATTCATTTCCAAAGAGTATATTATTTTTCACACGTTTGTTTTAGGAAGAGTCAGAACACAAGGTTGCAATTTATGAAGCTTCTTCATAGCATCATATATATCCTGAAACAGTACATGCGAGAATAAATTTTGTCATAATTGTTGTTCTTGTTTTAGCTAATTCATGTCCTAGTTATGTCACTAAGTCACATTCAACTCTGTTTTGACCCTGCTAGGCTCCTCTGTCAGTGGGATTTCCCAGGCAAGAATACTGGAGTGGGTTGCCTTTTGCTTTGCTTCTCCAGGGGATCTTCCCAACCCGCACTGAACCAGGGTCCTGCAACAGCAGGTGGTTCCTTTACCATTGAACCACCAGAGAATCCCACATCATAATTAGAGCCACCTAAAATTACACTGGGTCTCTTTAGGGCAAAACATGGAACATCAACACAGTTTTCTGGCTTGTCTTGGTGACTTTAGTTCCAGACTAGCTTTTTAAAGATGTTAGTATAGTAAAAACATTGGACGATAGAGATAACAGTTTTTACTGGAGCAAAGGGCAGATGTGCTTAGAGTCTCAGAAGACGGGCATGATTACTGCCCAGTATAGCTCAGTTGGTAAAGAATTTTCCTGCAGTGCAGGAGACCTGGGTTCGATCCCTGGGTTGGGAAGGTCCCCTGGAGAAGGAAATGGCAACCCACTCCAGTATCCTTGCCTGGAAAATCTCATGGACAGAGGAACCTGGTGGATTGCAGTCCATGGGGTCGCAAAGAATCGGGCATGACTGAGCGACTAACAAACACACACATAATAAAGGTAACAGTCCTTCACACCCTGAAGAAAGGGGAGGCACGTTTAATACTCATTTAAAAGATCTGAGTATCCTAGGCTCAGGACTCCTCTTATGTGACAAAATCCACTATGTTAATACAAATGTGCAGATAATATTTAGCCCTCCTCTTGTCACACTGTGGGAACTGGAGCTTGGGGAACAATGCAAAAATTGCCAATATTCTGATTGGTTTCTGATATCACTATGAATCATGAACTGTCCTTTGTCTTATGTCTTCTAATAAGATCCATGAGTTTGTTGCAGGTTAACTTGGTAGTTTGCAATAAGTTAAATTTTTAGACCCTTTAAAGCTTTTTATAATACCTAACAGAGAGGTAGGAACAAGAGGTTTTTTGTTTTTTTGTTTTTCTGGCCACACTACACAGATCTTAGTTCCTTGACCAGAGATGGAAACTGTGCCCCCTGCAATGCAAGTACAGAGTCCTAACCACTGGACCATCAGGGAATTGCCAGAACAAATGTTCATGTTTGCTGTTTGTTAAGGATGGCAAATTCTAAAGCACAAACAAGGTATATTATTTGAGTCTTGCCTGAAACAAATAACTGTGACTTGAAAGAGTTTATGTTTCTTGTTTTAAAGAGAATCTTTTTGCAGAAAGGATTGCCTATTTCATAATAACAACAATAATAATTAACATGCATTGTCTGTTTATTCCATAATAATAATAATTAACATGCATATCCTTGGTTGATTAGGTATTACTTCCCTAGTACATACATCACTTTTTTTAATCCTCAGAAAAACCAGTGAGGTAGGACACAGCAAGGCTCATAATTTTGACAACCATGCCTTCTATTTCTTCTTGTTCTTCCTTTAGGCTTTTTGGTCATTCCGCTCATCCACATAGTCATGCTAGTTCTCACCTTATCCATGTAGAAAGCTGTGGCCCTTGGTGGTCTCGGAGTAATCTAGGACTCAGGATGAAACTCTGTGAATTCCACCCCGCCGCCACATACACACAGCTTGTGGCATTCTGTGGAGGGACACGCCTCCTCCTCCCAGCACACAGGAAGACCAGTAACTCCTGGCCAGGATATACATGATTTAACTTTATCCTTAATGACCTCAGGCCAAAACATAAGTCCATACCATCCTAGATAAACCAGAGTCTTTCTCGGGACTCACTCATTAACCTGTGGTTACAGTAGAGTGAAGTATTGTTCTGAAGCCAAGTGCATTTGGGGGGTCAGTTTTCTTGAATTTGAATATATTACCGTTAATAAGGGTTTCTAATGTATACCAGTGGCCACAAACTGGCTTAGGTGCCACACATAATCTCAATTAGTCTTCATAATAACCAACAAAAAAACAAAACTAAGTTTCACAAAGATTAAGAAAATTTCAGTATAGGATAAACAATAGAATATAGTCATTAAAACTTTGGGGTTCTGGAGTCAGGTTAAGTATGGATTAAAATTCTGACTCTACTTTCTACTAGTTTTGACTCCATTGCTAAACCTTAATTTCCTATGTGTATAAGGAGGATAATAATAGTACTTACTTTATAAGGATAGTGTAAAGATTTAATAGGAATGCTCCCACATGCTTTGAATCAAGTCTAGTGAATCATAACTGCTCCTGAAATATCTGCTCTTATTGGTATTAATTACAATTTAAGGTGAAAAGTGAATGAGTCCATGGCTTGAACTTGGGATAGGATTACCAGAAAAAAATACAGGACACACAGTTAGACCCTGAATTTCAAGTAACAAATGAATAATTATTTTAGTATAGGTAAATTCCATATATTGCTTGGAACATCCTTATACTAAAAAATTATTCACTTTTTGACACTAAAATTTAACTGGACATGTTACAATTTTCCTACATTTGATAATCTTATCCTTAGGTTTAATTAGTTCTAAAAACCCGATTATACAGCATTAAAGAAAAACTGGTTATTTCTATACTATCTATATCATCTCTATTTCCTGTGTTTCTTCTTATTATTAACAGTCACTGGAAAATAGTTGTGAAAAGGGAGACATGAAGAAATTCAAGTTACATAATATTATTGTTATCATCCCTGACAGAATGTAAGAAAAGAGAAGAGGAATTAA
Organism: Ovis aries; assembly: GCF_016772045.2. Taxonomy (NCBI): domain Eukaryota; kingdom Metazoa; phylum Chordata; class Mammalia; order Artiodactyla; family Bovidae; genus Ovis; species Ovis aries. The sequence goes on along the minus strand of NC_056054.1, from coordinate 35,674,536 downwards.
GTGATTTAAAAAGTGTCAGGTGCTAACTCTTTTGTGGGGGAAGCCTTCCTTGAGTTCTCCATGTTAGGTTATTTAGCCCCTTCCGTGCTTCATACATTGCCAGGAAATGTCTGTCCACCACAGAGATCCCCAGCCTCTGAGATCTGATGCCTTAGATCTGATGATCTAAGGTGGAGTTGATATCATAATAATAGAAATAAAGTGCACAATAAATGTAATGTGCTTGTATCATCCCCATACCTGCCTGCCCCGGTCCCTGGAAAAACAGTCTTCCATGAAACTGGTCCCTGGTGCCAAAGATGTTGAGGACTGCTGCTCTTCCAGAACTTTTCATACCCACCAGAGTTCTCAAATACGGTTCTTCATCAGATTCACCTGGAGGGCTTATTAAACCAAAGATTGTTGGATCCCACTCTGAGATTCTGATTCGACAGATTAGGGTGGGCCTTAAGAATTTGCTTTCTAACCAGCTTTCAAGTGATGTTGATGCTGTCCAGGAGCCACAGTTTGAGGACTTTGCTTCTACGGTGATCATCAGTTCACTCTTTTATCCTCTGACTAGATGGTGAGATCCTTGATAGTGAGTCTGATATTGACTTCTTTAAAGTCAATTTTGCAAAAGTCAGTTCACCAAAGGTTATCTCACTAACTCCTTACAGACTTATTCTTAGTATGTTTGTTTTGCCCTTGTCAGATCTAGCGCTGGGCCCTGGAGAAAATCTGGCTGTGCTCTAGAAAATTGCCTAGACTCTGTATTTGCCATGCAGCCTGTGGCTGGCCACGAGGTGGGGTACAGTGAAGGGCAAAGACAACAGAAGTGCATGGGACATATGTCCACCACTAGACAGAGGCTAAAGTATCACATACACTAAAGGGAAAGCACATCCAATATCCAATCACCTAAATATGGCACAATCAAAGTAAGTGCAGATATAAAAAAAATAAAATTTGGTAAAACACACTTTCACTGATATAGTCATTTAGTGAATTAATATCAGGAAACCTTTTTATTGTTGTCCTTGTATTGTGCTGTGCTTAGTTGCTGGTCATGTCTGACTGTTTGTGACTCCATGGACTGTAGCCTGCCAGGCTCCTTTGTCTATGGGGATTCTCCAGGCAAGAATACTGGAGTGAGTGGCCATGCCCTCCCCCAGGGGATCTTTCCAATCCAGGGATTGGACCAGGTCTCTCAGATTGCAGGTGGATTCTTTACTGCCTGATCTACCAGAGAAGTCCCATTTATCAAATTAACTTTGATCTTTCTTTGGGTAGGAATTATCTTGTTTATATATTCACAAAACATGGAATTGTATATAGAACTTCTAAATATTTAATAATTTTTGTTTAGTCCCTGGTGGCTCAGTGGTAAAGTATCCTCCTGCCAATGCAGGAGACACAGGTTTGATCCCTAGGTCAGGAAGATCCCTTGGAGAAGGAAATGGCAACCCACTTCAGTATTCTTGCTTGGGAAATCCCATGGACAGAGAAGCCTGGTGGGCTACAGTCCATGGGGTCACAAAGAATCAAATATAGCTTAACAACTAAACAACAACAAAATTGAATAAATGGATTTACACAGTTCAATTAGCCATGGTGTTCTTCAACATTATGACTGAATAAGTGAAACAGTATTGTTCAAATATAAAATGGAAGGAAATTAGTTTTTCCTGTAAGATGGGCCAGAGTGACCATTGTAGAATTAATGCAATATGTCCAAATGAAAAGTATGTCTTCTGAAAGTACTTTCTGTTCTTTAAGATTATGATTTAATAAATTCCAATTTTTCTTCTGGCAACAAATTTTTTTACTGACTTACAATGCAAGGATTTTACCCAGATTAGATATCACATTAAAAAAAAAAAGTCAAAATCAGCTTGTCTACATTGTTACCCTGCCTCCCAAAGCTATAGTAATGTGGATGTTTCTGTTGAGCTGGAAAAGTTTTTGTTGCAGTGGAGGATGTGGTGAAGAAATACTGATAATCATGATTCATTTCAGGGATGCTTAAGTTACATGTAATTGAAAGTGTGGAAGACAGAATTACTTTCTTCCTATGTTCCACAAATTAGGAATTCCTGTGTAGTTCAGGAGTAAAGTATTTATTATATGGTCTGGAAATCTTTCAAATATAAATATCCTTTTTAAAGTCATCTTACATCATATAATCTCATAATGGAAAGAGACTTGAAATACTATATGCTTAATATGCATACTTTAAATGGAAATTCCTTTATGTGATCCCTGTCTATTTTTCTCTCAGGTACAGAGAGCTCACTACTGCACAGTGTATATATACAAGAGGCTTAGTTGCACTAAAACTTGAGCTTCCTTTTGGCTAAAATCCAATTTTACTAATAAGGTAAATGTTAAGATAATTTATTCACATATTTTTCTCAATATGTGAATCATAGTCATTTTCTGAGCTGTGGATAAGCACTGGGAAACAAAACAGGAAAGTTATGGTCTTTGCTCTCAAAGTCCATATAGTTTAATGGGAACATATACATGAAAGCAAATAATACAAAGATTGATTCGATGATGGTACATACAAAGTGTAGTGAGCACTTAGAAGAAGGGGTTCCTACATTAATCCAGGGGGTAGGAGAAGATGTTGTGAATTAGGAAATGTTTAATTGATATTTAAATCATAAGTTGCATTGGAGTCAGGGAAACAGCATGTACAGAAGTAAAGATATTGAAATGATCACTCTGCGTTCTGGAGCACAGACTATGTGCCTGTTGGAGGTGGGGTAAGTGGTGTTAAAAGGAGAGTTGCAGGCATGGTGAAACATATAATAAGTATAGGCAGAATATTCAAATAAGTTTATATTTCACATTGTTGGAGGCATTAGAATGTGTTAAGCAAGGAGAAGTAACATGATCATATTTTTATGTGAAAGAAATACTTTTGGCAATACCCTATAAGATACATTAGTGTTCAGTTCAGTTCAGTCACTCACTCGTGTCCGACTCTTTGCAACGCCATGAATTGCAGCAAGCCAGGCCTTCCTGTCCATCACCAACTCCCAGAGTTCACTCAAACTCATGTCCATCAAGTTGGTGATGCCATCCAGCCATCTCATCCTCTGTTGTCCCCTTCTCCTCCTACCCCCAATCCCTCCCAGCATCAGAGTCTTTTCCAATGAGTCAACTCTTTGCATGAGGTGACCAAAGTACTGGAGTTTCAGCTTTAGCATCATTCCTAAGAACAAATAGCAAAGTGAGATGCTTACTGCTATTTTCCAGACCAGATTAGAAATAACAGTGGAGAGAGGAAAAGGGAGTAGTTTGAGCATTTATTGATAAGCATTTAGAATACCTGTTTGGAATTGATAAGATTTGGTAAATAATTGTTTTTGAAGGAAAAGGGAAATAAATCAATGTCATAAAAACACAAGTTCTGTGACTTAGACCCTTATTCAGTTTGGTCGCTCAGTCCTGTCCGACTCTTTGCGATCCCATGAATTGCAGCACGCCAGGCCTCCCTGTCCATCACCAACTCCTGGAGTTCACTCAGATTCACGTCCATCGAGTCAGTGATGCCATCCAATACTCTCATCCTTGGACGTCCCCTTCTCCTCCTGCCCCCAATTCCTCCCAGCATCAAAGTCTTTTCCAATGAGTCAGCTCTTCGCATGAGGTGGCCAAAGTACTGGAGCTTGAGCTTTAGCACCATTCCTTCCAAAGAAATCCCAGGGCTGATCTCCTTCAGAATGGACTGGTTGGGTCTCCTTGAGGTCCAAGGGACTCTCAAGAGTCTTCTCCAACACCACAGTTCAAAAGCATCAATTCTTTGGCGCTCAGCTTTCTTCACAGTCCAACTCTCACATCCATACATGACCACTGGAAAAACCACAGCCTTGACTAGACAGACCTTAGCCAGCAAAGTAATGTCTCTGCTTTTGAATATGATATCTAGGTTGGTCATAGCTTTTCTTCCAAGGAGTAAGCATCTTTTAATTTCATGGCTGCAGTCACCATCTGCAGTGATTTTGGAGCCCCCCAAAATAAACTCTGACACTGTTTCCACTATTTCCCCACCTATTTCCCATGAAGTGATGGGACCAGATTCCATGATCTTCATTTTCTGAATGTTGAGCTTTAAGTCAACTTTTTCACTCTCCTCCTTTGACTTTCTTTTTTTTTCTTCCTCCTTTGACTTTCATCAAGAGGCTTTTTAGTTCCTCTTCACTTTCTGCCATAAGGGTGGTGTCATCTGCATATCTGAGGTGATTGATATTTCTCCCGGCAATCTTGATTCCAGCTTGTTTCTTCCAGTCCAGCGTTTCTCATGACATACTCTGCATAGAAGTTAAATAAGCAGGATGACAATATACAGCCTAGATTCTTATTACTCATGGACCAACCATATTGGCATAATCAGGAAACTTAAAATGCAAATTCTTAGGCCTCTCTCCAGACCTACTCAATCAGAATTTGCATTTTAACTGGATCCCCAAGTGATGTTTTTCCTTTTAACATTTGAGAAGTACTAACTGAAGCAGTTTGAGCATTCTTTGACATTGCCTTTCTTTGGGATTGGAATGAAAATGGACCTTTTCCAGTCCTGTGGCCACTGCTGAGTTTTCCAAATTTGCTGGCATATTGAGTGCAGCACTTTCACAGCATCATCTTTCAGGATTTGAAATAGCTCAACTGGAATTCCATCACATCCACTAGCTTTGTTTGTAGTGATGCTTTCTAAGGCCCACTTGACTTCACATTCCAGGATGTCTGGCTGTAGATGAGTGATCACACCATCGTGATTATCTGGGTCGTGAAGATCTTTTTTGTACAGTTCTGTGTATTCTTGCCACCTCTTCTTAATATCTTCTGCTTCTGTTAGGTCCATACCGTTTCTGTCCTTTATCGAGCCCATTTTGCATGAAAATTTCCCTTGGTATCTATAATTTTCTTGAAGAGATCTCTAGTCTATCCCATTCTGTTGTTTTCCTCTATTTCTTTGCATTGATCGCTGAAGAAGGCTTTCTTATCTCTTCTTGCTGTTCTTTGGAACTCTGAATTCAGATGCTTATATCTTTCCTTTTCACCCTTGTTTTTCACCTCTCTTCTTTTCCCAGCTATTTGTAAGGCCTCCCCAGACAACCATTTTTCTTTTTTGCATTTCTTTTCCATGGGGATGGTCTTGATCCCTGTCTCCTGTACAATGTCACAAACCTCATTGCATAGTTCATCAGGCACTCTCTGAACTGTGGTGTCAGAGAAGACTCTTGAGAGTCCCTTGGACTGCAAGGAGATCCAACCAGTCCATTCTGAAGCAGATCACCCTTGGGCTTTCTTTGGAAGGAATGATGCTAAAGCTGAAACTCCAGTACTTTGGCCACCTCATGTGAAGAGTTGACTCATTGGAAAAGACTCTGATGCTGGGAGGGATTGAGGGCAGGAGGAGAAGGGGACAACAGAGGATGAGATGGCTGGATGGCATCACCGAATCAATGGACATGAGTTTGTTTAAACTCCGGGATATGGTGATGGACAGGGAGGCCTGGCGTGCTGTGATTCATGGGGTCGCAAAGAGTCGGACACGACTGAGCGACTGAACTGAACTGAACTGAACTGATCTGAAGCAGACTGTACAAGAATACCATGCACTGAAACACAAAACCCCAGAGGAAAACAGTTGGCTCCTTTGGCAGTTGGGTGATTCAGAGTAGAAGAGGAGAGGGGGTAAATTTAGTTTAGGCCTATTGAAGCTTGATTTGTCTGTGGAAGATCCAGTTTAAAGAGTCATTATCTGAAAAATTATAGAACTAAGAATAGATGCTATTTCAGAAACCATCAGAGAATAGGAAATCATGAAAATTATGGGATTAGAGGAGATTGTAGGCAATTAGAAACCAATTACTTTATGATATTGATTTTTGATTCCTAATCTTTGGAAGGGGCTTCCCAGATGGCTCTGTGGTAAAGAATCTGCCTGTAATGCAGGAGACCTGGGTTTGATCCCTGGGTTGGGAAGATCCCCTGGAGAAGGAAATGGCTACCCACTCGGTATGTTTGCTTGGAGAATACCCATGGACAGAAGAGCCTGGTGGGTTACAGTCCACGGGGTCACAAAGTGTTGGACACAACCGAGCCACTAGAAGATTTTCAAGTCAGTTTCCTTAGTTTAAATCATTTGAGAACACATCAGAGGTAGCTAGTTCCCAAAGATAGCCTCAAACAACTTTCTCCTCCTCATATATGCATACTTCTCCTCATATAAAAAGGTGGGACTTGTTGATCTTCTCCTTGAAATTGGATTGTCCTTGAGACTCATTCTGACAAAAAGAAGCAATCAGAAGTGACATCTAAGGACTTTGTAACCCAGGCCTTAAGAGGATGAACATCTTCTACTTCCTTTCTTTCTAAGTCCAAACAACACAGAGAGACTATGTAGAAGAGAATGGAGGCATTCCTAAAAATTATTTTAAATGAAGATTTCAGTGCTGTATCACTGACGACAGATCAATAATTCATTCAGTCATTCAACTGTGCTCCTTATCAAAGCATGATGGCTGTCCATCCTCTTAACTGAATCTAGTTTTCCAGTATCTTCTCCCTCTGTGAACTTCTTCCTGAACCATGACTTTTTGGTTGTGTCCATACTACCTCTTATGGCAGAAACTGAAGAGGAACTAAAAAGCCTCTTGATGAAAGTGAAAGAGGAGAGTGAAAAAGTTGGCTTAAAGCTCAACATTCAGAAAATGAAGATCATGGCATGTGGTCCCATCACTTCATGGGAAATAGATGGGGAAACAGTGGAAACAGTGTCAGAGTTTATTTTTGGGGGGCTTCAAAACCACTGCAGATGGTGACTGCAGCTGTGAAATTAAAAGATGCTTACTCCTTGGAAGGAAAGTTATGACCAACCTTGATATCATATTCAAAAGCAGAGACATTACTTTGCCAACAAAGGTCCGTCTAGTCAAGGCTATGGTTTTTCCAGTGGTCATGTTTGGATGTGAGAGTTGGACTGTGAAGAAAGCTGAGTGCCGAAGAAGTGATGCTTTTGAACTGTGGTGTTGGAGAAGACTCTTGAGAGTCCCTTGGACTGCAAGGAGATCCAACCAGTCAATTCTGAAGATCAGGCCTGGGATTGCTTTGGAGGGAATGATGCTGAAGCTGAAACTCCAGTACTTTGGCCACCTCATGCAAAGAGTTGACTCACTGGAAAAGGCTTTAATGCTGGGAGGAATTGGGGGCAGGAGGAGAAGGGGATGACAAGAGGATGAGATGGCTGGATGGTATCACTGACTGGGTGGATGTGAATCTGAGTGAACTCCGGGAGTTGGTGATGGACAGGGAGGCCTGGAGTGCTGTGATTTTGGGGGTCACAAAGAGTTGGACATGACTGAGCGGCTGAAGTGACCTGATACTAGCCTGTGCTCTGTTCTCCATCTCTTTGGCGTGTACTTTCACTCATTTACATGGTTTCCCAGGTTTGTTCTGTTTTCTTCTCACTCTGTTCTCCTGCAGTAACTGTACATATCTTTCAGAGTTTGTGTCAAGTAGCACCTCCTTGGGTTCAGATGTCTTCTATACTGCTACTCCAAGCTAATGACCCACTCCTTTCGAATCTAGTGTCTTTTTAGCAATTTTCACCAATTAAGCATTTGCATGTACTGTGTTACATACTTTAATCACTGTGTCTTTCTTTCTCAAATAGTTAAATATGTGCATTTGTTAAACCTGAGTGGCTGTTATATAACTATTACAGTATTTTTTGTATTTTGCAATTGAGATGTTTTGTTTTAACAAAATAGAAAGCCCAGAGATAAATCCACACACATATGGACACCTTATCATTGACAAAGGAGGCAAGAATATACAATGGAGTAAAGACAATCTCTTTAACAAGTGGTGCTGGGAAAACTGGTCAACCACTTGTAAAAGAATGAAACCAGATCACTTTTTTTTTTTAAATTTATTTATTTATTTATTTTTTTAATTTTAAAATCTTTAATTCTTACATGCATTCCCAAACATGAACCCCCCTCCCACTTCCCTCCCCATAACATCTTTCTGGGTCATCCCCATGCACCAGCCCCAAGCATGCTGCATCCTGCGTCAGACATAGACTGGCGATTCAATTCACATGATAGTATACATGTTAGAATGGCATTCTCCCAAATCATCCCACCCTCTCCCTCTCCCTCTGAGTCCAAAAGTCCGTTATACACATCTGTGTCTCTTTCCCTGTCTTGCATACAGGGTCGTCATTGCCATCTTCCTAAATTCCATATATATGTGTTAGTATACTGTATTGGTGTTTTTCTTTCTGGCTTACTTCACTCTGTATAATCGGCTCCAGTTTCATCCATCTCAACAGAACTGATTCAAATGAATTCTTTTTAACGGCTGAGTAATACTCCATTGTGTATATGTACCTCAGCTTTCTTATCCATTCATCTGCTGATGGACATCTAGGTTGTTTCCATGTCCTGGCTATTATAAACAGTGCTGCGATGAACATTGGGGTACATGTGTCTCTTTCAATTCTGGTTTCCTCGGTGTGTATGCCCAGAAGTGGGATTGCTGGGTCATAAGGTAGTTCTATTTGCAATTTTTTAAGGAATCTCCACACTGTTCTCCATAGTGGCTGTACTAGTTTGCATTCCCACCAACAGTGTAGGAGGGTTCCCTTTTCTCCACACCCTCTCCAGCATTTATTGCTTGCAGATTTTTGGATCGCAGCCATTCTGACTGGTGTGAAGTGGTACCTCATTGTGGTTTTGATTTGCATTTCTCTAATAATGAGTGATGTTGAGCATCTTTTCATGTGTTTGTTAGCCATTCGTATGTCTTCTTTGGAGAAATGTCTATTTAGTTCTTTGGCCCATTTTTTGATTGGGTCGTTTATTTTTCTGGAGTTGAGCTGCAGAAGTTGCTTGTATATTTTTGAGATTAGTTGTTTGTCAGTTGCTTCATTTGCTATTATTTTCTCCCATTCAGAAGGCTGTCTTTTCACCTTGCTTATATTTTCCTTTGTTGTGCAGAAGCTTTTAATTTTAATTAGATCCCATTTGTTTATTTTTGCTTTTATTTCCAGAATTCTGGGAGGTGGATCATAGAGGATCCTGCTGTGATTTATGTCTGAGAGTGTTTTGCCTATGTTCTCCTCTAGGAGTTTTATAGTTTCTGATCTTACATTTAGATCTTTAATCCATTTTGAGTTTATTTTTGTGTGCGGTGTTAGAAAGTGATCTAGTTTCATTCTTTTACAAGTGGTTGACCAGTTTTCCCAGCACCACTTGTTAAAGAGATTGTCTTTATTCCATTGTATATTCTTGCCTCCTTTGTCAAAGATAAGGTGTCCATATGTGTGTGGATTTATCTCTGGGCTTTCTATTTTGTTCCATTGATCTATATGTCTGTCTTTGTGCCAGTACCATACTGTCTTGATGACTGTGGCTTTGTAGTAGAGCCTGAAGTCAGGCAAGTTGATTCCTCCAGTTCCATTCTTCTTTCTCAAGATTGCTTTGGCTATTCGAGGTTTTTTGTATTTCCATACAAATCTTGAAATTATTTGTTCTAGTTCTGTGAAAAATGTGGCTGGTAGCTTGATAGGGATTGCATTGAATTTGTAAATTGCTTTGGGTAGTATACTCATTTTCACTATATTGATTCTTCCAATCCATGAACATGGTGTATTTCTCCATCTATTAGTGTCCTCTTTGATTTCTTTCATCAGTGTTTTATAGTTTTCTATATATAGGTCTTTAGTTTCTTTAGGAAGATATATTCCTAAGTATTTTATTCTTTTCGTTGCAATGGTGAATGGAATTGTTTCCTTAATTTCTTTTTCTACTTTCTCATTATTAGTGTATAGGAATGCAAGGGATTTCTGTGTGTTGATTTTATATCCTGCAACTTTACTATATTCATTGATGAGCTCTAGTAATTTTCTGGTGGAGTCTTTAGGGTTTTCCATGTAGAGGATCATGTCATCTGCAAACAGGGAGAGTTTTACTTCTTCTTTTCCAATTTGGATTCCTTTTATTTCTTTTTCTGCTCTGATTGCTGTGGCCAAAACTTCCAGAACTATGTTGAATAGTAGCGGTGAAAGTGGACACCCTTGTCTTGTTCCTGAATTTAGGGGAAATGCTTTCAATTTTTCACCGTTGAGGATAATGTTTGCTGTGGGTTTGTCATAGATAGCTTTTATTATGTTGAGGTATGTTCCTTCTATTCCTGCTTTCTGGAGAGTTTTTATCATAAATGGATGTTGAATTTTGTCAAAGGCCTTCTCTGCATCTATTGAGATAATCATATGGTTTTTATTTTTCAATTTGTTAATGTGGTGAATTACATTGATTGATTTGCGGATATTGAAGAATCCTTGCATCCCTGGGATAAAGCCCACTTGGTCATGGTGTATGATCTTTTTAATGTGTTGTTGGATTCTGATTGCTAGAATTTTGTTGAGGATTTTTGCATCTATGTTCATCAGAGATATTGGCCTGTAGTTTTCTTTTTTTGTGACATCTTTGTCAGGTTTTGGTATTAGGGTGATGGTGGCCTCATAGAATGAGTCTGGAAGTTTACCTTCCTCTGCAATTTTCTGGAAGAGTTTGAGGAGGATAGGTGTTAGCTCTTCTAGAAATTTTTGGTAGAATTCAGCTGTGAAGCCATCTGGACCTGGGCTTTTGTTTGCTGGAAGATTTCTGATTACAGTATCAATTTCCGTGCTTGTGATGGGTCTGTTAAGATTTTCTATTTCTTCCTGGTTCAGTTTTGGAAAATTGTACTTTTCTAAGAATTTGTCCATTTCTTCCACGTTGTCCATTTTATTGGCATACAACTGCTGATAGTAGTCTCTTATGATCCTTTGTATTTCTGTGTTGTCTGTTGTGATCTCTCCATTTTCATTTCTAATTTTATTGATTTGATTTTTCTCTCTTTGCTTCTTGATGAGTCTGGCTAATGGTTTGTCAATTTTATTTATCCTTTCAAAGAACCAGCTTTTGGCTTTGTTGATTTTTGCTATGGTCTCTTTTGTTTCTTTTGCATTTATTTCTGCCCTAATTTTTAAGATTTCTTTCCTTCTACTAACTCTGGGGTTCTCCAACTCTTCCTTTTCTAGTTGCTTTAGTTGTAGAGTTAGGTTATTTATTTGACTTTTTCCTTGTTTCTTGAGGTATGCCTGTATTGCTATGAACTTTCCTCTTAGCACTGCTTTTATAGTGTCCCACAGGTTTTGGGTTGTTGTGTTTTCATTTTCATTCGTTTCTATGCATATTTTGATTTCTTTTTTGATTTCTTCTGTGATTTGTTGGTTATTCAGAAGTGTGTTGTTCAACCTCCATATGTTGGAATTTTTAATAGTTTTTCTCCTGTAATTGAGATCTAATCTTAGTGCATTATGGTCAGAAAAGATGCTTAGAATGATTTCGATTTTTTTGAATTTATCAAGTTTAGATTTATGGCCCAGGATGTGATCTATCCTGGAGAAGGTTCCATGAGCACTTGAAAAAAAGGTGAAATTCGTTGTTTTGGGGTGAAATGTCCTATAGATATCAATTAGGTCTAACTGATCTAATGTATCATTTAAAGTTTGCGTTTCTTTGTTAATTTTCTGTTTAGTTGATCTGTCCATAGGTGTGAGTGGGGTATTAAAGTCTCCCACTATTATTGTGTTATTGTTGATTTCCCCTTTCATACTTGTTAGCATTTGTCTTACATATTGTGGTGCTCCTATATTGGGTGCATATATATTTATAATTGTTATATCTTCTTCTTGGATTGTTCCTTTGATCATTATGTAGTGGCCTTCTTTGTCTCTTTTCACAGCCTTTGTTTTAAAGTCTATTTTATCGGATATGAGTATTGCCACTCCTGCTTTCTTTTGGTCTCTATTCGCGTGGTAAATCTTTTTCCAGCCCTTCACTTTCAGTCTGTATGTGTCCCTTGTTTTGAGGTGGGTCTCTTGTAAGCAGCATATAGAGGGGTCTTGTTTTGTATCCATTCTGCCAGTCTTTGTCTTTTGGTTGGGGCGTTCAACCCATTTACGTTTAAGGTAATTATTGATAAGTATGATCCCGTTGCCATTTACTTTATTGTTTTGGGTTTGGGTTTATACACCCTTTTCGTGTTTCCTGTCTAGAGGATATCCTTTAGAATTTGTTGGAGAGCTGGTTTGGTGGTGCTGAATTCTCTCAGCTTTTGCTTGTCTGTAAAGCTTTTGATTTCTCCTTCATATTTGAATGAGATCCTTGCTGGGTACAGTAATCTGGGCTGTAGGTTATTGTCTTTCATCACTTTAAGTATGTCTTGCCATTCCCTCCTGGCCTGAAGAGTTTCTATTGAAAGATCAGCTGTTATCCTTATGGGAATCCCCTTGTGTGTTATTTGTTGTTTTTCCCTTGCTGCTTTTAATATTTGTTCTTTGTGTTTGATCTTTGTTAATTTGATTAATATGTGTCTTGGGGTGTTTCGCCTTGGGTTTATCCTATTTGGGACTCTCTGTGTTTCTTGGACTTGGGTGATTATTTCCTTCCCCATTTTGGGGAAGTTTTCAACTATTATCTCCTCAAGGATTTTCTCATGATCTTTCTTTCTGTCTTCTTCTTCTGGGACTCCTATGATTCGAATGTTGGAGCGTTTCATATTGTCCTGGAGGTCTCTGAGATTGTCCTCATTTCTTTTAATTCGTTTTTCTTGTTTCCTCTCTGATTCATTTATTTCTACCATTCTATCTTCTATTTCACTAATCCTATCTTCTGCCTCCGTTATTCTACTATTTGTTGCCTCCAGAGTGTTTCTGATCTCATTTATTGTGTTATTCATTATATTTTGACTCTTTTTTATTTTTTCTAGGTCCTTGTTAAACCTTTCTTGCATCTTCTCAATCCTTGTCTCTAGGCTATTTATCTGTGTTTCCATTTTGATTTCAAGATTTTGGATCATTTTCACTATCAATATTCGGAATTCCTTCTCCGGTAGATTCCCTACTTCTTCCTCTTTTGTTTGGTTTGGTGAGCAACTCTCCTGTTCCTTTACCTGCTGAGTATTCCTCTGTCTCTTCATCTTGGTTATATTGCTGCGTTTGGGGTGGCCTTTTTATATTCTGATAATTTGTGGAGTTCTCTTTATTATGGAGCTTCCTCACTTTGGGTGGGGTTCTATCAGTGGCTTGTCAAGGTTTCCTGGTTAGGGAGGCTTGTGTTGGAGTTTTGGTGGGTGGAGCTGGGTTTCTTCTCTCTGGGGTGCAGTGGAGTGACCCGTAATGGGTTATGAGACATCAAAGGTTTTGGGATAATTTTGAGCTGCCTGTATATTGAGGCTCAGGGGAGTGTTCCTGTGTTGCTGGAGAATTTGGGTGGTATGTCTTGTTTTGGAACTTGTTGGCCCTTGGGTGGAGCTTGGTTTCAGTGTAGGTATGAAGGCATTTGATGAGCTCCTATTGCTTAATGTTCCCTGAATTCAAGAGTTCTCTAATGTTTTCAGGCTTTGGGTTTAAGCTTCCTGCTTCTGGTTTTCAGTTTTATTTTTACAGTAGCCTCTAGACTTCTCCATCTATACAGCACTGATGATAAAACTTCTAGGTTAAAGATGAAAAGTTTCTCCACATTGAGGGACACTCAGAGAGGTTCACTGAGTTACAAGGAGAAGAGAAGATGGAGGGGGTAGTTAGAGGTAACTGGAATGAGATGCGGTGAGATCAAGAGAGGAGAGAGCAAGCTAGCCAGTAGTCACTTCCTTATGTGCGCTCTATAGGCTGGACCGCTCAGAGGTATTTACAGAGTTATACGGGGAAGAGGAGAGGGAGGAAGTAGACAGAGGTGACCAGGAGGATAAGAGAGAGGAATGAGTAGGAGAGAGACAAATCCTGCCAGTAACCAGTTCCCTAGGTGTTCTCTACCGTCTGGAACACGCAGAGATTCACAGAGTTGGATAGAGAAGAGATGGGGGAGAAAAGAGACAGAGGCCACCTGGTGGAGAAAAAGGAGAGGCCAGAGGAGGAGAGAGTGGTCAAGCCAGTAATCTCGCTCTCAGGTAAACTTGGGTAGTGAAGTTTGGGTTTTTAAATGTACAAAATTGACAACAAAAACCTAAGAGCAAAGATTAAAAATCTGGAGTAGAGGTTGGATTTTCAAAGATACAATATTAAAGAAAAGCAGAAGGAAAAAGGAAGAAAGAGGAAAAAAAAAGAATTATTAAAAAACAAACAAACAAACAAAAAAAAACAACAAAACAAAACACCAACAACCATCCAAAAAGTATATATGGTGTTTGCCTTAAAAAAAAAAAAAAAAAAGTCTTTTTTTTTTTTTAAATAGTAATACTAGGTTATAGAAATAAAAATTAGAGGAGAAATAGAAGACTTAACAATTTAAAAAAAAGCTCGGAAAAAAATGAAAAAAAAAAAAAACAAAAAAAAAAAAAACCAAAAAAAAGAATGATTTTAAAAATATTAAAAAATTAAAAATATATCTGGCTCTTCTCTGATGTTATGGGCCGTGTGGGCTCACTTCCAAGGTGGTTCCCTCTGTTTAACTTCTTCTGTTTGCTGGTTTTTAGGCTCACTAGTTCAGTCGCGCTGTGGGGAGGGGGGATGCTGCAAACAAATAGCACTGTCGTGTGCACACAGTATTTCTGCCCCGCTTGACCTGTCCTTTCTCACGGCGCACAAACCGCTCCGGCTCTACGATGCTCAGCCGGGAACCTTCTGGGGCCGGCCCTAGGCTGCGTGCACTTCCCCGGTCCAAGCCGCTCAGGTTCGGCCCTCAGGCAGCCCTCAGAGGCACAAATGCAGCTGGGACTGCGCTTTGTGCCCTTCCCAGGTCCGAGTAGCTCAGGAGTTTGGCGAGCGCGATCACCGCGGCTTGTCACCTTTTCCGCCGCTGCCGCTCAGCTCTCTGGGTGGACCGCTGGCGCACCCCGTGAGGCAGACTGTGACTGTCCAGCACCCCCAGAAGTCTTAGCAAAGGAGCCTGCTTGCAGTTAGGTACGTAAAGTCTCTCCGGGTCTGCAATTGCCCCTTTCCAGTCCTTACGGCTCTGGCTGCCTGTCCCCGGCGGGGAATGGTCTGCAGCCGGCTTTTTCCGCTCCGTCCTTTGTTCTGTGCTCGGTCCTGGCGGTGTCTTATGTTCGAGCTTTTCGCGTGGTAGCTATCCCACAGTCTGGTTTGCTAGCCCAAGTTAGATCGTTCTGGTTGCGCGTGGGGCGTTCCTGCCCGATTCTTACAAAGCTCTGCAGCTTGCGCCTCCCGCGCGTCCCTGCCCTGCCCCCACTTCCCAATGGCGGATGCAGGCGTCTGTGCTGCTTTTCCGCTGGGGGAGTTACTGGTGGGCTTGTAATCTCTTGGTTTTAATTATTTATCTATTTTTCCTTCCTGTTATGTTGCCTCTGTGTTTCCAAGGCTCGCCACAGACTCGGCAGGGAGAGTGTTTCCTGGTGTTTGGAAACCTCTCTTCTTAAAATTCCCTTCCCGGGACGGGCTTCCCTTCCCGGGACGGAGCTCCCTCCCCACCTCCTTTGTCTCTTTTTTCGTCTTTTATATTTTTTCCTACCTGTTTTTGAAGACAATGATCTGCTTTTCTGGTTGCCTGATGTCCTCTGCCAGCCTACAGAAGTTGTTTTGTGGAGTTTGCTCGGCGTTGAAATGTTCTTTTGAGGAATTTGTGAGGGAGAACGTGATCTTCCCGTCCTATTCCTCCGCCATCTTTTTCTACCCTCCAGATCACTTTCTAACACCGCACACAAAAATAAACTCAAAATGGATTAAAGATCTAAATGTAAGATCAGAAACTATAAAACTCCTAGAGGAGAACATAGGCAAAACACTCTCAGACATAAATCACAGCAGGATCCTCTATGATCCACCTCCCAGAATTCTGGAAATAAAAGCAAAAATAAACAAATGGGATCTAATTAAAATTAAAAGCTTCTGTATTGGTGTTTTTCTTTCTGGCTTACTTCACTCTGTATAATCGGCTCCAGTTTCATCCATCTCATCAGAACTGATTCAAATGAATTCTTTTTAACGGCTGAGTAATACTCCATTGTGTATATGTACCACAGCTTTCTTATCCATTCATCTGCTGATGGACATCTAGGTTGTTTCCATGTCCTGGCTATTATAAACAGTGCTGCGATGAACATTGGGGTACATGTGTCTCTTTCAATTCTGGTTTCCTCGGTGTGTATGCCCAGTAGTGGGATTGCTGGGTCATAAGGTAGTTCTATTTGCAATTTTTTAAGGAATCTCCACACTGTTCTCCATAGTGGCTGTACTAGTTTGCATTCCCACCAACAGTGTAGGAGGGTTCCCTTTTCTCCACACCCTCTCCAGCATTTATTGTTTGCAGATTTTTGGATCGCAGCCATTCTGACTGGTGTGAAGTGGTACCTCATTGTGGTTTTGATTTGCATTTCTCTAATAATGAGTGATGTTGAGCATCTTTTCATGTGTTTGTTAGCCATCCGTATGTCTTCTTTGGAGAAATGTCTATTTAGTTCTTTGGCCCATTTTTTGATTGGGTCGTTTATTTTTCTGGAGTTGAGCTGCAGAAGTTGCTTGTATATTTTTGAGATTAGTTGTTTGTCAGTTGCTTCATTTGCTATTATTTTCTCCCATTCAGAAGGCTGTCTTTTCACCTTGCTTATATTTTCCTTTGTTGTGCAGAAGCTTTTAATTTTAATTAGCAATGACGACCCTGTATGCAAGACAGGGAAAGAGACACAGATGTGTATAACGGACTTTTGGACTCAGAGGGAGAGGGAGAGGGTGGGATGATTTGGGAGAATGACATTCTAACATGTATACTATCATGTGAATTGAATCGCCAATCTATGTCTGACACAGGATGCAGCATGCTTGGGGCTGGTGCATGGGGATGACCCAGAAAGATGTTATGGGGAGGGGAGGTGGGAGGGGGGTTCATGTTTGGGAATGCATGTAAGAATTAAAGATTTTAAAATTTAAAAAATAAAAAACTAAAAAAAAAAAAAAATTAAAAGCTTCTGCACAACAAAGGAAAATATAAGCAAGGTGAAAAGACAGCCTTCTGAATGGGAGAAAATAATAGCAAATGAAGCAACTGACAAACAACTAATCTCAAAAATATACAAGCAACTTCTGCAGCTCAATTCCAGAAAAATAAACGACCCAATCAAAAAATGGGCCAAAGAACTAAATAGACATTTCTCCAAAGAAGACATATGGATGGCTAACAAACACA
This sequence comes from Ovis aries, assembly GCF_016772045.2. Taxonomy (NCBI): domain Eukaryota; kingdom Metazoa; phylum Chordata; class Mammalia; order Artiodactyla; family Bovidae; genus Ovis; species Ovis aries. Next base: position 35,657,350 of record NC_056054.1, on the reverse strand, counting down.
TGAAAAGATGCTCAACATCACTCATTATTAGAGAAATGCAAATCAAAACCATAATGAGGTACCACTTCACACCAGTCAGAATGGCTGTGATCCAAAAATCTGCAAGCAATAAATTCTGGAGAGGGTGTGGAGAAAAGGGAACCCTCCTACACTGTTGGTGGGAATGCAAACTAGTACAGCACTATGGAGAACAGTGTGGAGATTCCTTAAAAAATTGCAAATAGAACTACCTTATGACCCAGCAATCCCACTGCTGGGCATACACACCGAGGAAACCAGAATTGAAAGAGACACATGTACCCCAATGTTCATCGCAGCACTGTTTATAATAGCCAGGACATGGAAACAACCTAGATGTCCATCAGCAGATGAATGGATAAGAAAGCTGAGGTACATATACACAATGGAGTATTACTCAGCTGTTAAAAAGAATTCATTTGAATCAGTTCTGATGAGATGGATGAAACTGGAGCCAATTATACAGAGTGAAGTAAGCCAGAAAGAAAAACACCAATACAGTATACTAACACATATATATGGAATTTAGGAAGATGGCAATGACGACCCTGTATGCGAGAGGGAAAGAGACACAGATGTGTATAATGGACCTTTGGACTCAGAGGGAGAGGGAGAGGGTGGGATGATTTGGGAGAATGACATTCTAACATGTATAATATTATGTAAGAATTGAATCTCCAGTCTATGTATGACGCAGGATACAGCATGTTTGGGGCTGGTGCATGGGGATGACCCAGAGAGATGTTATGGGGAGGGAGGTGGGAGGGGGGTTCATGTTTGGGAATGCATGTAAGAATTAAAGATATTAAATTAAAAAAAATAAAAATAAAATAAAATGTATGATAAAAAATATTTATGAAACATTTTATTTATTTTTTTATTGAAGTAGAATTGATTTACAATGTCTTAGTTTCAGGTGTACAACATAGTTATTTTATATTTTTGTAGATTATATTCCTTTTAAGTTTATTATTAAATATAGCCTGTGTACCCTGTGCTATATATTACATCTTGTATCTTATATTATACCTAATAGGTTGCATCTCTTAATCCCCTTGCCCTGTCTTGTAGCTCTCCCTTTCCCTACTGGTAACCACTAGTTAGTTCTCTGTATCCATGAGTCGGTTTTAGTTTTGTTGTATTCATTTATTTTCTAGATTCCACATATAAAATAGACAGTAATTATCTTTTTCTGTCTAATTTACTTCACTAAACATAATAACCTCTAGGTCCATGCATGTTATTACAAATATCATAATTTCATTCTTTTTATAGCTAAGTAATATTATATTGTTTGTGTGTGTATACATATATACACATGTGTATATATACATATATGTACATGTGTAAGTTTGGGTATATACATATATACACACACATACACACACAAACATATATATATACATATATACATACATACATATATATATATATATATACACATATATATATATACACACACACACACACACACACACACACACACACATATATACATATACTCAGTTCAGTACAGTGGCTCCATCATGTCCGACTATTTGCGACCCCATGAACCGCAGCACACCAGGCCTCCCTGACAATCACCAACTCCCGGAGTTTACCCAAACTCATGTCCATTGAATTGGAGATGCCATCCAACCATCTCATCCTCTGTCATCCCTTTCTCCTGCCTCCAATCTTTACCAGCATCAGGTCTTTTCAAATGAGTGAGCCCTTCACATCAGGTGGCCAAAGTATTGGAGTTTCAGCTTCCAATGAACACCCAGGACTGATCTCCTTTAGGATGGACTGGTTGGATCTCCTTGCAGTCCAGAGGACTCTCAGAGTCTTCTCCAACACCACAGTTCAAAAGCATTAATTCTTCAGCACTCAGCTTTCTTCATAGTCCAACTCTCACATCCATACACGACTACTGGAAAAACGTAGCCTTGACTAGATGGATCTTTGTTGACAAAGTAATGTCTCTGCTTTTTAATATGCTGTCTAGGTTAGTCATAACTTTGCTTCCAAGGAGTAAGCATCTTTTAATTTCATGCAGTCACCATCTGCAGTGATTTTGGAGCCCCACATATAAAGCCAGCCACTGTTTCCCCATCTATTTGCCATGAAGTGTTGGGACAAGATGCCATGATCTTAGTTTTCTGAATGTTGAGTTTTAAGCCAACTTTTTCACTCTCCTCTTTCACTTTCATCAAGAAGCTCTTTAGTTCTTCTTCACTTTCTGCCATAAGGGTGGTGTCATCTGCATATCTGAAGTTATTGATATCTCTCCCAGCAATCTTGATTCCAGCTTGTGCTTCTTCCAACCCAGGGTTTCTCATGATGTATTCTGCATATAAGTTAAATAAGCAGGGTGACAATATACAGACTTGACGTACTCCTTTTCCTATTTGGAACCAGCCTGTTGTTTCATGTCCAGCTCTAACTGTTGTTTCTTGACCTGTATACTGTTTCTCAAGAGGCAGGTCAGGTGGTCTGGTATGCCCATCTCTTTCAGAATGTTCCACAGTTTACTGTGATCCACACAGTCAAAGGCTTTGGCATAGTCAATAAAGCAGAAATAGATATTTTTCTGGAACTCTCTTGCTTTTTCCATGATCCAGCAGATGTTGGCAATTTGATCTCTGGTTCCTCTGCCTTTTCTAAAACCAGCTTGAACATCTGGAAGTTCATGGTTCACATATTGCTGAAGCCTGGCTTGGAGATTTTTGAGCATTACTTTACTAGCATGTGAGATGAGTGCATCTATGTGGTAGTTTGATCATTCTTTGGCATTGCCTTTCTTTGGGATTGGAATGAAATCTGACCTTTCCAGTCCTGTGGCCACTGCTGAGTTTTCCAAATTTTCTGGCATATTGAGTGCAGCACTTTCACAGCATCATCTTTCAGGATTTGAAATAGCTCAACTGGAATTCCATCACCTCCACTAGCTTTGTTCATAGTGATGCTTCCTAAGGCCCACTTGACTTCACATTCCAGGATGTCTGGCTCTCAGTGAGTGATCACACCATCATGATTATCTGAGTTGTGATGGTCTTTTCTGTACAGTTCTTCTGTGTATTGCTGCACCCTCTTCTTAATATCTTCTGCTTCTGTTATGTCCATCCCATTTCTGTACTTTATTGAACCCATCTTTGCATGAAATGTTCCCTTGGTATCTCTAATTTTCTTGAAGAGATCTCTAGTCTTTCCCATTCTCTTGTTCTCCTATTTCTTTGCACTGATCACTGAGGAAGGCCTTGCTATTTTTTGGAATGTTGCATTCAAATGGGTATATCTTTCCTTATCTCCTTTGCTTCTCACGTCTCTTCTTTTCACAGCTATTTGTAAGGCCTCCTCAGATGGCCATTTTGCTTTTTTGCATTTCTTTTCCATGGGGATGGTCTTGATCCCTTTCTCCTGTACAATGTCACTAACCACTGTCCATAGTTTATCAGGCACTCTGTCTATCAGATCTAGTCCCTTAAATCTATTTCTCACTTCCACTGTATAAGGGCTTTTATTTAGGCCATACCTGAATGGTCTAGTGGTTTTCCCTGTTTTCTTCAGTTTCAGTCTGAATTTGGCAATAAGGAGTTCATGATTTGAGCCACCGTCAGCTCCCAGTCCTGTTTTTGCTGACTGTATAGAGCTTCTCCATCTTTGGCTGCAAAGTATATAATCAATCTGATTTCAGTGTTGACCATCTGGTGATGTCCATGTGTAGAGTCTTCTCTTGTGTTTTTGGAAGAGGGTGTTTGCTATGACCAGTGTGTTCTCTTAGCAGAACTCTATTAGCCTTTGCCCTGCTTCATTCTGTAGTCCAAGACCAAATTTGCCTATAACTCCAGGTGTTTTTTGACTTCCTACTTTTGTATTCCAGTCCCTATTATGAAAGGGACATATTTTTTTGGATGTTAGTTCTAAAATGTCTTATAGGTCTTCATAGAACCATTCAACTTCAGCTTCTTCAGCATTACTGGTTGTATAGACTTGGATTACTGTGATATTGAATGCTTTGACTTGGAAATGAACAGAGATCATTCTGTCGTTTTTGAGATTGTGCCCAAGTACTGCATGTTGGACTCTTTTGTTGACTATGATGGCTACTCCATGTCTTCTAAGGGATTCCTGTACACGGTAGTAAATGTACTGGTTATCTGAGTTAAATTCACCCATTCCAGTCCATTTTAGTTTGCTGATTCCTAGAATGTCAATGTTCACTTTTACCATCTCCTGTTTGACCACTTCCAATTTGCCTTGATTCATGGACCTAACATTCCAGGTTCCTGTGCAATATTGCTCTTTACAGAATCGGACCTTGCTTCTATCACCAGTCACATCCACAACTGGGTGTTGTTTTTACTTTGGCTCCTTCCCTTCATTCTATCTGGAGTTATTTCTCCACTGTCTCCAGTAGCATATTGGGCACCTACCCCCCTGGCGAATTCATCTTTCAGTGTCCTGTCTTTTTACTTTTTCATATTGTTCATGGGATCTCAAGGCAAGAATACTGAAGTGGCTTGCCGTTTCCTTCTCCAGAGACCACATTCTGTCAGACCTCTCCACCATGACCTGTCTGTCTTGGGTGGCCCCACATGGCATGGTTAGTTTCATCGAGTTAGACAAGGCTGTGGTCCATGTGATCAGATTGGCTAGTTGTCTGCCATTGTGCTTTCAGAGTGTCTGCCCTCTGATGCCCTCTCTCAGCACCTATCCTCTTACTTGGGTTTACTTGGACATGGGGTATCTCTTCACTGCTGCTCCAGCAAAGCGCAGCTGCTGCTTCTTCCCTTGGGTATAGGGTATCTCCTCACAGCCACCACTCCTCATCTTGGACATGGGTTCTCTCCTCCCAGCCACTCCTGCACTGTGCAGCCCATGCTCCTATATATGCTATGTCTTCTTTATTCATTCATCTGTTGATGGACAATGAGCTGCTTCCATATCTTATCTGTTGTAAACAATGCTGCTTTGAACATTGAGGTGCATGTATCTTTTTCAATTAGTGCTTTTGTTTTCTTCAGATGTATACTTAGAAATGAAATTGCTAGATCATGTGATAATTCAATTTTTTTTTGTTTCACTGTATGTTTTTTTTTTTTTAGTTTTTTATTTTTTAAATTTTAAAATCTTTAATTCTTACATGCCAGGACATGGAAACAACCTAGATGTCCATCAGCAGATGAATGGATAAGAAAGCTGTGGTACATATACACAATGGAGTATTACTCAGCCGTTAAAAAGAATTCATTTGAATCAGTTCTGATGAGATGGATGAAACTGGAGCCAATTATACAGAGTGAAGTAAGCCAGAAAGAAAAACACCAATACAGTATACTAACACGTATATATGGAATTTAGGAAGATGGCAATGACAACCCTGTATGCAAGACAGGAAAAAAGACACAGATGTGTATAATGGACTTTTGGACTCAGAGGGAGAGGGAAAGGGTGGGATGATTTGGGAGAATGGCATTCTAACATGTATACTATCATGTAAGAATTGACTCGCCAGTCTATGTCTGACGCAGGGTGCAGCATGCTTGGGGCTGGTGCATGGGGATGACCCAGAGAGATGTTGTGGGGAGGGAGGTGGGAGGGGGGTTCATGTTTGGGAACGCATGTAAGAATTAAAGATTTTAAAATTCAATTTTTAATTTAAGAAACCTCCATACCAATTTCCATAGTGGCTGTACCAACTTTTAATCTCACCATCAGTGAACTGATATAGGACTATTCCCTACACCCTCACAAACATTTCTTATTTGTTTTATTTTTGATGATAAGCATTCTGACAGGTGTGTGATGATACTCACTGTGGTTTTGATTGCATTTCCCTGACAATTAGTGATAATGAACATGTTTTCATTTACCTGTCAGAAAAAGTTTGGAAAAATGTCTATTTAGATCTTTTGCCCTTATTTTTAAGTTGCTTTTTTTTATGGTGAGCTTATGAAATATTTATACATTTTGGATATTAACCCCTCCTCAGACATATCATTTACAAATATCTTTTTTCCATTCAACAGATTGTCTTTTTGTTTTGTTGATGGTTCCTTCACTGTGCAAAGCTTTTAAGTTTATTAGGTCCCATTTGTTTATTTTTTAAATTTTTATTTATTCATGGCTGTGCTGGGTCTTTGTTGTTGTGTGGGTGTTTTCTCTAGTTGCAGTAAGTGGGGGCTACTCTCTAGTTGTGGTGTGCAGAGTTCTCATTGCTGTGACTTCTCCTGTTGCAGAGCACAGGTTTTAGGCATGCAGCCCTCAGTAGTTGGCATGTGGGTTCAGTCATTGTGGCTCCTGGGCTCTAGAGCACAGGCTCAGTAGTTGTGATACAGAGGCCTAGTTGCTCCATGGCGTGGGGGATCTTCCCATATCAGGGGTCGAACCGGTGTCTCCTGCAATGGTAGGTGGATTGTTTACTACTAAGCCACCAAACAAGCCCTCATTTGTTTATTTTTCTACTTCCCTTGTGTGAAAAGACAGATGCAAACACATGTTGCTATAATTTATGTGAAAGAGTGGACTACCTATGTTTTCTTCTAGGGTTTTTATGGTTTCTGGTCTTATATTTAGGCCTTGAATAAATTTTGAGTTGATATTTATATATAGTGTGAGAAAATGTTATAATTTCATTCTTTTACATGCAGTTGTCCAGTTTTCACAGCACCACTTCTTCAATAGTCTTTTATCAATTGTATAGTTTTATTTCCTTTGCCATAGACTAAATGACTATGTGTGCACTGGTTTATTTATGGGATTTATTTATTTATGGGTTTATTTATTTTGTTCCATTTATCTATGTGTCTGTGTGTGTGTGTGCATGTGTGTGTGCCAGTACAGTACTGTTTTGATTACTGTAGCTTTGTAGTATAGTCTGAAATAAGAAAGTATGAAATCTCCAGCTTTTTTTTTTTTCCCCTCAATAGTGATGTGGCTATTCAGGGTCTTTTGTGGTTCCATATAAACTTTAGGATTATTTGTTCTAGCTCTGTAAAAAATGTCATAGATAATTTTTAAAGCATTCCATTAAATCGGTAGATTACTTGGAGTACTGTGAATATTTTAACAATATTCTTCCAGTCCATGAACACAGGATATCTTTCCATTCATTTCTGTCTTCAATTTCCTTCATCAGCATCTTATGGTTTTCACACTATAAGTCTTTCACCTCCTTGGTTGTTTTTTCTTAGGTATTTTATTCTTTTTATAATTGCAAATAGGATTATTTCCTCAATTTCTCATTCTGATATTTCATTGTTAATGTATAGAAAAGCAACAGATTCCTGTATGTTACTTTTATATCCTGCAACTTCAGTAAATTCATTTATTAGTTCTAATAGTTTTCTGATGAAAACTTTGATATTTTATATACATTGTATCATGTCTTCTGCAAATAGTGAGAGTTTAGTTATTACCTTCTAATTGGATGCATTTGATTTCTTTTTCTTGTCTGATTAGTGTGGGTAGAGATTCCAATACTATTTTAAATATAAATAGTGAGACTGGATATCCTCAATTTTTTCCTTGCTCTTGATTTCAGAGGGAAAGCTTTTAGTTTTTCATCATAAAGTATGATATCAGCAATGAGTTTGTCATAAATGGGCTTTATTATTTTAGATATTTTCTCTCTTACCAGCATTGTTGAGAGTTTTATCATGAATGGGTATTGAAAGAAAGTGAAAACTGAAAGTGAAGTCACTCAGTTGTGTCTGACTCTTTGTGACCCATGGACTGTAGTCGGGCAGGCTCCTCCATCCATGGGATTTTCTAGGCAAGAATACTGGAGTGGGTTGCCATTTCCTTCTCCAGGGAATCTTCCTGACCCAGGGGCTGAACCCAGGTTTCCCGCATTACATGCAGACTCTTTACCATCCGAGCCACCAGGGAATACCTTTTCTGCATCATGTGATTTTTTTCTTTCTTTTTGTTAATGTGGTGAACCACATTGATTGACTTGCTGATGTTGAAACTTCCTGGCATCCCTGGGACAAATCCCAGTTGGTTGTAGTGTATGATCCTTTTTATATATTGTTGCATTCATTTTGCTAGCATTTTATTGAGAATTTTTGCATCTGTATTCATCAGGAATGTTGATCTATAATTTTCTTTTTCTGTAGTGTCTATCTGGTTTTGGTATCATCAGAGTAATGGTAGCCTCATAGAAGGAATTTGGTGGTGTTTACTCTTCTTCACATTTTCTGAATAGTTTGAACTCATCTTTATATGTTTGGTAGAATTCTACTGTGAAGCTCTATGGTCCTGGATTTTGAAATTTTTTGATTACTGATTCGATTTCAGTACTAGTAAGAAGTCTTTTCATATAATCTATTTATTCCTGATTCAGTTTTTGTAAGACAGTACATTTATAGGAATTACTAAATTTATTCTAGAGTATTCAATTTGTTGAAAATGAAAGTGAAAGTTGCCCAGTTGTGTCCAACTCTTTGTGACTCCAGGGACTATATAGTCCATGGAATTCTCCAGGCCAGAATACTGGAAGTGGTAGCCTTTCCCTTCTCCAGGGGATCTTCCAACCCAGGGATAGAATCCAGGTCTTCCGCATTGCAGGTGGATTCTTTACCAGCTGAGCCACAAGGGAAGCCCAAATAACTATTCATAGCATTCTCTTATGAACATTTGAACGTATTTTCTGAACATATTCTCTTATGAATATTATAGAGCATTCTCTGTAATATTGGTTGTAATTTCTCCTCTTTCATTTCTTACTTTGAGTCTTTTTTTTTTCTTAATCAACCTAGCTCTTGGTTTAGCAAATTTGTTTATATTTTTAAATAACCAACTCTTACTTTTACTGATCTTTCCTATTGCTTTCTGCCTCTGTTTTATTTATTTTCTCTCTGATTTTTGCTATTTCCTCCTTTTGCTGACTTTGGTTTCTTTGAGCCTATCTAATTCCTTTAGATGATAGATTATGTTGCTAATTTAGATTTTTCTTTTTTGTGAGGTATGTCTGTATTGCTATTAATCTCTTTTTTAATAACTGCTTTTGATGCATCACACATATTTTGGGAACATGTTTTTATTTTCACCGGTCTCAAGGTAGTTTATGATTTCCTCTTTGATTTCTTTAGTGACCAGCTGGGTTTTTAGGTAGTATGTTTTTCTTTTCCACTGATTGGTACTTTTACTGTTTTTCTTCCTGTAATTGATTTCTAGTGTTATATTTTGTTGTTGGAAAAGCTGCTTTATGTAATTTGTATCTTTTAAAATTTGTTGAGATTTGTTTTGTGGCCTTGCATGTGATCTATCCTAGAAAACATTCCACGCACCCCTGAAAAGAATGTGTATTTTGCTCCTTTTTATTGGAATGTTCTATAGATATTCATGAACTCCTACTAATCAAATATGTCATTTAAGATCACTATTTCCTTAGTAATTTTCTGTCTGGATGATCTGTCCATGATGTAAGTGTGGTGTTAAAATCACCTATTATTATTAATAGTATTGTCAGTTTTTCCTTTTATGTCTGTTAATATATGGTCTATATGTTCAGGTGCTCCTATATTAGGTTCAAAAATATGAGTGTTATATCCTCTTCTTGTATTCAATGCTTTATCAGTATATAATGTCCTTCTTTTTCTTTAATTGTATTTAATTGTATACTTTGTTTTAATGTCTACTTTTTTTTCTGATGTAGGTATGGGGCACTAGCTTCTTTTCCTTTCCATTTGCATAAAATATCTTTTCTTTATCTTCCCATTTTCTGTCTCTGTGTGTCTTCAGCTGTATAGTGAGTCTTTATTGAAGGGAACATATAGATAGGTCTTTTAAAAACTCTAATCAACTACCCTATGTCTTTTGACTGGAGCATTTAGTCCATTGACATTTAAAATGACTGTCAGTAGGGCAGTACTTTTTGTCATTTTGTTAATTATTTTATGGGGTTTTTTTGGTCATTCTTCTCTATTTTCTTTTTTAGTTTATTTCATTTGGTTTGATGATATTCTTTACTATTATGTTTGTTTTCCTTTCTCTTTAGTTTGTATAGATCTATTGTAGGTTTTTCAATTTGTGGATACTATGGAGTTCATATTTGCTGACCTATAACTATATCTACTGAATGAAGCTGATAGTTATTTAAGCTCAAACACATTCTAAAAATTCTACACCTTTTATTCCCTCCCATCCTGTTTTATGTTTTTGATACTATACTTTACATCTTCGTGTATCTGTTTATTATAGTTGTAATTGATTTTATAATTTTTGTCCTTTAACCTTGTACTGACTTATTTAGATTTTAACCCCCTCACAGCCTTTACCATTTATTTGTCTTTGCCAGTGGGATTTTTCCCTTCCTATAATTTTTTATTATAATCTTTTCATTTTCATTTAAAGAAGACCCTTAACATTTCTTGTTAGGTCAGTTTAGTACTGATGAAGTTAGTTTTTGTCTGAGATATCTCTCTCTTTCAATGTGAATGTTAACTTTTCTGGGTTACTTTGGCCACCTGATTTGAAAAACTAACTCATTGGAAAAGACCCTAATGCTGGGAAAGACTGAAGGCAGGAGGAGAAGGGGAGCACAAATAATGAGTTGTTTGGGTGGCATCGCTGACTTGATGGACATGAGTTTGAGCAAGTTCCAGGAGCTGGTGATGGATAGGAAAGCCTGGTGTGCTGCAGTCCACGGGGCCATGAAGAGTTGGACACAACTGAGTGACTGAACTGAACCAACTCTGCTGGGTAGAGTATAATAGTGCAGATGACAGCCTAATGGAGCTTCCCATCTAGGTGACTGTTTTTCTCTTGCGGATTTTAAAATTCTTTACCTTTTGTCATTTTTATTATGATATGTCTCAGTGTGTATCTCTTTGGGTTCATCTTCTTTGGGACTCTCTTTGCTATTGCACCTGGATGTCTGTTTCCTTCTTCAGATTTGGGAAGTTTTAAGCCATAATTTCATCAATATATTTTGTACCATTTTTTCTTTCTCTTCTCATTCTGAGACCTCTCTAATGTTAATGTTAGCATGCTTGGTACTGTTTCAGATGTCCCTTAGACTATTATTTTGTAAAATTTGTTTTTCTTTCTGCTATTCTGATTTGGTAATTTCCATTATCCTTTCTTCCAGATCACTTACATTTTCTTTTGTCTCACCTAACTGCTATTAATTCCTCTAATGTATTTTTCATTTCAATTATCATATTTTTAGCTCTGACTGGCTCTTTTTGTATTTTCTGTGGTTATTCACTCAGTTGTGTCTGACTCTTTGTGACTCCATGGACTGTAGCCTGCTAGGCTCCACTGTCCATGGGGATTCTCCAGGCAAGAAACTGGAATGGTTGTCATGCCTACCTCCGGGGATCTTCCCAAGCCAGTTATCAAACCCAGGTCTCCCTGCATTGCAGGTGAATTCTTTACCACTTGAGCCACATCATTCTTTGTTAAAATTCTGACTGTGTTCATCTATCCTTTTCCCAGTTAGCATTCTTGTTACTATTGCTTTGAACTCTTTGTTGGGTAAGTTATTTACTTCTGTTTCATTAGGGTTTCTTTCAGGTCTTTCTCTTGTCTTTTCATTTGAAACACATTTTTCTGTCTTTTCATTTTTTTTTTAACTTTTTCTGTCTCTATGAAATTAGGTGAAACAGTTACCTGTCTTGGCTTTGAGAATGTGTCCTTGTATGGGGATGTTCCTATGCAACTTTCATG